>NC_132846.1:61656328-62267890 GCF_048164855.1 Canis lupus baileyi
GAGCACTTAGATATGTACTCATGCTCGTTTACATAAGGACCCAGCCTTACTGTCCTTCTTGCCTCTGGTTACAGAGACAGGAGGGTTCTTTTGTCCTTGAATTCACCCCTCTGCTTAAATTCATGACTCATCCCCTTTGTATTCTAAACCCTTGGTTTCTGTCTTCATCAATGAAGATAGAAAATATAAGAGGCTGAGAGTGGGGAGGAAAATGGAGTTCAATTTGGAGTCCTTGAGTTTGAGGTGTTTGTGGGTCAACTATGTAGAGTGTTGGCTATCCTGGAGCTTAGAAGGGAGGTCATACAGCAGTCTTCTGGTAAACCTTCTCTCTGAAGGAGAGAAAACCCCACAATATGTAGCATTTGCCAATTTCTATGCTGTAAATTCAGCTACCATGGTTGACTTCAAGTTACCAATGGTTTGAAAGCCAGCTTGCAAATTTCCTAAATATTTAATAATCAATCCTTGTGAGTACATCCAAGCTAGCTCCAACCTACCATAGGAAGTTGAGATTAGAGATAGAGATCTTAAGAGACAAAGATGGAAGACAAAACCCTGAAGTATATAAAGTGGATAATGCATGGCATAAAAGATGAGGAAAGTCAAAGTCCCAATCCCATAGTATCCAGTACTTCCCTTCACCTTCCTGGGACAAAAAATAACCTTCACATCAAAAGAATGAGAATAGCTGCATGAGATCCTACATTCAGTATGCAGAGCTCCAGAGTCAAAAGTGGGTTCATGGGGGAAAAAATAACATACTCAATGAGAATGAATATTCTAAAAGCCAATATCAAACATGGTAACAGCCACCTGTGGAAGATGCTCCACCTCAAGGTACAGTCTGTAAACGTACTGCCCAGAAGGCCTAGAAACAGTCCAAGTGGGGTGGCCTGGGAGGGTTCTCAGGACCTACATGTCATCAGAGCAGGATGACACTTAACAGGTAGATGGCAGCTGGGCAAAGCTGAAGGAGGGATGCTTTATGGAAGAACAGTGTCTCTGTAAGGTCTAGAACTAAGCAGCAAGGAAAGGGCCTTAGCCAGTCTGGCCACCCCTGGCTGGTCAGCACACATACCCTTATATTCCTGTAATGGAGTTGGTAGCTTTGGGCTATAAAGTGGCTTTCATCATTCCTCTTGGATTGCACACCCACTGAGCTCCCACACAGATGTACAGGATTCCCTGTGTGGTAGAGATGCCACAGAATTTGAATATTCTATACTATCTGGCAGACATATTTCCTACCTTCAGCACTCCAGTTTGTCAATTGGTCGGCATCTCATGAGTTAGGTGGAATCAGTTCTGCTGGAGTTTGATACGCTCTGGATTAAACTACCACTATGACTTCTCCTTTTAGCTCAGCATTTGTCTACACAGGTAGTACCAGGCACTGGGCAAGCACTCAGCTTGATATATGATCTCAGTTTTTCCTTATGACAGTCTTACCAGGTACGAATTGCTAACCCCATTTACAGATTAGTAAAGTGAAGCTCAGGCACTTTAAGTAACTTGGATTCTCTGAAAATGCAAGCTTCAGGATAAGACCCTGGGCCAGGAGACTCTACCAAGGCCAACGCAGCCAGAGATGCTAAAGCTCCTGCCCCTTCACACCACTTTTTAAAGCAGCAGGTGCTGTTGCTCTGAGCCTGGGCAGATGGCCGTGTGGCCTCCCTTGGGGAGAATGCTCGTGTGAGACAAATGAGGAAGAAATTATGGAGCAAAAAGTGAGATTATAACAAACAACATGGATGCTTGATTGCACGGCCACTCTGTGTTTAGGCAGAGCCCTGTAGCTATCTTTATTTAACTAGGACAGTATAGGCTGGCTGTTTTCCGAGTTGTCAGAGACCTGTTATTGTATTAGGCTTCACTTGGGCATTATGACCATTCTTAGGGCATCTGGCTTTCCTCAGGGCTAAGATACACTGACATCCTGGCAGGAGGGAATAACATTAACCACAACATTGGCTGTAGGCCTGGTCCTAGGAAGAGTTGGGTTTAGCAATAATAATGGTGGTAGGGATGGCAACAGCAATGGCGGGAAGAGGGAGGAGGAGCAGATGTAATTTGTGGAACACACATCAAGTGCCAGCTTCTGTGTTGGGGCTCTGTGGACATTCACTGGCCAGACAGCTCGTTCAGGAAGTTAGGGGCACCTGGGATGTCCCAAATGGAGCAGGAAAAGTACTGAGTTCACTGGTTCTTTTTCTTTATGAGTTGTGATCGTCTTCAACTGATTATCATAGGAATTTTCCTCTCAAGCAGGCAAAGTGCCAAAGGTGAGCTACGGACATTCAGAGAGAGTGCTAAGGGGTCATCTGGAGGGCACTGCAGCCGGTGAGTCAGAGAGGAGGTGGGTGGCTGGGCACCAGCTTGCTGCCCTAAGTGCATTAACACTTTGGCCCAGTTCACGCCCCGCTTGTGTGGAGGGCCAAGAATTAAAAGGCCTGACTGAATTTCAATCAAGATGATGCCTTCTACCTCCTTGTGATAAGACCAGCAGACAACCTGAGCCCCAATCCTTCCTCCCTCCTATCCAGAAGGCCATTACTTGCTCTCAAGGACAGTCCATATTGGCCAAGGAACACCCATGCATGCAGTACAGATGCAGCTAGTTCCCAACCTAATGGGGCTTCCCGACCCCTGGCCAACAGTGACCTTTGCTGATGGAGTCCACTCCATCAACTACTGTGCCTTTCAGTGGCCCTCCCCACATGTAAGCCCAGCTGGTACGCCGGTAAACACTTCTATTTGGAATGGTTTTGCAGGGAGAAGGGACTTCCTACCTAGTTGGTAAGTAACTTGATCCTTCCTTATATAACCTATTTCACCTTCTTCACGGAACCCCGAGGTCCCCAACTGTCCCAAGAGTTACTCTTTCTCTGGTATACTGAGGAGAAGGGTTCTGGCTCACATCCACTCCCAAGTCAGGGCTGTAGCTCCATTACTTCTCCCCAACACTGTGTCTCACTGTGGGCCTCTGCTTGTCTGACTGGAGCTGACATCTGTCCCTTTCTGGTGACACATAGACTCAAGGCTGAGTGAGCACCTGCTTTCCTGACCACTTGGGGAGCATCATAGGGGCTTCTGCTGTAGCAGACAGAGCAGATACCTAAAACATGACCTATTGGAATTTTTCCCAAAAGGCCCTTTGCATCCCCTCCCCCCTGGGAACCCTTCTGTCCTATCTCTGCCTGGCCCTGCTGTCTCAATCAATGTTGTGGCCCTCCTAACCCATTCTTTTCTTCTCCAGTGCTCTCCCAAAACTTTTTTTTTAGTATGAAGAGGAATTTTAGTTCTCTTTATTCCATGCCTTTCGAGGTTGCATGCTGAGAATTGTCTTTGTCTTTTCACCACCAAAAGTTCACCAAGAAATTTGCTGGATAAAAGCCCTTCTAGTCCAGAGGAAAATCTCCCTTAAAGAAGCAGCTTTGGCCACAGGCAAATGTGGTTGGAGACTTCTGTACTAATGACTGTACTATCTTTCCTGACAGGTAGTGGAATGGGTACACAGGGCTATCCCCAGTAAATATTCATTCACGTGAACCTCCTTGCTATCATTGTTCCCAGATCTCTCTGGCTGAGTAACAGCAGAGGTACTTGTGTGTCTATCTACTAACAAAGAGCTCTCCCTATGTCAGTTAATGTAGTTAAGTTACTTCTCACTAACATATAGATCCAGCATATAGCGGGGAGGGGGCATGATGCTCCATACAGTCATCCAGGGAACCAGTTCCTTCCATCTTGTGGCTCCATCCACCTCTGGGGTCTCAGAGTCCTCTCCATTCAGCAGGTAGATGGGGAAGAGGAGCAAGGATTGCCTGGGAGAGGTTGATATGGGTGTTGTCTGAAACTGGTGGACATCGTTTTAGCTTACATACCTTTTGCCAGAATTTGGTTACATGGTCACCCTAACTCCAAGGGAAGGTGGGAAATGCAGTGTAGCTGTCCAGAAAGAGGGTTAGACATGGATGTTAATGGGCTCTAGCAGTCCCTGACACTCTCCTTTTAGGGGTAGCATCCTTCTACTCCAAGTGGGAGCTCCTTTAGTGGTCCATTCAAATTTCAGAAGAGGGATCCCTGGGTGGCGCAGCGGTTTGGCGCCTGCCTTTGGCCCAGGGCGCGATCCTGGAGACCCGGAATCGAATCCCACGTCGGGCTCCAGGTGCATGGAGCCTGCCTCTCTCTCTGCCTGTGTCTCTGCCTCTCTCTCTCTCTCACTGCGTGCCTATCATAAATAAATAAAAAAAATTAAAAAAAAAAATTTCAGAAGAAACTCTGGCTCCTGTAATTGATTCATGAATGGCCATACAACTGAAGCCCCCTGAAGTCTCCCAATGTTAGAAGGAAGGCCACTGAGAATTTTGATAATTTGGCATCTTATTCCTTCCAGTTTTCCTCCAAACACAGGAGAGAAAGTCATTTTTCTTTCCTCTTTGCTCTTTTATGCCCAGAAGTCTTGCCTTCAAAACTTCAGGAGGCGGGGGGCGCCTGGGTGGCTCAGAGGGTTAAACATCTGCCTTCAGCTCAGATCATGATCCCAGGTTCCTGGGATTGAGCCTCATGTGGGGCTCCCTGCTCATTGGAGAGTCTGCTTCTCCCTGTCCCTCTGCCCCTGCCACCCCTGTTCATGCTCTCTCTCTCTCTTTCAAATGAATAAATAAAATCTTAAAAAAAAAAAACACTTCGGGGCGGGGGGGACTATGTTCACCCCAAGATGAAAACAAAAACAAAAATAAAAAGCCCTAGTGAAATCATAGCAACTTAGTGGGAGGAGAATGAAATGTTCTCAGCTATCTCTTGCTCCTAAAGATGTGAAAGGAATATAAATAAACATAGACAGTACAATTTACTTTGCTGAAGCACAAAAATTATAGGGTTTCAATCTGCAGAAAGAGAATGAAGCTTTTTGACACTAGGTAAGTACACTGTGCGCAGTTGACTACTGATTCTCCTAGGAATGAAACTCCCCTGAGAAAAGGCTTGAAATCCAGAGAGAAAGGGGAGAGGGAAGGTGGCCATTCATTCTGGTATGCCTAGGACAGCTGTAGATTATGCCTTAATTCTCCCCTTGTAATCACTTAGAACCCCTATGCTCTCAAAAGTGTCCCAGCCGGATGATAAATCATATGGTCACATGGGTACATTTGAATACAGGGTAAATCTATTTACTTCAAACACCAGCATGGTAAAACTACACTCAAAAACAACATCAGGAAAATGGTTAAATAAATCATGGTTTATCATTAAGGAGAAAACCATCAAATCATAAGTCTGGGCAATGGTTGAAAACTTTAGACCCCCAGTATTGCCATGGCCTCCTAACTGAATTCCTTGCTTCCAGTACTGCCCCTTCTACTGCGTACATTTGTACACTGCACAAATCCAAAAGGGACTATTCTTGCAGAACAGGATGGAGGTAATGACTACACTAGAGTTGTATGCTGTCTAACCTGCCCAATTGTACAGGGCAGTCCTGGATGTGACTCCTACTCTGCAGCCTCAATGCTAGTTCTTAAAATGGATACACTGTAGGGCAGCCTGAGTGGCTCAGTGGTTGGTGCCACCTTCAGCCCAGGGCCTGATCCTGGAGACCCAGGATCAAGTCCCACGTAGGGTTTCTTGCATGGAGCCTGCTTCTCCCTCTGCCTGTGTCTCTGCCTCTCTCTCTCTCTCTCAATCTCTGTGTGTCTCATGAATACATAAATAAAATCTTTTTAAAAAATAGATACACTGTACATGATGTTCTTTGATTAAAACTATTCGGTAACTCCCTTTTAACCTCAAAATCAAGTACAAATTCCTTATTCTGGCTAACAGGGAAGCTCATGATGATCTCTAGCCACTGCCAAACTCTCTGGCCTCTCCTCTTACCCTTCCTCATCATGGAGTCTGTGATGGTTAATATTACGTGTCAACTTGACTGGGCCAGGGAGTCCCCATGTAGTTAGTCAGACAGCATTCTGGGTGATTCTGTGATGGTGCTTTTTGGATCAGATTAACGTGTAGATCAGTGGGCGAAATAAAGCAGATGGACGCCCTATAACATGGATTGGACTCATCCAATCAGTTGAAGGCCTGAATAAAATAAAAAGCTGACCCTCCTCAGAGTAAGAGATAATTTTTCTGCCTGATGATCTCTGACCTGGGACACCAGCTCTTCCTGGTTCTAGCAGCCTGCAGCCTTTGAACTCAAATCAGGACATTGGCATTGGCAGATTCTGGACTTAATGGTCTTCATAATTACATAAGTCATTTCCTTACAAAAAAATTTCTTTCTTTTTTCCTTTCTTCCAGACTTACTGGATTAGAATCATGCTCTTATTACCACAGTTCACTTGAGTTAGCTCCTTAAAGTCTCGACTCCAGATACAGTGATATCGGGGGTTAGGACTTCCAGTGTGTGAATTGGGGGCAAGGGACACAATTTAGCCTGTAAGAGCATCTAAGCTCCCATGTTCTACTGGACTACTCTCATATCATGTTCTTCAAACACCATGCACTTGCTCAACTTGGGTCTTGCCAATGCCATGAAAAACCCTTCCTTGTACAGAGACCATGTCTTCCCATTCCCCCCAACTCCCTGCCATATACTTCTATTCAGTTATCAATATCAGTGTATTGCCTTCACTGCCTGTCACTTCCCGTCTTGTACTGCATTGAAACCCTCCCATCTAATACTCGGTCTGCTGCTATAATACAGACACAGTGAATATGTCTTAAATTTACATTGAAAAAGTAGAGTAAAAATAGCAATGCTTATGGAGCACCCAGGGTGGCTTAGTTTGTTAAGCACCCGACGACTCTTGGTTTAGGCTCAGGTCATGGTCTCAGGGTCGTGAGATCAAGCCCCACGTGGGGCTCCACGCTCACAGGGAGTCTGCTGGAGATCCTCTCCCTCTGCCTCTTCACCTGTGCATGCTCTCTCTCTCTCTAATAAATAAATTTAAAAATCTTTTAAAAAATTTTAAAAATAGCATGCATACTATAATTTTAAAAGTTATTATAAAAAATTATGTAAAAACACTTGCACAAAGGAAAAATGTGAAGGAGTTGTACCACAATGACAATAGTGGCTGTGTCTGTATGGTGGAATTATTGGTAGGTTTGTCTTTTCCCTACTTCCCAAGTGTTCTGTAACGCGATTATATTACTTTAGAACTTTAAAAGGCATAGTTTAAAAGGACACATAGCATGACATTTAAAATCTCAGCCTGAAGTTGGCTTGTTTTAGGATATATTATTCCAAAAGAGCTGATTTCCTTGTAGCAAAACATTCTGAAAGATGCCCTGGAGTTGCCCCTAACAGGACTTGACATATATGTTGTTAATTGGAGGGTGTGACCTCCCTGGATAATGGTTCATTACTACTCTGCAGGGTTTCAATAATGAGCACAATAGTCATCTTGGCAGGTGGGAATTCTCCAGATGGCGAGCCTGCCCTGGGGATATTCATTACTTAGATGTCCTATAGCTCAATGCTGGAAGACCAGGGAGGTCCGGATATTTTTTATTGAGGTTAAGCTATGGGCATTATTGCCTATTTCTTAAATTCACCCAAAGGGAAAGAGGAAGCCAAACACCTGGGGATATGTATAGCCCAGCATAATGGCCTCTCGGGGCCTAAAGAGGCACACATCCACTGGTGTTAAGTAGCTGAGCAGTCATACTGTATCTGTGCTCTTGGGAGAGGGACTAGTTGGAGATGGAAGTTAGAATTACTGAAGGTAAATAGATGATGTGGTGGGTTGGTAATGGTGGGATAAGATGATGAAGAGCGAGAGCAACTAGCACGTATTAAGCTCTGTGTGTGGCAAGCACACTGCAGTGTCTTTTGATAGACCTCTTTGTAGCCTTCCCAACAGCCCTTACCATCCTCTCCTTCCTGGCCACACAGCCACCTGCCATAGAAAGGCTGAAAATGCCAGAAATGCCTGATTCCTCAGGCTCCCCTGCAGCTAGAACATGTGACCCTCAATTTGGCCAATGAAGCCAAAGAGAAGACTGCTGAGGGCTTCTAGAAAGATTTTCCTCCCCAATCAAATATGGCAAATAGGAGAGAGTATTTATTTCATCAAATGTGGCCATGTCTACATGCAATGACCGCAACTGTGGCAGCCATTCTGGTGAGCAGGAGGGAGCAAACGTAAGTCCAAGGTCAAAAGACCCCAATGGAAAAAAAAAAAAAAAGACCCCAATGATGTCAGAACAGAAATGGAAAGAGAGCGGGAGCCCTTAATGCTATTGTTGAGCTAATGAACCAGTGCTGGAACGGCCTTGCCCACAATTCTAGCCATGTTAAATAGATCCTTTCTACTTGGGTATTCTGTGACTTGTAGCATTCTGCATTCCTTTGATCTTCATAAGAACCTTTTGTTGATTGTGTAATTTCCCCCATGTTGCAGGTGGTACAAATCTCTCATTCTCAGGCACTTCAGACCCCATCTTGTACCTAATCTGCTCCTCTGCCCTCCTCCACCCACTGAGTGTACGTTCTTTGTTGGTCTGCACCAGAACCCCCTGCAGAAGTCTGGAACACAGCTCACTTCTCCCTTGGCCTGAGCCCACCTTCTGGACCTTGCCTTGGCCTGACCAGCACTCAAGGGTAGCCTCTGGTCAGCACACTTCTCTGCACATCCAGTGACTGGCTTTGGCCACCACCATCTCAGCATTGTTGGCTCATGACAGAACCAAGCTGCTGTCCTTTGCCTTGGTGATTCAAAAAGACCACTCCTGATAAACAGGGTCTGTCTTGTGATTCATAGAAACACCTGATTTCCTGACCCCTGCTTGGCAAGACTTCACAGATATTAAACTCATTAATTCTCATTATATCCCCAGAGAAGGGAGATTATTTATAACCTCACACAGGTACGAACTCAGGTATTTTACTGGGTCCCACAGGTATTTTACTGCTTGGATGGGCACATTGCTATTGTAAGAACCTGCCTCCAGGTCTGTAAAAACAGGCAGGCATTTTGGGTTCCACTGATTACCTCTTAGGAAGCCGCGTAGGGGAGATTTCACATTATTGGGAAAATCACAGGGGTCAGAACTAGAAGGAATGTTAAAGTTCATTTACACTAACTCCCTGTAGATGAATTAAGGCCAAGAACTTTTGTTTTATGTGTCTCCACAGACCCTGTGCTTAACACTGAAAAATACCTGGGCCCTGAGCTGTCCCAGGGAAGCCAGGTACATTGTCCAATTCCCACTACACGTGAGAGTGGGTGACAACCATCACCAGGACTCCTGGCCACCAGGTCAGGGCCCTGCCTGAGATGCTGGTCTCCTCTGATAACATCAGTGCTGTCGGACAGGATAGAAAACTTCAAGAGGCATTCGATTCCAAAAATGACTCTAATCTGCATGCAGCCCTAACTGGCACAGTGGCCTTAGGCTGTAAACCTGACAGGATGAGAGATTGGCACTAGATGTCTTTTTTTCATTCAAAAAGCATTGACCTAAATTGTTTCTCACTGTGAGGTGGGATTTGCAAAGACCTTGTTAAAATTTTTGTCCAGGGACCTATGGGAGGTGTCTGAGAGGTAAAAGGGCTTAGAGGTATCATCTTTTTCCATGGCCATCCAAGGTTGGAGTATTTCAGTAGATCCTTAGCATGGCTGATCCAGGCAGGAGGAGATGAGGGAGGGCCCTTTAAGAATCCAACTCCATTATCATCCAGCTTTGCCGCCATACTGTGCCCCAAATCTGACCACTTCTCTCTATTGTCTTCAACCTCATCCAAACCACCACTACCTCTCACCTGGATGACTTTATGAGTCTTGTCAGTGGTCTAGCTTCTCCCATCCTCACCGTCCTCCCATTCTTGCCTCACACAGCTTCCTACCTCCTTTCAGTTGAATTCAAAACCACTTCCCATGGCCTATCAGGCCAAGCATGAGCTGGCTCCTGCTACCTTCTGTCACCTTCCCTGTCACCTCTCTGAAGCTCTCTGTCTTCCAGCCACACCATCCTTGTTTAGACTCTTAAAACCTACTGGTTTTCCTCTGCCCGGACAACTCTTCCTCCAGATTTCCCTCTGGCTGGCTCCATCTTGTCATTCAGGTGTCAACACAAACACCACTTCCCCCACCCCATCAACCCCTGACACACATTGCTAGAACCTAATGCCATCAGATCTTATCTAGTTTTCTACTTGGTTGTATCATTTTTGTACTACAAGCTCTATGGGGCGAGGGTCCTTATCTGATCAACTTTATCCTCTGTCTCCCACACCTAGAACAGTATCAGCTTATCATTAGCATTTAACAAATAGCTATTGGACGAGTGAATTATCTGGGGATTTGGTCATATTGATGGTCAAAATGTATTCTCTAAATGTCATGCAATAAAACTCATATGGAACCTATAACATTAATAACGATGATGATGATAATACATACGGCAGAGACTCGTTAAACATTCCACCCCTGACATTCCTCAGGCTCCTTGGCACTCAGTGGACAGATTCTAAATAATGAGACACGCTAGAAATCATGTGTGGCATCTCTTAGTGGGTCTCTACCATCTCTTCTTCCACTGCTGCATGTCTCTCTTGGTGTAGCTGCCAAGTGGTGGGTCCCTGAATGGCTATGAGCAACATGGCCCTCTCTTCCTCCCTCCTCCACTGACCCATGGTGGGGGCTTGGCTTGAATGAGAAATGAAGTTCATGGAGTAAAGCCATCAGGCTTTGACAGCTAACATAGCAGGAGCCCATGCTGCGCACCAGGACCTATGTACATTATCTCGCTTACTCTCCAAAGTACCTTATAAGGTAGATATGATTATTGTTGTCATTTTACGGACAAGGAAACTAAGAGACAAAGATGTGGGACAACTTGCCCAAAGTCATCCAGTTAGAAAGTGATAGAAGGGTGCCTGGGTGGCTCAGTTGGTTAAGCATCTGTCTTTGGCTCATGATTCCAGGATCCTTGGAGGAAGCCCAGTGTTGGGCTCCCCACTCAGTGGGGAGTCTGCTTCTCCTTCTCCCCTCTGCTCGTGTGTGTGCTCTCTCTTGCTCTCTCTCTCTCTCAAATAAATAAAATCTTTGAAAGCAAGCAAGCAAGCAAGCGAGCTGTGATTTGAATCCAGGTAGTCTGACCCAGAGCCCAGGCTTTTTAATCACTCAACTATACTCTTAAGAAACATTCCATCTTATGGAGTCCAGTTTTTCAACAGCAAAGGTAAAACACAAAACCCTTTGCCATTAAGAAGTCTCTCCCTAACGGTCATCTTAAGAATATATATTTGAGATGAAACCAATTTAAAGAGATGTTGTTCCTGACATGCTTCTCTTTGTCTTGTAATGAGCAGTAATTGAATGATGCTGCCAGCAGGTCTGCTTTATGGAGCCAGTCTGCTATTACACCAACTAATTTTAAAATGTATGGAGCTTACTGCTTCAGACTTGAGGCCATATTGATTCTGGAATATGCGCCACTAATTGCTGAGAGCCTGCTGCTAGGAAGAAAATAAAAGAAAAAAGCTCTCCTGTCAATATTTGTTACTAACCTTGACAAATAAACATTTTAAGTGATGGTGACTTTTTCCTCTTTTAAAGCTTTAATTACTGGCTTGCACACACTGCAATCATTTTGTTCTTGTTTGCGTTTAATAGTCTGTAATCCATTTTAATTACATTCTTTGCTTATCAAGATTAGACTCCTGAACAAGGATAGAACAGAATGTAACTTCTGCCTCCCCCCCTCCCCCTCCTCTTTCCTTGTCCAGTGCCTGAGAAATGTTCTGGGATTTGACAACATCTTAAAGATAAAATTTATTCTTTAAGTTTAAAGCCAACAAACAAAACCGTTAAGAGAAAGTTTCTCTCTACCTTTTCCATTCTGTCAGCCCATTGACTAAGGGGGTTGGACAAATCTACTTCCTGTATTAAATTTAGAATGTGAAACTTGTCAAGCGTTTTGAGAAGGGATGCATGGTGCCGGGCAAGGCAGGGGACATCTAGGGCGAGAAGGGTGAGAACACTTTTATTTTTCTGACTTGGATGGTGAGTACAATGTTTTGCTTTGTAGTAATGCGTTGGTCTTATGCATTTATATTCTGTGCACCTTTCCACATAGGTGTCACATTTTTATGAAAGGTTATTGAAAACACTGAACATGGCCAGGTTTTTAGGGTTGTTCTGAGCTTTTGTGAAGGGCAACCACTTGAAGACAGTTGCCATACACTGAATGTGCCCTCCAAAAATTCATATGTTGAAACCTAATCCCCACTGTGATGGTATTTTTAGGTGAGGTCTTTGGGATGTGATTGCGTCATGAAGGTAGAGCCCTCATCACTGGGATTTGTGCCCTAATAAAAGAGACCCCAAATAAAAAATGAAAATTAAAAAATTAAAAATAAAATAAAAGAGACTCCAGAGAGATTCCCCCCATGCCCTCTCCCGTATGAGGACACAACTTGAAGACAGCTATCTATGAACTCAGTGGTAGGCCCTCACCAGACACCACCTCTTCTGATCCCTAGATCTTAGATCTTGGGTTTCCAGACTCCAACACGGTGAGAGGTAAATTTCTGTTGTTTATACAGACACTCCGTCTACTGTATTCTGTTATAGCAGCAGGAACTAAGACAACAGCCATGCTCTTTTTAAAACCACTTCCAAAATTTCCACTCTTATGGTCTATATTTACCAGAGTAGGAATCATGAGGAAGTATGCCGGCAATGCAGAAAGGTACCATCAAAGATACTTTTTTTTTTTTTTTTTTTTTTTTTGCTTCCCAAATAGTCCAACGTGGGTGCTTCTGGTCAGCAGGAGACTTTCTATGTAGTGATTCAGGGACAAGCCTTGGACTGCACCAGCAGATCTGAAAAAGTCTCTGCCAACTTGACAGGGAGGCCCAGAGCAATGACTGCCCATCAGAAGCATCCTGTATGGGCAGAACTGGCCATGCTCATTGGCTAGGGGAATGCCCTGGAAGAACACGGCTTGAGCTCCAAAGCTAAGAGTACTCCTTGCAGCTAAATGATAGTTTTTGCTTTAAGACGAGAGTAATATACCTCCATGACTGTCACACTCTACAATGGAAAGGAAAACATATATATGTGTACATATTTGGTGACCAGTAAGCCTCTCTGTCACAAGTAGCACAGGCCAGTTTGCATTGGAGTCCAGAAACATGTTGACCTAATTCCTCTCATGTGTTCAGCTTCCTACCACGGCTCCCAAGATGAACCAATGCCTCATTGTCTCTGGGCCATCGTGAGGCTCTTTAGTTTTACTCCCCAGCACTCATTCCATTTTATCTGCTGAAAATCTCAATTTTTTGTGTGTGGAGATCCAAAGCTCTCTAATTCTTAGTCCATGTGGTTTAGTTGGGTCTCCTTAACTCCACTACCCCAGCTCCATAGTTAGGCACATGCTATAGGCCTGAGCCAGTCAATCAGGCCTAATCTGGCGACCATAAAGTTTTCAGGGTTGGACACAAGACCTAACCAGAGACTTCTGCTAGGCGTGCTAGGCTAGAGGAAGGAGACACTGAGAGGATGAAGGGCAGCCATGTGGCCATGATGAGGGGAGAGCTTGAACAGCCTCACACTCCCCAGGAGAAGTTAGAACCATCTTGGGGAGTGTGAAGCCAAAGCCAGCATGGCGGAAGAAGGAGTCTAGAGATGGAGAAAAACCAAGTCTCAATGAATATGTCTGAATATCTGTTAATAAACTCCTTTTTTTACTCAAACCAATGTGAGTTGTTTCAGTTCCATCAAAAGTGTCCTAACTAAAGTCCAATCATCAGACTCAAAGTATACTCAATTTGGAAATATTTTCATTTTATTTACCAAGATCTCTAGATTCAACCATCCAATCAGTCCCAAATGGTTAATTAACATCAACCAAGTGCTTTCAAAACTAAAAGCAGGGGCAGCCCAGGTGGCTCTGCTGTTTAGCACCTCCTTTAGCCCATGGTATGATCTTAGAGACCCAGGATTGAGTCCCACATCAGGCTCCCAGCATGGAGCCTGCTTCTCCCTTTGCCTGTGTCTCTGCCTCTGTCTCTCATGAATAAATAAATAAAATCTTAAAAAAAAATTAAAAGCAGAATTTTTATTTTAATTAAACCCACGAAGCAGTCAGGTTCTGCCTCCTATCTACCTCCCACCCCACACTTAATATTTTAGAACTTCCACCTACATACTTAGTAGCTGAGGTCTCCCTTGGAAAAACTGCTGAGTGACTGAACTGTTTCATAACTCTGTTTTGCAAATGGACTCTGACTCCTTGAGGGCAGGACTTGGAGCATCTCATATTCCCAAAGCCCAACACAGAGCCTGACAGGAAGTGGTGGTTCAATGAGTTAGATCTAACAATGTCCAGCTGGCATCCCCAGCCTTGAGGCAGAAAGGCAGACACCCTTCCATGCCCTGTCTGGTGGTGTGTATGACTCATCAAGTTCCAGCAGAGAAGGTCATCCAGGGCCTACCTGGAAGTGAGTCAGCAACATGATAGATGATCCAAGGCCACCTGGTGTAGACCACCAGCCTCCTCAGCCATATGCGCCCCTCCTCCATTATCTGCCCTCTCTTTTTCTTTCTGACTCCTTTTCCTTCCTCAATTTCTTCTTTCTCCTTTCCAAGACCCCCCTGACCCTGCTCCATGCTTCTGCCATAAACGCAGAGGTGCTCTCTTTCCTCAGAGCTATGCTGGAAGGAGTGGCCTGCAAGTCAGGACACATGACACAGGAATTCCAGGGAGGGTACTCACCTGCTCTTTAATCTGATAAACAAAGGCTAAAATGGGATTTGCATAAAGTTTGGTGGGTGAGTAGTTATCTCCGCTGTGAAACTACCCCAGAAATTAATAGTTTAGAACAACAATATTTATTATCTCTTATTTTGGGGTTGAGTTTATGAACTGGGACAAGGTACAAAGGGACAGTCTGTCTCTAATTCATCATGTTTGGAGTCTCAGCTAGAAAACTCCAAAGATGATGGCTAGAATCATCTAAAGGCTTGTCTACTCACATGGCTGGCAGTCGATGCTGGCTGTTGGCAGTATCTTTAGCTGGGGCAATTGGCTGGAGTACCTAATAGGACTTCTTCAAGTGGCTTGAGCTTCCTCACAATATGGTGGTTAGGATTCTAGGGCAAGTATCCTGATAGAGACAGACAGATGGACAGACGGAGGAAATAATGCAAGTCAAAAGCTGTATTCTTTTTTCTAACCTAGCTGAGATGTCATATGACATAATTTCTCCCACACTGCATTGGTTAGAACAGTTTCAAGTGTCCACCCAGATTCAAGAGGAGAGACACAGAGTCTCAGTGATCAGAGTGGCATGGTCTAAAAAGGATGGAAGTCCAGAAATGCTGTGGTGACCATTCTGGGAAAATACAATAGGTCACAGGTATTAATATACAGGTCTCACACAAATTTCCTCAAATTTGGTGAAACACTCTAATAAAAGCTAACTTTAGTTGAGAGCTTATTATATGCCAAGAATTGTGTTAAGCACTTTACTGGTAGTGACTCATTTAATCCTCCCAACAACCCATTGAGTTGGGTGCTAGTTTTATGTGAAATTCACGGGTAAGAAAATTGAAGTTAAGAAGGATTAAGAGCTTTGCCCAAGGTTTTGGAGGTAGTTAGCCACAGAGCTAGCATTTGAATCCAAGCTATAAAGCAAAAGCACCTTCATAAAGGTCAGAGTTACAGAGACAAGTTGAAGAAGCTAAAAAGCCACTGAATATCTTTCCATACAGGTACTTCCAGACATTTTTTAGGTACTCTACCTCAGATCCCTCATGCTCAGCGGTCTCACTCCAACCACCACTGAGAGGACTAGCTCTTCAGAGACAGTGGCCAGCCTCACACGGGGGTCACCTGACAACATCCCATCCATGGCCTGGGAAGAATTCCAAAGCTATTAACAATGTCTATTGGCCATCTCTAGTCCCAACCATGGCTCTCATTTTTACACCTGAGGTATGGAGGCCCAGAGACTTCCTTAAGCTTGCCCAAAAGTGACAGAATCAGCCTAGAACCCAGGCTTTTTTTTTTTTTTTTCCACTTCATATGCAAGGTATGTTTCTGGATAATAGGTCTGTCACCTGGCTTCAGGTACAGCTCTCACCCCTTGGGATGAAAAATTTGA
The DNA here is from genome assembly GCF_048164855.1 of Canis lupus baileyi. Taxonomy (NCBI): domain Eukaryota; kingdom Metazoa; phylum Chordata; class Mammalia; order Carnivora; family Canidae; genus Canis; species Canis lupus. The sequence continues at coordinate 61,672,449 of NC_132846.1, forward strand.
GACCCACCCCTCACCCAGAGTCAAAGACATTCCTACCCTTGGCTTCCTTGTTTCTGCTCAGGGGAGTATCTCTCCACCTTCTTGACCATCAGTTAGGGAGAGGATTGCAGGGAGAAGCCACCATGGCTAGGTCATCTTCACTCACATTCCCCCCAAAAAAGACAAAGGAAAACCAAGGAGCCTTAATTTCTTTAAAATACATTAGCAGTAGCACTGTCTGTCTTACTTTTTGAACAATGAGCCTGAAATCAGTGTCCTGCTCTAGGGAGATTAGGAACATGAGTCATTTACCTTTGGCAAAGTATGGAGACAATGAAATCACAGCCACCAACAAAACATTAAATTACCCATCCCGTGTTAAATATTTTAAACGGCACCATAAACATCTACTCTTTGTTCACTCCAGTCAGCCAGACCCACTTTTCCTTCCCAAGCTTCCTGCAGCTGCTGAAGGCCCATGTGAGCCACGCGAAAGCCTCCTGCCTGGTTGTGAAGGTTGGTGCGGTGCTGCTCTTCTCTCTGCTTTCAGAGACAGGTTGTGCTGGTTGCGGAAAGGAGGGCAGAGGGACTGGGATTCCTTTCCTCTTTCCTGGATGAGCCCAGGATGGGTGCTACTAGGGTGAGGCGAGTGAGTAGTGAGGAGCCAATGGTGCAAAAGTCAAGGACCCTGCACCTGCACAGTCCTGAGAGTGAGCAAGTGCCTCCTTCAATTCTGTGTCACAGGCACCTCCACTGCCCACCCTAGTCCCAGTCCTGCAGCCCAGCTGGAAGTTTGCTGCAGACCCATTGATAGAACTCCTAGGTCCCCAAGAAGCCGAGCCTCTGAAGCCATGTCCCAAGTGGGGACTGTGAACCCTGATTGCGTTACTGAGGTCACTGGAGCCATGGAACCTGGTCTGGAATCCAGATTCTCTTTCCCAGCTCTGGGACTTGGGGACATTTATTCCGCCTTCTTCTTGGTTTCCTCATCTGTAAAGCTGGGGCGGTGACTAGAATGCTGTTCTTGTCATGAGCACTAAAAGGGTTTTGGATATAAAAGCACTTTGGATATGGTAAAGCACTACATAAAAGTTGGCCATTATTATTCATTTTTCATTAATAATATAAATTACGAATTATAGTAGCTAATTAAGTGGTAGGCAACACAACTAACGTGTGATTGTTCCCAGATTTCTTCTCCTCCATTTGCCTAGTAAGCCCTGCATTTGCTTGTTACCTTCCTAAAGAGGAAGTACTATTTCATGATAGGAGAGAGGCCACTCTAATTTCATATTAAGGAGATGGAAAGAGATGCTGGGGGATAGAAAGAGAGAAAAATTGCCACATAGGAGTACTGGGCACATGGAAGAAGAGAAGTTTACAAAGTATTGTGATGAAGTTAAGTCCTTCATGTTCTCTAATAGATGCAAATATGGAATTTTAGTTATATTTTAATTTACTCCTGTTTGTCAGATTATGAATGTAACACTGTTCCTAGCCTGGACCACATGGATCTCCAAACGTATAGGGAAAATGATCACAATAGCCAAGGATGGTTGGTAAGTTCTGTCTCCCAGCTCAGGATGTTCAAGGTCAAATCTACAACAAAAGGAGATGAATTACCCAGAACCAAGTGACAGTCAGTGGGAGTTTTGCAGAGTGGAACGGCGGGGCCCATGACTGTGCATGGCTGAGGAGAAACCTCCAGTCTCTACCTCCATCCAGGACCTTCTGCTGTCCCTGACAACTCTCAAGGTCATGCTCAAACAAAACCAGTGTGCACTTTTTTGCATAATCAATTTTATGGCAATGACGGAAAATTCTGAAGGGGAAAAAAACCCTCACGATCCTCCTGACCAGTTTTCATTTTTCATCTGTGATTCAGCTCAAGGGGATATTTTTAACCTCTTCTTGCCACCGTGAGCATAAACTGGAAAGGTTTCCTCACAGCTGGACTGAGGACTGAGGTCTGGACATTTCCAGACCAAAGGTGTATGCCCTGGGGGAAAAGAAAAGAAATAGCCAAATGTTTCCCCAGCCTCAGTGAGAGGCACTCCTAACCTGCAGGGCTTCTGTCACTGTCTTCTATGTGTCAAGTAAGGACACAACCCAGCCTCACTTGGGCATAAAAAGTGAGCTACAGAAGCCAGAGCTCCAGAAAGGGAAAGAAGTTATTTCCCAAGACTGAATTTTAATTGTGCTGTCTGAGCTGTTAGACATTAGATCACACTCCGAGAAGCAACAGTATTTTGATTAAGCATCTTTACCATTTTGGTAACTTCTTTAGTTCTTTGTCATTAATTTTATACACGGACTCCAAGTTTCTCACTATTGGGAGCTGCTTAGACTCACACTGGATGCTGTGAATTTACATTCTTCCTCCAGACTTAGCCCTTCTTTCTGGGGCCTCCCTCCTGGTCAATGGTACCTGGAAAATCCCCCAGTCATTTTATTCTCCACTCCAGCCAACCTGCTGGGGAGCACCGAGCTCTGATCTCGGTAAAATAGCCCCCATATCCAGCCCTACCTTTCCATCCTCACAGCCCTGGTTCAGGCCTGTGCCATCTCACTGGGGCTCTCGTAAATCTCGTAAACGACTTCCCAATCAATCCCCAAAGCTATCTTCTTCTAGGCATAGATGGCATGGTGGAGAAGATCATGTCTTACCCCCCTCGCCCCATCTCAACACCCCCATCTCCTGCTCCTGGTATGAAGGTTCTGCTTGTTCTGGTTCAATGTCCTTCTTCAGACTCTGTCTTTCCTCTAACTGTGCCACACAGAGGGTCTCAAACATGCAGTTAAATCCCCCCTTTATTGCCTTTTATCACCCAGGATGTTCTCCATGGCCCTCCACTCCATACCATGGCCTTTATTTCCCTCCTTGATTAATACCAATCCATCTTGCGATTTCCAGCTTTAAAACCACCTGCTACACAAACTCTTCTCATTTCAACTAGAATGAATCTGCCCTTGTTTTGGGATTCCAAAAGCCCTCTCTTGGTATTCTTTATTCATTTACAATCGGCAACTTAAGTATGAATAGAACTTTGCAGCTTACTGGACACTTCCAAATAACTCATCTTATTTCATTGTAACGCAGTGAGACAAATAAGAAACTGAACAGAGGCTGAGGGCTGGGAGTTAGGTTTGGTGATAAGAATGTGCCAGAGACACTGGACGGTATGAGCACTGGCTGTTATACTATATGTTGGTGAATCAAACTCCAATAAAAAAAATATACAAAAAAAATGTGCCAGAGGCTGCCACTGATATATTTTTCCTTCTTGATATGATAGAATATGTTAGGTGGGGAACGTGACCACTAAGGTAAAACTAACTTCTCAGACTTCTTTGCAGTCAAGTGTCCATAAGACTAAGTTCTACTCAAAAGGATGCGAATGGGATGCGACTAATAGAACTTCACAGGCCAGCCCTTGAAGGCAAGACTTCCCTTCCCTCATTCTTCCTCTCTGCAGGCTGGGATGTAGACAGAAGGGGAACCAGAGCACCTGATCTGGGCAAGCTAGAGGCCTCGTGTAAGGATGGCAGAGCAGTAAGACAGAAGGAACCTGGGTCCCTCATGATTGTGGAGCCACCACACCAGCCCAAGACTACCTCTTAGGAGGTTTTCTTTTTTTTCTTTTTTAAGATTTATTTATTTTAGAGAGAGAGAGAGAGAACGAATGCATGTGCACACATGCAAGGTGGGTGAAGGGCAGAAGGAGAGGGAGAGAAGGCTCCCTGCTGAGTGAGGAGCCTGACATGGGGCTTGATCCCACAATCCTGAGCTGAAATCAAGCGTCAGATGCCTCACCAACCAAGCCACCCAAGCAGCCCTTTCTTGGGACTTGTGAGAGAAAGAAATGACTGTATTGTCTACGCTGTGATAATTGCAGCCGATTGGTATAGCAGCTAAAGTGATGTTAGCACATACAAATAACTTGCCGAAGCTCGTTGGGTAGTTAACGGTAGAATGAGTATGACTCTGGAACCTGTGCTCTTTTTGGTAGTTGACATTGCACACATTTATCACAGGTCACTTTGGTCCCCAGATGCACACCCTTTCTTCCTCTCCCCCACTCTATCTTTGTCTTGTAAGCACCTTGCTCCTTGGTTAAAGGAATATGTCCTTAGTATCTAGAATGTACGAGGCACGGTTTCAGGAGTTGGGGATGCCATGGTGAATAAGATTCTATCCCATTCTTGGGGAGCTTACATTTCAGTGGAAGAAGAAAAGACTACAGACAAATATACAACATATCAGGTGAGGATCTCAGCAAAGACCATTCCACGCAGAGGGAACAGTAGGAGCAAAAGCCCTGAGGCAGGAATAAAAGTGGTTTTTGAAAAGACAAGAACCTTTGGATACCCTCACAGTGTCCTGCATGTAGCAGGTGCTCAGTGTTGCTGATGATAAAGTGAATTCATCGGACAGGATGAGTCTCTCATGCTTGATACCGATACCTCCTTCCAGCTGTGCAGCACTTTAGAGCACAGGAGGGTCTGGACTTGCCCAGAATTTTCGGGGGCATCGCCTGTACTGCCCACTGGGTGACCCTCCATCTTTCTTACAATAGCTGCGATGGCCCAAGAAAAAAGTTTCTATTTTCAGTTGGAAAATTTCCAACCTATGTTGAGTCACAGAGACCTGCTCTATCCCATTCAGAGGCCTCTGAGTTTTTTTTTTAAACCTCAGCCTAACTATCCATTATTTCTACAAATATGCTGTGTTACAAATCACCCAAAACTGGGTGGCTTGCTACAGGTGTTTGTTTTCTTGCTTTATTGCTCTGCAGGTTAGCTGTGGCTTTGCTGGGCTTGCCAGAGATTTTTGAGGTTTTGACTAAGGCTAGTTTCAAATCTGCTACTCTACAGTCAAAATCCACAAAGACCCAGAGAGACATGCTGTTGGTGAAATCATGTAGCTGGTTGGTATGAGCACCTGTGATAGAACCAGTTCTCACTTTCAAATGACCCTTCAACCTAAGAACAAACTGAGAAACACTGAGAAGAGGCACCTCATTAATTCCCATTGTCTTGGGATGAATGGTTAACCAAGACATATTTCCTTATGACAGGTAGCAGACACACAATAACACAGGCACACTTAAGGCCTCTGGTCATGTCACATCTGCTAACATTTCATCAGACAAGTCTTATGGCCAAGTCTAATGTCAATGGGGCAGCGATACATCCCTCCCCCACAGTGGGACAGAGAGGAGTGTGATGCTTGCTTGTCAGGAATCCACTCTATTACAGCATATATACAATTTGGCTCTGCTCAGATTTGGAAATTTAGTCTTTAGCCAGAGATCCCCCCAAATCACATGCTTCTCCATGGAAACTTTCTCCACTCTCTGGAAGAGAGAGAGAGAGAGGAGAAAAAAAAAAAAAAAACCTTCCCTGGAGGGGCTGGTTATTATAAGGGGCTATGAAGTGACATTATTCTCCTTGGGTGGGGAGGGGGTATTCCTTTCCATGTCACCAAAATCCCATTCCCACTTTGGAGCCCAAAGCTCAGAGATCCCTTTCAAGGCCATATATAGAAAAACAAGACATTGATGGCAAGTAAGGCCATAGGAAGATGAGAAACAACTCTTCATCAACTGCTGAGGGGACCTCATAGGCAAACAAAAAATAATTTTCCAGAATGAACTATAAAGACCAGCTCTACATGATTCTAAATGAAGTAAATCAGAGAAAAACAAATACTGTATAATCTCACTTATATTTAGAATCTAAAAGAACCTGAACTCAGAAACAGAGAGTCCAGTAGTGGCTGCCAGGGGCTGGGGGACAGGAGTGGGAGAAATGCGGAAACGTTGGTCGGAGGGGACAAGCTTCCAGTTGTAAGATTAATAAGTTCTGGGGATCTAAGGCATAGCATGGTGATTAGAGCTAATAACTCTATATTATACACTTAAAGCTGCTAAGAAAATAGATCTTGAATGTTCTTACCACAAGATTAAATGGTAATTATGTGATGAGATGGATGTGCCCGCTAAGGCTATGGTTGGTTATAACGTTGCAATATATAAGTGGGTCAACTTAACACATTGCACATCTTCAATTTATACAATACCATATCTCAGTTAGATCTCAATAGCGGGGGTGGGGGGGAGACCATTCCTAAATGGGGCAATTTACAAATGTGGTGCTCCAGAGGTTAACCAACACCTGCCTGTTGGTGGCAGGGACTCGAAATTATATTAGTTGATATTTGCCATAGGATCTGCTCTGCATCTCTAAGGATCTGGAGATAAATGTGTGGTTACAGCCAAGTAAGTGAGTGAACTGTAGTGAGTGTGAATCACAAACTCTACAAGGCAGCTTCACTTGTAAATAGGGATAGGGAAGAGTGCTCAGTAACTATCAGGAGGGGGACTGAGGCACTCTCTTGGTATTTGTTTTCTCAGTTTGCTCTTAATTTGAAGGCTCACTTGGGAATGGGGACACCTGGTCTATTTTAAGCTTTCAAACTAACTAGCTGTGTGATCTTACTGAATTCAGTTCTCCTTTCTGGACCTTAGTGGGTTTACATAGTAGCTGTTCCCAGTCTGGGGTCCCCAAGTCCCAGCAGGTCCCAGAAAAAGGAATCTGCAAGTGCCACTAAAAGGGCTCTCACTCTTGGTTGACTGATCTGGAAGGACTTGCCAGAGGAAAAATTATTGAAGCCGATTTGGGGGAAAAAAAATGGAGAAGTTCTCATTTTGAGGGAAAGAGGATGCAAAACAAAGATCATGATCTGAGCATCTGTCAAATGTTAGGCAATGCTAGAGGTTTGATACATGTGATCAGATGTTAGAACAATATTATTCCAGCATTTAAAAAAAAATATTATTCCAGCATGAGTTTTAAGCAATGAGTCCATACAATGGATGTCAAGAATTCAAAGGAAAGTGAGAATGATACCTCCCATGTGCTGACCTATCATGGTACTCTGTTCCTGGATCCCTCCACAGGCAAGATATTTAAATTAAAATGAGGGAAAAGATGAGAGGATTTCTTAGTTGCCTCACTGGCAACTAAGGAGGAGGGATACAGGTATTGCCTTCTGATCCTAAGACCAGGGCTTTGAAATGTTGGAGCCCCAGAGGACTGGGGCCTGGCTCACACCCAATAAATCTTACATGGACCTATGTGGAAGATGGTGTTCACCCCACTCATGGTGAATTCTGATGAAATGCTCTGGTGGGGCTGCAGGACAAGGCTACCATGTTGGATTTGCTACCTCCACAGGAATGGCAGAGCAGGAGTGAGACAGTGCTTCCCCACACCAGAAGGAGCCATGCTAGAGAGTCATCATGATAGCAGAGCACAAAGTCAAGGACAACAGTGGATAAATTTAAAGTTTCACTGTCTTCTGAACAGAAGGCACAGTGGATGGAGCTGCCTGCTGCACATCTGTGGGCTAGGAGGGATCCCTCAGAACACTGACGTACCAGCCTAGTCAAGGGGACTACTGCAGGAGATGGGGTTCAGCAGGACCTCTCAGAAGAGACTAGAAAGGTATCTACCAGTAAGAGCCAGCCTTGATCATCACCAAGCAGAGGGAGCAGAGTCACCCCAAAGGGTACGGGCTGTCTTCTCCCATAGCTCTCTTCCTTCCCCCAGGAAAAGTCCAGACTTCAGTAAAAAGTGGATGAGGAGATGAACAGCGAGCTGGTGGGGGCGGAATCAGTGGTGATCCCTTCCTCACTGCAGGGGACAGCTTGAGGCACACCTGAGCTAAGTTGAATAACTTAGAGCATTCTAATTCCCAAACTCAGACTCTGAGATTTAACATCCTCATAGCACTTGATTATTCAAAGGTGAGCAGAAAATTCAAGTGACTTGCTAGACTAGGTAGGGCAAGTTACCTCTAGCGAAAAAAGTACAAGGGATGTGGGAGACAAAAGAAAATAAAGGTGTGTTTTGTTAGACTGGTCGTAATGCTTATTCAACATTCCAGGTGGATGTCCAGTAGCTCATTTGGTCCTCACTTTTCTTTAGGAAAGAGCTTCCCAGAGGTGTTTAGGAGAAACCCCTCTTGGCATGTTAATGGTGTGTTGGGGAACAAATGTCTTCCCCTGAGGAAATGAGCTTGATCATTTAAACAAAATAAAACTGGCTTCTTTATCACAGGACTTCTCAGAAACTTTAATATGCTAATATGCATTTTGGACCTACAAGAGGTAGACTTCATAGCATTTCCCGTGTTCATCTCATCACATGCTGTTTTTACTGCATGAGTGGAGATGGTTTGGTGAAGCTTTGAGGAAATGCTGCCCTATAACACAGAATATCATGTCTATTTGGTAGAAGAATGATGTTTTGGTTGCATCTTTTATTTTCCAAGCGTAGAGACATGCATCCAGGTCACTTTAGGAGAGGATGATTTATTAATAAGATAAACATGGAAGTAAGGAAGTCAAAAATCTCAAGCAGAGGGGCAGGCCCCATAGGGACTGGGACAGAATTTGGGAATTGGAAGGTAATTCAAAAGACAATATAGCTCTTTGTCAATAATTTCTTGCATATAACACCAAGAGGAGAGGCAACAAGAAATGGAAAAACTGGATTACATCAAAATTTCAAACTTCTGCCATCAAAAGACACAATGAGCAGAATGAAAAGACAACCCATGGAATGGGAGAAAATATTTGCAAGTCATATTTGATAAGGGGATACTATCCTGAGTATATAAAGAACTCTCATAACTCAACAACAACAAAAACTAAACAATTCCATTTTTAAAATAGGCAAAGGACTTGAAAAGACATTTTTCCAAAGAAAATACACAAAAATCCAATAAGTACATGAATCAGTGCTCTGTCAGGGCTCTGGCTAGGCCAGGATGGTATAGAGAATAGCTAATATGTACTATGGCAGAAATGGCTAGTTGCCAGGTAAGATTATTCTTTACCCAATAAATTTTCAAAAAATAGTGCTGGAACAACTGGATATCCACATGCAAAAGAGTTAAGTTGGATCCATACCTCACACCTTATACAAAAATTTACGGAAAATGGATAAGAGACCTAAATGTAAGAGTGGAAACTAAAAATCTCTTAAATGAAAACAAAGGCATAATTATTTGTGACCTTGGATTAGACAATGGTTTCTTCTATATATCAAAAGCACAAGAAACAAGAGGAAAAATACATCTCCTGGACTTCATCAAAATTAAAAACTTTTATGTTCCGAAGGACAACCATCAAGAAAGTGAAGATCCACGAAAAATGGGAGAAAATATTTGCCAAATCATATATCTGATAACAGACTCATTTCTAGAATATACAAAGAACATTTGCAACTCAACAATGAAAAGACAAATGACCCAATTAAAAAATGGGCAAAAGATCCAAATAGACATTACTCCAGAGAAGATAAACAAATGACTAATACGCCAAGACGTTCATCAGCATCATTAGGGATGCAAATCAAACAATACCTCCACTAGCATGGCTAGAATAAAAAGGACGGAAAATAACAAGCATTGGCGAGGATGTGGAGGAAATTAGAACCCTCATACACCACTAGTAGGAATGGAAAATGATGCAGCTCCTTTAGAAAACAGCCTGAAAAGGTTAAACAGAGAGTTACCAACAACCCAGCAATTCCGCTCCTAGGTATACACCCAAGAGAAATGAAAATACATCCACATAAACATGTATATACAAATTTTCATAGCATTATTCATAATATCCCCAAAGTGGAAATAGCCCAAATATCCATGAGTGAATAAACCAATGTGGTACACCCAGACAACAGAATAGTATTGGACAATGAAAAGGAACAAAGTACTGATACATGCTACGACATGGATGAATTTGGAAGAGACCATACTAAGTGGAAGAAGCCAGTCACAAAGGACCTCACATTGCAGGATTCCACTTACATGAAATGTTCAGAATAGGCCCATCTGCAAAAAAAAAAGATAGTAGATAGGTGGTTGTTCAGGGCTTAAGGGGCTGGAAGACTGACAGCAATGGGTAACAGTCATTGGGGTTTCCTTTTGGTGAGTCACGGAAATGTTCTAAAACTGATCATGGGGATGGATGCACAACTATGCAACAGTTCGGAAGGCAAGATTGCCTGAAATAAAGAAGCTCCTCCAGAAGCGAAGGGGGGAAGATGAGATGGGAGAGGTGAGCTGGGTGTTCATTTGAGGAGGTTATACCTTCTTCTGCAGGGAAAAAGCCATGAAATCCACCAGGATGAAAGGAATGCTTGGGGAAGATGGATCTGTACATACACTGTGCAGAGTGGTTAAGGCAAGCTAAATTTGCCCAGTGGGAGAAGAGAGAACAAATACAATAATGAGCTCAGACATTAACTGTTCCAGCTACAGAAATTAAGTCACAAACAAACTGTCCTCAAGCTGACTCTAAGAATGCTCAATGAGGCCAAGAAGAGCAAGATGCATTCATTTACACAAATGCAGAGAGATGCGGGTGTTTTCTTTAAACAAAATGATCTCCCTCCTCAGCACATCCCCATCGCTGCCTCATGGGAGACAAATGCTTTACCCTCTCTCCTAGAACACACTCATCACATCATAGGTTTCTGGCTGACTTTTTGATGGTCTCAGAAGGAATCCATGTTACAGTCAGAAACTGGCCCATGTACACTGATCATATAAAAGTATAGCTGGGTTTTTCTATTACCGTTCTTTTTTTCAAGGGCTTCAAAACCCATCTTTTAATTTTTTTAAGATGTTATTTATTTATTCATGAGAGACAAAGAGAGAGGCAGAGACACAGGCAGAGGGAGAAGCAGGCTCCCTGCGGGGAGCCCCATGTGGGACTCGATCCCAGGACCCTGGGATCATGACCTGAGCCAAAGGCAGATGCTCAACCACTGAGCCACCCAGGTGTCCCAAAATCCACCTTTTATTAGGGCATTGGTTTCTTATAACCTTTCTGGAAAGTGGGTGGAGCTAAAGGGTATCCCCATTTCTCAGTGGGTACTTAACACATGGTACTTAACCTGATTCTTTAACATGGCCTAGAATAAAATCCAGGTCTCCTGAACCTCTGACTGTAACAATTACACCACAGTACCTTTTTCCTAGCCCATAACAATTCAGCTTTGCCCTCAGTGGTGGATACTCAGGTGCCACGGGGCTCCGATTTGGCTTCTGCCTCCTTATCCTCTCTGGGTTGAATCTCCACACCTCCTCTCCCCTGCTTATAAATAAAGCTTGTCCTCTTCCTTGGGCCCTTCTGGAGATTTAAAAGGCCATCATGAAGGATATTAGATTACTTAGTACATTGAATTTATATGATTTATTTTGTTTAAAAAAATTGGGGTGCTCCTGGGGTTGCAAGTGTGAGCTCTGGATCAGACCAGTCTGACAGATCAGCTTGGTGACTCCTCATGCCCTAGCTTCCTCACTTACAAAATGGGCATAAAAAGACCACCTATGTCACAATTTGTTGGGAAGATTAAGTGAGCATCAACACACCAAGCTGTTAGCACAGCACCAGATCAAGAGTGGGTTCAATAAATATTAGCTAACAGAGAACACAAAAGCAGTCTTCCAATATTTAAATGGCTATAGAAGAAGGTGAGTCAAATTTCATGTGCCAGAACTAAGACTAACAAGCAGATTTACCCTTCCAATAAAGCACATTACAACCAATTAATAGAGATGTTTAGCAATGCAATCAGCCAGCCAGAGAGTGAGCTCCCCGTCCCTTGAAGTATTTGTGCTGAGATCCTGAGGATCTCCTGAAGCTGTAGCAGGGACTCTGGTCTCAAATGGGTAAATGGGCCAGGTAAATTCCAAGTATTTTTCTGCCAGAAAGCTTCCTTCCAAAGGCTTTGCCTCCCTCCTCCCAGAAATACACAGACAGAGAAAGGGGGAGAAAATCAAGAAAGGTTCTTTTTGAAGCTTACAAAAGGTCTGAAAAGAGAAAACAGCAAGTTTTCAAGCCTCTGATTAGACATTCTAGAGGAGCCCAAGCCAATGCCAGCCAAACTGTGAGGAAGACCAGGAACAGGAAAGGCAGGCCTGGCAGGGCTGTCAGGTGGACCAGGCCATGGGCAATGGGCCTGCCCCTTCCTCCCCATGTTTATCAGCTCCTGCCCATGGAACCCCGGGCACTGACATCCTCCAGAAAGGCAAGAATCACTGTTGATCAGTGAGGTCTCTGTGACCGGACCCAGAACCCTCTATTCCCCCTCAGCAGCACCAAGCCTCAAGAATGGGGAAATGGAAGCAGTTTCCCACATGTTCAGAACCTTCCCTTCTGACAACTCGGGGAACCTGGTTGTCATAATGGGCTACTCCGTCGACAAAGAGAGACTATTTAAAAGAAAAGTGGAGACACAGAACCTGCCAGGGTGATTGCATGTGGAATAATTTCAATTCTCATGTCTGTAGGGGACGTTTGTTGCCTTTTTCTGGCTGGCCCCCGGCTCAATCAACTAGTTCGGGTGATTCTGATGAGACTTACCAACCACAGCACCTCCCTTAGCCTCCTGGTCACATGACAGGGTGGGGGAAGGGCTGGCCAATCACAGAACTCTGCTTTCCTGCCACCAGTGCTTGATCCAAGAGGACAGTGCATGACCCAGAGAGGACCAATCTGAGCCTTCCATGAATGCAAGGGTAATAGGATTCCCAAGAGAGAGATCTGCTCATTCTCTGGAAGAGTGGACCTCTAGGGAAAGACTGGCCCCACTAGGGGGTCATCTTTACCATCCTGTGGGGGGAAGAACTTCCCAGAAGGAAGGCAGTATGGAGGGCTGGAAAAAGCGACAGAGCCCTGTCCATACTGTTGAAGCCCTTGAATTCGGCTAGGACTCCAAGCAGGTCAAAGCTCAGACTTAGAAGGTATATGAACAAGACAAAAGGAATTGCATTCCTATCACCTGCAACCAAAGCATATGAATTTCGAGAGGACGCAAATGTTCAGACCGTAGAAGTCTTTTTCATAATGCTGTTGAAAGAGAATGTCAGGTTAACCGAGGGCTGCGGAGACTTTTGGTGAAGGTAAATAATAAACACAGAAAGTTGCCTGGTTTTCTCTCATCATTTTCACTAGTTACCTGGGATCAGAGTGACTGAAAAAAAAAAAAATCAGATTCTAGCCCATGTTGGGTGCAAACTAGGTCTCTGGCATCATCTAAGTGAGCTAATTTTGAAGGCCCAGGCTCTCCTCAATTCTTAAAATAAAAAGCCCCCACACTCCTTGTCAATCATGCAGCCAATTAAGAGGCCTCGAAGTGACAAGCCACTGGATTGTCAAGGTAGATTAAAGATACAGGAGAAGTTTCTGATGGTTGGGATAATTAGACTGTCATCTTGCTGCATGGCATGATCCACCTGCCTGGGAGGGAGATGTGCAGGAGCCCAGGATTATTCTAACAGGTGGCCTAGGGAACAGACTCCCCTATAAGTCTCACCTGCTTGGCCCAGAGCAGGACTTGGCAAGCCAGAACCAGGGAATGAGTAGGTGGGCGGGGGAAGGGGCAGGATCTTCCTGACAACTAAAAATGGACAAGAGGGGGCACCCAGGTGACTTAGTCATTTAAGTGACCAATTCTGGATTTCAGCTGAGGTCCTGATCTCAGGGTCATGACTTCAAGCCCTGCATGGAGCTCCGCACTGGGCATGGAGCCTATTTAAAATCAAAAAATTAAAAAACAAAAAAAGGACCAGGTGGACTTTATATCAAACATCTGCTTGCAAACCACAGGCACCAAAAGGCCGTGTCTGAGACAGGATTTATTTGCCCTTTCCTCGGGGAGCTCTCATAGCCAGATTTGAGCCTTTGAATGCATGGATCAAACTTCAGATCTGGTTCCTCCCAGCCAGGTCACAGAAATCCCTGTGAACACTGATGGCTTACCTCACCCCAAGGACCAGGAGAGCCTCGACTCAAAGAGGACTTACAGCTTCCAGAGACCGAACAGCCTTGCAGTCCCAAAATTACATCCAGTTAGGGCCCCTCCCCGCCAGTGCTTTGTGGCAGGGAGTCGCAAATCTTGTGCTGCAAAAATCCCAAGTTCACGTGCAGGTGAAGTCCCAAGGGCAAATCTGTAGGGGTTCCTGGGAACGAAGGAAGGTAAAGAAAATGGGATTTGTTCACATGTTCTCAGGGAGATGTGTGGGTGTTCGGAGGAAAGATGGTAATAAGCTGTTTGCCACAGACGTTAGCTTAAGCCACCTTCCCTGGAGTGGGGCTAAGAAGCATCAAGGCTTTGGGCATGCTCTGCTGGGGGAAGGGTTACAGGCCTGGGGCCAGAGGGGAATCACTTTGCCCCTTGAGCAGGGAGCTAAGGTGTATGTGTTGCCCTTTTGCCCCTCACCCCATAGCACTAAGCTTTCCCTCCTGTATCGGCTCCTTCTTGTTGTTATAACAAACAAAAGAGCAGAAATCTTTTTCTTTTTACAGTTCTAGAATCAAGAAGTCCAAAATGGTTTTATTGGGCTAAAATCAAGGTATTGGCAGAGCTCCTCCTGGAGCTTCCAGGGGAAATGCTATTTCTATACCCTGTCCAAGTTCTCCAGCTGCTTCCCTTGGTTCACGGCCCCCTCCTCAATCTCCAGAGGAAGCAATGTGGCATTTTCTCCCTCTGCCTCCTTTTGCTTCCATCACATAATCTCTTTTACCGGTAATCGAATTTCCAGCTCCCTCTTAAAAGGCCAGCGATGACATTGGGTCCACCTGGCTAATTTCCTGTATAATTTCCCCCCTGTTAAAGTTCCTAATTCATCACACCTGTAAAGATGCCTTATTCCATATTATGTAACTTTTTACAGGATCCAGGAATGAGGACCTGATATCTTTAGGGGTCATGATACAGCCCACAACACTTTTTCTAACACTAGATGGAAAAATTATGTCACACTGAGGGGAGGCAGGTATTCTCAGAGACTGGTGGTAGGAGTTCAGACTGATGCACAACAGACAATCTGGCAATCTCTATCGGGAGTAAAATATCCTTTCTCTTGCATTCAGCAGTTTCTTCAGCAATTCAGCTTCTAGGAATTCGTTACAGAGATAAACCTGAAAATGAACATATAAGGATTTTTTTCCAGCACTGTTTGTAACAGCCTAAATTTGTAAAACAAAACAAAACAAAACAAAAAAACAACCAAATGACCCCAGCACTGGGGACTGGTTGGATAAATTAAGGAACATCCATAGGATGGCATACTGTGCCATTGTAACAGAATGAAGAAAATGAGATAGATCTGGGCACCCAGGTGGCTCAGTCAGTTAAGCATCTGCCTTTGGCTCAGGTCATGACTCAGGGTCCCAGGATTGAGTCCCATGTCAGGCTCCCTACACAGTGGGAAGTCTGCTTCTGCCTCTCCCTCTCTGCCTCCCCCCACCCTCACTCGTGCTCGTGCTTTCTGTCTCAAATAAATAAATAAAATCTGTAAAAAGAAAAGAAAATGAGATCTATGTGAGCTAGTAGGGAAGAACCTTCAAATAAGGGAATAAAATGTGGTATAAGACAGGGCACAGAGTACGTTTCCATTTGTAAAAATAAAAGGGAGGAAGTGTGTGTTTGTATATATCCAGAATGTTCCTGAGGGAGACACAGGACAGGCTGTCCTCTCTCGAGAGCTTCTGGGAGGGCGAAGGTATGGGAAGAAGTAGTTTAACTTTTTTTTTTTTTATCATGGACATTTACTACTTCTTCAATTTGGAAGAAAGCAGTTAATGCAAAGAGAGAGAGTAGAGGACACTGGTTTGAAAGAGTTGACGAGTTATTAGCCTGTTCAAGGCACCTACGCTTTTGGGTCTTGTCTCCCCAGATCCCCCACCCCTATCACCAAGAACAAGGTACTGCCTCTCTCTTCCCCACACACCCCCACAGTCTCATATTGGCCACTCATGTCTCCTTTCTTCCTCAAGGCCCTTATGGCTGTCCTTTGAAGCCAAATTCATTTCACTAGGTTATAAATGGAGATGTGAGGGAAGGTGAAGATGGGGGGTGGACCATAAGTGATTTTCTCCTGTCACAAACCAAGGGGAAAAAGGAGTGGGTAGGAAAAGAATCTCAGCCTAACATTCCAAGGTTCACATCCTGGTTAGGTCTGTGACCTTGAGTAAGTCACCAAGCCACTCTGAGCCTCAGTTGCTCATCTGAAAAATAGGAGTATCACTATAAATTCAGGAACATAAAGAGAATCAAAATGAAAAGTGAGAAAGTGGTGCTTTGGAAACTCTACAGCACCCTCCAAGTTCATGCCCTCCTCGGGGATAGTCCTGACCCCACACTCAGACCACCCTGGTAGGTGGATGACCTAGATGTGAGTAGAGGACCCCTCACAGGGTTAATAGTATAGGATCTTGAGAGCTGTGGCTGCTGGGTTACCCAGAATGAGACACATGGCCTCTGCACTTGGGTTTCTCGCCCATAAAAATAGAGAATTCACAAACCATAAAGTAAACAGACAAGGCAGCACATGGTTTAATTAACTTTGCAGTACACCAGGAACCTCTTTAAATTAAAAAAAAAAAAAAAAAAAAAAGTCTACTAGGAACCCATGGCCTCTTGGCTACTGATACTGAATGAACAGAACTGCTCCACCGAAACACAACCAGTCCTCCTCGGCTCACACACTGAAACCACTGCAAAATTGTGTCCCTGGGATCAGAGGGAAAATAAATACAAAAGACACTCATGAGGTATGTAAACCAATCTGACTGATGGTCCCAGGGATTGGGTGAGTGAATTGGAGATAAAGCCACAACCACATGGGGCAAACAAGCTCCGCCCCAGGCCCATGGGTAGGTTCAGAGCTTCCCAGGCCTGCTGTCCTTGGATCCCCTGAGCACAGGTCTGGCTGGGGTGCATGCCTCCCCACGATGATACATTGCACACATCCTGGACCCGATGTCAAAGCAGGAAGAGGTATCTGCCTGGGCCCCATCTCTTAGAAGCTCCCAGAGTCCAGTGTTCATATCCAAATGGCACTCCGCCAAGCTTTTAATAGAATCAACACTGCTCAAGTTTCCTTAGACTAAATTTAAGGTGACGAAATCACTACCCCTGGAGTTGACATTACAGTGATTGCCCTGCCACCAAGGGCTGACCTTGACACTTACTAATGAGATAACCTTGAACAAATTATTAAACTCTCTAGGACCTAATTTCCTCATCTACAAAATGGGTATATTACCAAGCTTTCTCAATTCCCAGATGGCATCTTGCAACATTTCTGAAATCATGTTGCATCTTCTGATGAAAGTATGTATTGAATTTGCTAATGCTTCTTTCATTCCCAAAGTCTCCTGCAACAGCACTGATAACTTTTTTCCACAGCTTCATTAACATTAGCAACTTTATTCACATACCGTACAATTTACCATTTTAAATTGAGCCGTTTTAGTATATTCACAGAGTTATGCAAGCATCACCAAAATCAATCATATCACCCCAAAAAGAACACCTGTACTTTTTAGCTGTCATTTCCCACTCTTTCTGTCTCTACAGATTCGCCTGTTCTGGATATTTCATCTACATGGTGTCCTACAACTGATTTTTTTTTTAAGATTTTATTTATTTATTCATGAGAGACACAGAGAGAGAGAGAAAGAGAGAGAGAGAGAGAGAAGCAGAGACACAGGCAGAGGGAGAAGCAGGCTCCATGCAGGGAGCCCGATGCGGGACTCGATCCCAGGACTCCAGGATTAGGCCCCAGCCAAAGGCAGGCGCTCAACTGCTGAGCCACCCGGGGATCGCTGATCTAACTTTTTTTCCTCCATATGTGTTCAAAGTTCATCCATGTTGTAGTAGTATGTGTCAGTACTTGGCTCCTTTTTTTATTGTCCAATAACATTCCCTTATAAGAATATGCTACATTTTATTCATCCACTCATCAGTTGGTTATTTCCAATTTTTGGTTTTTACGTGAGTGGGCATAATGGCACGCACAATAATATAAAAAAATATATAAATGTAATATAAGATGAATAAAATAAAAAATTCATATTATATGAATAATTGCCGCCATGTACATTCATATATAACTTTTTGTGGACATGTGTTTTCATTTCTTTTGGATATACAGCTGGACATGGCATTGCTGGGCTGGGTCATACAGTAACTCTATGTTTAGCTTTCTGAGACACTGCCAGATGATTTTTCAAAAAGGCTACACTGTTTTTTTATTTCTGCCAGTCATGTGTGAACATTTCAGTTTCTCCACATCTTTGCCAACATTTTTTATTTTCTGTGTGTGTGTGTGTGTGTGTTAATTATAGCCAACCCATTGGGTGTGAAGTGGTATCTCACTACAGTTTTGATTTGAATATTCCTGCTGACTAATAGCAGTAAGCATCTTCGCTTATTGATCAGTTGTATAACTTCCTTGGAGAAATAAATAGGCATATCTTTTGCCCATTTTTAAATCGGGTTGTCTTTTTATTATTGAGTTGCTGGAGTTCTTCATATATTCAAGGTACAAGTTCCTTACCAGATATATAATTATAAAATATTTTCCCATTCTGTGGATCTTTTCACTTTGTTGATGCTGCCCTTGGATTAAAAAAAAAAGTTTTTAATTTTGATGTCTGATTTACTTCTTTTTCTAATTGTCACTTGCATTTTGGTGCCATAGCTAAGAAACCATTCCCTCACCCAAGATCACAATTCATATCAGTTTTTTCCCTAAGAGTTTCATAGTTTTAGTTCTTACATTTAGGTCTCCTATTCATTTTGAATTAATTCTTTTATATGATGTGAGATTCAAATCCATTATTTTGCATTGGGATATCTGGTTGTTCCAACACTGTTTGTTAAAAACAAAAAACAAACAAAAAAACCCCTACTCTTTTCCCATTGAATTATTTTGGGACTATGTTTGAAAATCAACTGACCATACATATGAGCATTTATTTGTAGCTCCTCAATCCTGTTTCATTGCTCTTTATGTCTGTCCTCATGCCAGTACCACACTGTCTTGATAATCACTGCTTTGTAATAAATTTTAAAATCAGGAAATATGAGTCCTCCAGCTTTGTTCTTCTTTTTCAAGATTATTTTGGCTATTCTAGGTTCCTTGTTTTTCCATATGAATTTTAGGATCAGCTTCTTGAAATCCACAAAAATGGCTGCAGATTGTGATAGTGATTGTTTTGAATTTGTAGAAAATATAAGGACTATTGCCCCCTTAACAGTATTAAGTCTTCCCATGCATGAGCACGGGATGTCTTTCCATTTATTAAATCTTCTTTAATTTCTATCAATAATGTTCTTCAATTTTACTTTGAGAGTATAAATTTTGCACTTCTTATGTGAAACTTATTCCAAAGTATTTATTACTTTTATGCCATTGTAAATGTAGTGATTATCTTAATTTCACTTTTATTTATTTTTTTAAAGATATTATTTATTCATTCATGAGAGATACACAGAGAGAGAGAGAGAGAGAGAGAGAGAGGCAGAGACACAGAGGGATAAGCAAGCTCTTTGCAGGGAGCCCTACGCGGGACTCGATCCCCGGTCTCCAGGATCACACCCTGGGCTGAAGGCGGCACTAAACCGCTGAGCCACCCAGGCTGCCCTTAATTTCACTTTTAGATTGTTCATTGCTAGTATATATAAATACAGTTGATTTTTGTATATTGATCTTATACTCTACAACTCTGCTGAATTTCTTAGTTCTAATAGTTTTTTAGTGGATTCCTTAGGATTTTCTGTATGCAAGATGAAAGTGTTCCTTTGCTATCTGGATACATTTATTTCTTTTTCTTACCTAATTGCCCTCACTAGAACCTCCAGGACAATGTTGAATAGAAGTGGCAGGAGAAGATATCCTTCTCTTGTTCTTGATCTTAAGGGGAAAGCAATCAGCCTTTCACCATTATGTATGATGTTAGTTGTGGGTCTTTTATGGATGTCCTTTTCAGATTGAGGACTTTCCTTTTTATACCTAGTAGTTTGGAGGTTGGTTGGTTGGTTTCTTTTCTTTTTATTTTTTTTAGCACTTTTATCGTGAAAGGGTGTTGGATTTTGTCAATGCTTTTTCTATAGACATAATGACATAGTTTCCTAGTGCTCTCTCCAGTGTTTTGCTTGGGGATAGGTGTTTGGGCCACTTAATAACTTCAGCACAAGGTCCAAGCAAGGAATATCTAAGTTCTCCTTAATTACTGACCACCATCTGAGAGGAGATGAGAAACTCTTTCTCATTATATCTTTAACTCTGGGTGGTCCTCCACTTGGGCCCTACTTGAACTGTCTTCTGGTGGTTGGAATGAGAGTTAAAGGCTCCTGTCACTGGATGACTGGGGCCTGGAAGATCAAGATTGAGTTTCATAAAATCAGATCAGATCCTTCCTTTGCCCTTTGGAAGAAGAGATGGGGTTAGAAACGGAAATTGCTTTTTCTCCCCGTCTTGGCCAATCTCTTTATTTTACTCATGGGCCTTTGAACCTGGGCATAAGGCATACTCTCACTGTTTTGTACGTTTTTCACAGGACTTTCTTTTGTCCCTGCAGTCAGGCAGTAAGCTCTTTGAGGATGGAGACCAAACCTTTTCATTTCCCTTGAAGCTTTCACAGAACCAGGTAAAATATCTGTCAGACAGCACAGAACTTGATATACACTAAGAATCTCCGCCTTTCAGCAAAATTTTCAGATGTGAGGGTTGACCTATCCACCACCCAGTGTACAGTGGATGCTGAGCAGATGGATCCTCAGACAAGAAACTGAGACACAGAGCCCTGGGGTCACCTGAGTCACTGGTTTCAGCTGTCCTCATGTGGCTTTACAGCTTCCTATGCACAACATCACAGGAAGGTTTAAATGAGTGAATTGAATGGGGTGTCGAAAGAGAAGAGAGCCGTGCCAACATTCTTTCAAAACTTCCCACGAAAAGCAAGTCTGATAAAAGAGACTTGGTCAGTATCTAATGGCACAATGCAGATCAGTCCACACAGTATTGCCTGTCACTCCTGAAAAGAGAGATTGACAAAGCATGGGATGATGGTATCATTAAATGGCACTGCTACACCTGCCCCCCAGGATATGACAAATGCCACCCCAGGCTTGGAGGAGCCACATTGCTGGGAATCTTCTCACTGGGTGATGATAACATGGCAAACTTTTGAACTAAGACCTCCTATTGTCTCCTCAAAATCTTCCCGACAAATTTTGATTTGGGCCATCACTGACATAGAAACCAGGACACACTGCTTGCTGAAAAGAGAAAAACAATGGTTCATTCTATTTTGTGAAAATTAAATCCATGTATACAACTTGACCCAGTTCCTGGTGTGTGTCAAATGCCCAATGCACCGTCAATCTGGTTCTACTGGTATTGCTCTTCCAGGGCTTTCCGGGTATCTATCTTTGACTCCCAGTTCTCAAGTCAGGCAGTCCTTCAACTTTCTTTGGTAAAGATGAGAAGGGATTTCTGGTTTTTGTTCTAGGGAGATGGTTGAGATGTCTGTGAGCCATTTTGCATAAGGTGTGCCTTGTGCAGACAGGTAAAATGAGTTACCAGAGTAACTGCTCTGATGGAGGAATTGGCCACAGGAGGGCTTCACAAATGTGGTGACATCTCAGTGCATCTGGAAGAATGAAGAGCTCATCCGGTAGACCAGGAGAGAAACTCTGAGAATCTGGTTCTTTATTTGTAATTTGAGAAGTAAAAGAATTGCTTTCAAAAAAAAAAAAAAAAAGAATTACTTTCTCACAAGAGGCAGGAGGGTCCAATGGCCAAGGATGTGGACTCTGAACGGGGCCTGGGGTTGACTCTTGCTCTGCCACCAAGGTTTTGGGAAAATAATGATCACAACCACCACCACCATGAGAGCAACTAATATTTAAGCCAAAGTCTTTTTTTTTTTTGTCTGAAAAAAAAAAAAAGACAATAACAGACCTACTTAAAAAAAGAAAACATATGTGAGGCACTTGACATGATGCTTGGCTCATATAAGTAATGTTAGTAAATGGTAGGCTATTATAACTGTCGCCGGTTGGCTGGTGAGGATCGAATGAGACATAGGGTGTGAGAATGATTACTGAAACTAAATCTCTGAGATCAATATTCCAGACAGAAGGACTATCTCATGTAAAGTTGGGGAAACCAAAGGAGCCTTTGTTATTTAAAGGAAGAGTCCTTAAGCGTGGTCAGGATAAAGAATGCATGGTGGGAAAGGGGTGGTATTTGACTTGAATGATCTGTCAATCAAAATCCAAAGGTCGGGCTTTAATCAATCAGTTTTGTGATCCAACAGAAAAATCACAGAAAACCACAAGGGGACAAAATTACCATGACCACAATTCAGGATGAGTTGAGAGTTTTAAAACTTTTTAAAAATAATGGAATATTCAAATGACTCTTAATGACATAACATCAATACATAACACATATACAAAATATAAAGATAAATTTAAAAGAACAATACCCATATACCTCCACACCCAGATTTAACAGATGTCAGTATTGTAGTATTTACTTTAGATCTTCAGTTGTGGGTTTTGTTTTGTTTTAAGAAATGAAATGTTATGGGTACTACTAAAGCTTCATCACATTCACTCAGTTATGTGTATTGTTTCCCTGTATGTTTTCACTTTTACCACATGTACAGAAGATAAACAACATATAACATTGTTCTCAGTGTTCTTAGCATTTTACATATGTAATACCATACTGTATCATTTTCCAAACTTGCATGTTTCCCTTGACATTGTTTTCAAGATGGCCCCATTTCGGTAGATGTAGATACGGTTAATTCATTTTAACTGCTCTACAGGATTCCCTTTCAGTTTTATACTTGGGCCCAGCAATGTGGTGTCTAGATTGTCTCCCTAGGGAAACCTTCAGGTGTGTGCAGAAGACAATAGGCCTAAGGAAGTTCACTGCAGAGCAGTTCATCCTAGTGGAAAAAGTGTGAAGAAATAATCCCAATCATCTATTGTGGTGTAACAAACCTCCTCAATGTCGTGATTTAAAACAATGATCACTTACTCTGGTCTTGAATCTTCCATTTGGGCAGAGCTTGGCAGGAAAAGCTCATCTTTGCTTCATATGGCATCAGCTGGGGCTGAGGTGGGGGTACTGGAAATATCTAAAGATTCAGTCCTTTGCTTACATATCTGAGGACTGATGCTGGCTGTTTGGCAAACTGGGAAGTCAGGTGGGTGCTGTCAGCCAGAGTTCCTACACATGGCCTCTCCAAGTGGCTGATTGGCTTCCCCACAGCATGGCAGGTGAGTTCCGGGAACAAGTGTCCCAAGAGAGCAAGGTGGACATGCATGGCATTTTTACCATACAGCCTCTGAAATCCTATACCATGGCTTGTGCCACCATTAATTGCAGCCCACACAAGTTCAAGAGGAGTGTCATGGGTACATTTTAAGAGCAGGTGGGATGGGATGTCTTGTGGTGACCACTTTTGGAAAATACAATTTGCGCCAAACCCAACTCTCCATAGTCCGGGACGTGCGCGTGCACACACACACACACACACACACACACACTAGTTTATTTGCTGTTGTTTTAAAAGCTACAAAAGTGATGTAGACATCACTGTAACTCAGTGAAGAATAAAAAAGAATGAAGTATTGCAGGGGGTGTATAATAGGGACTTTGCATTGGTCTCTATGTAGGATGAAAAGATATTGCTGCCAGACACAGAGAACATCTTGCTCCCCAAGAGAGCTCTTAGCTCTTAGCTCTTAGGCATGAGGGAAAATTCATTGTTAAGGTGGTTTTCCTTTTTCCCCCATGAATGGTGTGAACAAAATCTCCTGCTTCTAAAAACTGAGGACTCTGACAGAACAGTTGCAAAACCCGTATTTCCTGGAAGGCACATCTCTGTGATCTCTGGCTCCAGAGAACCCCGAAGAGAAACTCTGAGTATCTTCTCCACAGCAGCACAGCGGTGGGAGAGGCTTCGAGAGCTGGGAGCCTTGGTGTCGAACCCCGACTCCGCTAGTTGCTCTGTGCGACCCAAGGCAAGACATTGACCTTCTCTGTCCCTCAGCTCCCTTCCATGGACTAGTGAGGTGAATAATGCCACTTAATAATGGCTTTGCAAACGCTGCGATGGTTAATTCGGCGATTCTGCTTTAGATCTGATGAGTGTTTTAAAAAGCATGAGCACTTGCCCCAAATTCAGATTTAAACATCATCACTATCCCCAAGAGTAACGCCCAGAATCCCCCCAGCAGGCCGGATGATTAACCTGGGGTTCTCACCTCAAGGTTCTTCTCTGACTTCATTCATTCACGTGTGAGCTTCGAAGTAGTCAAGACACGGGGGAGTGTGTTCCCATTTCACAGACCAGGAAGCTGCGGTCCGGCTCCCCAGGGGGCGTGGTGACCAAGGGAGAGGCTGACCCTTCGGATTGGAGTTTTCTTCCCAAATCCCCAGGTTTCCCGGATCCAGCTCAATAATGCGCTCCTCTTACACCCCCCCCTCCAAGGCTGGGGGCAGGGAAGCAAGAGGGCAAATGACTTAGCTCTACATTGTCACACGCCCACAGGGTTCCTTTCCAAGGGGTATCTGGCACCAAGGTGGACCCAGGGTGAACCTTCAGGGAATAACTTGGGGGCCCCTGGGTGGCTCAGTGGTTGAGCGTCTACCTTGGCTCAGGTCGTGATCCCAGGGTCCTGGGATCAAGTCCCACATTGGGCTCCCCGCAGGAAGCCTGCTTCTCCCTCTGCCTGTGTCTCTGCCTCTCTCTGTGTCTCATGAATAAATAAAATCTTAAAAAAAAAATTTTTTTTAAAGGAACTTAAAGTGGGGGTGGGGGCAAGCGAGAGCATCTTCCTCTTCCACCTGCCCGAGCTCGCAGGGAGACCTCTCAGGTCTGGAGGGTCTGAGCTGGGCAGAGCCATCCCCCCTCCCCCAATCCGACAGGGGGACCAGGTGCCCCCGGAACCTGGGGGGCCCTTGTTGCCCAGCGGCTCGCGCCACCAGCTAGAGAGTGGACGGGGCAGGGGCCCGGCTGCCCTCCACCTGTAACCCTGTCCAGGTGGGCACCCTCCCCGGGGGGCCTGCCCGGATACCTCCTTCCCCTGCAGGATCCCAAAGTAAACCCAGAACCTGACCCGCGACCGGCGATCCGCTCGCCAGGGAGGACGCCCGGAAAACGTGAGGCTGGGCCGAGGGACCCTCGAACCCGGGACCCGGTTGACAAGGCCGGTGAGGTCTGGAGCCGCCGGCCGCAGGCTCCCCCCGGCCCCCGGCCCCGCGAGAGCAGGGAGGGGACGCCGCCCCTGCGACGGCCACTGTGCCCTGGGGGATGGGAGGATGTGCAGGGGGCGGGGACCGGGTGGCTCTGGACGAGACGGCCCAGGCAGGTAGCGGGATGCTCGGCGGCGCTCTCACGTGCGGCCACACGGTGGCGCCGCCGCACCGCCCGCTCCGGAGGCAGAGGCGGGGCGGGGGGGAGAGGGGGTGGAGGGAGGGGAGGTGCCCGCCCCGCCGCGGAGGCTGCTCCCGCTCCTCCCTCCCGCTCCTCCCTGCGGGCTGCTCCGGAGCCCGCGCGTGCAAGGGGTAGGAGGCAATTGCGCGCCTCCTGGGCACGCTCAGGGACCCTGACCCCCGGCCTGAGCTCCTGGAAGGTCTCTTAGGTGAAAGTGCCTTCCTTTGCAAACAGAGAAAGTGGAGCCCAAAGCAGTGGGACTCCCGGCTTTGGTCTGAGCTGAGAAGTCCGGGCGCAGGGCTCTCCGGTCCTGAAAAGAAAGGGGGTTCGCATGGCTTGAGGGCCAAGGAAGGGCGCCCGGGAGATGGGTTCCCGGGGCCTGGCCTGGCGACGGCGCCTCCACCCCGGAGGTCCAGGTGCACCTGTTGTAGCTCAGTGTTGGCCCAAGCCCCGCTGCTGTTCAGAAGTGGGATTCGGCCCCAGGAATGTGACTGTGACTGTGGTGCGTGAACTTCCTGCCACCGAGCCCAGCCGCCTGCATCCGTGGCTTTCAAACACCGTCTTGGTTTTTGAGAATGACCCACACCCTACACACGGCTCCCTAACTACACACGACGCTCATCCTCAGGGTGATACGCTCGGTCTTCTTTTTCTTTTTTATTCTATACTGTATCTTTTCTACTTTTCTTTCAACGCTGGGTATGACCTGCTAAAATAATATCACTACCCACTCGTGGGTCCTTAGTTACAGTTTGAAAATCACTGTCATAGGCGCTGGCTGGGCTCTCCCAGCTGTGAAAACCTATAGAAAGCTGTCTAGGTGGAAAGCCAAAGTCAAGACCAAGTTCCTGGAGGAGGATGCTTGGCCAAGAATCCCCTACAGGTGTTGTTAAAGGCTGAATCCTGACTCAGCATTTCTAACAAGCTCCCAGGAGGTGCTGAGTGCCCGGCAGCCGAGTGGCCAGGTCTCCTCCACTGTGGCCAGGTCTCCTCCACTACCTCACCATCAGTATGTTGCCTGAGAGGAAATCTGACACCGCATTGTGTCCTACCTACAAACACTGATTAATAAGTAGGCACAAAAACTAGATTAGGCCTGCTGTAGGGAAGTGCCAATTCTCTGTCCTTTTAACAAGAACCTTAAGGAAGGGTTCTGTGGCAGAGTGGTAAAACTCCACTGTCCCCTTCTTTCACGGTGCTTGGATTGAAGATAGGCAGAGACCAGATACCTCACTTCCTAGTCTTTCATCCTGGGTGGATCTGTGAGCAAGTCTGAGCCAATTGGAAGGGAGCAGAGGGGACATAGGCAACGCTCAAGTGAATCTCCTGGGATGACCCAACTTACCCAACTTAAAAGGCAACTAATGAAAAAAAAAAAAAAAAGGCAACTAATGCTCATACTCCAGGGTATCCCTGGGTGACAGTTTAGCATCTGCCTTTGGCCCAGGGCATGATCCTGGAGTCCTGGGATTGAATCCCACATCAGGCTCCCTACATGAGACCTGCTTCTCCCTCTGCCTGTGTCTCTGCCTCTCTCTCTCTCTCTCTCTCTCATGACTAAATAAATAAAATCTTAAAAAAAAAAAAGACTCATACTCCAAGTTGAGAGTCAAGCTGTGTGTACCTGGGCTACCTTTGTTTCCCTTCCCACAAGTAGGAAGATGGAGATCCCATAACTCAGCTCTGACCCTGGAAGGCAATGCCCTATGGGCTGTTAGAGCACCAAGATGTTAGAGCCTAGATCTCTGAATCACTACCTGGAGCAGAGCTGTCTCATCAGCCTGGATCTCTCACCTAGAGATGGTTATTAGAGAGATTAATCAACTGCTTTAAGCCACTCTATTTGGGGGGAGGAGGTGGAGAGCTCTTTGTAACAACAGCATACCCTAACTGACGTGGGTTCATCTGAGGCACATGCGGTAAAATCCTTCTGGCAGAACCAACGGACTTTTCCAACAAATTAGGCGACAGAGTCCTCTGTATATGTGTGTGGATGGGAAGGTGGAACAGAAGAGGAAGGACAGAACCAAAGTTCCAGACCCAAAGCTTTAGATTTGTGTGCTTTCTTGTACACGTGGAGAGATGCCTATATATCTTTCTCGCTATCCACATGCCATTAACGCGGCTCATTTAGCCAACAAAAAACATCCAATTGTTCTTTTTTCTTTTTAAAAAAAGATTTTTATTTATTTATTCTTGCGAGACACAGAGAGAGAGAGGCAGAGACACAGGCAGAGGGAGAAGCAGGCTCCATGCAGGGAGCCCGATGTGGGACCCGATCCCCGGACCCCAGATCATGACCTGAGCCAAAGACAGATGCTCCACTGAGCCAGGTCCCCCTCTAATCATTCTTAATTAAACTCTCTGGGGGAAGTATTAGAAAGCAATATTTGAAACTTGGGATCCTTCACATATTTACTAATTAGCCCTCTTCCACCTTGGTCACCACTTAAAGTTAACTTACATACACATATTCCTCCTCTGTCCAGCCTGAGGGATTTTCAAGGAAACATAGACAGAATTTAACCTTGTAAATTCTCCTTCGGAGTATGGTTACAGCCCACGTGGCTATTCACCCCTCTCTCATCATTGCGTTTCTTACAGTAAAGAAATCTGGCTCAAGCCCTGTTTCAACATCTCCCTGCACCCAATACCCACAGTAGTCCCCTGGGGAGGAACAACCTTCATCCTTATCACCCCACTCTATTTCTTGCTTGTCCCAACCCTCTTGGGTCCTCTCTGAGCCTCATGAGTTGTTCCTTCTCTCTGACCCACATCAACACAGAGATCACTTTTGCTGAGGATTGGTGGGGGACGGGGTTGGGGTGGGGTTACCCTGAAGTGTGGTGCTCCTGTGCACTTAAAATTTGATATTGGACACCCTCTTTGCTTTAGAATATTCCTCACTTCTGGGCCTCCCCCAGCCTCCCTCTTTGGCCTCCTCACTACCTTCTCTCTGCCTCAGCCTCCTTATATCTTATGGTTTTTCTCTGTCCACCATTCTCCCACTGTTTCTGGGCCACTTATTCAGAAAAAAAGCAAATGCTCTCAATTTGTTGAACTACTGGTTTATCTTTTCATATCCCCTGTCCCAGAGGGAGTTTTGTTTAATACAAATAAACACACAAACACACATATAAATCCACAAAACAGATCTCTTCTGGCCTGGCCAGCTCACAAAAACAAAACCAAACCAAAAAAACCACTTCTTCCCTCTCCCAAAGACATGTAAACCTGATCAAGGTATGCCTTTGCTTAAATCTCTTTTGTAGCTCTTGGTGAGCCTGTGCTCATCGTCATGGGTATGGCTATGGAGCCCTTTGTGGCTGGGTCCTGCCCCCTCCAATTCAGCCTTGAACTGCTTGGCACAGTCCCCCCTGAGCCACTGCTGCCCAGCCACTTAGTGTTCTCTGTATAGACACAGCCCAGCGATCTTGCCTTTGCTCACTTGCTCTTTTGTACCCCTTACTACCTATGCCCGGACTCCCTCTCCCTGACCCCTGGCTGGTGGCTCCTGCCTCACCTCTGCTGGGAAGTCCTCCTTGACTTCTCAGGCTGGGGAAAGGGATTCTTTCCGCTGGTAACTGTGTCTGGACTGCCAGTCCTAGCACTACTAAATGCACCTCAGGAATGGTAGCCCTAGTTGTCACTCTCCCCCTATTTGAACTCCTTAAGGGCAAGAGTACATGCGGCACAGTATCCTCAAGATGAGTACATAGGTGCCCTTCAATGACCACTTGTTGAATAACTGAGTGAACGTGTGAGGCCTGCTGCTTATGTGGCAAGGTAAAATCTGACTAAAGGACTGTCTGGAAGGGGTAGGAAAAGGAAAAGGAGGCCTTGGGAAGCAGCATGCAGTGGGAAGGCTATAGAGGAAGAGGGGCATTCTGGGCAGCAGGTCCAGGGTCACCCGAGATACTCATTGGCTCTCAGCCTTTAGTTTTCTTCAACACTAGTGGGTGGGACCTTTGTTCTCTTCTTTCTCCTTCTCTGGGACAGAGCCAGGTGTTCCCCACCACACACCCCTCCGACTCTCAGCACTGAGTGCTGACTATGCCTCTCTTCCATGGAATGGGCGCTGCAGGTGGGTTTCCCAGAAGGGGGCCCCTGATGACCTAAGTGACCATGGATGGGGGTGTCCTAAGCAGAGGATGCAGGGGATTCCAGGGGCGTTGAACATCTATGTAGAGATATTAGTCTCCTGGCCCCTCTTCCAACCCACCCACCTCAAGGAAATTGTGTCCTTTCTTAAGGAACCCTTCAGCAGAAGGGTTCAAAGCACTGTAGTGATGGAGAGCCAAGCCATCCCATCTCTCATCTCAAGCCATCATGGCTTGAGCCATCTCAAGCCATCTCTTTAAAGAGAGTCCTTCAAAGGGGGTCCCACACTGGTACCTAAATGTTCTGGCCTGGGAGTGACTCACTTCACTTCTGATCATAACTCACCAGCTAGAGTTGGTCATGTGGCCTTGCCCAACCACATAGGGGCCAGGAAATACAACCCTCCCTGAAGATGGGAACTAGAAATCCTTTAGTGGTGCACTAAAGACCACCAGAGGGGATGAGGAAAGGAGAGTCAAAATCGAGAGCAAAAAGGGGAAATGGAGGTTTTCAGAGAAGCTGGCAAATCTGATTGCCTCAGAGGGCCTGCCATTCCCTAGAAATTATCCCTGGTAAATCCAGCCAGCTTTGACTTCTTGTTCCAATCCACCTTTCACTGTGGCATTTAATCACATTTAACTCGATCCCATACTTTCGGGATCATTCTGTTTTGATACAGCTTCTTCTCCCTGATGGCAAACTCCCCAAGTTCAGAATCCATCTCAATTCTTGTTCTGTATCCTATCCACCGCCCCCAACCCCACGCATCAGGTAGGGCTAGGCTTTCATTCACTTTTGTGTGTCCTAGGTCCTCATCAACTGTCCCACCTTGGGAAAAGGAAAACCAACACAAAAATAAATTCAAAGAGGGGCTTACAATGAGAAAGACATGATCTCCCATCTCCCAATCGATCAAGGTGACTAGGAACTGCTCAAACTGAATCAGATCATCCTTTGACACACAAAGCACCATTGCCTTTTTCTTTTATGACAAGGTTATCATTTCTGTTTAAGTGATGGTTTCGTAGAGGTGGATCTGTCCAGCATTCCACGCTTCTGTGCTGCCAAGATAGAGGTCTCTAGGAACGTGTGGCTATTGGGTATTTGAAATGTGGCCAGTGAGACTGAGGAACTGCACTTTTAAGTGAATTGAGATATCTTGTAATTGTAAAAACTACCTCGGATTTCAGGGACATCTGGGTGGCTCTGTTAGTTAAGTGTCAAACTCTTAATTTTGGCTCAGGTCATGATGACCTCAGGGTCGTGAGATGGAGCCCTGGAATCAGGCTCTGCCCTCAGCTTGGAGTCTGCTTGAGATTCTCTTCTTCTACCCCTCCCCCTGCTCTCTCTCTCTCTCTCTCTAATAAATAAATTAAATTAAATATTTTATTTAAAAAAGACATCAGGTTTCAAAGTCTTTGTATGAAAAAGAGAATGGAAGCTATCCTGTTAATATTTTCTCTATTTTTATTTTTTTTTAATTTTTATTTATTTATTCATGAGAGAGAGAGAGAGAGAGAAGCATAGACACAGGCAGAGGGAGAAGCAGGCTCCATGCAGGGAGCCCAACACGGGACTCGATCCCGGGACTCCAGGATCATGCCCTGGGCCAAAGGCAGGCGCTGAACCGATGAGCCACCCAGGCGTCCCTATTTTCTCTATTTTTAAAAAAATTTTTTAAATATTTTATTTATTCAACATAGAGAGAGCACAAGCAGGGGGAGGGACAGAGGGAGAGGGAGAAGCAGACTCCCCACTGAGCAGAGAGCTGGATGCAGGGCTTGATCTCATGACCTGAGCTGAAGGCAGACACTCAACCAGCTGAGCCAACCAGGCGCCCCAATATTTTCTCTATTGATTACATTTTCCAATGACAGAATTTCAGACCTATCACACGAAGTGAAATTGATCATTAAAAATAATTTCGCTAACTCGTTTTGCTTTTTAAAAATGTGGCTACGGGGATCCCTGGGTGGCTCAGCGGTTTGGCACCTGCCTTTGGCCCAGGGTGCGATCCTGGAGTCCCGGAATTGAGTCCCACGTCAGGCTCCCGGCATGGAGCCTGCTTCTCCCTCTGCCTGTGTCTCTGCCTCTCTCTCTCTCTCTCTCTCTCTCTCTCATAAATAAATAAATAAATAAACCTTTAAAAAATAAAAAAATAAAAATGTGGCTACTAGAAAATTTAACCTTGCATATTGTGGCTTTCTGCTTATATACCTACTGAGCAACACGGCTCTGGAAAGCCTAAGACAGGATTTGGGTAAGATGATCCTCTTCCAAAGTGCCATTTCCAAAGCTAAAAATTGTAACAGTTGATCAGACTTTACTTTGGAGAAGTTCTCACAAGGATGGCATTTGAAGTTTGGGGTATTTGTTTTTATTTACCTTTTGGCTTTTCTCCCAAACCTGTAACTAAAAACCAAACTAAGAGCATCTTATTGCTATCACAGACTGATCTCCAAATCTTAACTACATAGCAATTGCTGCTCTGTATTTTATACAACACGTGCACACACGCACACACACACACACACACACACAGATATCCCTATGGGGACCAACATTTTCCCATGTGGAAAGCAACATGCCTGATTGCTGGATTAAGCAACGGAAATTAATTATTACAGTAATTACTCGGCCACTAAATATTTGAATGCCAGACCTGACATGGTGTCCTGGGAACCCCCTTCAGCTTCCTGAATGCATTAGTATCGACAGGGCAGCTCAAGCAATGTGTCTCAAGAAGACTTTCTTCTGCAGCACTCCGGGGTTTAACCCAAGTACCTTTGCTTGGGGCAGTAGGGGGGCAGTACACTGTGCCACAGAACAGGACAGCGGGCCTTGGGTACCCATCTCTGCAGGCCAGGAGAACATCAAACGCCTGAAAATGAGAACCTTAAGTCTTTAAGGTGGCCATTCGGTAGCTGGTTGGGCAATGGTAGAAACCACAGTGTAGCCAGGGGGCCAGGTCATAGCCACACCAACGTCCCTGAAAGAGGGGATCTGCTGCGGGAATTCTAATGCTGCAGAAAGCCAGGCCAAGGTGCCTAGGGGTGGTCCCATTGAATTCCTTCTAAACCATCTTATTTGTTTTCTCTCTCCCTTGTATCCTTGGCACTACCTCTTCCCCCTCCCCCATCCCCCATCACCTGCCTTCCTTCCTGAAGCCAAGTCTGTTCAGGGAGGAGAAGAGATTTCCTTTAGAGAGCATACCCAGGCCAAAACCAAAGATTTCAAAAAGCAGTTCTCCAGCAAAAAAGCTGTACTGCCTGCTGGTCACTCTCCCTCCATTTCTCCCATGGGGTTCCGTCTTCCTTCAGGAGGCGTGTGACGGTTGACAGAGCTAATCCTGGTCCAGAACGTGCAAGAGTGTGGATGTATGTGATGAAAACCGTTTTGGCCACTCGTTCCTTTTGCACCATGGGGTAGGGTTTGAGCTCAACCGCCACGGGCATGTCTGCACAGCTTTTTGCACTTTTTTTTTTTCATAAGTCCTTCAGTCAAATGACCATTTTAGGACATCTGGGGTCTCCAGGTAATTCTCCCTGACACAATCCTATTGTTCCTACTTTCAAGCTGTCAGTTCAACTCAGAAAACTCTCAGACTACATGTCAGAGGGTGTTAAAGGCAGAGGCTTCACTAAAATCCAAATGAGAAAGTCCAATGTGCCCAAATGTCTGAAAGGCTGTCCTAATTCATCTACAGTTTTCGTTCTGTAGGTCAAGGCCAAAACTATTTCTATCTCCAAAACAATGGCTCCTCTAAGCAACTACACAGGCCCAAATGCTACAGTTACCCCAAATGATTCCTGTTCCTCTTGAAAAGTAGCATTGCTTCTTAATAAAAATAAATTAATAACAATTAATGGCTGTGTGTAGCACTTTATTTTCAGGTACTGTGTTACATTTTAGAGTTTTACTTTATCTTGTGTGTGTAATTTATATTAAAGTATAGCTATCTATCTGTCATCTATCTCTCTATCATCTATCTATCTGTTTATTCTAAGGGAACTCTACGCCCAATATGGAGTTCGAACTCACATCCTTAAGATTGAGAGTCTCATGCTCTACCAACTGAGCCAGCCAAGCACCCCTGAAGTATACTTATTAAATGAATGTGGTCTTGACAATTGTCCCCCCTTTATGAAGCTCCTATTCCATTCTATCACCATGGAGAGCTTTGAGGTGGACCCAGAACAGTGCCCTGTGCCACATCCCCTCCGCCTACCTCTAACTTCAGCTGCAGCTGGGATGGACAGCTCCTTATCTCCAGTGGCCTGTCATTTGAGGGATGAGAGAAGGCTGGGGGGGTTGCCTCAAAGGATGGAGATGGGAGGTGGTGGAGAGATGTCAGACCTTTCACCCTTAAAAGAAACACTTGACATCTAATTCCTTTAAGACTGCCAATAGGAGTGAGTGCCACTGGTTTGGCAGGGCTTAATAAGGCCCCATTGATAGGTATTTTTCCTCTTTCTCTGGCCTCCACTCACTGCTGCTTCCCTCCTGCTTCCTGGATGACCTCCCAAATAAACTACCTCTACTCACATCCTTGTCTCAGGCTCTTCTTTAGGGAAACTCAAACTGATTATTCTCATTTTACAGATACGGATGGTGAGGCAAACTGCCTGATAGTCTCACGGCCATAAGTAGCAGTGCCAGGGCTCACACCAGACTTGTCTGACCCTAGAGTGCATGGATTCCAGATGTGTCTCCCACCACCAGATGCCTTAGTGCTACCCCATTGCAACTAGAATTTATACTGGTGGTCTTTTTCAAAGCAGACATTCCATCATTGGGCAGTTCTAATGGTTAGAAAGCTTGAAGTGATGTTCAGCCCATTTCTCCATTTCTCCATCCATCCATCCATCCATCCATCCACACATCCATGTGTTTATCTCTCATCAGCAAGCATATATTCACCAGGGTCACAGCTCTAAAGAGGGAGACCTGGTCCCTTTGCTCACACTGCTTCCTGTCTGTGACTGATGAACACTTTACCAGGAGTGGTGCTTGCTGCATGCTATGGGAGCATGGTGTGAACACCTCACCCAGCACAACTGCCCTCTATAGCATCTTCAAAAAATGCTTCCTGATCTACACAACAGCCTGCAGGTCAGGATTGCAGACATCACATCCTTTGAGATTTTTGTTGCTCATGGTCATCAGCCCAAGTTTGGATGGGCCTTGATAGCAGAAAGGAGTCCACATAAACAAAAACCCAATGCAATGTGAACTCCCACAACGAGAGAAGAGACCTCAGCAGGGAGTATGGAAACTAGGGCTGAATCTCTGAACCTGTCCCCAAATTTAGCATTCAGAAGACCCCGTTGGAGTTCTCTTGCTGCTAAGTCATTCATGTCCCACTCCTCAGCTCTCCTTCCACCAAAAATTTGGCGGCACAGGCCTAAGATGCCTGAATAGATCCTATGGAGCCAAAATCCATATCATAGTCCATTTTCCCTCGTGTTACATATATGGGGTTTAATTTATATGGCCAATTAGTAGTAGACATCTTTGGAGTCTGCCTTATAATAATAGTAAAAAAAAAAAAAAAAAAAAGGTCATGAAACTGCTAGACTTGTCTGCTTTCTTAGCTTTCAGAAGGTCCCAAGGCAAAGCAGCACACTTTGTGAGAGTTAGGCTACTGCTGGGGCTGGAATGGTTCAAAGGCAGCCACCGAAGTGACTTATTTTCATCGAACCTTCCTTGCAGCATGAATGAATGCTCCAAGTTTGGTTTCCTTCCCTCTGATCTATTAAGTTTTCTTTTTTTTTTTTTCTATTAAGTTTTCTTTTGGATTTCTCCTTTTCTTAAATAACATTTTGAGGAACAGGATTCGGGACATTCAACCCTGGAAGTCTTGGAAAGGCAAAGCTCAGATGTGTGGGACATGAAGCTACAATCCAGAACTACCCCTCCTTCCCTCCCTCCTTTAGTGATGATGCCAAAAGTACTAGACCTATCTCTTTCACTGTGATAGGCAAAGGGTAGAAATATACTGGAATCTGGGACTCCTGGGTGGCTCAGTGGTTGAGTATCTGCCTTTGGCTCTGGTTGTGATCCTGGAGTCCTGGGATCGAGTATTGCATTGGGCTCCCTGCAGGGAGCCTGCTTCTCCCTCTGCCTGTGTCTCTGCCTCTCTCTGTGTGTCCCTCATGAATAAATAAATAAAATCTTAAAAAAAAAAAAAATCTACTGGAATCTTAGAAAGTCACCACCTATCCATCAATCCATCTGCACATCTTTCTCTCCTTATTCCATTTATTAATTAATTCAATAAATATTAAGCACCTACTACCTGTCAGGAGCTTTGTGAAGGGCTATGCTAAGACCTTGAGACACTGTAGCAAATAAGAGAATCAGACCTCATTTCATGGGGCTTATGGTCTAGCTGGGAATGGATATTATGCAGATAGTTTTGCAAATAACTAGTTAAAATTGTGATCGATGTCCCTAGGGAAGATTTGAGGTAC
This sequence comes from Canis lupus baileyi, assembly GCF_048164855.1. Taxonomy (NCBI): domain Eukaryota; kingdom Metazoa; phylum Chordata; class Mammalia; order Carnivora; family Canidae; genus Canis; species Canis lupus. Next base: position 61,708,336 of record NC_132846.1, read on the forward strand.
TCTGTGAGCCTATAACAAGAAGGCCTGACCTAGCCCCAAGGAGGAGACATTCAAGCTGGGAGACAGAGCAGGAGGTAGCTGTTAACAAAGAGGAGAAGGAGAAAGAAGGCAAGGGATTCAGGTGGGAGAATTTGCATAAGGGCCCCCCAGACAGAGGTATTACTGCAAGAAGCCATCTGAAGGCCCATGTGGCTACCTGGTCAGAGCACAGGGGAGGAGGCGTCAGACATAATGGGCTGGAGAAAGAAGCTTTGGCTTCCCAGTGCAGGATATGGGAGAAGATGAGGAGCCACAAGGGAGTATGAAGCACATGATGACAGAGTCAGATTTTGTGTTTGACAAGGTCATGCCACTAACTGTTGTTTGGAGAGTAGACCCCAGGGCACTGGGCAGGCAGAGGGATTGAGGGGCTGGGGACAGATCCAGGGGCGGCTGCTTGAAGGCCAGTGTGTTGTCTACGGAGAGGTGGCCATGGCCGGGACTGGAAGGGGAGCAGTAAAGATGAAGAGAAGAGGAAGGTCAAGCTGCACTTTGGAAGAGCAGTAGGACTCCCCAGGGTTCTACAGAGACCTGGACAGGGCATAGCTTCAGAGTCGAGCCAGACCCTCAGCAGCTCTCCTACTTCCAACCCATGGCTGCATGAGCGTCTACAGGGTCAGAAGGAGGGGACCGTGGATGCTTTACCTTTGTCCGTCTCCTCTTCCTGTGAGTCTCCTGAGACTGTGGTCTGCCAGGCAGGACCCTGTTCTCTGATGGCCTCCAATGGGTTGAGGAACTAAGGAAAGCGTCAACTGAGGAGGTTTTTTCCCTCTCCTCTCTTTCTCTTTCTCTGCACACCCATAGTACTTACCAGCCTACTGAATATATAGTCAACATCTCACTGGTACATGGGGATTGAGCCATCCCTGTATAGTCTCAAAATAGGCAAGAATCACGTGCATTCCCACCTCAACCCTGTTGTTACTCCACATCAGCCTTCAAGTCAGCAGAGGAATTATACGAACTCAGGAAGAAGGTGGGAGTGGTAAGTTCTTCACACCCTAGGAGAGGAAGTTGGAAAACCACATCAGCACAATCCATGATTGCAAGAATGATGAAAAGACAGCATCAAAGATGAGGTGGCTTAGCTTTCTTAATAATTTCTTATAATTAGAATTCCTGTAACACCCTCTCTTTTTTTCCGGCCTTGTTGGCAGGTATACCACACATACTTTTGTCCTGTGCTCATGGCAGACATCACTTATCATTCGTGATACTTTTACTTGAAATGAACCTTCAAGAATACTCCCAGTGTGTCAGGCTTTTCAGATGACCAAAGCTGGTATCTAATATGAAACCTATTTGCCATCCCTGTTCTTGACTTTTTGATCAAAATAGTTGGCCTGGAAGGCTTCTAGGTAGGGAAGCCTCCTACTTTATCCTAAGTGTGTGGTTGTCAATTCTTCTTCTAAAGATCTCCATGGTGCCTGACACCCAGATCATACTCCAGGGCCCATCCTTGGCTTGTCCTGAAAACAGATTCTTTTTCACATTTACCTAAACTCTCTTCTGCATATATTTTCCAAGAATGATTTACAGAATTATGAGGATACAAGGAACTTGCTACTGTTCAGATCTTCTCAACCTTCCACTGATGGCCTATTGTTTGGGAATCACTGTCCTATGATACCTCTGACTCCAAAGAAGTATGTACACATTCTAACTATGGCAGCAAATCAAATGACCCTGAACTTGCAGAGTTTCTCGGTTGACAACAGTGAGACTTCTGCACATATCAACCACAAGACAGGGCTACTCTGTAGCTTCTCAATGAGATTCAAGTATTTTGACTAATTGGTTTTCAGTAATGAAGACACAAAGAGAGCCTCTTGCTTTAGAGCAAGCAGAAGAAGAGAGACAAGAGTAAGAAGAAAGTGACCCAATTTCCTAGGTCATGAACTGAATCGGAAGTGTAAAGTTGGCTTCTTCTTATTTAACTCCAGCCTTGAGGAATTACAACCTCCCACCCCAAGCCCCAATCACGGGGATAAACTTCTACAACCCCACTTGCCTGGTCTCACCTCACCCCGACACAACTTTGAATGGTGTTGGGCTCCTGTGTACACTAGGGGGTGCAAGCAGGCTTGTTATCCATCTTGGCCCTAAGAAATTCTCCCCCGTGTAGGGGAGACAAGATGATGACTACCAGGAGTCACTCTTTTGCTTTGGAGAGTGCTGAGAGTGGAGGGTGTCTTGGACTAGAGTCTAGGAAGGAGAACAACATCCTCATTAATTGCTTTAAGCTGTTTTCTGGTTTTATTTTCAGAGCAGACCTAGCTCCCGAGAACTGGGGATAAAGGGAAGGTTACATAAGGTGGCAGACCTGCTCCTCCGCCAGGATGGCAGACTCCCAGCCGCCTGGGGTGAGTCAACACCTGGGAAATGGCATCCAAGGGCGGCTCTTTCAAGCTGGCTGGAACCTTCTACCATTACGCTGAGGCCACCGTTTGACCCATTCCCGGGGCCAGGGAGGCAGGAGCCGATCACGTCCCTGGGTGGTGCCTATTCCTGGCACTAGACCATGGAAAGAAGCTCAAGAGGGCTCTTTCCAAACTTTAGTGCTGGCGTTGGGGAAATGGGGCAGTACTCTCCACCCCGGCTTGGTTCACATAGTAGATGCCTGCTCCACTGGCCTACTTTTAGCTTGGAGTGGAAGAAAGCCATCCTCCCTGCCCTGCTCACCACCCACTCTTCCAGAGCCTTCACCAGAGGCCTTGTTCTCCGCAGCTAGAGAACTGTGGACGGTGACCATAGTTTCTCAGCCTATCAAGGGGAAATGAGTTGAGGAAATCAGCACAGGGTTTTTATTGCCAAATATTTCTCCCTGGGAGGACAACACATTCAAAGCGCCGAATGGAGATTGGAGTTGGTCCAGCCATAAACCAACTTAATGAACACTAATAGAGAACTGCAATTATTGTTGACTTCAAAATGCAAACAAGAACTTTAGACACTGATCCCTATCAGCCGGTCAGGCCCAGCACAGATGCCGGGCTCTGTTTTTGCTGTTGCTTAGCAATGGAAAATGAAGTGTTCCTGTCTCTTATCACTGGAGGTAGAGGTAGGACAATGAGCTTTATTGGACTGAATAGGTATGAAATTAGTTTATTCTTTCCCGCTTGGAGAAGGCAATTGGCAGAAAGAGAGTCACTTGGACAATGGACAGTTTAGAGGTTGGGAGATGGCCCTCCTTTCCTGTTATCTCAGTAAATCCTAACCATCGTGGGTTTTCTCTATAGATAAAGTCGAACTTTTGGCAGGAGTGTCCGTCCAAAACTATCATTAGAGAAAACAGCTATAAATGTAGATCCACAGACCAGAGTGGGAATGAACGCAAGGACAGTGAAATCTAGGGTGCAAATTTAAGGGGGGGGGTACCAAAAAATCAGTAATCAAGATAAATAATACTTGGAAGCAATATTTTTTTAATATTTTGTTTTAAATCCAAATTAATGCAAAAAAGGTCCCTGGTGAATAAAATATCATTTTAAATTCCGATAGGATCAGTATCACTGATTGTTTTTCCCTTTTGTCCTCAGGTCCCAATATGGCACGTCTTGGCACTGGCCTCACACACATTTCCAACATGGAAGTCTCAAAGTTGCTTTTTCCTCAACAATATTTGGGCTGTTGGGTTGAGGGTGTTGTAGCTGGCCGAGGAACTCTCCTGCCCTGTAGGCAGAGGACCTTTCCGCAGTCCTTCCGCCAGCCTCTTCCAAGACAGTGGGGAGGCAAGTGGCCTTGGGGTGGGGACATACCCAGGCTTCTGGGGCAGTGACAAAGAAAATACCAAAGATCCAGGACCCTCCTTCAAGTTGCCAGAGACAACAGAGACAGGCCTGGAACTGGCAGTTTATGGTAAAATAATCTCCTCTTGTGTGTTTTGTGTTAATAGCAACTCCTATATAGCGAGGACCCTCAGGTTGAAACACGTAGAATTGTCAGTATTCAACTTTTATTTTTAACCTCAAACATACGTGGTTTAATCAAATGCATCCAAGAATGGTAAGCTGAATAATGGACCTCAAATATGTCCCCATCCTAATCCCTTGAGCTTGTGACCTTATATGGCATGTTACCACATATGACAAAAGAGCCTTTGCAGAAGTCATTAAGGGTTTTAAGATAGGAAGACAATCCTGGATTATCAAGGTGGGCCCAATCACTGATAAAGATCCTTATATAGAAGGAGGCGATGTGGCAATGAAAGCAGAGAGCAACTTAAAGATGCTATTCTACTGGCTTCAAAGATAAAGGGAGAGGGCACCAGCCAAGGATTGTTGGCTGCTTCTAAAAGGTAGAAGACGTAAGGGATGCCTGGGTGGCTCAGTGGTGGTTAAGTGTCTGCCTTCGGCTCAGGGCATGATCCTAGAGTCCCAGGATCGAATCTAACATTGGGCTCCCTGTGTGGACCCTGTTTCTCCCTCTGCCTGCGACTCTGCTTCTCTTCTCTCTCTCTGTCTCTTATGAATAAATAAAATCTTTTAAAAAATTTTTTTTAATTAAAAATAAATAATAGGTAGAGGACTTAAGAAATAGATTCTCTCATGGAACCTCCAGAAGGAATGCAGCCCTGCTGCCACCTTGACTTTAACCAAGTGATTCTAAATTTCTTTTTTTTTTTTAAGATTTTATTTATTTATTCATGAGAGACACAGAGAAAGAGAGAGAGAGAGAGAGAGTGAGAGAGAGGCAGAGACATAGGCAGAGGGAGAAGCAGGCTCCACGTAGGGAGCCCGATGTGGGACTCGATCCCGGGGCCTCCAGGATCAGGCCCTGAGCTGAAGGCAGACACTTAACCACTGAGCCACCCAGGCATCCCTTTTTTTATTTTTAAAGATTTAATTTATTTAATCATCACACACACACACACACACACACACACACACACACACACACACAGAGAGAGAAATAGACAGAGAGAGACAGAGAGAGAATGACGATTCCAGATTTCTCATCTCCACAGCTATAAGAGATTGAACGTGTGTTGTTTTAAGCCACCAAGTTTGTGGTTGTTACAGCAGCGATAGGAAGTTAACAGGCCACGCATAAGCATTATGTTAAGTACTTTACATACATAAAGAAATGCATAAAAATCCACCCTCAAGCCTTCTCAAGGACTCGAGTGTTTAGATTGTCTCCTCCCTGTTTTCCATCCTCCATTTCTTTTTCCTCAGTGAACCTTTTCCATTGACATGCATACACTTTCTGGTATCTATCCTTAAGAAATAAAAACAAACACAGAGAAGGACAATCATCATATGGTTTCTCTCATACGCAGAATATGAGAAATAGTGAAAGGGAAAGGAGGTGAACTGAGTGGGGAGAAATTAGAGAGGGAGACAAACCATGAGAGACTCCTAACTCTGGGAAACAAACAAAGGGTTGTGGAAGGGAAGGTGGGTGGCGGGATGGGGTGACTGGGTGACAGGCACTAAGGAGGGCACTTGATGGAATGAGCAGTGGGTGTTATACTATATGTTGGCAAATAAAAACAAACAATATCTACTTATGATTTTAAAACAAAATGGAGAGGCACCTTGGTGGCTCAGTCGATTAAGCATCTGACTCTTGATTTTGGCTCAGGTAATGATCTCAGGGTCATGAAACAGAGTCCCAAGTCAGGTTCCATGCTCACTGCAGCATCTGCTTGAGATTTTCCATCTCTCCTACTTCTCCCTGACCCTGCTCATGCTCTCTCTCTCCAAATAAATATATAAAGTCTTAAAAAAAAAAAAAAAGGCTTTAAAAAACATAAAACAAAATTGATGAACTATAAATAAAAAGCAATTTCTGTAACCTAATAGAACATCTACCAAAAGCCCACAGCAAACATCATATTTAAAGGTTAAAAGTGGGGGCCCCTGGGTGGCTCAGTGGTTGAGCATCTGCCTTTGGCTCAGGGTGTGATCATGGGGCTCTGGGATTGAGTCCCACATTGGGCTCCCTGCAGGGAGCCTGCTTCTCCCTCTGCCTGTGTCTCTGCCCCTCTCTCTGTGTCTCTCATGAATACATAAATAAAACCTTAAAAAAGGAAATTAAAAGTGTAAAAAAATTGTGGCTTTTATTCAATATTGTACTGAAGGTATTAGTGATGCAATAAAACAGAAAAAAAATAGAAGATATGAGATTTAGAATCAAAGGAACAAAACAGACATTAATTGAAGGCGATATAATTATTTTCATAGAAAATTCCCTAAAATTCTACAAACAATCAAACTTAGTAAGCAGGTTTAGAAAGGTTGAGGGATAAAAGAGCAATATTCAAAAGCAATTGATTTTCTATATTTCAGCCACAAAAAAACTACAATTTAAGAACATAATTTCCAAGTGCAATATAAAATAGATAGGTAAATAGGGGGAGACTGAGAGAGAGAGCCTTAGAAGCAGCTCTAACAAAAGATATACACGTCTTTAATCGAAAAAATATAAAATTTTATTGAAAGGTATAAATAAATGGTCTATAGACTCGCTGAGGTTCCAATCAACAACCCAGTGGGCTTTCTCATAAAATTTGTGAAGCTGCTTCTAAAATTTACATAGAAAAGCAAAGGACCAAGAGAAACCAACACACAGGTAGGGAGATTTGCCTTACTAGACATCAGACTTTAAAATTATAGTAACTAAGACAATGTGGGTTTACACAGATCATTAACTACATAAGTAGAGTAGAATAAGGATCCCTGAAACAGATGGACCATTAAAAAGAACCATGATTTAAGCCAGCACAGACATTGTAGATCAAAGGGGAAAGGAATAGATTAATCAATAAAAGGGGAAAAAGGAAATGTTATATACCATGTAAAGAAACAAATTCTGATTGATAAGACAAAAACAGAAAGATAAAATGCTGCAATTTTTAGAAAATACTATATAGAGATTCATTACCTAGGTCCCACAGACCCCCAGTGGGTCAGGGAATAGACTTCAGTATTTGATATATTCTGTAATAGAATTGTGACCACAGATGGGAAAAAAATGACATTTATTTTCACATTTATTTTCATTTATTTTATTCTTAAATTTAGGGATCCAATCATCAACGTAGACAACAAACCATAGCAGTCGTGTGGTACCTGTAATCTTGCCACTAATAAGAATACAGACATTTTCATATCCCATGATATTTGCTGTAGGTATTAAAAAAAATAATACTTATGTTCATCAGTATTTGGATATTTATAGCAGCTGTTAGATTTTCTGCTCAATCTTGTTGGATACATAAAAAAGAAAAACATTCATGTCATAATTTTTAGTATTTTGATAACTATAATTCAATACCATCAGTTTTCTTTGTAATCCAGTGAGTTTCATTTCATATATTTAAAAACCTACCCAAGGATCCATGGCATACAACAATGGTTAAAAGCCCATACTCTAGAAGTGTACCTGTGTCACCTCAGTGTAAAGGATTTCTTAAACAACAAGGCAACCCATAAAGGAAAAGAGTGATAAATTTGACTAGGTTAGAATTCTAAACTTTTCCCACCGAGTACACTGTAAAGAAACTAAAAGATATTCCACAAACTGGGAGACAATATCTGCCTTTCCTATGTAGCAAAGGATTGGTTATCCAACACGTCTAAAGTTCTCTACAAATCAATATGTGAAAAACAATTCCAATTTTTTAATGGACAAGAAAATGAAAGACATTTCACAGAAGAGAATATAATGGCCAACAAACGTCTGAAAAAAGGGTTCTCCTCGGTAAGCAGGGAAGTGCTAATTTAAAGCAAGGACCTACCGTTTCATACCCACATTGACCCAAGGGAATATGAAAAAGAGCATTTGGCGATAGCAAGTGTTGGCAAAGATACAGAGCCACGCACACGTATATGTGCTGCTGGTGGGAATATAAATGGGTTCGACGACTTTGGAAAAACACTTGGCATTACCTTTCAAGTGGAAGACGCACATGCCCGATGACCTATTGATTCCACTCCCACATAAATGTTCTGGAAAAGCTTATGCACATGCACCAGGAGTCACATGCAACCCAGATTGCCACCAGCGGGAGAATGGGTACACACATTGTGGTGTAGTCACAGTGGGATACTCTGCTCATTTGGAAAGGAAGGCATGGCAGCCGCACCATCAAAAGGTATCAATCTCAGCAACCTGATGTTGAGCAAAGAAAGCAAATTTCAGGGTGCCTGGGTGGCTCAGTCAGTTAAGCGTTTGACTCTTGATTTTGGCTCAAGTCATGATCTCAGGATCATAAGACCTAGTGCTCTGTTGGACTCTGCACTGGGTGTGGAGCCTGCCTTAGATTCTCTCTCTCTCCCACCCTCTCCCTCTGCCCCATTTCCCTCTCCTTCTCTCTCTCTCTCTCTCTAAAAAAAAATAAATAAATAAATAAGCAAATTTCAGGAGAAGGCAGACAGTATGATTTCATTGATAGAATGCTCAAAAAATAAGTAAAATGGACAATGTATTATTCAGATATACACAGAAATGTATAAAGTTAAAAATGAAGACAAGAAATCATACATAGTTTTGGGGAGTGTGTGCCCCTTACCTAGAGGCAGGAAGCAGGGTCTCTGATATGTAGGAGGAGCCTGCAGGAGGTGCCCATGGATGCTGGGGGTGCTTGATTGTTTATCTTACTTATTCTCGATGAGCCAGTTCATCACTAACAACAAAAATTAAAACACTGAAAACACAACCCAGAAAATACCACTTCCCTTTAGCGTGAAAGAAGTCTGAATTAATGGAAAAGTTTGTCCTATTCTTGGACAGGAAAAGTCAACATTATAAAAATGTCACTTGTCCCTCACTTAGTTTATATATGTAATGGGTTCTCATTAAAAATATCAAAAGCTGGCTCTGCACCTTTCAGTTCCCAGAGGCTTTTTTCTGCATTCAACCCAACACAGACCCTGCAGGCCTTCCCTCTATATTCTTGGCCACACTTACCCTGGGTTGTAATTTACTTGTATGATTCTCCTCCTCCTCCCGCTAAACTGTATCATCCCGGAGGTCAGGAGCTATGTGTATTTTGTTCCACTTGTGTATCGGCTTGTATAATTAATCCCTGGTGTATTAAGGCTGTTATAAATATTTGTTAAGTAAATGATTTATTTCATCCAATCCCCAAAAAATCTCAAAAAAGTTGAGTTTTACCATCTCTGTTTACAGATGAATAAAGTGAGTGAGGCCCAGGGAAGTTTGGTAAGCACCCCAGGATCAGCCAACTGGTGACTCTCTCCAGGAGTGACAGGCTGAGCAGAAAGGAGGTACCCACAGATTCTTTCTGGGAGGCCACTTCCTGGTGCTGCCATTTGCAAACCAAAGTGTAGGGCCCTTCTGTTGGCCTATGGTCAGAGGATGGGTAGATGGACCCAACAGATGCATAGTGGCAAATTCCCCACCTCGCCTACAGGAAGCCTCCACTGAGCATTCCTTGAGCACCTACTGTGTGCCCCCGGGGGCAGTGGGAGGTGGGAGGTGGAGTTCATCTCATCCACCCTTCAGTAGCCTCATGGGGGAACAGGATGACCTACTGTTCCTCATGAGCCTGGGGCTTTCCCAGTTCAGCATCCTGAGAAAGCTCCCAGGCAACATGGTTAAAGCTAGTTACTAGTTTCATTTAGCTGGTAAACAGACTAGCCACAAGCAGAGGGAAACCATTCAAATAATCTCAATTTATAGACAAAGATGCTGGATTTGTTTCCCAGGGCTGCAGCAACAAGTTACCCCACATACATGATATCAGACAAAGGAAGTTTATTCTCTCACAGTTTGGGGGGCTAGAAGTTGAAATCAAAATGCTGGCAGGGCTCTGCTCCCTCTGAAGTTTCTAGGGGAGAATCCTTCCCTCGCTTTTAGGTTCCGGTGGTTGCCAGCAATCCTTCTTGGCCTCGAGCAGTTTCCTCCAATCTGCCTCCACAGTCAGGCAGCCTCCTTCTCCTGGATTTTCCTCTCCTTTATCTTGTAAAGACACTGGTCCTTGGATTTAGGGCCCACCACAGTCCAGGACAACTCACCTGTACTGACCTTTATCTTTGGGTGGTCAGGAATTGGGGAGAACACTATCCACTACCCCACTATAGACACTAAGGTGGGAGATGTAACTTTTCAAGGTCATGGAGTGAGGAGAGGGTCTGGGTTTCCAGCCCCAGCTGGCTCTGTGTCCAATCCCATCCGCTCTGTCACTACCCTCTACTGCCTCTCAGTTGTCTCCATCTGTGGAATTGAATCAGAGTTTTATTGCCTTCAAATTGCTGGGCACAAGCATCCTAACTGCATTTCAGGGCCCAGGGCCCTGGAAATCTCATTTCTGCTGGCCCAGGCCCTCAAGGGAGCAATGTGTTTTCACATTCCCCTCCGGATCCTTGGGACTGTCTTGCAAAGGCCAACTCGCTGGGTTGGAGCCGAGGCCTGCCGTCTGACGCCCCTGAACGTGAACAACTGCTTACCATTGATGTTTAGTAGGGAAGTTAGAAACATCATCCCTAAAAGGCTCAGTTACAAAATACTGAAAACCAACACACACAAAAACCCAACAAAACACCCAACCAAGTCCCTCCTGCTTCTTCTCTCAGGCCAGTCCATTACTCCTTCACATTTACCTAAAAACCCAAGTCCCATTTGTCTTCTGGATTGTTTCGGCCACTTTGCCTGTCAGCGTGTGTATATTTTTTCCTCTGAAATGAATTCTCAGCAACCCAACAGAGCTTCCCTCTTTTCCTCTGGGTGACAATTCACCAGGTAAGGAGTGACCCTGAGATCTGATCTCACCAGGGGAAAAAATTCTCTTTTATTTGAATGGTTTCCTTCTGTTTACTGCTAGGTTGTTTACCAGCTAAAGGAAACTAGCGACTAGTTTTAATCAGTTTGCTTACCATTGTCTAAGTGAAGCATGCCTCAGTGGCCACCACCAGCCTCTATCCCTCGGCCTCGCGCTTAACGTCACCAGACTCATTCATTACATAGTGATCTGGTTTGTTTTGTTTGCTCCTCTCCACTAGAATGTTAGCTTTATGAGAGCAGGGCCTTTTGGGTCTGTCTTGTTCCCTCTGTACCCCTTGGTGGCTTAGAGCAGCAGCTGGCACACAGCAAGTGCTTGGTAAATATTTGCATAAACAAATGATCTCTAAATTTTCATATAAACAATGCAATTTAATATTTAAATTTCTGGGGCGCCTTGGTGGCTTAGTTGGTTAAGTGTTTGACTCTTGATTTTGGCTCAGATCATGATCTCAGGATCCTGGGATTGAGCCCCACGTCATGCTCCATGCTCTGCACAAAGTCTGCTTGGAATTCTCTTTCTCCTTCTCCCTCTGCCCCTCCCCCTGCTTGCATGTGCTCTAAATAAATACATAAATAAATAAAATCTTTTTAAAAAATACTTAAATTTCATTTCTTTATCTGTTCTTTCAAGGGAAGCAAAGAATGCCCTTTTTCTTTTTCTTTCTTTCTTTCTTTTTTTTTTTTTTTTTGTCCTCGATGTCAGCCAAGGAAGAAATTTGGCCATCCATATTTACATTAAAGGTTCTTAACTTCTAAGATGCTAACCTTTCACAGCCTGATGCAAATGATAAAATTTCTCTTCAAAAAAATGTGCCCATTTGGAGCAATTGTTATATCACTGAGTAGGTGGGACGGCATCATGAGTGACCCTCAGCCCTCTCCTCCCTGCCTCCCTGGCTCAAGTGTGCCTGTACCATAGTGAATATTTGTTGAAAGTGTGAATAATGTATGTTATCTGTTCTCAGCTATATGCCAAATGTATTTGTTTCCTAAGGCTGGAACAAATTGCCACAAATCTGGTGGCTTAAAACACAGGAGTTTCTTCTCTGGCGACTCTGTAGGGTGGAAGTCCGAAATCAGTATCCCTGGGTTGATATCAAGGTGCCATCAGGAGGTACTCCCTCTGGAGGTCCTGGGGAGAATCCATTCCTTGCCTCTTCCAGGTTCTAGGGGCTTCTGGCATCCTTTGGTTTGTGGCTGCATCACCCCAATTAGGCCTCCTTGGCCACATAGCCTTCTCTACTCGGTGGTAGTCAAATCTCCTCCTGCCCCCACCCTGTCTGACAAGAATACATGTCATAGTACTTAGGGTTCACCCTAAAAATGTAGGGTGACACTCACCTTGTCTCAAAATCCTCCGTGATCACTTCTGCAAAGTCCTCCCCCACCTTTTTTTTAAACCATGTAATGTAAGATGTACAGGTTCCATGAGTTAGTACCTAATATTCATTCTTATTACCCATGAAGGAGACCATTATTCAGCTTATTTCACCAAACAGAGAAGAACGAGGGCATAAATGAGAACACACACACACACAGAGAAGTTATCTGGGAATTTTCACTGTGTTTTGAATCCGGGTGTGACTCAGTTTCCAGTATTCATGGTATTTCAAATAAGGAAGCCAGAGTGTGAAAGACTATCTCCAACTCCAGCTGCCTGGCCCACGTTTCCTCCCCACCCTTGCCATACACACACAGTGCTTTGTTCAAAAGTCACAGGAGGAATTTCAGGTTGCCTGGGGACCAAACAAAAATAGGAGGGAACACAGAGCTGTTTGAGCTGCTCTATAAGCAAGGGTGCCCACTCCTGTCAATACGGAGGTGAAAGCCAGTTTGTCTGTTTGTCCTAATGCGCTAATGCCCAGATCCATTGAAAATTATTAGTATTCCAAGTGTTCCCCACATTTCTAGGGCCCCTAAAGCAGCACCGAAGATAATCTACCCGCAGTAAACTTTGCAGCTGTTTAAGAGAAGAAATGTGATTTAGAGCCATAGCTCTGAGGCAGTACCAGGAGCCCGTGTAGACGGACCTGGACAGTGCAGCAAACTGTTTGTGCAAAGGGTGGCTAGAACTCCACTGGATAGTCTCCCGTAGTGGCCAAGAGATCATCATCATCAATCCAGAGAGTCACAAATCTTTTTCCCTTCTTGGCAAGTTAATATGGCCTGATATTTGTCTAAAGTCCACCTACTTTTAAAAAATATATGTATTATGTAATTTTATCCAGCAGCTACAGTAACTGCCATATATCCTGAATTCCTCTGGGCGATAAAGCCGACAACCTTTGGTTCTTCTTTTCTGTCCATACACACAACAGAGTTTTCCAGAAGGCTCGCTGGCTCTAGGCATTGTGCCTGGCACCAATATTTGACAAATAAGAAACAGATCCTGCCCTCAAGGCTCTCATAGCCTGGAGGGAGAGAAGACTGGTGTACGGCGTGTGACTCTTCCAGATGCGTAGAATTCCAGTTGCAGCCTTCTTCAGGCTGAGGGCAATAGGCAATATGTGCCCTATATTCTAGAGAGAGCCGCCCCTGCAGGAGGTATTGAAATGTGGCATAGCCTGTCCTAGAGCTGGCAATCCCACTGCCCTCCTCCAGCCTATATAAAAACAAGGCCAGACATTTGAGGGAAGGGTCATAGAAACAATAGGATGTGGCACAATCTTACTCCCCCAAAGAGGCCATGTCCTAATCCCCAGGACCTGTGTATATGTTACCTTACCTGGCCACTTCCTCTCCCCCCAAAAAAACGCACTTGGCAGAAATGATTAAGTTTAAAGACCATAGCAAGAGGAGATCATCCTGGATATTTTGGGCAGGGGGGTGTGCAGGGGAAGAGGGTGTAGGGGGTTGGCAAATCTAATTCCCTTGCCGGCTGTTGTCAGAAAGGAAAATGTGACTCTGGAAGAGCGGTCAGGGAGGTGCAATGTCGCCGGCCTCCATGATAGATGAGTGGCTGGGTCCATAGCCAAGAAAAGTGGAGGCCTCTAGAAGCTGGAAGAGCCAAGGATGTGGACTCTCCCTTCAAGATCCAGAAAGGGAAGGGGCCCTGCTGACACCTGATGTTAGCACAGTGAGACCCGTGTCAGGCTCCTACCCCACAGAAACTGTGAGAGAACAAATGCATGTTGTTCTAAGCTACTAAGTCGTTGTAATTTATTATAACAGCAATAGAAACAAATATGGGTCATTTGTAGGAGAAAAAAACACTCAATTTGGAGAGAACCCCCCAAATGGGGTCCCTAAGAGAACAGATCCTGGAGACTAGGGGGGCTTTGAGAAAGGAGCTGAGCCCTTACCCCTCAGCTGGAGGCACTTGCCAAACTGCAGAGACTCGAAGGCCTGTCCCACAGAGGCCACTGGCATGAGGTACAGGAAGACGGTTCCACAGAGAATGTGATATTCCCGGGAGTCCAGGTGACATGAACGTGGAGTCAGATGTCTCCTAACTGGGTACAGGGCACAGAAGGCAGGAGGCTTGCCCAAGTTTCCTGCACGGAGAGAGAGAAGACGGAAGGCCACAGTGGAAGCAGGGCCCAGAGAGCCTCATGGAAGGACCTTCCTAAAGGCTCCTGCCAGCTGAAGGGTCCTCATTCTCAATATCCTGTGAGTGCACGGGAGGTGAGTGTAAGAACTACAAGGGCTTGCTGGAGATCAGAGAGAGGGTGTATGAGTCAGATAGTTGGGAAACTCTCTAAGGCATTCACAAATGAGCCTTTTGAGGGAGGGCGCCGGCCATGCACATCTCAAGAGCACCAACTCTGTCCCTCAAGTGACCTCTCCCCTTCCCAATTCGGGAAGAACCAGTAAGAGGCAAGGAAGGAGTACAAAGCAACCTGGAAGGGTGACCTCTGTCTTATTCCTGTCCCCACCCTATCCTCCAACCACTGGCCTGAGCTGGGAGAGAGTTCCATGGAACTAGATGTGATTGAAATCTTGATCTATGCTAGACCAGCTTTTCAGGACCCACATAGAACTGTTCCCATAGCTACAAGTGACTGAAAAGCTGTGGGGCAGGGAGAGACCACAAAGCAAGGGGATGGCAGTACAGGAAGAGAGTAGAGCTGTCTTCTTTTATACCCACTGAACTCGGCCTGTTGGATAACCTGGTTTTGCTGCAACCTAACATAACAGGAGTCATAACGGATGTATCTTGACTTCTGCAGGAGACCAAGCAGAAAGTTACCCAGACTTCACTGCTCTCAGTGTATTTAGAAAAAGAAGAAGAAGAAGAAGAAGAAGAAGAAGAAGAAGAAGAAGAAGAAGAAGAAAATGCCAAAATGAGTAACAAAACCTGTGGGATGTTTCAAATATTGCATTTTACAAATTAATAACTTTCACAAAAAGTACAGGGCAGTATGATTGTGTCTGTCATTATATAATCAGTTTGTTATTTGAAAATAACCATGAATTTATAGCACACATTGGCAAATGTGGTTGGGTAATGAGACATATTTAGAGGCACACGATAAATCTTGCTTTTCAATGCGGTCAGTATATTATCCTGTGGGTGTATGTGTGTATACATGCATCTTTTTGAAGACAGCATCAAAAGTCTGAATTTGAGATTATTTCTGAATGTGTGGCCCAGGTCGAATGACCCTCCTACCCCTCACCCCTCTAGGAATAGCTCTAGGAGGGATAGGGGAGTTAAGGAAAATGCCCTCAAACTGAAGGCATCTAAACTGGGTCTTGAGAGATCAGGACGCCTTCTCCAGCTGAGGAAGGATGTTCAAGGACAAAGGTCAGCCCTGCAAAGACACAGAAGCTTGGGTATTTGAAGAGTGGCTGGCATGTTGGTGGTGGCATGGAGGGCAGCTGGGGTCAGAATGAAGGCATAAAGGGCTCTTAATGGTAAAGGGCCTTGACCATTGAGCTAGGGACTTGGACTTGGTCCCGGGGACCAAAGGAAGTCCAGAGTGGCTTGAAAGCAGGGAAAGGGCAGGATCAGATATGTAGTAGAAGGTAACTCTGAGAATAGGCTAGAGGATGACAGATGAGAAGTGAGGCCTGACCCTACAACCAAGTAAGAAAGGTGGAATCAGTCAGGGCACAATGGCCAGATTCTGCTTAGGGATGAGGCATGGTCAAGTGTGACCTTGAGCTCCCATTTAGAAGCCTGAGAAACACCACTCACCGTGACCTGGACTAAGAAGTCAGGATGGGGTAATGAGTTCAACTGCAGATGATTTAGATGTCTGTGCCCCATGTAAATTACCTGCAGAGAGAATCCATTGAGGAGGTCCCCAGTGCCCTAGACTCCTCTTATTTCTTAAGATTCTGCAGCTTCAGGGGCCAGTGAAAAGTCAATCGTATCCTTCACTTAGTCAGGTGGGGGTGAGTGTGGATTGGACATGGTGAGGGGGAGAAGAAAGAAATGGGTTGGGGCTGTTTCTCTCCTAAAGCATCTAAAATAAACCCAAAATTTATTTTCAGAGACCACTCAGTTGAATCTAGAAGAAGAAAAAAGATGTGCGTGTGCATTGAAAAAAATACACACACACACACACACACATATATATACATTTCTTCTGAATTGTATTTCAGAAGATTGAAATGATTCTTCTGAAATGATTATATTTTCAGTTCTTTAAAATAATAATAATCCTGGTGCCAGGCTCAAACCACCTGTCCTGACCACAGAGCATCAGGGGGAGGTGGTGGGCAGGAAGGAAGAGAGGCTGCTGTTCGTCTCACCACCTGCACATTACATACATCTGTACATCCCTGAGATGGTGAGACAAGAATGTGTTAAGAACGGCTACCTGGTTGATAGAACCTCAGGTGGTTTTAATGTTCTCCTTAATATTTTATATACAATTAGGACTTTTCTAATGAACACATTCTTCCTAAAAAAAAAAAAAAAAAAAGTAAGGGAGACGGGGAGGCAGTGAGACTGGGTATCAGCAAGCTTGCTTTTCTATCCATGGTAATCCTGGCAGGCAATTGAGCAATACGAGAAGCTGGAAGAGAAAACACTCATTTGAACCAACAATTTTACTTTGAAGAATGCATCGGAGGAAACACTCTTCATCATACTGTAACACAATAACCACATTCCCGAGCTTACAAAAATTGGTTTATTAAAGAAATTGTTTCTGTGATTTCAAAGAAAAAGGAGAGGAGTAGGTACTAAACTCACATTCATGGTAAAAAGGTTTTGGCCTGCAGGAGTTTTGGTAATAAAGTACATTTTAACTCTATGTGCATTTTTTACTATTGCAAAAGGAGTGCTTGATCTAAACTGACAAAAATATCTGAAATCGGGATGCCTGGGTGGTTCAACGGTTGAGTGTCTGCCTTTGGTTCATGGCATGATCCCAGGGTTCTGGGATTGAGTCTCACATCGGGCTCCCCAGGGAGCCTGCTTCTCCCTCTGTTTGTGTCTCTGCCTCTCTCTCTTTGTGTCTCTCATGAATAAATAAATAAAATCTTTACCAAAAAAATCTGAAATCACTGAGCAAATCTGAACAGACCACAGGTGATCAAAATAATTTTGTTTCTAGACCACTTTTGCTCAAGCCAGGTTGCACACTAGAATCACTGGGGAGCTTTGTAAAAGTACTGATGTCAGAGCCCCACCCTCAAGAGGTTCTGACTGAGCTGATCTGGAGCTGGGCTGGACAGCAGTATTTTTAAAACACATCCTCAGGCAATTTTAACGTACAGCCAGAGTTGAGAACCACCAGACCATTAAAATAAATTGCCACACAGCATATAATTCATTACTGTCTTTAAAAAATGCAATGCCAACGAAGCAAGCAGTACTTAGAGTTACTGTGTTCCTAGCCTGCCCACTCACCAGATTCTCTCTCTTTTAATTTTTATCAGAATATACTATCTGTACAGGAATATGCATGTATCACATGATCATAAGAAGATAGCTCAATGCATTTTTCTTCTAGAGAGAGAGAGAGAGAGAATGCGTGGGGTAGGGAGGTGCAAAGGGAGAGGGAGAGAGAGAGAATCCCAAGCAGGCTTCGTGCCTATTGCGGAGCCCAACTCAGAGTCTGATCTCAGGACCCCAAGATCATGACCTGAGCCGAAATCAAGAGTCAGATGCCCAACATACTGAACCACCCAGGTGTCCCTCAATGCATTTTTACCAGCTGGATAATATCCATATCACCGGCACCAAAATCAAGAAACAGAACATTAGCAGCACTCTAGAAGTTCCCTTGTTCATTCCAGAGTGTTCCACAGCTTTTTCCCTTACATGTTTGATATTAGTTCCCACTAGGCATTAGAGTTGTAATCATTACAGATCCCTATGATGCAAATAAATTTCCTTAATTCATCTATCACATTCTAACTAATTCAAATTATGAAAACTATATAGGAGGAAATACCTATGAACAAGTATTTAGCCATAAGAAGTTTACTGCCCAGATTGTTTATACTAGAAAGGGCCATAGAGAAAAATACAAGTAAATATCTAATCACAGGATTCACTTGAACAAATTAGCTAACCTTCATATGAAACAGTCCAGTTTGTATACTACAGCATACATAAGATAGAATAAAGAGAGGCCTTCCACGAAATAATTTGTTTTTCCCAGCAGAACCCTAGAATAGTACTGTTACGGGCTGAGTTGTGTTCCTTCCTCCCCAAATTCCTATGTCCAAGTCCTAATCCCAGTATCTCAGAATGTGACACTATTTAGAGGTAGTGCATTTAAAGAGGTGATTAAATTAAGATGAAGCTGTTAGGGTGGCCCTAGCCCAATATGATTGGTGTCCTTATAAGAAAAGACTAGGACACAAACAGGCAGAGCGGGAAGACCAAGTGAAGACACAGGAGAAGGAGGTTATCTGCAAGTCACAGAAAGAGGCCACAGAAGAAACAACCTTGCCGACGCCATCATCTTGGATATATCTCTAGCCTGTAGAACTGTGAGAAAATGAATTTCTGTTGTGAGAGAACACATCCAGTGTGTGGTATTTGCTCCACACTCTAGCAAGCCAGTACAAACACCAAGACTAGAAGCAGCAGATGGAAGACTTGGGCCACAGGAGGGTGACCAGACTAGTCTGGTGCTGAGAGGAAGAAGACTCTGAGAAAACTTTGGCCAGGGTAGCTGAGCAGTGCCTCAGCCATCTATGGCCATGATGGTGCACAGGAGACCTCATGCTCTCAAACAAACCCTTGCACATGCTTCTCCCTTGCCCCACACACAGAGTAGCCAGGTTTCTCTCCTAAGTACCTGCAGACATGGCCAGGTAAACAGGAATTCAGGGATTCTTGTGTGGGCTGAGAAATCCACTCTAGCCAGAGCAATATGGATGAGCAGATGTTAAAAACTGCTAATACTTCTAGAAAAACTAACAGAATGAAAGTGAAGCACCAACTCACCTCCAGAATTTACACCCAAAGAAACAGTATTCATACAATGAAGAACCTAAAAAGAAAGAAGTGCCTTTTTAATAAATATAATTAATGTTCTCAGAGACAGTTGAGACAGCTGCAAATCCAGATAGATAGCTGTATAGATAGATAGACAGGTAGACAGACAAAATTTCTATGAAAAGTAGTCCTTAGAAACTAAAAGGATTCTTGGAGACTAAACTCTTGATTAATAAAAATGAAGGTCCAATAGAAGATACAATTTCCACTTGTTGGGTTCCTTTCTTTCTTTCTTTCTTTCTTTCTTTCTTTCTTTCTTTCTTTCTTTCTTTCTTTCTTTCTTCTTTCCTTCCTTCCTTCCTTCCTTCCTTCCTTCCTTCCTTCCTTCCTTCCTTTCTTTCTTTCTTTCTTTCTTTCTTTCTTTCTTTCTTTCTTTCTTTCTTTCCTTCTTTCTTTCTTTCTTTTTTTTATTCACCCATCAGTTGTCCTAAATGGAAAAGTTTGACAATATCTAGGGTTGGTGAAGACATACAGAGCCACAAATTCTCAAAGGCTATTGCCAGGAATATATAACAATCTTACCATCTTGTAGATCATCTTTGGAGAATAATTTAACAGTTTTCCTAATAAATAAAAAATGTGCATATCATTTGACTCAGCAGTTCCTTGTCTGAATATAAACCTTAGAGGAACTCCCACACATGCACCAGCAGACGAGCACATGTGTTTTCTGAAGTGTTGTTTCTCATAGCAAAAATACTTAGGAACCACACAAATATCTATCACTAGAGGAATGAATAAAAGCATTGCACATATTCCTACAAGGATCTATTACACGGTGGTTAAAATGAATGAACTAGATACCCAACAACTTAAATAAATTTTCCAAAACTTATTGTTGAGCTAAAAAAAAAAAAACTAGTTACAGAGAAGTAAGTCCAGTGTGATACTATTTAAGATGCCAAAACAAACAAACAAACAAACAAAATAAAACAAGCCAAAACCAAAAGCTAGGAAAGACAGGGGTGATGATGGAATACACATGTAAACACATAATGCTGATGATAGTAATTGTTCTGAGGAAGATTAAGAAAAGGAGTAGAGAGAAGAGTAAATTTAGTAGGGAGAGGAATAAACTGCAATTTTATCAGTAATATTTTGTTAGAAAGGAACCAGAGCACATATGACAAAAATGTTAGTGTTTATTGTTTCTGAGTGATGGGTGCATGTTATGTTATCTTCTGCAATTTTCTATGGCTTACAACTTTTCAAATGAAAAAATCCCCACAAATGATGGACTGATAAATAAAATGCATACAACTGAAGAGTGCATTAACAAACTGAAATATTGAAGTAAGTAGTCTACCCAGAACATAGTGCAAGATTCCAACCACTGAAATGTGGGAGATGTAAAAGTGAATATTAAAAAACAAAAAACAAAAAACAGAACCAGAGGGCACCTGGCTTGCTCAGTCAGTGGAGCATGTAAGTCTTGATCTCAGGGTTGTGAGTTCAGGCCCCACGTTTTGTGTCGAGATTACTAGAAAATAAAAAATCTTGAAGAGAAAAAAAAAAAAAAACGGAACCAAGAGTGCCTACCTCCGTCTCAAAGAATATTTAGAAAGAAAATGGATAGAGAAAATTATCAAATAGATTACACACAAAAAATTCAAACCTAAAGAGATTCTCAAGACTTCATACTAAAAGAACCCACAAAGTACTGAAAAGAAGCACAAGAGAGGAGTACAGAGGATTTGGCCCTGGGCATATTGGTAAAATTTCCACGAAAAAAAGAAAACCAATTCCAGAGAAGAAAAAAATTCCAAAAGTTTAACTTCAAAGGAAGAACAGAGGGACATCAGACTTTTCAAGTGCAATAAGTATAAAATTCCATAAGATGTAGTACCACAAAGTTCTGTAGAAAAAGATGGTTTTGAATCTAGACTTCTATACCCAGGCAAAAAATTAACATATAAGTGCAAAATGAAAACAATTTTAGAAGAATGAGGACTCAGTTTCTTTCCAGGAGTGCTTTCTGAAAGATTCTCTAGGGAATGGACTCCAACAATAGGAAAAATGAATCCAAGAAAGAGGAAGTTAGGTTATGAGGCAAAAGAAGTATGCAAAGAAATTAGTAAAACCAGTAAAGTCCCAAATGACCATCAAAGACATGGCCATGAAGCTTAATAAATTGTTAAGAACATAATTCCACCTGTTAAATTCCAAAAGATTTCAACAAAACTTGAGAATGGGCGAAAGGAGAGTAAATGGAGGTGGGGATGGGGAGTTGAGAAGGCAATGAAATATCAAGATCTAACCGTTTTTATCTTCTTCCTTCCTTCCTTCCTTCCTTCCTTCCTTCCTTCCTTCCTTCCTTCCTCTTTCTTTCTTTCTTTCTTTCTTTCTTTCTTTCTTTCTTTCTTTCTTTCTTTCTTTCTTTCTTTCTTTCTTTTCTTTCTTTCTTTCTTTCTTTCTTCTTTCTTTCTTTCTCTTTCTTTCTTTTCTTTCTTTCTTCCTTCCTTCCTTCCTTCCTTCCTTCCTTCCTTCCTTCCTTCCTTCCTTTCTTTCTTTCTTTCTTTCTTTCTTTCTTTCTTTCTTTCTTTCTTTCTTCTTGTGAGAGACAGAGAAAGAGCATGCAGGAAGGAGCAGAGGAGGAGAGAGAGAATCCCAAGTAGACTCCCCACTAAGTGTAGAACCCAGCACAAGGATCCATTTCACAACCCTGAGTTCATGGCCTGAGCCAAAATCACAAGTCAGGCACTTAACCAACTGAGCCACCTGGCACCCCACAAGGTCTAACCTTCTACATGAGGGTAGGTCATAGATACTGATTGGCCCTCAACACCGATGGAAATATATAGCAAATATGCTGAGTCAAGTGTAGAAAAATAAACGCTTGAAGAAAGAATAAAAATCGAATGTATATTTAGTAACTACTAATGAATAAAAAGGACAAAAAAAAGAGAGAGAGAGAGAGAAAATAGCCAATTGATTATAGTTTGACCCCCTCCTATCCTCCAAGTGCGAAGCAAATGCTCCAATCCAGAGTGATTCTACAACAGTTACTCAGGTTTGATTTTAATCACCCGGCAGCTGTGTCTATAGTAACTGAAAGAGGAAATTCCTAAGCCAGTGGTTCTCAGCGTTATAAAAATAGAGATTGCTGGGCCCCAACCTCAGAGTTTCTGACTCAGTAAATCGAGAATGGGGCCTAAGAATTTGCATTTCTAAGAAGTTCCTGGATGATGCTGATGCCGTGGTCCAGGGACCACACTTTGAGAAACAGTGCTGGTAGTGAATGAATCACACGCATTGATTGTCACTGTTTGCTGATTTTCCTCTTAGGAGGAAGTTCTCAAACAGCACACTTCTGGGATACAGTGGAGGGAAGGCCTGTTCCACCTGTTCCTCATAAACAAAAAGAGATCATTTTTTTAATTCAGAAGAATGTCTTTCAAGGAAGCCTGTTGCTGATGAAGGAACCCTTAAAAGTAATATTTTTCTAAGTAAGAGAAAGGGAAGAGGGGGGGTAGTTGCAGAAGCCAGTTCCCCTAAGTGGAAATACTAGTTGAACATGACTGGGAACATCTATCTCTTATTCTAGGTAGGCATAAAACAAACATTCTCTGACATTCATATGTGCATTTCATAAGGCTTTAAAAATTTTTTTAAAAGTCTGAAGTTGTCAATTGTATTAGAGTGTTTTGTTTTGATTTTTCTTAAAAGAAAATTCGATTTAAACGGATTTAACAACAGCAACAACAAGTTATTGGTTCTTATAATTCCAATCCCGAGGGTTAACTAGCTTCAGGCATAAGTAAATCCAGGTGTTCAACTGATGCTATCGGAGTTTCAGGTCTCTCTGCCTCTTTGCTTTGTTTTCCTCTGTGTTGGTTTCACTCTTTGGTGGGTATTTACCATCCGCAGCCCCCTGGGAGGAAGAGAGCTCCTCCTTTCCACAATGGCCAGCAAAAATTCCAGGTTCGGCTCCCATTGGCCTCTCTGCAATCAGGTGCCTATAATCATTGAACCAATCATGGTCCAGGGGGACTACTCAGCTGGGCCCTGGTCACTTCAAGGACCCTACCTGAATCAGAATCACTGACAGCTGGGGAGGGGGCGCTCAACAAAGGAATGTCGTTCCATACAGAAGCCAGCCAGGAGAAGCAGGCAAAAGCAGTCTGGGAACCCAGGGCTGTTTTTATCTTGTCAGATTAACAGTACATTAAAAAAAAAAAAAAAAAGATAAATAAAATGAAATTGCTATGCACTTTTGTGATCATTTCCTAAGGGAAAGCCTGAGTTTAGCCATGAAAGAAAACAAAACAGAAAACAAAGTGTGCAATAAAAAGCTCTTTTTTTTTTAAAGAAAGGTAGTTTTATGGAAAACTCAATCCATTCCCGTTTTTATAAAAATTGCATTTTAGCGCCCAACCCTAGGGCGTTAGGTTTTAACGCCCAACCCTAACCTTAATTTTATAAAAACTAGATAGAAGATGCGTTTACTTTCCACCACCACTCCTGCCCACCAACAGAGGCACTGGGCCTAGAGGCCACAAGAATATTTTCATTTCTTTTAAAATCAGAATAAAAATGATTATACGAATATATAATAATGAAGACAAGCTACATCACACTGATCTTTTATTTATGTCAATGCAGCCATACAATATGAGTTTTTATTTTTATTTATTCATTAATTATTTTCAGTGCAGGAAAAAGGCCCGTGAATTCAAATGCGCCATGAGCCTGGGAAAGTTATAATGTGGTGCTACCCTCACCTTTTTTCCTCAAAGCCCTTTCCCAAGTTTCTGAGGATAATTGTCATGTTCAGTCATCTCCCAAAAGGCAAACCTGCACCTGCATTGACCAGCCAATGTGTTCCCTTCTTGGAGGAAGAACAGTCTTAAGCCACTTAGAATGACTGCTCCCTTACAAGGCGCAGTGTAGGCCTTGGGGGCAGCTCCTGGGAGGTGACGCAGGAGGGAGGGATGTGTGGCGTGTGCGGGGAGGGAATTACCCAACACAGCTTTGTGCACCGCTTTCATTTCCCATCTGAGTATCGATCCTGGGTTCCCCCACTCTCCAAAAGTGGGGTATTTCTAGGAAAGCTTTTCTGATACCTTAGGACACATCTTGCTAATAGATGCACAAAATAGATAAAGCCCGGATGCTCACAGACACGATGCCAAGCTCTGGCGGCTTGATGCTGGGATGCTAAGGGTAGCTCCAGGGGAAGGAGTTTGGCAGCACCGTTCTCACCGCCGGGGGCGTGCGATGCCCCTGTAACAGCCCCAGAGGGCAAAACAAACGTTGAACTACTTTTGCTCTGTCTTTTTTTTCACCAAAGCAATTTTTCTCTTTTTACTCCCTTTAGTCGGTGAGAACAGGTAAAATGACATAAGGTGAACTTTCAAAAAGTGGGGTATACCTGTATTTCATTCACAGGTACTCACCCCTGTGCCACCTGCAGTGCCAAGAGCTTGTCCATGCCTCTCGACCTGTATCACCCCAACACTTGATGACCAGAAGTACATATGCTGGGCTAACTCCCAGGGTCACATAGAAGAGAAGAGAAACTTGAACCCAGACTTGAACCCAGGTCTACCTAAGCCCACGGCCATGATCTTAAATGATATAATACATCCCTCTGGACTTTTCTAAAGTCCTGGTTTCCATGTTCTTCCTGAAATGGAAAAGGAGCCAACAATAGGTGGGGTGCAGTGGAGAGACCCCTCTTCCCCTGCCCAGTGTCCTCTGCCTTCAACCAGATTGATGCATTTCTCAAGGAAGAACCATCTTCTTCGTAAAACAGTTAGTCATAAAGTCGAAGTTTCCTGCGCTCATAGCTTAATTATTTCCATGCATCTTTTTTATCCTTTTACCTATGATTTAATTTTTCTGTCTAGCAACTCTACAGCAGACTCCCATTAGCACCGAAAGCCGTCGACCCACTCAGATGAGCTTGACTCATGCACCATATGTGCCCCACTTTATCCACGTGGCTCCAGGCGCTCACATTTTCCTCAAGGTCTCAGCGCCAGGCCTGTGGGACGCCGGCAGTGGTATCCTGAATTCCCCTTCTATCAGCACCACCGCCACCACCACCCCCTTCCCTGCTCACAGCACTCAGCCTGCTATAATTAAACAAACAGGGTTATTTGTGACATCCCGGTTTACACATCAACAAGTTATTTTCTCTGATTTTGCTATGGATGGATTTGCTCTGCTTACATTAAACAAAAACAGCTCACCCAAAAATGCAGAGTAAGCAAGGCGGAGGAAATGTGGCCTAGCAGCTGCCTCTCTTTCCCCACGACAACGACGCAAGACCAACCCTCCTCGTTCCCAGACTCCTTACCTCGGAGTCACCAAGCCAGGCGGTACTCCAGGGGGTGAGGGTGGAGGTGGGGGGACAGCCATCCGGGATCAGAACTCTGGATGGGAAGAGAGGGCTCCAGAAACACAGGAAGGTCAGGTGGGTGTTTAATTTGGAGGCTTCCAGACTGAACAGCATGGGGGACTAGAGGAAGCATGTGGGACTCCCCAGGTACATGTGTCCTGTGAAGGACACTGTTCCTGGCCTCTGGCAAATCAGTTGCCTGGGAGGCTGCACTGTGAGGTCCGTGTCAGGGGACAGGATTGAGGGAAAGAGGCTCAAATCCACCACTGCTTCTCTGGCCAAGCATGTCCTGCCTGGCTATCTGCCTCTAGGCATGCCTTCTTCCACCCACCCTGCACCGCGACCAAGAGGGGCTTCCAAAAGGCAGTTCAGGCTGCTCATCCATCTAGATGGAGGCCCTCTGTCCTCATGATAAGCCCTGGCTCCCTAAAATGCCTCTTTCAGCCCTTGGGGACCCAGCCCCTGCCGACCAAGGCAGCCTGACCTCACCCCACACTCCACCCCATTCTCTAGACCTCAGGCATAGGCAGGTCTGGGTTTTACAAATGTGTCCTTTGCAGACTGATCCTCTTCCTTGACCACACTCCCTCCACCCCCACCCTGCTTGATTCCCTCCAAGCCCCCCGTCTGCTGGCTCCTCTCCACCCTTGACTAAGCTCCAAGTCTCCGGTTCTAGGTATCTGCGTCCTCACCCACCTCCCTTATAGATGGACAGCTCTGTGAGCGCCGGGTCATATCAGCCTTGGTCTCTGCTGGGCTCCAGGGTCCACGAGCCCAGTACCTCCGAGGGTGCTCCGCTGATGTCTGCAGAGTGAATGAATGACTCTCTCTGGTGTCCAGCGTCTCCTTCCAGGTGTCTGGCCTTTTGCAAAGATCTGATTCAAAAGCAGAGGCCACACGGTCACTCCAAGTTAGAAACAATCACAATGGAATATATAAATATATCACGACAGAGTCACGCAGTGGCAACTGAAAGGGACATGAGCCGTATACGACTGCATCCAAAAATGGGGATGCATCTCACAAATAAGGTGCCAGACATGAAAGGAGGATAAACTTTACTATTCTATTTATATAAAGTACTAAACCAGGTAAAACAAATCTGCACTCTTCATATTCAGAAGAGTGTGTCACGGGGCCCCTGGGTGGCTCAGCAGTGAAGCATATGCTTTGGCTCAGGGCGTGATCCCGGGGTCCTGGGATCGAGTCCTACATCAGGCTCCCCACATGGAGCCTGCTTCTCCCTCTGCCTGTGTCTCTGCCTCTCTCTCTTTGGGTCTCATGGATAAATACATACATAAAAACAAAACAAAACAAAAAAAAAAACAGAGGAATGCTTCACATGGGGGACTGGCATGTTTTACTTCAGGGCCTGGGTGCCAGGTGATGTTCAGGGGTACAGGCTGCATGTGAATGTAAATACAAATATACATTTACTTCTCTCAGTGAATAGATTTTATACATGGCATACTCACACAGAGATGAGTATTAAATCACATATATTACTAATATATAACATATAAATATATTATAAAATATAAATATTATATATAAAAAATGTCTGTGTGTATATACATATTTACTAGTTGAATAAAAAGCAAACAAACAAGCTAGGGGCCAGTGCGGTGCTGGGGCAGAACCAGGCTGTGCTTCCCCCTGGTCCCTCCTGTGGGACAACCTGGGGCCGGTTCTTCCCTCAACAGGCACCTAACTGGTGGTCTGAGGATATGGTCCCTGCTCCTGTGGCCTCAGGTTCAGATCCTCCTGCCAGGTTTCCTCCCATGGAAACCTCATGGGAGGTTTCCAGGCCTCAGTCCTGCCTCCCAAGGCCCTAAGTATAGGGACCAAAGACACATGGTGAAGACCCTTGGGTCTGCCCTGCCAGAAGAGCTTGGATCTGCAGGGGGGACACTGGAAGTGGGCCTGGGAGACCTGTGGGAGACGGGTGTGGGGGACAGACAGGTGTGGGAGAGAGATGGGTGTGGGACACAGATGGGTGTAGAGACAGATGGGTGAGGGACATAGACGGGTGTGGAGACAGATGGGTGTGGAACACAGACGTGTGTGGGACACAGATGGGTGTAGAGACAGACGGGCAAGGGACATAGATGGGTGTGGAAGACAGACATGTGTGGAAGACAGATGGGTTTGGAGACAGATGGGTTTGGTGACAGAGGGGTAGGGAGACAGACGGGTGTGGGAGACAGACAGGTGAGGGAGACAGACGGGTGAGGGAGACAGACGGGTGAGGGAGACAGATGGTTGTGGGAGACAGGTGTGGAGACAGACAGGTGTGAAGACAGGTGGGTGAGGGAGACAGACAGGTGAGGGAGACAGACGGGTGTGGAGACAGGTGTGGAAGACAGACGTGTGTGGAAGACAGATGGGTTTGGAGACAGATGGGTTTGGTGACAGAGGGATAGGGAGACAGACGGGTGTGGAGACAGATAGGTGTGGAGACAGACGGGTGTGGAGACAGACGGGTGAGGGAGACAGACGGGTGAGGGAGACACGGGTGTGGGAGACAGATGGGTGTGGGAGATGGGATTTGCTCTGCAAAGAGGAGGGTGGATGCTCTGCACACAGGTGAGAATCCCGGGGAAGCACAGGAGACGCAGGAAGGGCTCCAGCGTGAGTGAGTCAGCACGTGGCCAGGGACCATGGGGTGATGTCCTCAGCATCGGGGGCCCAGGAGACTCTTTGATTCAAAGGCCAACTCTAAGTCGTGCAACTTTGCCATGGAAACACCTTTGTGCCCCCTTCCTCCCAAACCTCCTGTATGGTCTAACACACACACACACACACACACACACACACACACACACACACGGCGCTCTCAGAGTTAGGATCTGGGGGGCATCCAGCATCCCCCGAGTCTGGCTCACTGAGGCAGTTAAGGGGCCACGGTCTCCGGCCGGCAGGGCTGGAGCAGGAGCCCACCTGCTGCTGAGGGGCTGCGATCCTCCCAGGACCCCTCGCCAACCCCGCAGATGGTTCTGGACCTGTGTGGACTCCTGGAGCTTTGGGTAAAGCTTCCTGAGGCCCGAAGGGCTAGGAGGTTGCAGCGAGCATCCGGCTCATACAGCAGCCCCTTAAGGAGCTATCAACGATCTCGAGTTCAGTGTAAGTCCCTCGAAGGCAGAAATGTGTCTCTCGGCGTCCCCCACCAACCCCAGAGCCAGTCGGGTGTAAGTCCATCTCTTGCCGTCGCTAAGGGGGACGGTTGACAACACCCAGCCCTTCACACGCTGCACCCTTCGAACATACCCGAGCCCAGGTGCAGCCTTGTCACAGTCCTGGCCCCCTCGTGTGCCTGGACTGCCTCATCAGTACCTCCATGCATTTGACTATGCCTGGTCATAAATCAGGGAGGGACAAGGGCATGCGATGACGCCCGTGTCCCCCCGAGGAAATGAAATTTCAGGGACGGGATGGAATTTCTTCCATGAGTTCGTGGGAGCAAACCAACTATTGTCTCCTCCCTATTGGCGACATCACACTTCTAAATGACTTCCCAATCCCTGAAACGCTCATGAAACGACTGCCCCCCAGTCTGTGGCAGGGCTGGTGGGGGATGGCCCTCTGCCCTCCTCCCTGTCTGTTGTGGCTCACGCATCACATGGCGGGGGGTCAACTGGGCTGAGAAGGACCACTAGCCTGCAGTTCGCTTAGGGTGTGATGGCCCCAAATAAGCCTGTTCAGGAGCATCTTGAGGTTCTCATTCATTCATTCATTCATTCACTGAGTAGATGTTGTAGAAGGAGAGAGGTCTTGTGGGAGGAAAGTGTGAACTAGACTCTGCTCTTCACCTAAGGAGTTCCTGGACATCTGGAATCCCAGTGAGCCCCAGAGGGAAAGCTGACCTGGCAATTTGGGGTCGCAGGGCAAGTGCCATCTAAGCTCTGGAGTGAAGGGCTGATTCACGTTGGCTGCGAGTCAGGGCGAGGCAAGGTGTTGTAGGAGGGAGCCCAGTGTACTTGGTGAACTCAAACTCGTTCCATTCACCTGAATGCAGAATGGACATAAGTGACAGTAGAGAGCAGGACTTGCCTCACCTGGCCCACCCATGGTCCATGGCACATGGAGAGACCATGTGAGACCAGGTGAGAACACAGTTGCTTCCTAGAGCATGGCTCTCTTGGGTATGCATCATATGTCCCCATGGTCCTCGGTCAGGGGCACATCCCAAGGCCTCCAAGTGGACATAGGTGTCTCTTTCACTGGATTAGAGACAAGAGTAGAACCCTCGGCCTCCATCACCTCCCTGGGGTTAGTGCTCTCCAGAATCCTTTCCCCAAACCCAGCCCTCCTTTGGAGGTGACAGTCAGCAAAGGGCCCCAAATTGACCTTCCGTTCACCTTGTACAAGCTCCTCCATGGCTGTGCTGGAACATGGCTTCTACTGTCTATGATACAATTCACGCACAGGGAACCACAGAAAGACGGAGAAATAGCAAGATGGCTGGGAAGCCAAAGCCTGAGCCTCAGGGAGGGGAGGCCCGGTCAGAGAGCACATCCAGGGGGCCTGAGTGGGGCAGCGTGGTCTGTGTGCGCAGAAGGGCCTGTGGAGTCTGCAAGGCTGGGGTTTGGGTGGCCGACCCCAGCAACTGCACGGTGCCCGCATCTCTTTTCTCACGTGTAATTCAGGAGTAGTAAGACCTAACTCATAGGACAAATGACAAAATAGACTGTGAGTCTGGCTGACTGATAAAGGGGACATAGTGCAATCCCAGCAGCCAGCCCTCCGTGTGCGTGGAGGCTACCAGCCCCTGGGCCTTCGGCCTCGACCCTACACAGTCTCCGTATGCCATGACACGACAGCCTGCTAGGATCCCGGCTCCTTCCTCCGTGAACAGGTTTCAGGCACATCTAGCTCAGGGACATTCTTTTTCTTTTTCCTTTTCTTTTTTTTTTTTTTTTTGCTTTCTCCTCCTGATTTACTATGAATCCAAGGAGCAGGCTCGAACATTCTGAAATCTGAGCAACACAGAAAAGAATTATGATACAATATAGAAAAAAAACAAAAAAACAGAAAAATCTGCCCCTGTCCTAAATGGTCTGGCTGTGAAGCCTTGGACAGGACAGCCTAGCCTCTGGGCCTCCATTCTTCCTTATGAAAGGAAGAGGAACTTCCAGGAGTGCCAAGGCAGGTACTGACCCTGCCCTCGCAGACCCTGTTTTGGCTCAGGTGGACCCAGGGCCGCCCGCTTCGTGACTGTGTTGTATTAATTTGCTGGGGCTGCCAGCACAACGGACCACACAGATGGAGGGCTCAACAGCAGCATTTACTGTTTCTCAGTCCCGGGGGCCAGAAACCTGAGACTGAGGTGTTGGGTGGGTAGCTTCCTCCTCAGGAGGCTGTGGGGGACAATCTGCTCCGTGTTTCTCCCCTGGCTTCTACGGGCTTTACTGGCAATCTTTGGCCTCCTTGGCTTCTAGACGCATCCCTCCTGTCCCTGCCTTCTTTCCAATGGCATCTTCCTTGTGTGTCTATGTGTGTGTCTATGCATCTCCAAATTTCCCCTTGTTACCAGGACACCACTCCTGCTGTAGTTGGGGCCCACCCTACTCATGTCAGCTCATGACTTCTGCAATGACCCTATGCCCAAGTCCTGAGGAGCCAGGATTTCAATGTATGAAGTTTGAGGGGATGCAGTGCCAGCCAGGGCAAGGCAATCGGCCTGACCTCGCCCAGTGTCTTTGCCTCTAAAATCAGTGACAATTCCGAAGGATAAATGGGACAACGTGTGTGAAGGTCCCTGACGCCTAATAGGTGGGGCTCAGCAAAAATCGAATCCTTCCATCCGCAGAAATGCCCAGAGCCCCCCTGGGTGTGGGCTTTACTCCGGCTCTCCGCCCTCCTCACCTCCCTCTCGCCCCCCCCACCCCCCCCACCCCCCCGCCCCTGGAGCTGATGGAGTGATTTCAATTCACCTTAAGCTCGAATTTGTTCTCGAAAACAGAGGTTTGCCGTGGAGGTCTGTCTGGGGGCACTCCTTTCGTACTCCTGAAACTGTGCCACGCTTGTGATCCAAAGCGCCCCGCCCTGCCGTGAAGATAAAGGCTGTGACAGCTGCATGGAGGGTGACACTTTTCAGGTCCCTCTCAGGACCAGCGGCTGACGACAGCATGAACAGTTCACCCTCCTGTCTCCCCCTCGCTCCCCCTCTTGTCGGCTTTGATTCACAGGCTGTATAATTCAAGTCATTAATTTTTTCCATTCAGTGCTCTGCCAATTTCTTCTCATTTTGTTCCTGGAAATCTCTTGTGTGCATCTTCTAAATTTAAAATAAATACACTGTACATAATTGGATGCTAACCAGACAACACTGAGCAATCATACGTTCACATTGATTCCGCAGATGTAGTTGCCTCAAACATGAGTGGGAAAGGTCCCTGCATGTTCCGGATGAGATGTTAAATGGGCCAAGTTGCCTTCACGTTCTTCAGGATCAGCCTGTGGACCATTTCCTGTTGTAAACAACGAAGAAGAGTTCTTACACCAAAAATAGACCTCCAAATTGTTTTAGTTGCTACAATTTTGTGCTCACGGGGCTGAGCGGAAAGAGCTTAAGTATAGACCTGAAGAGATCAGAGCTCTGGCTGCAAATCCACCACGAAGAGAGTATATGACACCAAATAAGCACCTACGGTGTGAATTTCCGCTACGCAATTAAGAGATCATCCCAGATCTTCTTTTTTTTTTTTTTTCCAAATCATGGATGCACCCTTGAGTTGATTTTAAGGACAGGAATATGATATTAAGTAGCATCTTGTAGAAGAGACAGAAACATCCCCCGAAGAATCCATTGGTTTCTGATAAGTCCTGGCTAGTGAACTGTGAGCAGCGAGGTTGGGCATCACTTCGGGTGGCAGAGGGTGGGAAGCCCATGCACAATTCTCCAGACTTTCCTCCTCACACATGGTGACAGAAGGTGCTGCGTACTCCAGGTGGTGGAGACTTCATCAGCACAGGGCTCTGCGTGACCTGGTGGGGGAGGCCCTCCCGCCAACCTATGCAGGACACACAGCAGGTGAGTTACTCGTGCACACAGGTGTGAGACATAAACTTTTAATGTGTTAAGACACTGAGGTTATTTCTAACACAGCATATTCCAGCCTGACCAATTCAAATCTTGGGGGAAAAATCATTTTCTTTTCAATTCTATGTAATTCTTTGTCAAGGAGAAAGTCTCAGGTGGTGATAGTAGGTCTTTTACACTTCTCTTTCTTTTATAATCTTTTCCAACCAAATGAGATCAGACTTTGGGCTGGGTGTCCCTCATTGGTGGTAATATGCAGCGTGTTGGTCTGCTCCAGCTGCCATAACAAGGTACCACAAATGGGGGTGGAGGGGGGCCCTTAAACTACAGGCATTTCCTCTTGGTTTTGAAGGCTGGAAGTCCAAGATCAAGGTTGGTGGGCTTGGATTCTTCTGAGGCCTCACTCCTTGGCTTGTCTTTTTGTTTTAGTTCATTGCTCATCTCTCTATGGTACCCAGGTCTGCTCTCTCTGTGTCCTAATCTCCTCTTATAAGGACATCAGTCATATTGGATTAGGGCCGCCCAAATAACCTGACTTTAACTTAAATACCTCTAAGGTCTTATCCCCAAATCACAGACTTCAACATAGGAATTGGAGTGTGTGTGTGTGTGTGTGTGGGGGGGGGGGTTATAATTCAGCCAATAAGACCAAGCTAAGGCTTTTATCTAGCTTTCACTGGTTTTTGGAGGGGTGGGGATTACTTTCTACTTATGGCAAGCCACAGCGGTTTTCTATTGATTATGATGCGTAGTTTTCTTAAGATATAAATGTATTTAAGTAGAAAGACTGATTTAGAGAAACCCGTAAGCATTAATAGTATGCCCAAGATTGTGATGGGAGATGCAAATAATTAAGTTTTGGGAAAACAGGGGCTAGGTGATTTCTAAAGCTTTTATCCATGCAGCTTTTTCTTATATAGTTTTATTCATTTATGCATCCATATAACTGAGTACATATTAAATGCCACATTGGCATTAGATACCCAGGTGGTTATAGAGTCAAATAAATAGTGCTGTAAGAGCAGAGAAGGAAAAAGTTCAATTCTGCCCAGGAGGATCAGGAAAGACTTCCTGGAGGTGGCGATAAATAGTATATTTTGGACTTCTCAGCCATACCCAAGCCCACAGATCATGAGCACTGTGTCTTCATCCTCGATTTGGTATTTTTTGACTTTTGAATGTGTGCACAGCCCTGTGATTGGTGCTACCAAGAAGGTACTGTAGCTTTAAGAATAGGAAAGAGGCTAATTAGCAACAGAAACCATGCATAAAATTCATGACTTGCATTTAAGGTTGTACTTCTCCCAGAGATGATTTTTTAAATGTTTGGGGTTTTTTTTTCTCCCCTTGATTAGGAACCTTATGTTTTCCTAGAGTCTAGTTGTCTGATATAAAATACAGATTGGAAAAATTCAGTCATAATTACGAAAATATATTTCTTAATCAAATATAACCACAGGGGGAAAAGTCTTTCATTGAATAAGCTTTTCTGAGAAGAGAATATTTATCCCAGGGTTAATTCATCAAGCACTTTCATCGTTAGTCCCTGAAGTGGCTGTTCAATGACGTACACATATTTATTGAACTCCTACTGTATGTGGGGACTGTTCTAGAAGCTGCAGATACCATGGGGAATCAGGCTGGCTAGGTGCTCTCTCAGGGGACTTACATTCTAACAGGAGGAATTGACAACAAGCAAACAAGCAGATACATGGAAGTATGTCAAAAATGAAATAAATGCTCAGAATTAAAACAAGGAGACACCGTAGGGGATGATGTGGGAGGGGGAGGTGGCTGCATTAGATTGAGATTTCGGAAAAGCTCCCCAAGGGGCTACTGAAGGTGAAATGTAAGGGACAAGAAGAAGCCAATGCAAGGTTATTCCAGGCCGAGCGGAGAGCTGGCTCAAGGCCCTGAGGTATGGATGTGTGTGTGCATTTGAGGACCAGAAAGCAGACCTGTCTCTGCAGCCCTGTGTGCAGAGGAGAGTTGGGGAAGGTGAAGTCGGGGAGGAAGGCAGAGCCAGATTCAACCCTGGCAGCGTGACTTTGACTCCAGCTG
The DNA here is from genome assembly GCF_048164855.1 of Canis lupus baileyi. Classification (NCBI taxonomy): domain Eukaryota; kingdom Metazoa; phylum Chordata; class Mammalia; order Carnivora; family Canidae; genus Canis; species Canis lupus. The sequence goes on from NC_132846.1 coordinate 61,742,980, forward strand.
AGCACACATAGGAGTGACTTGCCAATGCTTTCAAAAAAACCAAAAACCATTTTCGGGCATTTGCTTTGCTCTCGTGCTGGTCTCCTAGCCTTTAGCTGACTTTCTCTTTCCCGCATAAAGACGTGTGCAAGTAATTCTTCCCCTGCAACTAAGACGTACAATCTTTTCTTCTTCTCTAGAGATTAGTCAACTACGAGTAGGAAATAGTTCATTTGTCTCATTCCTAATTAGTGGAGCAATTAGTCCTTCTTCTCTTATGAGCATTCTTTAAAAAACAAGAGCGTAACTTTAATAATCCTGTCCGTAGTGTGATTGTCACAGGGAAGCTAGGGCTGAGGGAACCATAGGAGTGAACTGGTCCGTGGAACCCCTGGGGTTTGGTAGAGCCGGCCATGAGCTGGGAACAGTGGGCACGCATTGCTCTCTCCCTCCTGCAACCTCACCTCATCACCTGTTTCCATTCCCACTGGCGTCGTCATCCCAGACGAGACCTCTTTATTTCACAACTGGGTTGTTGCAACAGTTGGTCCCTAGGCCTCTGAGCTATTTTCTTTCTCGTTTCTTTGGTGTGTTGCTATCAGATTCATCTTCCTAAAACACCTCTTCAGTCATATCATTCCCCTGCTAGAGAACTTACAATGGCTCCCCATTGCCTCCCAAATCAAGCTCCTCGGTCTGGCTTCCACCCTCACAAATGTGGCCTTTTAGATTTATGTGAGTAAATATGGTATTTCTTTCAAGGTAATGTGTTTCAGGTTCCAGCAGAGCACCTCTGATTTGTGCAAAACATTCCTCATGCTGGAAATGTCAGCATCGCCCGTAAGAATTCATGGAAGTGGGGGAAGCACACGCAAAATTAATAGTATATAAAAGCAAGCAGTTCTCAGCCAGGTGTGACACACAGGACCCACACCATAAAGGTCCTACCAGGTGGGGGAAGAAAGAAAATCGGGCCTGTAGTTCAGCTCACACAAAGGAAACATTCCGCCCGGTTAAAAGGTTGGCTGTGTACACGTGTGAATCAAGAAAACACCAAGTCAATTTTTAAAATCGGTGCCCTATTAACCTGTGTAACACCGATGTGACAACAAATACACCTCCAGATTCCAGTAGTCTGATGGAGTAGTTTGTTTCTTGCTCGTGAAGGACCGAGGCAGGTGTTTCTGGTCAATGGGCAGCTTCTTTCCACGTGGTCACTCAGAATCCCACTGTGGTCAGTGTCCCCTCCTGGAAGAGAGGGCAACGCTCTGGTGTGGAGAAGGCACACCTGCTTCCTAGCAGGCCCGGCCCAGGAGGAGTACTCCTCCCTGGGGCTCAGTCCTGACGGTCAGAACAACAGCACTGAGCACAAGGGGCTCTGGGACGTGAGTTGGTTCACGGTTGGGCAGCCGCTTTCCGATCACAGCCCCATAGGGTGGGAGAGGAGTGAGGGTTTTGATGGACGGCCAGGTGCTCCTGCTGTCTAGCCTCTAGCGTGCTCATGTTAAGATCAATGGTAATCTAGTCCTCGGGCTAAATGTTACCTGTGATGCTGTGGCATGCAGGCGGTACCCGATAAATAAAAGCAAACTTAATTTTCCTCAAAGCCAGGTTGTGTTATACTACTTCACCTGGTTAGTGCCCAGTCAGTCCCCATATGTCAGCTCAACACAGGACTCCCGACGGAGCCCATTAACTGACACTTGTTCGTTGTAGAAAGTTTGGAAATGCAGGTAGAGAAAAAAGAAGATGGATTTTAAAACTCATCTGAAATGTCCTCTATCGGTCAACGATGGCTGAGTTGATGCTGTGTAACAACTCCAAAAATCTCAGTGCCTCGCCACCACAAATGCTTATTTCTGAGTTTCGTGACTTGGCTGTCACGGCTTGGCTTCAGGCTCTGGGGAAATCCAAGTCTACTCCTCATATGTCTTTTCTCAAAACCTGAGCCTAGGGGGTGCCTGGGTGGCTCAGTCGGTGCAGCGTCTGCCTTCGGCGCAGGTCATGATCTCGGGGTCCTGGGATCGAGCCCCGCATGGGCTCCCTGTTTAGTGGTGGGTCTGCTTCTCCCTCTCTCTTTGCCTGCCGCTCTGCCCGCTTGTGTGTTCTCTCTCTCTCCCTGTCAAATAAATAAATAAAATATTAAAAGAAAGACAGACAAACCTGAGCTTAAAGATTAGCCACTACCTGGGGTGGATTCTTCTCACAGTGCCAGACAGCTGGGCAAATGGTCAAACCAACCCACATAAGCACATTTAAAACCTCTACTCAGGGGTGGTTTGTTTTGACTGTTCGCATTCTTTTAGGCAAAGCAATATGGTCATGTGAGTCAAGGAAAGAGTCTGCTCAGTGAATTTAGTAAGAATAGGGGGAAATGGGAGACTTGCAAAAAAAAAAAAAAAATATATATATATGGCAATTCACCCCACCTGCAATAACCTTTCAATCTGAACAGTGCTGAGACCATGCCCTGGCTTTATTTATAGCTACTTTTAAACATAAATGAATTGTGACTCACTAATGAGGGTAGCAAGAATAACAAAGCCGCAACTTCCTGCCTTCAAATGCCACCATTCCCAAACCATTCTAGAAAATAACAACAAAAAGAAAAACCTCACACGAACATTTCGTCACCACTCAAGCTGCTCCTGGTGCTTAACAGTTCTTGGTGATGAGAAGTCCTTTCATCCCTTGGCAGTAGACACAGAAAACAACAGGTCATCCCTACCATGAACCCTTCCCTTACATCCCCGTTATATGCCTTGCAAGTGACAGGAACTGATTTCTTCTATGAAGCAACAATAACCAAGTACTTAAAAGTCTCTCTCTCTCTCTCTCTCTCTCTCTCTGTAAGCTTTTGGTGTATTCAAATACAACCAAGGCCTCAACTCCTGCTTATTAAACAAGAAGGAAATGCTTTACTGTGATCTTATGTTGAAACTGCTCAGATGTCAGGGTGAAATGTGAAATCAGAAAATCAAGGAGAAAGGACATTTTAAATGCCTCTTGGCACATTTCTATTTGCAGGGGCGGAAGCATGCGTGTTCAAACACGGATGTTGCTACATTTCCGCTTCTACCAAAAGTAACAAATCCCACACTGTTTCCTTTGGATTATTTTTTGCCACCTTCTTTCTATCTTGAATTGAAGTGGGGGCTAAAGCAAAATAAATAAAACACATGATTCAAGGTTCAAGTTAACTATAATTGGAAGTTTTAGATTTCGGGGTGCCTGGGTGGCTAAGTCGGTGAGGCATCTGCCTTTGGCCCGGGTCCTGGTCTTGGGGTCCTGGGATGGAGCTCCTCAGCGTCTGGCTCCCTGCTTAGTGAGGAGGCTGCTTCTCCCTCTCCCTCTGCTCCTCCCCCTGCTCCCATGTGTGCTCTTTTTCAAGTTAGTAAATAAATAATCTTCTAAAAAAATTTTTTGGATTTCAAGCAGCCAAAAGCCAGCCAGCGTGACCAGGTCTCTGCACAGAAATGTAGGAGATACTGTGCAGAGAGCACCTGGCCCGATGCCCAACACTAAGTCCCAGCTCTGTAACTGTGAGTTCAAACCATTCTCCTTTTCCTCCAAGGAGGAACTGGATTGGGTCAGAGTTCTATTTTAAGACACTGGACAGAAAAATGGTGTCATAAGGACAGGAAAACAGTAACCTATCTTCCCAAGACACTTTGGGCCTTTTTGGTTAGAATCTGGCACCTTTCTTTGTCCTGCTTGATGAGGACCCCCTCTTGCTTTCGTTACTAGGACTCATGCATCCTGCCTGCCTGCCCACCCCTGCATTGGCTGGCTGCCCTCGCCTGTGGCCTGCAGTCCTCCCTGAGATGTGGCACCCAGTTAATCTGAAAAGAAGTCAATTTTGCAAGAAAGGCCTCTCCTCCTGGGCCTTGACTCCTGCCTCACTGTGACTAATTCCACCATCTGAGAAAAGGCAACACCTAGAAAACCAAGGAAGGGCATAGACAGTATCAGGGAGTGGTGGGCTAGACAGCGGCGGGAAATTGTCTCCTAGGAAATGTGCCCTCTGCCTCTGCTTGGGGAGTGTTTTGATGAGCTCTTTCTACGTGATGAACCACTCCCCAGATTAGCAGCTTAAAACAGTAGCAATTGGGGCATCTGGGTGGCTCAGTGGTTGAGTGTCTGTCTGCCTTTGGCTCAGGTCATGATCCGAGAGTCCTGGGATTAAGTCCCACATCTGGCTCCCTGCATGGAGCCTGCTTCTCCCTCTGCCTGTGTCTCTGCCTCTCTCTGTCTCTCATGAATAAATAAATAAAATCTTAAAAAACAAAACAAAACAGTAACAATCATTTTTTTCTCTCTCTCAGTTCTGTGGGTTGACCAGGTGGCTCTTCCACGACTTGGATGTATGAGAGATCATGTAACCGCAGCCAGATGGCAGCTGAAGCTACAGTCTTCTGGATGCTGGGCATTGGGACACTGGGCCTCCCTCACTCTCCGTGGAGTCTTAGAGCCTCTTCTTCCCACCATGCTCTCCAGCAAAAGGACTCAGACTTGTCCCACCATGTTTCCCAGCAAAGGTACTCACACTCGTCACCTGGCCGTTCTGGGCTTCCAAACTGAAGACCAACAGAAGACTCAGACACTGACCTGGCACAGTGATTTCACTTGGCCAAAGTGATCCCAGGGCCAGTCAGTGGAAGGGAGATAAATTCTCTCTCCCGACCAAGGTGTAGGGCGAGGGAGATTGACAAATAATTTGTGGCCATCTTCATCTACAGCAGGTGGGCTTTGGAAGGACTTATTTCTCGACACACTTCTGTAGCAGGTTTTACCCAGTGCTGGTCCTTTTTGCTTGGGCACAATTTTCTTGGGTTGCGTTCTCATGCTTGGCTTGATAGTCTTTAGTCTTTACTGTCATCACTGGGCACTTGGCCTTGCTAACTGTCTTCACCACTCCATGCTTTCAGTTCATTAGCTAACATTTCTTTCCCTTGGAAAATGGCAAAAACGTGTGCAGGTGTGAGTGTGCACACGTGTGTGTGTGTGTGTGTGTGTGTGTGTGTGCCTGTGTGTTGAGTACTGCACATTCTCACTAGGAAACAAAACAAATGACAATAAGGAAAGGAAAACAATGAAATAACATACAGCCCTATTTGAGGCTGCAAATTCTGGGAACTTGAAGCTGTTTTCAGAGGTAATGCGTGTTAGGTCTATAAGAAAAAAACAACTGAGAGCTATAGGGGCATTTTAGTCAATAATTAACATGGCCTACTGGTTTCAGGGACTGTTTTGCGTGGAGAACATATTGCAAGAGGAAATTCCCATCTTGCCATCCTTTTCATCAAGCCTATTAAGCTAATGATTTTATTTTAACAATGGCTTTCCCCACAGCCAGCCTGTCTTGGGTATAGACTGCCAGACATGGTTACTAAACATCCAGAGACTCAAGCAATTATAGAAGATGCTATTTTTAAGTTCTCTCGTATAGTCTCCTGGGCAATAAGCTGGCTAATATCCGTCTCAAGGGTTCTGGAAGTTTCTGTTCTCACCAGTGCAAACCTTGACTTCCTTCAGGTACCTCTGGTCACCTCTGCCCAGGACTTCTGGGAGAGCTGGATGCCAAGGGATAAGGGGCCCTCTTAACCCCACGTGGGGCTCTCAGGAAATCCATGAGCACGTGGATGAAGTCCCTAGGCTGACGAGAGATGCAATTTCACTTTCCCCAGTAGCTGTTGGACAGTTTCCCAACATCCCTTCCCTTGCCTGTGACCAAAGATGCATGTGTGTGACACTTTTGAGCTTCAGGGTTCCACCTGGTGGCTACCAGTGCCCTTGGGCAAAATTTCAAAGTAGATGACATTAGTTGGTGGCCTCACCTCCCCTTTGGAAATCTTTTCTCCCCTGGCTCTTGTGTCCCCAGCACCCTACCTACCTACTGCCCTCAAACCACCCCTGTCCCACCTCCACTTCAATATGAAGAACTGCGTGTCCCTCACATACTCTCTGAGCTACTCCATCACAGTCCCTGCCACCCCTGATCCTCTTGCACCCTAACACTTTGCTCACATTTCTCTGCTTCTCTGGCCCTGTGGGCATTCAACTTGCAACCGGCGCTCAAGGCAATAGCCAGCCTTCCTGCCACTCTGCTCCAGTCCTACTTATACACAATCAGCTTGTTGAGGGGAACAAGGGCTGACTTACAGGGGGACGTTCAAAAGAGGGCAATCTGAGTGAGAGGAGACAATGATGGCGCCCCCTCCTCCCCTACCCTGGAACCAGCCCTACCTGGCTCCCCCCGACAACAGTGACCAGTGGAGATACTTACCCCAATCAGCCCCACCTTAGCAAGTTATGATGCGGAGATTTCCCTCAAGAGGGAGTCAGAGCTCTTGTCCCCTGGACCTCCACATAAGCCTTATGTAGCCAACTTTCCCTCAGGCAATGAGGAGGAAAATATACTGACACATTCCTGGAACTTATTTCTTAAAAATTTTGAATTCTCCACACCTCTTTGCTCCCACCCACAAATAGGGTGTCTGGGCAGCTACTAGTCCCAAGGGCATCTTCTATTTTATTTTTTAAAAGATTTTATCTATTTATTCATGAGAGACACACAGAGAGAGGCAGAGACACAGGCAGAGGGAGAAGCAGGCTCCCTGTGGGAGCCCAATGCAGAACTCGATCCCAGGACCCCGAGGTCATGACCTGAGCCAAAGGCAGACGCTCAACCCCTGAGCCACCCGGGTGCCCCCCAAGGGCGTCTTTCTTGGAATTAGAGATGCGGGCTTTTTCCTAAGAGCAGACTCACCCCACACCCAGGGGCATGATGGAATTTTAGTGCCCCCATCCCCTCTCTAGTAGGTGCCCTCACACGGAAAATAGTCTCACTGAAATCACACGGCTCTCGCCTGGTGATCATATGGCCTGAAAACAAGTTTATCAGTTTTGTCTATGTGATATCTTGTTCAGTAGCGGACTTGAGGCAATTTACAAGAATACACAAAATCAAATTGAAAAATTACCCATTAATAAAAATCCAACCCAAGGAAAATGTAAATAAAGGTGAGCAGGATTCCTTTCTTTTTGACCAGAGCCTACCAACAGCCACACAATGGAATCACTCCGGGATTTTAAAAGTAAAATTCTGAGTCCCATCCCTCTGGGACCCTGACTTCATCATCCTGGGGTGTGGCCTGGGCCCTGGGCTTTATTAAAGCTGCCCATGTGATTCTAACTTGAGGCCGAGATTGAGAACCGTTGTTCTCAAGTGGAACCTACCATGACTAGAACAAGAATACAGATTTAAATCTAAGCTTCCCAGAAGCTGAAGCAAAGACGGAAACTGGTGAGTTTCATCACTCACGTGGTCTCACAGATAAGATTTTCTGAAGCCTGAAGGAATTCACTAAACTGTGTACTCTTCCAACAGTTTCCATACAGCCGGAGATATACAGATTCCTTGTACGTACCTTCCTTTTTTGTGCAAATGCTTTTTTGTCCTCCTAGGTTTGTTCTGTAACTTGGTTTTTACTAGCACATCAACACTGATTTTAAGGAAACCTTCTGCAGACTTGATCTCAGAGCAAGCCGGAAGAGCAGAGGTGGCATCTGGTCTCCCCTTTGGTAATTTTTAAGAGAAATACTACCACAGCTTCTATCCTCGCGAACCATGAACTGCATCCTCTCCTCCCTCCTGTTGATTCTCGGCCCTTCTGCCTTCTGGGTAGCATTCGTAACCCTCAGAACACAGGGTGCCCAGAAACCCAGGGTTGATTCATGAACAATGGTTTTGCCAAGTGCTTGCAAAACCCCTTCCTTTCACAGACGAGCGATGTCAGCAGTAACCACGTTACGGTTCTTACTTTCCAGGGACGAAACTAAACTCATCATCAGGGAGCCTCATTCCAAAGTGAGGAACCATAGGCCACTCCGTAGGCAGCTGTGAGAATGACTTTCCTGTCCATAGATGAGAGCTTTCTGCCTGGAAAAAGATCCAATAGAGAAGGCCTGCCCTCCGGTGTGGCAAACGGTGTCAGGAAGCTGTGGTTGGATGTCACAATAGCCCATCATGGGGCCCAAGAGAGGCAACAGAAAGGGATCAAACATGTGTTTCTTTGGAAGCAACGGTCTTGTGAACCCAGGTAAGTAGGCCACCTCCTCTTCTCTTACCTCCGTGCTGGTGCTGGTGCTGGCCGTCTAGACGCGTCTCCAGTCCAAAGGGCGCAGACCTGCTGGAATGTTGCTCAGTCTTGCTATAAATGAAGACTGAGGCATTCTGCTGCACAAGCCCTGTGCCTTGGTGGCCTGGAACTTGTCTCCTGATGTTTCACGGAGCCTGCCTCGCTCGGCCTAGCACAGAAAATGGAGCTGCCACCGGTTTTGCAACCAAACCCAAGTTCCTCTGTGTGATGCTCAGCAAAGCCAGTCACTGAAAGGTCAGCAGGAGAGGGGCTCCATTCTAGGGGCAGCAGAGCCAGCCTCAAGCCCACCTCCCCCTAGGAGTCTCAGGTGGGGGGAATTTAACAGCAAACCAAAAATATTTGGGCAAAAGTTTGCAGCTCCTGGGATTAGCCCCTTAACCCTTTGGTGGCTGGTTTCACTTGGGGCAAGATTTTAAAACAATATCCCTACTAGAAGGGTAGAAAAGGCAAGCCGACTGCTTCTTGGGACCTGCAGGGAGGCAGACTCCACATGGGAGACGTTGGTGGTTGTTTGCTTGTTTGTGTTTTGCAGCTGCCAAATATCAGTAGGACTCTGACAACTGGCAAGATGTTGAAGCCCTTCCAGACCAGTTAACACTCTGCATCCTGCGTGACCCCCCACCCCACCCCACTGCCCTGGCCACCCCTCATCTCCCCCGGCTTGCCCTGGCCTCCAGAACCCAGCAGCTAGAGGGTGAGAGTCAGGCCCGGCCCCGTGTCCAGGACCTGTGCTGGCTGGGCATCGTTGTGGCCGGCACTGTGCCAGCTGTTACCCATTCTGCAAACGCTCCCACTATCACCTCCCCTTCCAGGAAGCCCGGCACCTGCTAGACATCCCCGTAGATACCTGGCATGGTGCAGATGAATGAAGCCGCAGCCCTATTTTGCTTACCTTTTGGTGGATGGACCACAGGGCTGAGCCCAGGCCCTGGCCAAGAGCTGGCGGCTGGGGCCAGTGAGGGAGCAGGAGTGGGATTGGCTCATTGGGGACTTGAGACAACATCCCTTCGGACGGGATGGAGTGGACGGGCAGCCCAGGCACCCGCCACCCCCAGGCCAGCTGGGCTCTACCTGCACTTTACCTTGAGGTCTCAGGGCGGGCCTGATGCATATCCTGCACCCACACCTCCAGGCTGAGCTCGGGGTGACAGGGGGGCCCTGAGCAAACACCCCACTGTTAACATCCCATCTAATTCAAGTTCACCCTGCGAACATTGATATTTGCCAGGAAATAGGAAGGACTCCTGCCACCCCCTGACCCCCCAACCCCGTCCGCCCTCTTTTCCTCTTCTTTTTCTTTTTGAAAACACATTCAGGAGTGTTTTAATGGCTGTTGAAGGAAATTATTGCTACAGCAATCACGGCTCTCTGTGTGAAACGCCTTCAATAGGCGGCAGCCCTCCCCGCAAGGTGAGGGGGGGGACATTCGGATATTAAAGCGCCACTGAGCTACATCTGCTGACACGAAGCCACCAGTCATCTTTCGAGGCAGCGGGGGATGGACGGCGGGGCCGCGACTCACCCATCCCTTCCTAAGGCAGGTTGTGGCCAGATGGCGGCTTCTTAGGCAAGGACGACAGAGAATAAGGAATAAAGAGGTGGAAAAGGATCTGGCAAGAAGCCAGCCCAGAAAGAACCATTTGCTCCAACTCTGCTCGGGGTGAGAACAGGCCTGTGGGCCTGGCATCCAGGAGGCCGGGTCTGCAGCTAAGTGGGGCCTTGGAAGAGGCGTGTGGCCTGCTCATTAGCAGTCACGGCCACCACGGACTATCACCCCGCCTTTATTTATTTATTTATTTATTTATTTATTTATTTATTTATTTATGAGAGAGAGGCAGAGACACAGGAGGAGGGAGAAGCAGGCTCCATGCAGGGAGCCTGACGTGGGACTCGATCCCAGGACTCCAGGATCACGCCCTGGGCCAAAGGCATTCGCTAAACGGCTGAGCCACCCAGGGATCCCCATCACCCTGCCTTTTAAAGTGGCATTGTAAGATGGGCCGTGTCATATGGGGGGCTGGTTGTAGGCACTGGACCCGTGGGTCCTCCCTCCTGCTTCTCCACCCTCCTCTGCACCCAGGAGGCTGTCAGCATCAAGGACTCCCTTCCCCCAGCCCCTTCCCTCAGAGTCTGGCCAGTGGGAGGCTGCAGCAGGACTTCAGGGGATGAGAAGGGGGCAAGGTCAGGGTGTGTGTTCCCCAACTCACTCCCTCCGGGGCCTCTGCCCGGCTGATGGCATCTGTCTGAGCACAGGCCACCGTTCCTTGTGGATGGCTGTCTCTGCCCCATCACCCAGGTGGAACTAGTTCTAGATGCTCATCACGGCCCTGTCCCCTCCCCTGCAGGCCCGGGGCAGATCACGACCCCTTCCCTGTCCTGTATGCACAGAGCCGGCCAGGCCCTCGCCCTCGCGGTCCCTTGGCGGTCGTCCCCCATCGCTGCCACGCCTCTGCCAGTTGCTCTTTATACACAATCTCAAATCACTCCGCTCCGATGTGCCATCTGTTTCCTGCTGGGCCCCGGCTGGCACACAGGTGCACTCAGGTCTTTACGGCGCCTTCTCACAGACCTTCACACCAATCCTGCGATGTTGTCGTAGCAATCTTCCTTCACAGAGAGGATGCGACACGACCCGCCAGAGGCTGCTCCGCTGGAAGCAGTGTGACTCCAGGCGTCGAAAGCATTTTGGCTGACCGCCCAGGTTTAGATCCTGCTCGGTGCCCCTGAGGGTCTCTCAGAGCTCATGGAGATCTGCCTGTGGGTCCCTAAATCCTGACTTCAATCCTTTCTGGGTCTCCAGCTGCTTTATGAGCTAAACTTTCCTTATCGTGCTTTTTTTCAAAGCACTTCAACAACCTATGATTTCACTTGAGCCCCAGAACATGGATTTACTTGGATCCAAATCCTTTCAGGGAATGCGAAGAACCTACAAATTGTAAGACATCTGGCAAGGGGGCTGGTGGCAGGGAACCAGGGGCTCTTGTGTCATCCTTTGGTAGAGGGACACAGGTTTGCTCAGGAATGTTGTGTAGAGGTGTGGTACTGTCCCCACAACTGGAGCCAGCGTAGCCACATGTGGGCATCAGGGGGTCACTTTGTGAAAGTGCACTCTTCTTTTTATTTTTTATTTATTTTTAAAAATATTTTATTTATTTATGCATGAGAGACACAGAGAGAGAGGCAGAGACACAGGCAGAGGGAAAAGCAGGCACCCTGTGGGGAACCCAATGTGGGACTCAATCCCAGGACTGAAGGCAAACACTCAACTACTGAGCTCCCCCAGTGCCCTCCACTCTTCCTTTTAATACATTGCATGCCCCATCTGTATTAGGGTAAAATGCACCTCTCTAAGAAAGCAATCCTAAGGTACCATGGCTTGAGAATATGGATTTGTAAATTCCTTCTTTTATACAAGCATCCAAGTCGTCCAAGGCCAACAGGCCACTCTTTTCTGCACGCTGTCATCAGGAACCCTGGTTCCTTCCACCTTGTTTCTGCATCCCCCAAGAACAGTGCTACTTAAAGTGGGGTCTGCAGAAAGTTCAAGTACACAGACTTCTTGGTAGCAATACCACGAGTTGAGTCACGTTGTTGAGAATTAGCTTTCAGAAATTGCAATTTGATATTTCCAGGACATCTGAGTGTATAACTAGTAAACCCCTCACTGGATAGGTTGTAGAACAAAATTTTGGTTGTCAACGAACTGAAGGTGGTCTAGAAATCCAGCTCTTCCACGCAGGTAGTGTGAGAAGCAGTGCCTTAGGGCCCACTACTCTTGTCTGGCCAGTTCTGTAGCTGGCACAAGAGGGGCAAAGAACACGGAAGGGGTACACCCCAGGTCTTAAGGTGCCAGCCTGGGAGGGGATCCCTTTGTCCTACTCATGTTACCCTGGAGAGAACTTTTCAACATGGTCACCACCCCTAGCCTCAAGGCAAGATGGGAAATGTAGTCCTAAGCTGGCAGCATGTGTCCATGACAACACCGGCACCATGGAAAATGAGGAGAGCAGATTTTGGTGAACAACTAGTGTTTGTTGCATGAACCTTCCTTTTTTTTTTTTTAAGATTTATTTATTTATTCATGAGAGACACACAGAGAGAGGCAGAGACACAGGCAGAGGGAGAAGCAGGCTCCCTGCGGGGAACCTGATGTAGGACTCGATCCGGGGACTCTGGGATCACGCCCCGAGCTGAAAGGAGACGCTCCACCGCTGAGCCACCCAGGAGCCCTGAGAGGTACTGTTATGATCTTCATGTTGCATATGAAAAAAAAAGCCTGTGAAGTACAGAGGAGGTAAGTAACTGGCTATGGGTTCATAACCAAGGTCATAAGCACGGCTATCCTGTGTCTTTAACAGACAGGTAAAGAGTTTTTGGAGTAGTTTATTTTGTTTTTCTTGAACTTTCTGAATCTTCACTTTCATTCATGGGCCATCTGGCCTGTCTCCCTGTGAGATGAAGAATTCATTTTGGGAAGGGACCATTCATCGTGCATCCTCCGATCCCCCTCCACAACCTTCCCAGCCTGGGGCTCTCACAGAGGATGCACTCAGTGGATGTGTCTGGCTGGGTCTAGGTGGAGGCCACGATGCAAATTTTTACTGAATTCACAATAATGCTGTCATAAAAAATGGCATAAATTTGCCGTCATCACGCCTGGATTCAAATCCACTCTCTCCTGGGTACTAGCTGTGCTAGATTGGACAGGTTATTTATCCATCTAACCTCACAGAGCATTCAATTCACTGCTGGTAAAATGGTGTGGGTTTAATAAAGCAAAGTTTACTTCTTGAAACCAAGGCTGGCTGTGGTAGCTGCTTCTGCCTCTTGCAGGTGATGGAATCGTTCAGACATAACAACAGGGAACACATCACGAATCCATGCCTTCCCCCAGCAGAGACTGGGTAACTGGGAGAAAGGGGAGACAGAGCACACATCCAAGCTGTTTCCTCTGTGCTGCTCGCAAGAAGGACCTGCAGGGCTAGTCCCCTTGATAAGCGGACACATTAAGGCCAGAGCTCAGCAGAAGTACAGAACAAGTTCCTTTTCTTTGCAAAAGTCACCAGGAATTGGGTTGGACAGGGGAGAGAAAGAATGGGAAGAAAGGGCAGGAAGGGGAATGAACCCAAAAGGTGAGGCGTGAGTGGTTTAGAAGGAGAGGGAGGGCTCAGCAACCTGGCCGGGATGAGAACAGGCAAAAGGCTGGGCCTGCTTGTTGGAAATGGCCAAAGAAACAGAGGGAGGCGTGATACTTGAATTCTTTTATCACCTGCCACTGTGATGTAACCCGCCTCCATGGCTCTCCACTTTCAGCAAAGTCTTCATACCAATGCCTTGTGTTAACGCCGGGGCGCAGGGTGAGGAGGGGGGGTAGGGGGGCCAGCACCTGGGCATTGTGGTCCGATCCAACTCAGAGGTGCTCGGAGCCAGGGGAGGATGGGAAAATGTAAGCCATCTCTTGGACTCTCCACAACGCCCCAGGGAGATTGGAGGGAGCCTGGCTGGCTGTGACCACACACCCACGCATGCACACACACACACACACACACACACACACAGAACAGCATTTGCAGCCACGCAATGTGGCTATGTGAGGACCGGGCCTGCGGGACACTGGAGACACGAGGAGCCCATAATGCCCAGGAGTCCTAGCTGTGAGCTTTAGTGGCCCATGGCCCTTGGGCACTGAGCGTGAGAATTGGAGGCCAGTCTGCCCACCACTGGGGTCATCCTGGGGGATACCGGGGGGAGCTCCTAGAGGTGCAAAAACAGCAGAAATGCAATGACCCATATAGAGAGTGGACAGAGAGAAAATCTGGCACATGTTAGGTCCTTCCTTGGTGCTAATACAGGTAGAAGAGAGCCAACAGGACAGTCCAACCAAGGGAGGTGGAGTGGGGGGGGGCCAGAATTGGGAGAGGGGTTCTGGGTTCTGGCATTCTCATCCCTGCCAGCCCAGGGCACCCTCGTAGCAGAGAGAGTAAAAGGAAGGGAGCAGGGCAAGGCCTAGTGGGGAGGATGCACGCTCTCATAGTCTCCTGGCAGGGAGCCACTGAAGTCCATCCTACTTCTAAGGAGAAAGGTGAGCCGGGCCCCCTCCCCAGCCTGGTGTGGAGAGAAAACGGGTGCTTGGGATGCTGACACTAGTGCCAGGGAGTAGGGATCTTGCGGCTTCAGGAACCAATTCAAAAACGGTTTAGGCAGAAAGGAAAATATGTTGGCTCCCATAAACTGAAAACCCCAAATGTTGTGACTTTGTTGGGCTCAGGAGGATGGGAGACTGAGACCATGTCACCCATCTCTGGGCTCCAGTCTCCTCCATTGCGGCTCTGTCCTCAGGCTCTGGGTGGCGACCAGATGCTGCTGACCACCTCGGACATACTCCTCATGGTTCCTGTCTCTGGTCCATCCCTGAGCCAGTCGCTGTGGCCCAGGGGACTAAATACATCGGCTGCCCTTGGCCTCCTTCTGGCCCTTGAATCTATTGTCTGTGACTTCCTGTCATCACACTCTTGCTTCTGCCCATGCTGTCCCAGCCACGTTGGCCTCCTCGCTGCCCCGCAAACACAGCAGACACACTCTACCTTAGGGCCTTTGTACATGCTTCTGCCTTGAGCACGTTTCCCACAAAAGTCTACTGCAGCTCCTCCTTCAGGTCTTTGCTGAAATGTCACCTTCCCAGTGAGGACCACTGGACTTAAATTCACACAGATACCACCTACCTGCACGTCCTGATGCCCTCCCTATCCCTGCCTCCCTTCCTCTGGAGTACATCTCACCACCAGGCTGTCACAAGGACAGAAGACAGGATGTTAGTGGAATTCGAACCCCTAGTGTCAAACGAATTCCATGCGGCCAGGGATTCTTGTCTATCCCGGTCACTACTGCATCCCCAGGACCTACAGGAGTGTCTGGCACGTAGCAAGCTCTCAAACACCTGTTGAATGGAGGAGTAACAAAGTCATGGTCTCCAGACCTGGGATGTGGTTGAGGGTCTCACTCAAAAGCCCAAATTGAGGTCAAGGAGAACTGGTTCCCGACTGTGTTGGGAGGGGAGGGAGCGGTAACTACCAGCAGGGTGGGGACCAGCAGCTTGGTCTCCAGGATGGCAGATGTCTAGTTTCCTTCAGCCCCTACAACACACACACACACACACACACACACCCTCGCACGAGCCATCCCTCTGGCTGCCACTTGGAGTCACAGCTGGAGCATTGCCCAGCAAGCCTTCCTGCTGACCCTGCTTCCACTCCATCCCACCCTAAAACCAGCCCTGGGAGCAAGGTGTGGGGGGGTGCCCAGAGCCTTCAGGACCCGGGGCAGCTGTGGGCTTGGGATGCTTCAGTCTTAATCAAGTCCAATCCCTCTGTTCCCTCCTCCCCTGCACCCCACTCCTCTGTGTCATTTTCCATGACAATCAATAGCGGCCGGGCTTTGGGGATACTCTCAGAGCCCTGATTGCGACCTCTAACATTATAATCCGCAGGGTTGTGGGGAGCATTAGTACATCCCGGATAAATTAATTCAGTGTAAGTAAGCGCTTTGAAGCCGGGCACATGGCTCGGCTTTTGAGGCTTAAGCCGTGTTTAGATGACTTGATTAAAGTAGCTCCAAAGCCTCAGCGATCGATATATTTTGCTTAAGAGCAGGGCTGCACAGAAGCAGGTCTGATTCATCCGCGG
This sequence comes from Canis lupus baileyi, assembly GCF_048164855.1. NCBI lineage: Eukaryota > Metazoa > Chordata > Mammalia > Carnivora > Canidae > Canis > Canis lupus. The sequence goes on from NC_132846.1 coordinate 61,758,803, forward strand.
GGCCCTGCCGTGTGGGTCCCTAGCTCTTTAGAACACAAGGAGATAACCCGGAGCCGAAAGTCAGGGCTGGGCAGGAGACAGGAGGGACGAGGGGTGCCAGGCACCGCCCTGGGAGTGTGGGGGACACAGAGCTGCGAGGCCTGTGCATCAATAATCCTCCAAGACGACAAGTTGGAAAAAAACCCGGAACGACAAAATCACCGCTCACGAAATCTTGGCTCGTGCCCCCCGAGAGGGACATGTCCATTACCTGGGCCTCTGGACGATGGTTTCCGAGATCGCCACGGGGAATTCTCGTAGGTCCTCCTGGTGTGACCCCTTGAGGATCACAGGCTGGCGCTGGATCAAAGTCGCTGTGCTTCATGAGGGGCCCGGCCTGCAGCGGGAGCACTAGCCTCGGAGTCCCCGTGGGGCGGGCAGAGAGGACCTAGCGTGGATCACATCCCTACCCCGTGCCCGCTGCCGCCCTCCTGTCTTCAGGTTTTCATTCCCTTTCACTGTGTGAGCGGCGCCCCGAAACGGAGCTCAGGGCGCCCGTTCCCAGGGGCGGCTGGTTGGGAAGGAGGCAGAGGTAGACATTGAACCTGGTTTCGTTTGATGCTCAGAGTCACGCTCTGTGCCACCTCGGGTGCCCGTTCGGGGACTGACTACCTGTGCGAACATTGCCAAGGCATTTGGCCCCCGTCTGGGCCCCAGTTTCCTTGCTTAAAAAAATGAGGGGAATTTAGACTCAAAAATCTCAGGTCTAGAGTACCTCTGAGCTGGGAGTCCAGCAACGTGGGTTCCCATCTTTGCACCGTCAGGAACCAGCCTCGTGTCGGGGTGGAGGGTGGGGGTGGGGGGTCATTTGTCTCCCTCTCTGAGGTCACCCATCTATAATATGGGGCCAGCGCCTTGTGATCGCAGCAAATGGGGTGTCAGAGGAGGGCGGCCTCTGACATGCCATAAATAGCCCTGCAAACAAATCGATTTAAAACATTGAAATCAAATAAGCCAAGAACTCAGCTCTTTTAAAGGAGGAGGAAAAAAAAAAAATAAAGGAGGAGGAAGCTCTCTGCTGTCACAGGGTATCCATCAGGGTCTGTCCCAGACTGAGTCAGAAGACTGGCTGGTGGGGTGGGAAGGGCCCTCGACCAACCAACAGCTGGGGTTTTCTCCATCCTGGGTGACCGCTCTCCTCTGAGATTCCTAGAAAAGTCACCCCTCACACCCCAGGGTTTCCTTTCCAAGCCATGCCTGGTTGCCTTTCGGTGGGGGGGGGTGGTCAGGGCCGGGGGAGGAGGAGGGGGTGAGGAGGGAGACCCAAATGGGCAGCCACCCCCCAGCCAGCTGCTCCCAGAGGCAGAGGATCCAGATGCCAAACATCCCCCTCACAGCGTGGGGCGCCTGACAGGGTGAGGGGCTCCAGAGGCCTCGATCCTTAAGTTTCCGTGTAACAGGTGTCTATTTGCGGTACAACACGACCCAGAGTGGGTCGTGCCCATGAGTGGGACCCTGCACAGAGCCCGCAGATGGCCTCTGGGAGAAGCAGGGAGCTGCTCACCGGCTGACGCCAGAGGTGGAGGGGTGCCCTGCAGGCCGCTTCTGCAGCACAGTGGGGGTGCTGCTCCCAGGGCACCACCCCGGCCTGCTTCCCCAGCTTCTCCAGCAACTCTAGGACTGTCTTCTAGTGGGTTCCTTCGGTTTGCATTTCTGGAGCCTTCCTCTTAGAGTCTCTGGTATATGCAGAACGGAGGACAGAAAGCTGGACCTAAGCCCTGGCTCTGCTGGGCCAGAAAGAGGGGAGTGGAGGCCCCCCACTCCCTGAGTCCCTTCCGGCCCCAACATGCTGTGATGGGCAAGGACACCCGGAGGGCAGAGCTAGCACATCCCCAGGCGCGGTGCACACGGGAGCCTCAGTCAGACCCGAGGATCAGTGTCCTGCCTCTGCTACCAACACTCTGTGATCCTTGGAGGGGTTACTTGTGTGCACCCCCATCTTTAGGGTGGAACTAACAGCGGTGCCTCCCCACACGGAGCGAGGTAAGGATTGAATGAGATAATCCACGTAAAGCACTGACTGGTAGGTCTAAGTGAGCACAGGCATGGGCTTATGTAAAGAGGGGTTCTGAACATGCTTCCCTAAAGTGAATTCTTGCAAAAGACGTTAGGTTTTCATGCTTACGTAAGCCCGTCATAACGTACATGCCACCTACCTTGCATTTAAATTCCATTTTTAAAAAATTTTTTAAAAATTCCATTTTAAGGCTAGGAGAAAATTTTACATTCTTACTTTTTTTTTTTTTTGGAGTTTTTAACCATCTTCTGAAAAGCATGTTATTCTTATATCCATCTCAGAGAGTTGAAGGCCAGGACTTGGAGAAAAGTGACTCACCCAAGGTCAGTGAACATGGAAGGGGCAGGGCAGGATGAGAAGTCTGGACAGCTTTCGACACTTTCCACTCCTACGGAGGTATGGGCCCAAACAAGCAAAATGAGTTCTCACTCTGACGTCTATGCTCTCCTGGCTTCCTAGAGTCCTTGGACCTCAGTCAGGCCTGAAGCCAATGCTACCCCTGGACTTCCCAGGTGTGAGAGATGGAAACTTCCTGTGTCTGCTTCAGCTAGTAGAAGTTGGTTTTCTGTCATTTGCCACCAAGAGTTCCAACCGATACAGAAGTGTCACCGCGACATAATGTTCCCTTTTACCTGTACCACTTGACATTGCAGTGGTGCCAGGGACCATGTCGGGCCCTGGGGATGCAGTGATGAATAAATAGGGCACACAGTTCTTGCCCTCAAAAATACCACCACCCCATGAACTTAGGGGTGGTCAGATGCTCCTACTTTTGTTTTTCAGGATAGTAAACCTAGACTCCAAGAGATTGAAGGACTTTGCTCAGGGTCATAGGTTTTTAGAGGCAGATCCGAGGAAAAAACCCCAGCAGGGAATGTTCTGCGGAGAGCATTACTTCACAATCAGAGTCCACAGCTGATTGATGAGGGCCCGTCTCAGCTGCCAATCTCAGGGGTTGCCTCTAACATTTGGAATCCAATAAAGGCTGCAAGAATAAGTAAGTTCCAGACGGACTTAGAGGAGCTCACATGAATCCAGGAGCCAGAAAGAGCTATGAAGGGGCAAGTCAAAGAGGCTCATATCCTGAAACTTTAGGAACAGACTTCATTGAAGGCAGCTGCTGTGTCTTTCCCATAAAGTGTCTCTTGCTAGGATCGCCAGAGGCAGGACAAAGGGACCGACCAAAACTTTATTCTCTTCTCACCTAGTGGGTTTTATATTTCAGATATTGTTCTCTGTGGCCTTCAGGAAAATAGGACCCAAGAGCCTCAGCACTTCTAATCGGGAAACTTAATTCCCAGAGGATAGAAGCAAGGGCAGGAGAGAAAAGAGATTTGCTCCTGGTGAGTCAAACACGCTCAGAAATCCCCTACTTGGGCTTTTTCTTACAGCCCCAGAGGTAGTACCTGTAGTTGGGATGAGAACAAAGAAGGAGGTGGTCTCAGCACAAAGCCACACATCACACCACCTCGCCATCGCCATGGTAACAGCAAGTCCCCATGAAACTGGGAAGAAGCTGGTACCACTGCCATTTGCTGCCTCGTAATCTGAACAGCAGCATCCAGGTCAGCAGAAAAACCCAGCAACTCAGGCTCAGGCCTGTCCGGAGACCCTCTCGTTTCCTTATGTGTCATCCAGCTCTTCCTTTTGCTGTTCTTAAAACCCTCCTGAACATAATTCCCTCGGGGGAGGTCTATCTTCTTCTCCCTCTCAGAGCCACTTTAAACGTACTTTTTAAAAACTCACCAGCCCCAGAACATCTGAGCTAGAGGGGGCTTTGGGTACCAACTATGTCGGACCCTTTCCCCATTTTTCCAGAGGAGGACGTGAAAGCCAGGCTCATTATGTGATGTCCCAAGGTTCTCCTACATCTTGTCCCTGGACAAGCCACAACCAGAACACACTTCCTGGCCCTTGTCACACTGTGGTCAGGACCTGTGACCTCCGTGCCTCCCATTTCCCACTAAATTATTGTCAGCTGAGGTTATCTTTCCCTCCTACTCCCCCCAGCAGGTCTTCTTGATGATCAAAGCAGAGAAGCATGGCCCACAAACCATGGCCTCCTGCACATACTTCCTGTCCCCTGCACTTGACTCCTATTTCCTTTCCAGACTTCTCAGTGATTTTAGAAGGGAAGCTCTCTGAGGAGAGCCAGCCAGGTTGCGACACAGAATTACATTTTCTGAGTCTCTAAAAAATAACGTTCTGAGAACAGCAACTGGGTTTTTAAATGTCGATGAGCACGAGTCAGCTTTCAAGCATTTCCACATTTCTAAACCCTCCCTATATTCTCAGCTGTTTAGGAGAATAACCATTTCCATTTCTTCCATCTCTTTTGCATTGCTCATAGCAGATCCCATAAGCAGGGGATGTGGCCACTGTGTACCTAACAGATTGAGACCTTGGGACCAGGCCTCTGTGCTAAGAACCCATGCAACACAGATGGGCATCTGCTGGCCCCTTTTCAAGGAGGCCCCCGACCCCCCGTCACTTACCGTCAGGGATGACAAACACCTGCCCTGAACCAGCGTTTCTCAGCCTCGACAGCACCTTCAGGTCCCCGGACATGAGTCTTTTTAAAAACTCCCCAGGTGACCCCATGCGCAGCTGAGGTTGAGTCCCATTGCTTGAGGGGTTAGGAACGGTTCCATCAATTCCTGATTCAGAGGTGATGGGGAGGACCTTAGGGCCAACCCTCACCTGTCAGACACCCCCTTTTATTCTGCCTCTCTCTCAAAGGCTCCACCTACAGTGAGAATGATGTTAATGAATGGAAAGTGTTATGTAGGAAGATTACAATGTGGCAGCTCTTGTTATGATATTGTATTTCAGAGAATATAATAAATAAATGTATGTCCTGTTGGGTGTAATCAATTCTATAAATAAATACATTAACGATTTTACGTTTTCATTGGGTTTTTGTAATTGTATTTGTTACAGGCACGCCTATAAATAAGTTTACATTAAAAAATATTTTATTTATGTATTCATGAGAGACACAGAGAGAGGCAGAGACACAGGCAGAGGGATGTGGGGAGCCCCTTGCAGGACTCAATTCCAGGATCACAGCCTGAGCCGAAGGCAGGTGTTCAACCACTGAGCCACCTAGGCACCCCATGAGTTCACTTTTTTTTTTTTAAGATTTATTTATTTATTCATGAGAGACACAGAGAGAGAGGCAGAGACACAGACAGAGGGAGAAGCAGATTCCCTGCGGGGAGCCCGATGCGGGACTCGATCCTGGATTCTGAGATCATGCCCTGAGCCGAAGGCAGATGCCCAACCACTGAACCACCCAGGCGTTCCTGAGTTCACATTTTTAAACTGCACCCCTCTAAGCCCTGCTACCGAAACTGTTGGCACAAGACCCCGTCCTGAAGTTCGTGTTGCTGGTTGAGGCTCCTGCCTGCCCTGCAAACTGTGATCATCTGCACAGAACTACTTGTTGCCTGAGAAGACACAGGAGATTGGCTGGAGTTCTACTGACTCTGGTGTTCCACTGGAAGTTTCTTTTTATTTCCACATCTCAAACATCTGCCTATTCTTTACTCTTGTCTTTCTCTTGAAAGAGGATGCCGGAGGGAAGTGTTTGTAGTTGAATGTTCTGGTGCCGTCACGTCGGGCTGCTAAAGACACAAAGATGAGTCACGGTCTATGTACTCAGGTTACAGGGAAGAACAGACATACTCAACACTCAACACATGAGCACGCGTTAGCTCATCTTATCCTCACAACAGCCTTAGGTCACAAGCTGTAGTGTTATCCCCATCTCATAGGTGATGAAACTGAGGTAGAAAGATTGATTGCTTTGCCCGAGGTCACAGAGATGGTAAGTGGAGATGCTGGGGTCGCAGGCCAGGCAGCCTTAGTGACATATCACATAAACGGAGCCTTTTCATCTAACAGAGTGAGTGATACACTGACTACCAAGGTGGCATTTTGAAGGAAGGGGATGTATAGTCTCAGGGCTGGAAGGGACATTTGAGAACATCTGGACCAATTTTCCACTGGGGCTCAAAGTCCCCATTCAGGTGCCTTTATGAGTCAGAAGTTTGGCTTCCTATTAGCTGAAAGTGGATCTCCCAGAGAGGGGTATATACTTGGGATCTAAAGTTCTGCCTAGGGGCACCTGGGTTGCTCAGAGATTGAATTTCTGCCTTTGGCTTGAGTAGTGATCCCAGGGTCTTGGGATTGAGTCCCAGATCAGGCTCCCCGCAGGGAGCCTGCTTCTCCCTCTGCCTGTGTCTCTGCCTCTCTATCTCTGTTTCTCATGAATAAATAAAATCTTAAAAAAAGTTCTGCCCAAGCAGGAAAGCATGCAAAGTAGCAGGCCTGAGGCCTACCTCCCAATGAAAGCTCTGCATTCACTATTCCCTTCTCACCACAGCTGACAGGGCAGATGTCCCTGAGCCAAGGCCCCATGTTCCCTAGGATGGGCAGGTCTAACCTGTTACTTGTCACTGCGCACTGAAAGGATGCTGCTGAACACCAACAGCTCCCCTAGTCTTCCATCCCCAACCATCTGCCCTCCACGCTGCCATCTAAGACCAGCGGAGACTCAGCAGAGACTCACCAGTGCTCCCCCTGAAGCATGGCCAGCAATCCCCTGCCAGCCCCTAGGGGTCAGACACAGGGGATGGAGGCAGGTGAAGTGGAACTGGGCCACATGTGCGCAGGATGGGCTGGAAGCAGGTCAGGGACAACTGGTATACCTCCTTCCTCTGCCTGGTGACTTTTCTTTCACCAGCATCTGGGTCCCTGCATCCCTGGTCTTTCCCTTTCAGGTGAACTCCTTGGCCACCACTATGCTCAGCTTCCTTCATAATTCAAGAAAAACTTTGATGAAATGTGGTCCTGGACTCCCTTCTCCAGCGTCCCGTGGAGGTTCTTCCAGTGCAGGGAGGGATCCTTCTACCTTTTTACCTTTACATTTCCTAGAGTAAGTATTTATTGAACCACATTAAATTTCTGATTTTCATTAAAAAGGGAGGCACTTAGAAAGGGGAGAGAGAATATGGAAAGACATAGTGAATGAAGAAGCACAAGAAAGTAGAGTCTGAGACTGGGAAGGGATGTTCCAGATGTGGGGTCCAGGCAAGACAACTATGTTGCAGGAGACTTGAGGGTTCCCGCTCTCGTTTCCACGGCAGACATCTGTAGTCAACCGCTGCAGTTCTTCTTGAGGCCTACATCACTAGTCAATCGCAGAAGTCTTTCTGACTTTCCAGATTCCATTTTGGAGTCAGCCTCCAAAACGTTCTCATCACAGTACCCCACTCCAGCTGATGTTCGAGTTGAAACCTTTCCCTGATTTCTTATTCTAAGGATGAAGAAACTGGGCCCAGCAATTTGCTTCAGATGGTTAGGGGCCGGCTGGTCCCGGTATACCTGGGTGGTCTGATGACTGAATCATCCGCTCACCCACACTGGTTTCCAAACCTCAGGACAACTGGAGCGGGAGGAAGAGATTAGCAGCGGAAGGGGCTAATCGATTGCCTAGAATGCCAGGAGGAGTTTTGTTTGTTCAGAAAAAAATAACCACATTGATTATTTGGGTGTATGTGTTTTCAAAAGTGGTAGATGGTCATCATAGGACATTTGAAAACATTGGTAAATAAAAGGAAGGAAACAAAAACTGTTTGTAACCCACCTCTCTAAGATAACTGCGGCGGACATTGTGATTTAGGATTTTTATTATGTCTTTTGGGAGGGCGTATGTGTATGAGTGTCTGTATACAAACGTATTCAGATTTTTACAAAATTGGGATATACTGATACATGTACATATATGTGTGTGTGCATTTACACATTTATTTCCTTGTTATATATATATTTTTTCTGTCTGTCCAGCATTCCTGTTGCTCATACAACACTGCAGTAAGACATAGGATGGGGATCCAGCTTTAAGCATCGGAAAGCAAGACAGGTGCATACTACTGTCTGGTATTTGACAGTGTTTTAATTCTTTTATCTAGGGCTGTCGTAACAGAACCACATCTTAATATTTCAGCTCCACTAGCCAAAGATATTAGAATATCTTTAAAATGCTGGCATACTCAGTATGGGAGAAAACAGTGTGCTCACCTTTGGCTTGAAGAAATGCACATTAGTACAACCTGTCCAGAGTTGTATCAATATGTAGCAAAAACCTTGAAAACGCACATTGCCTTTGCTTTAGCAATTCTGTTTTAAAGAAATTATTTATAGGGATTCCTGGGTGGCTCTGTGGTTGAACTTCTGCCTTTGGCTCAGGTTGTGATCCCGGGGTCCTGGGATTGAGTCCGGCATCGGGCTCCCTAGAGGGAGCCTGCTTCTCCCTCTGCCTGTGTCTCTGCCTCTCTCTCTCTGTGTCTCTCATGAATGAATAAATAAAGTCTTTAAAAAAAAAAAAGAAATTACTTATAGGGAATATACAACAAAAATGTACACTGAAGTAGTCACTATGATCTCAAGGAAGTGGAAATAATTTAAATACCCAACGCTATGATAGAGCACAATGCAGCCATTACAAAGATGTTAACTGACAATATCTAAAGCTATGTTTACAACTTCTGCTAAGTTACAACCAGTAGATTATGAAGTAGTGTGCCCAGGACACTTCGGTTATCGTATCGTGTATACCTGAATGTGTGTGTTTACATGTAGCTATGTCTGTATGTATCTATGGTGTGTGTGTGTTTGTGTGTGTGTATTAGGCTGGAAGTAAAAGCCTCAAATGAGCAGCTTTTTCATGAACAGCATGGTGGGATTATGGATGATTGTTTTTCTTTGAGCTCTTCTGTATTTATCATATTTTCATCAATGAATATGTATTACGTTGGTAATTTGAAATAAAAAACTGTTTTAAAAAGCACCAGCCCATTTGCCACCTGACAGATGGGAAACTGCTCAAGCACAGAGAAAAACAATTGCTTGAAAGTTTTAAAATTAAAATGAATACTTTTTAAAAATCAGATTTGAGTCCCAAAAAGTGAGCTACAGACAAGATAATCAAGGTGCCCCTGCGGTTTCAAAACTCATTGTGTGGCTTTAAATAAATATCACTAATTTCAGCTCACTATTTGCTGAGATGGATGTTTTTTAAAACAAACTCTTCCGATTCCAAATCGCATTGATTTACATGAACACCTTCACTGTTCAGTCTGCTCTTTTCACTGGGCTCTTCTCCATGATGAGACAGGTCCCATCTGCCCTTTCTCATCAGACCAGCTTACAGGCAATTGTCTAGAAAACTTGTAAAATATCTAATAAAATTTGATTAACTGAAAACCTTAATTAATCAGACATGCGGGGCTTTGGTTTTTAGAAGAAAGATCAAGGGAAGATAAAATAAAATATTAAGCAACAAAACGCCCACCTTTGTGCTTGTTGCACTTTTTTTTTAAATTTTTAAGTGTTTTATTTATTTATTCATGAAAGAGAGAGAGATGAGAGACACGAGCAGAGGGAGAAGCAGGCCCCATGCAGAGAGCCTGATATGGGACTCGATCCAGGGTCTCCAGGATCAGGCCCTGGGCCAAAGGTGGCGCTAAGCCGCTGAGCCACCGGGGCTGCCCCACTTGTTCCACTTTTTGAGCTAATCTTAAAATTCAAGCAAAAGAAACCCAAGGCAATTAAAAGGAAATTAACATTGCCCATAATCGCCTCACTTTAATTTGGCCATGATTTGTGATTTTGTACACGTTACCAATTTTTAATGCATACACAAAACACATGCTCACACAGGCACGCACACGCCTGCACACTCCTGCACACACACACACACACACACACACACACCTGGGAATAGGGTGAGTGCTAGGAATGCGCCCTGCCTTGTGGAAGCCTGTAACAGGAGTAACAACATTTGAAACGTGTTAACAATTTTTCATTTCTGGAAGCAGAGACATCATTTCTCCTTTAGAGCAGATTTCTAATGTTTTTCAAAAAAGCCCCAGCCAGGGCTCTTTAGTTACACAAATGTGAAGGACTTATCTAGCATACTGAGAGAAAAGTGGCCTGACCATAATAAGTATGACAGCGACCGTCTAGTATGGCCTAGTCACTAACGGAAACAGGGAGATGATTCTAAAGGCCTGACTGTGCCTTGGAGGAGTTGGGGAAACGATTTTTATCTAAATGACGATTTGGGTGGGACTGTTGGTTTTCCTTACGTTGTGTTATCTAATTATATAACTAACCAGCTTTGGGAATTATGCTGATGCCTACTTTTTGCTTTTTCTAGATCAGAGAGGTCAGATGGAAGCCTGTGCGCCTGAATGCACATGGGGTGTGTGTCTGTGGGTAGGGGTGGGGGTGCCTCCCTTGGAGGAAATAGATCCTTTCTCTTTCTGGGCATCTGGGGTGGCCGTGAGGGTCTGCTCTTGCACAGGAAGGAGTCACATCCTCATCAGGACTCCGGGGTCAGGGGTTGGGCTGGTGTCTGCTCTGTTCGGACCCTGAGGGTGGCAGGGTGGCTTTGGGTCTGTGAGCCCAAAGGGATAGTGAGCCCTTGGCTACCAAGGCTTTTGCTGCACTTGACTCTGCGTTATTCCCCCAAGCACTCAGCAAAGGTTTGCTAAACACCTGAGCTTGGGGTGTAGGCAGTTGGGACAGCTAAAGAGGGGAACCTGCTTGGAGCCAGCAGCCAGAGAAAGAGAGCTGCTTCTCCAAGACAGCCCCTGGAGGTGACCTCCGGGCCTTCTGGGCAAAGCAAGGCTGCTGAGGGAAGCAGCAGCAGGTCGGATTGGTGAAACTGCCAAGCACTCCCCTGCTACTTTCCAGAATGACCTTAGTTGGGAGCTGGAAAAATGGATCTCTGGTGATCTTTGGGGGAGCGGGAGTCTGGAATCAGAATTTGGATATAAAAGAAAATGTACACGTATTTCGTGCTCCAGCTGGGAAGTGGGTGGCATGTACGAATAATATGCATATTCTGATTTCTTTTAAAAAGGGAAATATAATACATTGTGGTTTATACTCCTGATTGTTTCACTGAAGAATATGTTATGAAAAGTTTCCCATACCATTAAATAGTTTTACACATTTTAAACATGGCTGTTACATACTCGAAATGCATAGATGGACTGAATGTATTCAACTGATTTACTTCCCATGTCTTTATTATAAGCAATACGGTGTTGAGTGTCTCTACTCCTAAATCTCTAGGCACACCCACGACCATCTATTTAGACTAAAATCTTTGAAGCAAAATATCTAGGTCAGCGGATATGTACTTTTGACATTTGGCCATGTTGTCCTGCCCAAAGGTTTTATTGCTGCTAGCAGCCCCAAATCCTTAGCAATACTGGCTATTATTGCCCTTCAAACTGAAAAAGTTTGTGACTTTAATGGCAAAATAAAAAGGGCATCTCTTGGCAGCGGTGTACACCTGCCCAGATGTAGGCAATCAGGTGGCACGTCGTCGGTGGAGAATTTTAAAACAATAACGAGATGTCCTAAAGTTGGTCTGCTTTTTACCAGCATCATGTGTCAGCAATACTAAACGTTACTGGTGATAAAGATCCCTCAAAGACAGTTCTTTGGGTCTAATTTGTAAATAACTACTGCAGTTCTGGTTAAGTTTTAATAAGATAGATGGTATCTTAAAATTAGTTTTTTGGTCACATATCCTTTAACATAATTCATTTTTTGCATAGGAGTTAATTTAGAGAACCCCCAGTTATGGGGTCACCTCCAGTTTGGAACATAGTTGGAGCAGCCTGTCAGGTTCCTTCCAAGGTTCACTCCACGATGGCTTGAAGTCACCCGAGTTTACTTGGGGCACAGCTTCATTCCCAACCATGTACCATACATGAAGCTCGCCTTCAAACAGAAATGTGACAAAATGACTGCACAGAACTTGAGTGACTCCATTCCCTGCGAGCACTTACAATTTTAATGTTGTGTCTAAGTGTAACAGAAAACCAAGTACACATTCATGAGGTATAGCGGTTTTGCTTGGAAAGTACAAATTTTGTTCATGCCTAAAATTGTTCACTGGATTTAAATCCTATCTTTAAAATCGAAATTTGTTCTTCTTGTCAGATTGTGGATTGTTTAGAAGCTAAAGAACAAGTCAAGAGAATAAAACATTACTGAAAAATTGTTAGTTACTAGACAATTATTTTCTTTTTTAAAAAATTATTTTCATAAAATATTATATCATGCTGCAACCAAAGGGATTAAATATATATGCTATATATTTGATCCCTTTGTATATATACTATGATATATATATATCATACATACAACAAAAGAAAATTTTCAATGTCTACATTTTCCTCTGGTCATTGTTATTATCTGTTCCATTTCATGATTATTACTAAAAATAATTTTTAAAACATATTTTATTTATTTATTTGTGAGAGACACACAGAGAGAGGCAGAGACAACAGGCAGAGGGTGAAGCAGGCTCCCTGCAGGGAGCCTGATGCAAGAGTCAATCCCAGGACCCCAGGATCACACCATGAGCCAAAGGCAGACACTCAACTGCTGAGCCACCCAGGTGCCCCATTACTGAAAATAATTCTGTCCTATGGAGGAAGAGGAGGGTTTAGGAATGACTCTCCCCAGGGAGGTCTGGCTATCTACTATCAAGAGCCAAGCACAGGAGCCCTTGTTCAAAAGTGATGGAGAATTTCAAGAGGGTGACAGTAGAGCTTGGAGGTCTTCTGAACGTGGCACCCATGTGGCTGCCCTAGTCACACAACCATGAAGCTGGCCCTGGTTCTGAGTGTCCAGTATGCCGGGAACGCCCTCATCCCCAGAGTAGTTCTCTTCCTTGATTACAGGTGAGGCTGTTGGATGTCCTGCACCGTCCTTGGACCTTCAAAGAAGAGCTGCTCCAATGCCCTTCAGATTCTCTATCACCCCCCACAGACGACCTCAGCCCCACCCTCCCATGCCCAGTCACCACTCAAGTGCTGGGACAATCAAAAATCTCAGTTCACCAGAAAAGCGGACTTCCTGGGATTGCACACTCTCAGATCTTTTTTAAACAAATCATGATTTTACCCAATGCGTAATTCTTGTTCTGCTGGGGCTCTGGGGAATCTGTCTGTTAGGTAGTTGTTTCCTTGTCTGCAGTCTCTTTAGGGCTGAGATTTATGGCGAACTCTGTGCTGGGTAAAGGGAGGTAAAATTCGGCTTCCTCGTTTCCCTGAATGTCACTACTGGGAAGACCAGTGATGGTTGGGAGCCACAAAACTGCGACTGCTTGGAGATAAATCAAGAGCGAAGGTTGGACATCTTAATCCAAGAGCACATTGGGTTCCATGTCCCATGGAGGGAAACAGAAGAAAAAGTGCAGTTGGGCCTCCCAGGGCTGAGAGAGCCACTCACACAGTAAGAGGGGCCACCCGCCTCCAGGCAAATGGAGCCTCACGGGGCAGTGGCTGGACAGAGGTGCTGGAGGTGTGTGGCCTCTGCGTGGGCCCCACTGGATGGAGAGCCTGTGAGGGTGACTGTCCCTCGGCCTTCACTCCTCCGCCGGTAAGAGGAGTGTCTATCAAATGCTCCAAGTTCCTGTGTCGCTAGTGGGAAATAACTAAGACCCCACTTGTGATTCTTAAAGTGCATTTGACACAAACGGAAACCATACAAAGGAATGTGCTTCTAGGGTTTTCTTGTGAAAGGCTGGGAGTGAATGACCCACCGCCTTTGCAAAGAGGCCGCTAGAGTATTTCTGAGACAAGAGTCTTGTTTTCATTCATGTACATAAAGGGATCGACTCCTTGAAGCCAAGAATCCCTGATGGGTTGGATCAATGGCTGCTAACGTGCCCATTTGGAGCTGGTAAGGAGTTAAACAGGGATTTCAGAAGATTTGTAATTGCAATTTAAGATAAGCCAGGGATGCAAATGAAGCTGACATTTAACTCCAAATGGCTGACTGTGTATTGTGGTGTTGGGGTCCTACCAGCACCCCACGCGTGCAGAGTCCTGGTGCAGCCCTGCCTGGCACAGGGCTTTGGGGATGGAGCCCCTCTCAGATCTGTGTGCCAAGCCTGGCCCTGTCCTGGGTCACAGGTGACAGACGCTCTACCATTCAGACATCAGTCTGGCCCCAAGCCCAGGGCACTTCTGTTATTTGGGTGAATAGGCTCCTATAACCATGGACTGGGAGCTAATTTCCAGAATGCCTGCTCCGAGCCAAGAAATAGCTTTCCAGTGGAAGTCCTTACACACAGGTGAAGGCCATCAGAGCTAGAGACCCTTTCTCAGTGAAGCTCGTCTCTCGGCCTTGTGGCACTAAATCTGAACCATACCACCAACTACTCTGACACCTCTGCAAGTTACATCCTAAGCTCTACATTCCTTGTCTTTGAAATAGGTGTAACCCTAACAGTGACTTCAATCCCTAGCACTTGGTAAGTGTTTAATAATTATTAGAAGAAAAATAAGCGTTTTTCACTGAAAACTGAGACAGAGGGACTTAATGCTATTGAACCACATGCTTAAAAATGGCTTCAGTGGTAAATTTTATGTTAGGTGTATGTTATCTCAATAAAAATTTTTTTTAATTTAAGATTTTATTTATTCATGAGAGACACACAGAGAGAGAGAGAGAGAGATTGAGAGAGAGGCAGAGACACAGGCAGAGGGAGAAGTAGGCTCCTTGCTGAGCAGGGAGCCCAACGCAGGACTTGATCCCTAAATTTTTTTAGGGACACCTGGGTGGCTCAGCAGTTGGGTGTCTGCCTTCGGCCCAGGGCATGATCCTAGGGTCCTGGAATCGAGTCCCACATAGGGCTTCCTGCATGAAACCTGCTTCTCCCTCTGCCTGTGTCTCTCAGGAATAAATAAATAAAATCTTAAAAAAAAAAAAAAAAGATCTGACCTTGATTAACCCCTGGTCAGTGCATACATGTAAAGAAATTACCTAGAAAAAATGAGCAACAAAAAAGAGCAGGCTGGGCCATCCAGGGGGCTCCCCTCGGGCTAGGAGGAGTGGTTCGCATTCCCACTGGCCAAGATGGGTGATGTACAGGGCACAGAGAGTCCTCAGAGTGCTGTTTCGGCAATGGGAAAACATGAGCCTCAGATTAAAGTATGCTCTGGTCCCACCTAACCCAGCTTAAAAACAAGCCTCAGAAGGATTACAGTAATTTAACTGCATCCGAGAACAAGGTTCAAGAATATGTAAAAGGAAACAAAAATAGCAAGCACCCATCTGGAGCACCCATCGCAGCATCTGGCATCCAACTTAAGATTACCAGGTGTGCAAAGAAGCAGGAAACTATAACTCAAAATGAGGTGAAAAACTAGTCAATAGAAACAGACCCAGACATGACACGGTGATATAACTAGTAGACAAGGACATTAAGAGGGTTGTTTTAACTGGATTCTGTGTGCAAAACAGGGGAAAACACAGGCGAGTGTGCGCCGCTGATGCTAAAGCTGAGGGCCGTATCTGGGACAGCAGGCTGCGTCTCCTCGCTCCTTCAGTGGAGAGTCCGCCTCCATCCTGCAGGCTGGGAGCGATGGCTTGTCTCGCAATACGCTCCCTCATTCCGGTCCAGGGCCTGCCCATCTGCTCAGAGGAACAGCGGGGCCTCAGTGGCTCTTGCGGGCTTTGCCTGGGGAAGGGGTTAGGTTCAAGCAATAGTACTGAATCCTGTCTGCACATGAAGCAAGGACGTGAGCCTCATTCGGAGGAGCAAGAGGCCCAACCTTTCTGCCTATTGACGCTTCCTGTTTGCTCAGGCGAAGGTGGTGCTGGGGTGACCCACGCAGGGAGGCTGCAACAGTGGGCAGAAGGCCAGGCCCAAGTTTGAGGCCTAAGAATGATGAGTCATTCTGGGGTCATGCCCTGTGCTGGGAGAGGTGCCACAAACCCAGCAGATTGTTCAGAGCACCGTCCCTTCTACTTTTGCTTCCACAAACATTTGCTGAGCACCCACCACATACCAGATTTACTGCCAGATGGTTTCTACACACTGTTTAATTTCTTCTTCCCAACAGCCTTGTGAGGTTGGTTGTTTACATTCCCATTTCACAGATAAGGAAACTGAGGCTCAGTTAGTTGGCTGCACAGCAGAGTCCAAGCCCTTTTCTCCCACTCCAGGTCCAGAGCCCTTTCTACAGCTCTATGTCCCTGTTCCTGCATGACCTGGATGTCTGGACACTCACTGGGTGCAGGAGTCTGGGAGGGTTTCAGAAGCAGCAGCAGAAGGGTAGTCATAACCAACATTTATGGAAGGGCTACTCTGTGAGAGCCACGGTGCAAACTCTTCACAGGAGCCATCTCATTTAATCCCCAGACGAATTCTAAGAACCAAATATTACTTTCATCCCGTTACACTTGCCCAGCATGGCACAACTTGGGAGGGCTGGGCTGGGCTTTGCAGCAGATCCATTATTTCATCCCAAAGAGGCCATGGGTCTTAGGTTGGTTCCTCGGGAGCAGATCTGGAGACAGCATAGTGTATTTGGCAGGGGATCCCAGAAAGCGGTGGGGGGGGAGGGCAGGGTAAGTGAGACACAAAGGTACAGGAAATCTGTAAAAGTATGGCATGGAGCAGACTACTATGGGGCAACCGGGACTTCATCCCTTTGGAGATCTTTGGGAAGCAGCATAGGACAGTGCTTCTCAAACTAACTCACACACAAAACCCCTGGGACCCTGTTGAAATGCAGATTCTGATGCATCAGGTCAGGGTAGAGCCCAAGATTCTGCACTGCTAACAAGCTACCAGTGATGTCGATGCTGCTGGCCTGTGGGCCACACTCTGAGTAGCAAGAGTATAGCACACACCTTACAACTACCCTAGCAGAAGGTTAAGAAAGCTGGAACATTAAACTCCAGCTGCCATCTGTCATTGGCTGAGGGCTGCTGGGGTGAGGTGTCCACCACCTGCTCACTGGCCCACCCTGGCCGGAAGAAGACCCACAGGCAGGGCTCTATGCATGTATACTAAAGGAGCCTGGATGGGCACCAACAGCTTCACCACACCGTAGGATTGACGTGATTCCACTGCCCTCCCTGTCCAGGACTCTGCCCACCCACCTGTGGGGGGTAAGCCTGCCTGTGCCTATGTGCAGGTGCTAAGAACAACTGAGGGAGCCAGAGAGACCCACCCCTCAGCAGGGACCTCAGGCAAGGTCCAGAGAACACCATTGGGCTTCTCTAAATCCAGGCTAGACCTCCAGATCTCTGAATGGGGGTTCCTCCCCACTCCCTCAGTTACTCTTAAACTCCAAAATTAGAGAGCAGCTTCAAAAGACTCTTCCCGATAAAAAGGGCTTTGGCAGGGTCATGGCCAGGGTCTCACTGGGTCCTACCTCTGTCCTTAGTATGGCCTGGTATGACGCTGGGGACTGGACACCATGGCTCCTCCCACAGCTCGGGGCTCCTGAAAAGTGTGGCAGGACATCTAGGCATGAGACCTGCCCACTGGTCAGGGTGCAGCCCCAGCCTCTCGGCAGCCCCTAGATCAGGAGGGCTACCACACAGTTTCCCAAAGTGAGAGGGCCGGGGCAGCAGAACTGGAGTCAGGTCCCTCAGTGACCCCTGCGGAATCCCACAGAAAGGAGAGGGAGACATTTGTACCCTGGTGACTGTGCTCCACTCTGGGTCCCATGACTAGTCCCAGATAGGAGCAGCAGTGGTGTTAATCAGGAAGCTGGAAGCAGAGCCTGGCCTTTCATAGAGCTTCTGGAACAGACTTGCTGTTTACTCTAGATGCAGAAAAGAATATGTAAGTTGATTAAACTGGGTCCCCGAAGAACAGCCTGGTTCCACATTTAGCGGAGACATGGAAACACTTGTAGAGAAGACGCATGGCCACATGCTCCTGTGTCAGCTTACAGCTCTTGCCCCATGGATGTGAACATTCCCGCCTCCCCCCTTCCTCAGTTCATCTCCGTCCTCTCCCACATGCCTGCGGTACATGTCAGCTGGAAAAGGACTGTGCTGGGTTTTGCTTTGTTTGTTTTTGTTTTTAAGACAAGGCTTCTGGTAAAAAATCATCCTCCCTACCCCCTATCTCCCGAAACTTCATTGCTTTGCAGTTTTTAAAAATCTTCTTTTCAATTTGTTGATTCATATCCTGCTTTCCTCCAAAAGAGAGTTGAGGTGGCTATTGTCATAGTAAAGGAACAATAAAACCAACATTCATGAAGCTAAACAGATGAACGAAATGCAGGACTGCGAAAGGAGAAAACACCCAGAACTCTTGGCTGAGGGAAGTGGTGGGAATGAAATCCCAACTTCCTTGCAGTCTGAAAAAAACAGCGACACATACACACTGTGTATACCTTGCATCGTATATAAGTCTGTCATGGGGGGAAAAATAAATAAACAGAAATGCAGTAGATTCTTGGCTCTGAATTTTGAGAGGATTTTGTCATGGGTCACTAGGGCTCTGGCTCTGAGTCCTTGAGTAACTTAATGACCAACATCCTCCAATGACCGTCACCCACACAGACGACTCCCTTGTAGTGACAGTTCCTCGTGTCGACTCTCCAAACAAGATGAGTGCATACTAAAGCAAGTTTCCGTCAAGGGGTTTACAAGGCTACCTGATAATAAACAAAGCCAAGAATTTAAATGTTTTACTTCAAAAGATGTCTTTCGTAATATTACTGGGTGATTAGTACTCACGAGCAACAGAAGATTCTCAAAACCTGAAGAGTAGTAAGCTTCCTTCCCAGGTGAAACCAGGAGGAGCTGACCCATAAAGGCAGAAAGATGAGCCACCCATAAAGGTGGCTGCAGGTGTTGGTTTCCCAGGGCTACCATAACCAACGACTCCCCGTTCATATTAGATTCAAGGCTCCCCCTAGTCCAGTATGCCCTCACCTTACCCAATCCGATTTGCAAACAACCCTATTTCTAAATAAGGTCAAGTTCTGAAGTCCTGGTTGGGGAGGGGGTGGGGGGCGGCATGTGTGTGTCAAGACTTCCTTATGTGAATGTAGGAAAGGAGAGGTAGACACAGTTGAACCCAGAACAGTGGCCTAGGACATGGGTGAACCCTGAGGTCAAGTCCTGGGGGCCTGTGTACCTGGAGGGATACCTGACCTATCATGGAGCAGACACCCCATCAAAGCCTCCTGTCCCGGCTGGAGGAGAGCCTCATCAGAACAGCACGATTCTTCCTGGAGCCTCTGCAGAGAGATGGCCAAAGAGTAAGAGTTTGTCCGTGTTTATCCCGCCCTGGCCAAGAAGAAGAGTCAGCAGATCTGGAGGTTGGGGCAGTCTGGCCTCCGTGTCATCTCACTTGGCTGCCAGGCTGGAAGCGTCCACCAGGGTCTCCCATGGCTTTGATAAACATCTCTTCAGATTTTCTTGGTTCTAATACTGACCTCACCGAGGCGACCAAAGCATCTTCTTGGGAACCCTGATCCTGGGAACTGCCCCGTACATTTGGCATCACTGTACACCCTATGTAAAAGTCCCCTGGCCTTGTTCAGTGTGCACCCCACCCATCGGGTAGTGTAAACCTAGGGTCAGTGTTCCTCCACTGCAGCGGGAGCATCCAGTCCCTGAAAAAGACTCTCTGCCTAGAACATCCTTTTTTATTATTGGTCAAATAGCATCAATTCTATATTTCATAATCTTTCCAATCCTGGCACCAATCACTAGCATTATTGAAAATAACTACATAAAGTGAAGACTCTTTGTAGTATAATAATTATTTTTGGTCTTGTAAACCCAAGATGGAGAATAACCACACTCTGCAAGACTCAAGGAAGAGTCAGTTGACCCACTGGCACTCTTGTTTAGTCATTAGTCTTTTGAGGCCTTGGTTAATGGGAGTCTGCTCTGCTCCAGCCAAGTCCCTTGGGTGGGGGTGGGGGGGTGGCTGTCAAAGCCAGAGAGCAGTTCCTCGGAGATGCTAATTCAGGAAATAGATAAGAAAAGGCCAGGCAGGAGAAGCAGGAGGAGGAGAGGAAGGATCCTACAGGAAGAGGGTGTAGTCGTGAAACTGGTGGAAGAGTGGAGAGCAAACAAATGTCCTGTGGGCTGATGTGGAGAGATGGTGTCGGGAGTACTTGGCAGTGGGGGCGGGGAGGTGGCGAAGCTGAAGCTTCAAAATAGCACTGGGTACAAGGAAATTGGGACAGGACGGAAGAAGGAACGGTGAGAAGCAGGGATGATGCTTCTGTGTTGCTTTTCAGAGACATAAACTCAAGATCGAGATTCCTCAGTGTTTCGCTTGTTGTTTGCTCTTTGTTGTTGCCACTGTGGGTTACTTTCGGCTATTTGATGGGACTCCATTGAGGGCAACTCCATGTAGAAAGAACAGCACTGTCCCAGAGAAATAGAATCCCAGCTGCCTGTGAGCCTTTCAAGTTTTCTAACAGTAGGTACTTAAGAAAAATAAAAAGAAACAGATGCACTTAATTTTAATAATATATTTTTTTGTTTAACCCCATATATCCAAATACCATCACAGGAGGTGATCAATATTTTCAAAGGTATTAATGAAATGTTTTAAATTGTCTTTCCCATATTGAGTCTCTACAATCCAGTATATTGAGAGCACATCTCAATCTGGATTCTAGGTAGAGGCTGGGCTAGATCATTCTGGGATTCTTAAGGATAAAATGATAATAAGAGTTGTTATTAATAATCGTAGTCATTTATTGAGCCTCTTAAATGTGACACACGTTATATTAACCCTCTTTTTCATGCACCACTACACTCGATCATCTTAACCACCTTACGTGGTAGTACGATTATTATCCCCTTCCACAGATGCTGCAATGGAGCCTCAGAGAGGGTGAGTGGTGTGCCCAAGGCCACACAGCTGGTCCAGGGCAGAGCTGGGACAGGGGACCTAGTGTGCCTGGCTCCAGCATCTGGCCTCCTTGTCTGAGGGTCAGCAGAGAGAGCCCCCCCGACACTGGGCATTCCCCAGCCTCGTCCTCGGAGATCAGGCACAAGGATGGACTCTCTTTCCTGATGATGTGGAGCTGTCATGTTCACTTAAAAAACGGACCAGAAGGAACATGAGTTGCACAGTGAGCACAGGGGGTGACCGACGGAGGACACGCCGGCAGCAAGACACCCTGACTCCCAGCAGCAGGGGGAAGCTGCAGATTCCAGGCCGGTGAGCAGGTTCACGACCTGCAACTGTTCTCAGTGACACTTACTTAACAAAGAGCCCCAGAGAGGACTGATTGTCATTAAAGGCCGGACGAGAGCATCGATTGTCCCCCCGCCAAGTGATGATTTGAGGATTCCGCCTCAGCCAGGCTCAGAGTGTGGGTGCGGACATGTGGTGATGTGATCTCCCCCGAGCGAACAGGCCAGCCCACGTCAGAGGAACTGGAAACCAAGGCCCGGCTGAAGGCTGGGGTCGCCTTGGGGGTCCCCCTGCTGCCCCCCTGCCCCCATACCCCTAACACCCACAGGCAGTGGGAGGTGAGGCTGGGCTGGCCTGACAGGTGGGAGATCTGGTGGGGCCTGGGGAGGGCTGGTCCAGAGGCCTCAGGTGCCCTTCTAGCTGCGACATTGCTGGTGGTCCCCTCGCCCTGCTGACCACAGCTGCGGCATCGTCTGCAGGCAGAAAGTCCGGGCGTGGATGTGGCCTGGCCAAGCCAGGCCAAAGCATCTCCAGTCCACTCCCGAACCCCCACGCAGGGTGGTGAGCGAGGCCTCACCTCCAGAAACTCCACGTTAGGAGGTGAGACTGTGTTCCCACGTGTCCCCACACGCATGTCCAGCTCCCCTCCATCCTACTCTGGCCACAGCTGGAGAAGGGTGCACAAGACTCTCCGGGGGAGCATCCAGGCGAGGGTCCAAGCAACAGCTTGTGCGCCCTAAAGCTGCCAAGTGACCACTGAGCCCCAGGCGCTGTGGCAGCCCCGGGGGGCGGGGGGATGTACGGGATAGGACGCCTGTTCCTTGGGACAACATGGCACAGATTGGGAGGCAAACAGCTAGAGGGAAGCATGGTAAGTGCTAGAATGCAGGGACTTAAACTACAGGGATCTTGGGAGCAGAGAGCACAGAAGTTGAACCCAGAGGGAAGATGTGGGGCCTGAGAGAACATTCCAGAAACGCAGAAAGCACAGTCCATGCCAGGGGACATCCCAGCAAGTGGAGCTTACTGAGCAGCGGGAGCTCGGGGTGGGCCCTGCAGTGGGGAAGGGGATGGGGACCCCGCATGGAGGGCTCCCGGGCCCTGCGGAGCAACCGGGGTGGCAGGCAGAGCTTAGGGTGCATGGGAGGATGTCAGACAGAGGGCAGGGTGGGGTGGCTGTGAGGGATGGACACCCTGAGTGCGGGGACAGGTGCACGAGGGGGGCTGTGGCGCCACTTCATTCCTTGACGCTCCTTAGCTGAGCTCAGCCAGCCTGGGGCCCTGCTTCCTGCCTTCACAGCCACTGGCAGAGGTGGGGAGCCGAGGGGGGCGAGGGAGGCCAGGCCCTACTGTTCTTTGCAGCCGGCGTTTTCATGTCTAAACAACACCGCCCACTACTGAGCGGCTGCTAGTGAGACACTGGCACAGCTAGATTTTCGGAGGGGACGACGCCCCAAGGTAGGAGCCAGAGCTCTCCTCTGCACCCCCAGCACCGAAGCCGCGTCGGCACATAGCAGTCGCTGAACGCCAAGTGTGGGTTGACTGTGAGCGAGAAGGAGAGAGTCTATTTTAAAACTTTCTGAATCTGTTTCTTCTTACATCCTTCTCTGTCCTTTCACGTTTTGGGGGGTGGGCTTAAATATATGCGCCCTGCTGGACAAGGCGTCCTGTACTTAAAGAATAAATAGGTGCCAGAAGTAAACAAACTCAACTTCTGGGTTGTCACCGTCATTGTTTTTAAAGGAAGCCCAATTATTTTAGATGCATTTGACTATATTCAGAGGCTAAGTACAGGCTAGCTAGGGCAGCCCTCTAAATAGACTTGCACACCCACCGAAGAAATACCACGGAGCACGGCGCTGGATTTTCCTGATTGTGAACAGGAGACCGTCTGTAAACCCTAGATCTCTAGCCTCCATTCTCCCCTGGACAATATTCTTGGATGGATCATTATAAGAATGGTTGGTTAAAAATAAATAAAAAAAAAAAAAAAAAAAAAAAAGAATGGTTGGTAAGCTCCTGCCAAGGAGGCCAGGTTGGGCTCACCAAAATATAAGCAGAGAAGGAGGGGAGGAAGGAAGGAATGGATGAGTAACGTGCTTGTGTGAGGGATGTGTTCCCTTGGGCCTCATATCATTCAACGCATGGCTACTTCAAGAGTAATTCTCCCACAGGAATAAAGCGGGATTTACATCACTTCAAGTTTTGCACATTAAGTGAGACTGTATTCTTTCCCACTTGCCTTTGTTCAGATTTGCATAATTCATATTAGCACAGAGTATGAGTTTCTTCCCTCTTTTCTAAAGGAAGACTATGGATTTATACCTGGAGATCCAGGATGTACTTGGCAGTTTCGATCGGACAGAGAAGCGTAGGGTACATTTTCATAAAGCCAAGTGCGTCTGCCCTCCCGATGGGCTGATGGGAAAGGAACTGACCTACCGTGGGTTCTCCAGACCCGCAGGGCTCCAGCTCTGTCCTAATCAGTATACAAAAGACATTCTCAGATCTGTGAGGGAAAAGCAAATGCTTCAGCTGGCACAAAATCAGGACCCTTACACACCCACTTTAGTGTGAATCTCAGCCAGCCTTGAACCTGGACCAAATCTAAGGAGGTGGTATTTGAGAGAGATAAATAGAAAGTCCTGCACTTTGATCCCAAATGAGTATCTGGAAAAATATACCAACGACTGGGATTTGTCTTAGTTCATTGCAAGTTCAATCTGAATCAGTGGGGTGATGAGTCTTCTGACAATAAAATTCAGTCTTTGGTTACGTGAATAGAAATAGAAGATCTAGAATGGAGGAGGTGATAGCTCATCCTCCTCACACTCACCTGGAGTTCTGTTTTCAGCTCTCAACCTTGGTCACAAACTGGAACATGTCCAGAGAAGAAAAAAAGGGTAGCCAGACCTTGAAGTGCTTACTCTGGAAAAGACTAAGGGAGGAAGTTATTGTTTCCACATGTAGAGGTGGTTGCCATGTGCAGGAAGGCTTAGGTTTGCATTTTTGTGGGCTTCCAGGCTAGTCCAAGGACTTTCAGGTAAAAAGTTTCAGGCAGTGAGATTTTTGTTTCAATAGAAGGGCAGTTAGAGGGTCTGACGACAAAGGGGCCACCCGAGTTCAGGTGATGGGTCTGGTCATCTTGGCACCACTTAATGGCTAATCAGCAACGTTAGGCAAAAGAATCTATGTATCTGATTTCCTTTTTCCTCTTTTTTTTTTTTAACCCTTGGAGAGTTGGCCACAGATGATTTAGAAAAGAGAAAATAAATGAGCCTAAACTTATGAAAATTTTTTAAAAATTACTTTGCTAATAATTGGATGAAAATTCAAATGGTGATAATGTAGATTTTATCTGTTAGCAAAACTTAGGGAGAAAAAATAAATTCCAATACTGGGGAGGGTGCAGTGCAATTGGTGTTTTCATTCGCTGCTATTAGCTCTGACGCCTTTTGGAAAGCCTGTACATTGCAAATAGCTCTGTCCCAAGAGTCCAACAGGCCGGCGAACAAAAGAGTTGAAAATATGCAAGTGGCCACATGCCTGAAGATATTCATTGTGGTATTACTCTAAGCAATTTAAACAACGACTAGGGGAGCACCTGGGTGCCTCAGCAGTTGAACGTCTGCCTTTGGCTCAGGTAGTGATCCTGGGGTCCTGGGATCGAGTCCCGCATTGGGCTCCCCGCTGGGAGCCTGCTTCTCCCTCTGCGTATGTCCCTGCCTCTCTCTGTGGGTCTCTCATGAATAAATAAATAATCTTTTGTTAAAAAAAAAAAGCAATGAAAAGGTAACCAATGAAGATGACAGGTATTGGCTCAGTAGAATGTTACGTATCATTTAAGAAGTCATTTTCACTGTGGCCCTAGGGAAAACACAGAGGACATGACATGTGTGCACCTGTGGGGAATCGCCACCTACAAAATTCCACAGAGATGATGACTGTAATTGCATACTAGGCAGATGGAGATGACAAAAGATAAGAAGGGTAATTTCTTCTTTTGAAGGCCAGATTTGCCACTAGCTCGTGGTGTCATCTTGGGCAAATCCCTCCCTTTTTTCTGTGCCTCAACAGCTCAGTCCATAAACCAGAGAGTTTGGACTCAATGGTGTCTAACGCCCTTTCCAGCTTTACGATGGGAAGAGAGTGGCTCTATTTCATGAAGAAACTGTATTCCCGAGGGATTAAGGAATCAGCCACCGTCTTGCTTTCTGACTTCCCCCATCGGACTCCACTGCTTCTTCATTATATATTTTTAGGGATCAGTTTTGAGATGAATAGCAGATGAGAAAAAATAGAATTCCTTGATCTTTCTCAAATAAACTGCGGCATTTTGAAGGAAATTTAGCCGTGTGCTCCCTGAGTGCTTCAGTGTGAAGTAGCGTAACACAGCTCTCAAGTCGTTAGGACACTTTATTCAAAAATGCCCAAGAATGATTTCAAATTGAGATGTTGCTGCTGTGACATTACTGAAATGAACCGTCCTGGGAAGGTTTATTCACATGGAACAAAGGGAAGGGGTGGACATTTAATATTCACTTATATTTGAGTCATATATAAGTGAATATATAGTTGTCTTGCCCCAGTTCCTTGGTTTTGTAACCCAATCAATGGAAAAATGGTCAAAACCTACTATGTCTGTACATAATGCAGGGCCTTTTAATTTGTAGGGGTCTGAGGCGCTGGGTGACAGACATGGACCTCCCACACCTAAAAGCCTCCTCAGCATGCCCAGGCTCCCTCCGAAATTGCCCTCATCTGTTCAAAACTTTCTGGAAGGGTGATGACTGCTTAGTTGGGACACTTCCTTTTCATCCGCAGAGCAGACAAGAGGAGAAACACCACTAACACAGCATCGACACACAAAAGGGTCTTCTGGGGTCCCTGCAGTCCCTGGGGAGAATGTCCCTGCTCTCAGGGGTCATGCAACTTTGCCAAACACTGTTTGCCTGACGTTTTTGGAAAAGAACCCATTTTCAATCATCCGGGAAGAATTTATAACATGCAGGGACAGCCCACAGCTCGATTACCTAAAAATCAGAGGAGTATTACTTAGATATGCAAATAAGGCATCTCTCCAACAACTAACTAAACTTTCAAGGAAGAGTCCAGAATCTCTTAGTTTGGCTCAAAGAACCCTTAGACATACAGCTCCCCAGCCAAGTGCACAGTGCAGCATGGCAAACGTGGCTATTAGAACCAGGGCAGAAAGGAAAGAAAGTCACGGAACCTTGATTTCCTCCCTCTCTTCATTTATACCAAGCTGCTTTATAAGAAGATAAAGACGCTGATCATCCTTTGTTGACCTCTTTCTGGGGAAGGAACCAGGAGTGTGAATTGAAGAGGGAGGACCGGGTGGCTGGGCACCGACTTGAGGGCAGAGAACCCAGGTGGGGAGGCGAGGCACACGAGTCCACGGGAAGGAAGCGAGCACACACAGAAGCAGCGGAGAGAGGCATCTCAGTGCTGTCCTTTCAAATCAGTCACTTGGCAATACCCTGAGCTGGGTCCAGTAAGATTGCTCCTGCTTAACAACCTCAGGAAGCTCTATTCCAGAAGGACTGGCCCCAAGCTCTTTGGGGCACCGTTTAAGCCTGCATATCTGCCTTCCATGCACACTCAGGATTCCTCTGCCACTAGCCTGCAAGTCCCTTCGAGGCTAGCTCCACCTGTCACGGTCACCCAGCAATCACCAGGACAGCAAATAAATGTTCCTTGAATTAAAAACAAGAGGGGCCTCATGAGGGTAGCATATGAGACATTGACAAAAATAATATGCAATACCTAATACCCCGAACTTGACTTTGGTGGCAGTTTTTTTCCTCCTGTCATATTATTTCCATTCTTCGCTACTGGTCTCCTTTCTCACTTAAACCATATTGTAGCCCAGAGACCTTGCATTTTGGTCTTCCCTGCAGGTCACCACTGATGACCAGGGTTTCCTCCTCTTCTGTGGGATGGTCGAAATCCCCTGGAGGGCAGAGCAGAATTTTGGAGGTGTTATCATCTGGGCAGAGATCCCTCAGTCTGGGTGACTCTTTCCTAGCCACTTTGAGGCTGACTTAATGAAAAATGTTTAATAAGAGCTTCTTACCAGGGCCACCCGGCCATTAGACTTGACCTCATGTATACTCAGCTTGGTCAACTACCTGATTCATAGATTCCACCCAAGTGACTCTTCTACTTTTCCTCCCAACCAGTTCTCCTCAAATACTGAAGGTCTATCTTCCAGAAGGAGACACCACAGCTTCATGGGTGGTTTTCAGCAGTGGGAATGGAAATGGCAGCAAGGTTGGCCCACATGGGGGGTCCTGGGTGACCACTTTGGGAAGTCTTGTCGGGAGGGGCCTCTCTGGGACGGATGCGCCCCCTGACCTTGCAGTAACACCTTGAGCACAGGAATTATGGCCTGAGAACCTGTAAGACACCAATGAATGTGGGGGCCCAGCAGGACAGTGCACAGGCCAGCTCCCCCGAGGTTACTGCTGCCGCTGGAACCCACAGATGTACACAGTGCACTGAAACAAAACCATCACCAGATAGAACACCCTTTCTGTTCCTCCAGCATGGTGACAGGCCTGTGATCTACGAACCGCCTGAGCGCTTCCTTCTGCCATCCAGCTCCTTGTTGGCTCTTGGGGTGTGTTTCAGGTGTCATGGATTGGTGACATTAAATCCTAGAAGGAAGTCTAAGGATTCCAAGTTACCACAAGAAACCCTCAGCACCTAGCGTAGGCTGGCAGGCCCCAGCCCCAAAGTAGAATTTTAGTTTATTGTTTGACAGCTTCCGAGTGAAAGGCGGAGTCTGTCTTAACCACAAGCTCTAGGTTCTGTGATGGGAGGCTTGCTGTCATTCCCAACCACTGGAGTCCTGAGACCCACAAGCGAGCCCAGCCTTCAGCTGGGAGTTTGTGTATTAACAAAAGGTGTGTGATTTTTTGTTTTGTTTTTAACCCGGGAAGCATGCATGATGGGTAGGTACAGTCAAAGTGTGGCTGGGACCCTAAAATCAAACTGTAAAAAACAGGACACACACCCTAGTGCAGGTAAGAAATATAAATGATTTTACTCCTTGGCACTTGCACATGGAGACGCGGCGCACACAATACTACGTGGCATTGTTCTTCGATTGATGCAACTCAGTAATTTTTATTGCAACTGGAAGACAATACATCACAGAAACTTTATGGTAGGTCTGGGGGAAAAGTGTTATTTACAATAAATGATGAAATAGTTTGTCTTTGGCAATATGATTACATATGAAGAATGCGAAATGCAGGTATGGATGCCTCCAAAGCAACACCATCAGGTCCCTAAAGTTCGGCTGATCGTGCCTGCCTCCACACTGCTCCTCTAGGTAACGCAAACGCAACTGAACGTCACTTTCTTTCTCCTTTACGGTTCTCCCTTTCTATTCATGATATTGGCAGTTT
Source organism: Canis lupus baileyi (assembly GCF_048164855.1). Taxonomy (NCBI): domain Eukaryota; kingdom Metazoa; phylum Chordata; class Mammalia; order Carnivora; family Canidae; genus Canis; species Canis lupus. The sequence goes on from NC_132846.1 coordinate 61,787,310, forward strand.
CATACAGAAAATACAGAGGAAAAAAAAAATTGGCTCTCGAAAAATTATTACTCTAGTAAATTATAATTTGGCCATGTGGGTCTATTGGCCAGCAAAGGTCAGACGACCATAAGCATCGATAGTAAACCTCTTAGTCTTCTGATTGCTTTATCACTGTTTTTTTTTTTTCTTCTGTAAAACAAAAATGAAACTCAGAAATGGTACAGAATCAGAGTATAAAAAAATGTACAAGTGTATAATGCTTCCCAGACACACCCGGATAACTCCCCCCCACCCACATTTTTCACCACGGCAGTATAAGTAGTGAGTGTGAATAACACGGCATGGAACTGGTTACTGAATCAGCTCTGAGCTTCAATGGCCTCAACATACATACTCAGGAAATGCTTCATGTTTAAATAACTGAAATTGTGCTAAGGTTCACCTAAAAAAAGGGGGGGAGGGGGTGGGGGCTGGGGAACTCAGGCCACAGTCATGGAAGGATGAAATACAATTTGTAGGTTTGATAGGCTCACCATATCGAAGTCTGTGCGATTCCAATATGGAGTATCAGTTATTTGCAAAAGGTGGGGAAGGCTGTTCTCAACTTTTGCAAATGAAATACAGTGGAAAAAACACTGCTGAATAGATTCCAAATAAATAGTCTCGATTTCAATGCTAACGAAACGGACAAGGAAGGGTACTTGTGAGCATATCACAGTAAAGTCAGAAGTGGTCTTTCACCTAGGTCTGATTTCAAAAGAAGGACAGACAGCAAAATGCAGCACCATAGACACATCGGTTTCGGCCGTTACGAGATGGATCGTTTTGAAAAAAAAAAAAAAATCGTTATTTTCCTTCCTTAATTTTTGGTCAGTGAAGCTAGCACTTGTTTGCTGAACTGTGGAAGAATTTCAAGGTCACACGCATTATTCATGATAAAGCAACCGAGCTGACGAGTCTGTGCTTAATTCAAGAATAACCAGTAGGAGAGAGAGGAAAACAAGGAGTTAACCACCTCTGGCGCTCTCTCCAAGGAAGAGGGGTTAACAGATGAATTCACAAAGGTAGGCGGGTCTATACAGAACACTGGATGCCATGTGTAAATCCTCATGAAACTCCAGAAACAGGAACACCACACAATGTATATACTTTGATTTACACATTCCGTTACAAAGAGGAAAAAAAAAAGGAAAAGAAGACACCATTACAACTTGGTAACTGTGTTAACTGCAATATAAACCAAAGTCCCGAGTTTGGCAGGTAACTAAAAGAGGGTTATCACTTAGGTTATATAGCAAAAGTGTTGATGTATATTATATATAGTAGTATAAATAATAAAAAAGTATTATTTAAATTAGATCACAGTGCTGCATTATGTGCATAACAGTGTTTGATATAGTATTGGAGGGCTGGGACCTACGACACCAAGGATTTAACTGTCAACACTGGTTAAGTCACAATCAAGAGGGGACACAGAGTTCAAATGTGTTCTTTTGGTGGCAAGAATCCTGAAGATGAAAGGAAAAAAAAAAACCAAAAAAACAAAAACAAAAAACAAAAACAAAAAACAAACTTCTCTACAGAAACATAAAAAATCAATTGCAACATCTGGGCAGCTGTGATCCACCAGAAAGAAACGAGTCCCAACCTGAATCAAGTTTAGAGGGAAAAGAGAAGTCACATTGAATTGAACCCCATCCCATATGCAAACCCCTCCCATGTAGGTCACTTGTACAGAACTCTGATTCCTTCTCCAAAAGCCCTTCGGTGAGAGGCTAAGAGCCCACACGCGTGGCGTGGGGATAACCGGAGGGCGAGTCGCTAGCCCTTGGTGCCGGGCCGTCCCGGGGCTGAGCTGGGCCACGGGAGCCATCTGGCCGGTGTCCACTCTGCAGAGCCTGCAGCCTGCAGTTGTCCCTGGGGCAGCTTCTAGAAGGCCCTGTGGGATAGCTCCTGTCGCACCTGGCAGGGGCTGGATGCGCCAACTTGCCTCCACGGGAAAGGTCGGCTCTTGGGGGAAAAGCCTGGGACGCATCCCTTCTTTTAAAGACTCAGCCCCGGGACCGAAACCGCCACAGTCGTCTGGGCCATCTCAAACCACCACCCAAACGTGGGTTCCAAATAGACAGCTTTGTTTACCAAAGAACTCTTTAAAGTGTACTGATCAGAGAGGGAAGGGAAGTAGGAGCTTATGGTATATAATAAGGCTGGGAAAAATCTATGATGCAGACCCTTTCCACGTAGCACTAGATAAAGGACGATTAGAGTAGCATAAAAATAACTGTCTATGTGTAGAGCATTTAAGAAAAAAGAGCTACAGTCTCTTCCTCTTAAATGGGTCCGAGGGCCAACAGCAAGTAACTGTAGATGTCGTGGTGCTGATGTGTTCATGCTTGTTTTCCAAAGCATCTTTAAATATTGCTATAGTTCCCCGTCTCCCCCCGCCCCCCCGCCCCGTGTGAGTAGGTGAGATACTGGAATGACACATGAAAACGCCACTTCTCCCAGCAGGAGAAATGAAAGCAAAAACACCACACCCCTTGAACGGTGCTCAGGCGACCTGTCAGACTCATGAGTACATAGGCTAAGTTTGGAAGCTAGAAGAACACCTGACGTTTGGGAAGTAATTCCAAGACTAAAGTGAATTACATTTGAGCAAAATATTCTTTCACAAATAGGCTTGTGCTTAAATCCTCTACTGCTCTTGGAGGAGGGGAGTGAGAGAGGGTGCCTCCTGCCCCTTGGCTTGGCAAGGACGCGGGCAACCTCCTTCTGTGATGAATTTAACTACAAACGGCCACATACACATTGATACTTGGTTTTTTTTGTTGTTGTTGTTGGTTTTTTTTGTTTTTTCTCAACGATCAAAATACAAAGTTAAACACAATTGAGCCATTGTTTTGGTTATGCATAATGTGTATGCCTCCAAAAACAGAAGAAAAATAGAAAAAAGTACCCTCACTAAAGTTTCCCCTAGAAGTCCCCCTGGTGGCGCCCACGCGGGTGCCGAGGGAGACTCAGGAAATAACACTTAGAAAGCTGCCCGATGAGGTATTTATGCAAAAAGAGTGGTTCTGGAGTTAAGAACACACTTTTATATTTATCTATTTCTCAAAGAGATCAGAAAAGTAAATCACACACATTGCATTTTATTGTTTTCTAAAAGAGGCTTTTGCTCCTTTAGAAAAATGAAATGAGGGGAGACAGCCCACTGTGGGGGGGTTTGGATTGGAAGAAGTCCCCGCCAGAAAGTCCTGGATGTCGCCTCTGCCTTTTCAGGAGGGAAGTCTGACCTTCACCCTGGGGGTGGGGGTGGGGGGGCCGAAAGGGGTGTCTTCCGAGCTTGGTCAGGTGACAACCCATCGGAGTCCTGCTCAAGCTCCGCAGCAGACACAGCTCTTGGGGTGTCGGACACTTGGGGGAGATGGAGGGAGCACTTGAATAGTACATCCTCTTCGCATCTACACCCGGAACTAATATGCTGGAAGCGTTCAGGTTCAGGTACTGAACTTGACCCTGTCCTGCGGTGTAGACTTTTTTTTCCCCAGGTTCTCTCATCAGCAACCCAGAGGAAGCAAAGCACAGGGTATGCGCCAGCTCCCTCCCTCCGTCCTGGCCACTGGACTCGTGATGGCCCCGTGGCCACGGGGCGGGCCACTGGCCCGTCTTTCAAGATCACTGTGTTACCCCCCCGCCCGCCCTGGTCCCCCACTCTCCCTCACCCACCACATCCTGAGTCCTGGGAGTGGGTGTTCCTGTTGGGGTTTTAAAATTCCCCTCCACGTGGGTGGGAGATCTTATTCTTTCAGACACTTCTCTCTGGATCTCCCAAGACAATTCCTTTCAGGCAAAGATAACGGGAGTTTCTGGTCTGCGTGACATCGTCCGGTCTAAATTCAGCTCTCCTAATCTAGGTGGGCTTAGTTCCAGGTCGGGTCGTGTGCTCAGGTGGCAGAGGTGGCCGGACCCTCCGTCCCACTGGGAGGTGGCTTCGGAGGAAACCCATCTGGGGCTGGTCCTTCCAACCCCCGAGTCGCTCCCTCCTTTGCGGGTACCCTAACTCACACCCTCATGCAATAAGGCCCATTAGCGTGCTTCCCCTTCTCCTGGCGAATTTGCATAATGATTCACTGCCTTTTTTCCTAGAACCAAATCACGATCATGGTCTCCACAAGTCAGCATCCCAGAATTCTCTTGATTCTATCATACACACTCACTACTAAGTTTGCCCTCGAATTATTGCGTCATGGTAAACATGTACAAAGAGAAAGGACACACTTTTCAACAGAGAATCGGGGGGTCGGGGGCTGAAGTTCAGACAAGGCAGTACAGAGCTCCACCATCCAGGCCCTACCAGAACATGAAGATATTTTATATTGCAGAGTAAGATTCCCCAACAGTCAGAATTTGTCCCTGAAGAAGGTTAAACCTTAAACACCTGCTTCAAAAAACCAAAACAAAATCATTGGGAAGAAGAAGAAAGAAAGAAAGAAAGAAAGAAAGAAAGAAAGAAAGGAAGAAAGAAAGAAAGAAGGAAAGAAAACAAAAACAAAAACAAAAAACAACAGAAAAAAAATCAAAGAAAAAAAAAAAAAGAGAAAACCAAAAGAAACTCTAAGCCTAAGGGCTTAAAAATTAGAGGCATAGCCTTTTCTCTATTTTCTATATTTATATGAAAATAATTCATGCTTCATGCTAAATACATTATTTACCTTACAAGAACTTTGTTATTTTTTGAATAAAAAAAAGTTTTGTGTTTTGTGATTTTTTTCTTTTTTTTTTCTTTTTTTTCTTTTTTTTCAAAGGAATCCATGCATTGTGGATCAGAAATTTCTGCTGGCTACACTGGCTGAATGTGGAAATCACTGATTTTGCAAAGAAGAATCCTGACTGACATTAATTGCAAACTCCATTTTGAGGGCAGTATAGGAGTTTTTTTGTTTTTTGTTTGTTTTGCCATGTTTTTTACTTTTGTTTGTCCATCAATGTGCCTTTCATCTTTTAAAAATACACCACAATACTAATGGCAGGTTCTGTAGCTTTTTTTGTTTTCACTCGGATCAAATAGTTTTGACAGGCAGAAAAAAGAATCTGTACCATTATTTTCTTCCTTAACAGCTATTGTAATTTCCTGAACTTGATTTTCACTTGGGCAGTTAAGAAGACAGAGCTTGTTTTCTGCATCAGTTCTCTCTCTCTCTCTCTCTCTCTCTATCTCTCTTGCTCTCTGTTTGCGCGTGCACAGGGCCAACCTTCAGGCTTATGGCTTGTGAAACATTCTCTTAATTTAATACAGAACAAAATTCAGTGATTAGCAATGTCACTAAAAACTGACCCAGTTTCTTCTCATTAGTCGCGGACACCTGGTGTAAAATGAGTGGCCCAGAGTCCACCTCCTAAGATGATACCAGGCCGCACAGCTCAGAAGCACAAAGGACTGGAGACCGCTTCCCACTCCGTCCACCCACCCCTGCACGATTCATGGCAATGAAACCCACGGCAATGCCAAGGGTTTTCCTGGCACAGCTGGACACCCGGGGTTAAGAGCCTGGGTCAGCTCCCCGGGGACCAGGGCTCATCCTTCTCCCCAGTCGCCTCACACGCACTCACTCAGCGACCCCAATGGGCGGGACGACCTGACCATGTTTAGACCTAAGGGTTGGGCCTGATTGATGATTACTCTGCATGCGTGCCTTCTAGGTGCCGAGTGGGTGTTCCTGTGGCATCATCGTTGGCATCCCTGCGGATTCAGCCACGTGTTTCTGACAAAGCTGGAGGAAGCAATGGTAATTTTGGCTTTTTTCGGTTTTGTCTTCAGATAATGAAAAGCTTTTGTAAAACAGCTGAGTGTCAATATGAGTTCTATGGCTTCAATCTCCTTTAAAAATAAAATTCTTAAGGGTCCAAAACAAAGGAGGGGCAAATTAAAAAAAAAAAAAAAAAGAAAGAAAGAAAAGAAAAGAAAACCAAACCAAAAGGAAAAAAAAAGAAAGAAAAAAAAATTGCTGATATTGCCACAAATCATTAGAAATCTCCTGACATGCTAAAACCAAATGGCCGAAAGTTCAAAACAAATCAGTGACTTGTTTTTAATTTTTTGTGGTTTCCTTTTGCTCTTTCTGCCCCTTTGCCGTCCGATTGGTGATGTTATTCAAACAGGACCGAATCCCTGCCAAGTGCAGGAGCGAGCCCGCCGCCTCCTTCATCTCCTCGTCGTCGCTCTCGGGGGGCTTCTCCGTGCGTCTCTTTTTGAGGGGCAGCGTGTCGCTGGGGACCTTGCGGGCCTTGGCGAGATGCTGGCGCTTCTTGTGCTGGGCCGCGTAGCCGCTGTCCCCCAGGGCATCCTTGGCCTCCTTCGGGCTGTGTTTGCGCTCGTCGTCCTCCGGCTCGCTGTGGCTCTCGTGGCTCTGGAAGCTGCCCTCGCTGCCCTCGCTGCCCTCCTGGCTCCCCTTGGCGGCGAACTCGTAGTGGTCGTCGGCCGACGAGGAGGACACCGAGTCGCTGGCCGGCGACGTGCTCCTGGCGTTGGAGGACTTGGCGCTGCTGTAGTTGTGATCCTCCTTGGGGTCTCCGCTGACCACCGGGGAGCCGCACGACGGCTCGTTCTCAGTCCGCACCCGGCAGCCGCCCAGGCCGTTCCTGCGGATGGGGCAGCGGGAAGGGACACGGAGGGGACACAGGTTAGCGCCGCGCTCACGCCTAGGGCCCTGCTCCCCGCAGTCTGCTGCTCTGCCAGCCGGGGTGGGGGGTGGGGGCTGCACCCACAGGCAGGCCCGGCTCTGCGGACAGCATCCTGAGGCCTGACCCCCACCCCATCCCCGTCCCCCCTACCCCCCAGGCAGGCCTGGCTGTGCAGACAGCATCACAGCATCCCAAAGCCTGACCCCCACCCCATCCCTCCACCCCCCAGGCAGGCCTGGCTGTGCAGACAGCATCACAGCATCTCAAAGCCTGACCCCCACCCCATCCCTCCACCCCCGAGGCAGGCCTGGCTGTGCAGACAGCATCACAGCATCCCAAAGCCTGACCCCCACCCCATCCCTCCAACCCCCAGGCAGGCCTGGCTGTGCAGACAGCATCACAGCATCCCAAAGCCTGACCCCCACCCCATCCCTCCACCCCCCAGGCAGGCCTGGCTGTGCAGACAGCATCACAGCATCCCAAAGCCTGACCCCCACCCCATCCCTCCACCCCCCAGGCAGGCCTGGCTGTGCAGACAGCATCACAGCATCCCAAAGCCTGACCCCCACCCCATCCCTCCAACCCCCAGGCAGGCCTGGCTGTGCAGACAGCATCACAGCATCCCAAAGCCTGACCCCCACCCCATCCCTCCACCCCCCAGGCAGGCCTGGCTGTGCAGACAGCATCACAGCATCCCAAAGCCTGACCCCCGACCCTGTCCTCACCCCCCACCCCCAGCAGGCCCAACTCTGTGGACAGTGACCTGAAACCTGACCCCCGACCCCGTCCTCACCCACTACCTCCGGCAGGCTCAGCTCTGTGGACAGTGACCTATAACCTGACCCCTGACCCCGTCCTCACCCACACCTCCCCAGCAGGTCTGGCTCTGCAGACAGGGTCCCGAAGCCTGATCCCCTCCCTGTCCCCCCACCCCCATCCCAAAGCCTGACCCCCGACCCCATCTTCCCCACCACCCCGGCAGACCTGGCTCTACAGACATCACAGCATCCTGAAGCCTGACCTCCCACCCGAACCCGGCTCCTCCTCCAGCACCCACATTTTCTCTCCTCTTGTGCATAGATGGCAAAACCACACTCTTCTGAGGTGGCAGCGGTGGGAGCGCCATCTCTTACATTAAACTGGAAAGATTCAGCTGTGCTTGGTTTTGCACACCTGCCGACACCCGGCTGGGCCCGTTCTCTTCCAGAGGCTCCCCCACCCCAGTTCGTTCTGCCAAGATTCACCAAACCCCTCACATCAACGCACGGCTTGAGGGAGGGTCCTGAGGAGGTGGCCTAGGTGGGACCGGATACAGACGCGGTCACAAAGATGCTGACAGTGGAACAGAGGAGCAGGTCGTGGTTATGTCACAGGTGGGAGAGCAGTAAGCTATGGCACTTCCACCCCCTGCCGGGCACCCTCTGCATAGGTGGGTGCACGCAGCTCTGGAAAGCCAACCTGAACATCCTTATTTTACAGATGCTGGAAGAAGGGTCTAGAAAGCCACACAGCTGGTGTGCAGCCAAGTTGGGATTGAGACCAATGTTTGGTTCTCGAGATGGCCTCTTAGGACAATCTGACCGACTCTCGCTGTTTTTCTGATTTCCCTAGAACTAGCTCCCTTCCATACGCTCCCATCAGGACCCACGGTCTCACGTCATTACGTCTGAGTTATGAACTGAACTCCCTTGTGGTTCCATATTGGCAAAGGGGAGGGTGACTGCACCCACTTGGCTGTGGGGCCGAGGGCAGGAGGGAAGGCCCGTCTGTGTGGACCAGTGCCTGGCCTGAGGGAGAGGATTGTGATGTCCTTTCCTCCTTAGGCCACTCAGTCCCAGGGGCGGGCCCTGATTCTGCCTGGATGGCAGCTGTATTTCTGATAGAGCACAGGACACAGTGAGTGTTCAGAAGAGGCGGTGGTCAGGGATGAATCTCAGGATCACTTCGAGCTGGAGGGAACAGATGGAGGGTGAGGAAAGGTCTGTGGAAGACCTGGCGTCTGACCTTGGACAGGAGGGCTGACGGTTGTGGGCAGGGAGGAGAGGTGTGCTCCTGCCTCATGCCCGCCCTGTGTCCTGTAAGCCCATCCACCCAATGACGTGCTTCTAGGAGATCTGGGGAAAATGAGCACACATTTCCTTCCTTCCTACACACCCCCAACTGTACACACTCCTACTACGTTCCCTCCACAGAGAGCACTTCCCACCGTCTGTGCGAGCTGCGTGATGCCTTGTTCGATGTCTGTGTGCTTCCTGTGAAGAGTGTTAGCTCCACAAGACGGGGCCCGGTCATGATACGTCCCCCAGTGGCTAGCATGTGCCGGGCCCAGAGTGGACACACAACATACACTGAGCAAGTGCTGGAGCAGATGCAATTGTGCAGCAGAGAGCACGAAGTCTGGGGAGATACTGTGGGTCTCCCCTAACACGCCTTACTGGATACCCCCGAAACGTATGGCACCTGGCAGGCCTTTGGGGTTGTGCCCAACGAGAAGATTCAGTCACAAGCTGTTACCCTCTTTTTCTTGCCATCCCTGTGGGCTGTGAGGCTCCACAAGACCCTGGCTGCAGCCCAGAGAGAAAGTAGAAGGGGAGGAGAGTCCTTGGTGTAAATGGAGTAGCAGGGAGTGAAGCCAAGGAGTCTCCCCTCTTCTGGTTCCAGGGCCCACAGTGCTCTGCTAAAGAGAAGCTGGTGGTGAGAAGCCCCACTGTCATATGCACCAGCAAAATGCTTGAGGGCCATCAGGGTCAACCTCAGCAAAGACAAGGCCACAGTGACGATTCATGCGCACCATGAAGTCCTAGCAGTCTCCAGAAGGGCCTCCCAGATTGTGTCCTGTCCTCTGTGACCCCAGATTCATACCACCTCTGCCCAGTCCTTCTAGGAACAGCCTGGCTTTCAAGGCAGACAGGCTTCTGTTCACATCCCAGCACTGCTAACTAGCGACCTGCAGCAGGCTCGTCTCCCTCACAGGGTGGGGTGATGGTGAAATGACGAGTTCTGAGTGGAGAGGATGGTTCTTAGTGGTACTTGAGACTTCTGCCTTGGTTTCCCCTGTTACCGTCAGACGGCTCACTGCTGTTTCCTGCTGCTGGGACATGCTTACCTGAGCACTCTTGTTTTCTTTCTATTCTGGGCCAGGAGGCTTATGGGGACAGGGTATAAAGTTGGAGGAAAGAGGACCCGAGAGAGGAATTCCTGATGGGCCTGCTTGCAAACACAGCCTCTGAGCTTTGGGGAATGGTCCCTGCGATATCTATTTTCTGCAGGCTTCCTGTTTCTTGGCTCTGTCTTGGGTGCATAAAAGTGGCTAGGAAGATTGCTTTGAGGTGTTTCCAAATATGAAACTCGATAAATGTAACTAATTGCCCAGGTAGCTATTAATAGTTATTAAACAAATGAAATTGAAAGTCTCGGATAATGGTTCTCTTGATCTTTGTTGTTTCAGGTAACAGCTGTAAAATCCAAAATAATTGGTCTACTGAACTGGCATAAAACAGTCTCAGAGTGAAGCCAGCGACACTTGGATGAGCAAACTGGGCTATGGCGGGCTTTGAGAAAATCAATTTAGTTCTGAAACCTTATTTTTTAACAACATGGAGCTAATAATTCACTTCACTACCACAGTTAAGCAGCACAGGATATACAGAGAAAGAGCGAGGGGGAGAGAATCATGGGAGCAAGAGTATGAAAGAAGGCAAGTACTGCCAAAGACTAATTCTTAGTGAATCTAGGTGAAAGGCAGCTGCTGTTCATTTTGCTTTTCTTCTTTTCCACAAGAAACTTTTTAAAAAATAAAAAATCTGGAGTGGGAGGTGGGAGATAGATCTCAGAATGACAGCGATGACCAAACATTCGAGCTCCAGACTATTACAGGAGGAAAGGTTCTGGACCTGAGACTTTCTCTTTCTTAAAGGAGATAAACAAGCATGAGAGAAGTCCTAAAGACACGCTACAATCACATGGAGAATAGAACAGGATGTCACTTCTGTAGCCCATGAGTTTACTGTTCTGTATGGCAAGGTCTCTGGTACCGCCCAGAACCATGCTGCACGCCAAAAGTGATTCCATAATCCACACGCTGGAACACTGGCCAAATTCAACCAATCATTTTACAGATTAAACGAACAGAAACTACCTAAGTCCTGTTGACTTGTCCAAGGTGCCCCAGCTAGTTCTCAAAGACAGCTCAAGCAGGAATTTGAAGTATCTTTCTGTCTCTCTCGGGTAGGGAAGTTGTGATGAACACAAGAAACCGAATATACCTGTTGATCACATTTCTGGATAAAAACAGGTATGCAGACGTTAAGTTCCAGGAGTAGGAATTAAAATATAAACGTATCTCTCTCAGTTGATAAAATTAACTTTCCCTGAGATGGTAGCAATGGGCCTGTAATCCATAAATTATACACAAACCCAGCAGGGAGTGACAAGCTCCTTCAATTATGAATAACTTGATGTGATGTTGTCCGTGGCGGAACAAGCCAGCTGCACGGACTTGGTGTCGAACACCTCCTGCTGCCAGGGGTTGTCATTACGGGACGCCACATACTGAAAAGAAGGAACCAGTCATCCTGAACATGTTGGACGGTAAATATCCAACTGCTTCTTCAAAATCATTCATTGAAATGAGCATGAGATACATTAGAGACGTCTGCCATTTTACACATATAACTGAACTTCTATGTAACACCACTCATGATGATCATGTTAGCATAAATTACAGTCATCTGATTTTACTAGGCCTCGACAAAAGCACGTGTTACTAATCTCAAAAACCTGATATTCGTTCTCTTGTCAAATTGATGGGAAATATCAAACATAAAAGGTGAGAAATCATATTAGCTCAGACCGGGAATGAGCAATGCTTGCAACTAACAAGTCAAAGTACAGATTCTAATGAGATATGGCCATTTTGTGGTCTCCTCTCTTGGTTCATTATCACCTCCACCTTGCCCCTGGGCACAAGAGTTTTCTCTGGAACCGAGTTTTAAATCTAGAGACTACCATTTAGGGTGAAGTTGTCCTTTCAGGGGATTGACTTGAGAACTCTGGATTTTGGTCAAGCGTGCAATTAATGGGATTGTGAACCAGTTGTGGAGCTGGAGCTAGTGCAGCGGTTTGTCTAAAACCAAACACAGGTAGAAAGACACGAAGAGAAGAGATGGCTTGGGGCTTCCATTTCCAGCCAGGAGTTAGAGAAGACATCTGGAAGACACTCTTCTGACTACTACACAAAAGATCCTGGACAAGGTACAACAACACAGTTTTAAGTCATTGCTAGTTTCACTGGAAAATAAGGGGAATCTCAGAAACCCATGCAAACACACATGTACCAAAAGAATGTCACATAATACAAAGTTAAAAAAATAAAGGGACAAACTCTGAAATGGTAGTAGGCAACCTAGAAAGCCAGGGCTTCCCTAGAGCAAACATCTATTCTAGCACTGGGACAGAGCCCAAACTCATGATGATGGGGACAGTGGCAGAAGATTGATTCTAGCCAGCTCCACGGTTACCGAGGCTCCTCGAAGGGGATTAAGATGGCCTCAGGTGTACTGGTCCCTAGGCTCCCAGCGTAAGTTTCGAAAGCAAATCCTCTCTTGAAGAACGCAACCTGAATTTAAGCCATCAAAGATCCCCACATACTAAGGTTAATCAAATATTCAAGTAGAAAGCTCATAACCTAAAACCACCAAGCAGGCCACTAGGAATGTATAAATGTAAAAATGTTATGTAAATGTAAAAAGCTAGGACCTCTGAATGATGATGCACTCAGTTCAGTGAGGTTCTAGGGAAGAGTAACTGCCCCTCACAGGCAGATAGTGGGGATAAGAGCCAGCCTCAATCTCTGCTCCAGAGGTGACGCAAAATAAGAAAAGCCTCCTGAGTTTCTTTTAATCCCAAGCCTTGAGTCTTGTGGGTAGGATGCCAGAAGTCCACTGTGTGGACCCAAAGGCCTCAAACTAAATTTAATTTCCAGTGCCCAGGGGTGCCTACTGAAAGAAAATACAAAATCTTTTTGGAAGGACAATCCATAATATCAGGCCATGAAGAATTCACGCAGATAAGACTTCAAGGAACACAGGTTCATAGAAAAAAAAAAAAAACCCCACAAAAGAAATAAGCTACCATAAGCCAGAGACAACAGAAAAACCAACTATAGAATCTAAACTGCAAAGCTGGCAAATACTGAAATAAGTAGGTACATGATGTCAAGCATGTTCACAGAAATGAAAGTGGGAGTTGAAAAATATTAGAAAAAAAGAAAAGATTATGAAATCTAAGTAGACAGATTTTGGAAAGCATCAGAGTTCCCCGAGATGAAAAAAGTATCACCCCTGAAATTAACCTAAATGAAGCTGAAAGTGAAAAATTAGAGGAAAAAAAAAAAGCAGTGAATTGGAAGATGGATCTGAAGAGACTATATATCCTGCAGCAGAGACAAAGAGACAGAAATATGGAAAAAGATTGGGCAATCCAGACTATAGTAAGAAGAACCAATGTAAATCCAACTGGAGTTCCAGAATGAAACAGAACATGGGGGAGACCCAACATTGAAGAGAAAACGATCAGAGAATTTTCCCGTTTTGATGAAAGGTACTGAAAAAAAAAAAAAAAAAGAGAAAATTTAAAAGTAGCAAAAAAAAGAACATATCCCCTAAAGAGGAGCATCAGTAGGGAGCATGGGTGGCTCAGTCAGTTGACTCTTGACTTCGGCTCAGGTTGTAATCTCAGGGTCCTGGGATCAAGCCCTGTGGTGGGCTCTGTGCTCAGTAGGAAGTCTGCTTGGGATTCTCTCTCTCCCTCTGCCTTCTCGTCATGCATGAGCTCTCTCTTTCTAAAATAATAAATCTTAAAAAAATATAAAGAGGAATACCAGTTAAGATAAAATAAGCAAGAGATGAAACTGGAAAAATATTCTCAAAGTGAGAGAGGAAAGAAAGAATGATTAAACTAGAACTATATACACAGTAACACTATCTTCTAAGAAGGAAGGCAAGATAAATATGTTTTCAGACAAGAAGCTGTTAGGCTTTTAACTAAAAGCAGATACTCATTATAAGGAACTTAAGAATATATTTCAGGAAAAAAGGAAAAGGATCCAAAAAAAAAAAAAAAAAAAAAAAAAGGCCTGAGATGCAAGAAGAAATGATAAGCAAAAAAATGCAATCAAGTATTGACTGAACAACACAATGATAATCATGACTAAGTGACTTAAAAAAAAAAAAAACCTGAAATAGAAACAAAGTAATGGACAACTGTAGCACATCATCTGAGATGATGCAGAGAGAAGAGCAGTTAAAGCATTCCAAGGGCCTTGTATTGATCAGGAGGTTAAAAGTATTGATTAACTTTAAACATTTTAAAATATTCATGTTACAAGTTCTGGGATCAACACTAAAAGAAGAGAAACAGAATATGTAACTTCTAAACCATTAGAAGGAAAAAAAGGAATGGGAGACTCTTGATCAATTTAAAATAATGCAAGAAAGGAAAAAGAATCTGGAAATAGGGCAAACAAATGCAAAATGAAAACAGCAGAAATAAATCCAAATATGTTATTAAAGAGGGCTAAAAATCTTTACTAAAAGGTAAAGATCATTAACACAGATTTTTTTTTAAAATGCTGTTTTTTTTTTTCCTAAGAGAAAAACCTAAAATACAAAGACAAAAAAATAGAAGTGAAGGATGGAAAATGTCATTATCATCCCGTGCTGGTGTAGCTATAGCTATATTAAAACCAGAGAAGACAGATTTTCAAGGCAAAATCATTACTACAGATAAAGAGAGTCATTAAACATTCATAAAGATTCAATTCACCGGGAAGATATAACAGTTCTAAACATGGATATCTTTGCTGAGATAGCTTCAAAATACATACAACCCAAATTGAAAGAGCTACAAGGAGAAATGGTCAAATCCACATTGTAATGGGAGATTTTAATAAATCATTCTCAGTATTCAATTGATCAAGCATGCCCGCCTTCCCTCCTGTGTGCATGCCTTCCTGCTCTTCCCACCCCCCCATCACACACACACACACACACACACACACACACACACACACACACAGGGTTAGCATGCAGACTTGATCTAATAGACATATACAGGACATGTGTTAGTAATGAAGAAGGCATATTGAAGCACACATAGAATATTTATAAAAACTGACATATACTAGACCATATAGCAAGTCTCCTCCAATTTCAAAGCAGCAGTGTCTTACAGAGCAACCCTCTGACCGTGATGCCTGGTACTTAGTAATCAGTGTTGAGGAGGTAACTAAAAATACAAAATGGCCACCTTCTCCTCAGTTTGAAAATTTAAAAACATGGTTCTAAAAATATCTGTGGATCAAAGAAATCAAAATGGAAATTAGAAAATACTTGCACCATTAATGAAAATAAAAGGCATCAAAACTTATGGGATGCAGCTAGGCAGTAGTTTCAAGGACATTAATGTTAAACTTGTATACAAAAAAGGAGAAAAGTTTAAAATGCAAGAAACCAATCCAGGCAAAGAGAAAAAAGAATAAACCTGCAAAAAGACAGGAAATTATAAATGAAAAAAAACCAAAAAAACCCCAAAGCTTGATTCTTTGAGAGGAAAACCAAAAAACTATGTCAAGATTAAGCAAGAAGAGTGATGTTGAATTAAAATATGGGATGAAAAAGGAACCTAACTACCAAGGTGTTTTAAAAGATGACACATTGTGAGTAACTTTATGCCAATATATCTGAAAACTTTGGTGAAGTGCACAGATTCCTACAGTTATCATAATAAATTCAGAAAAAAATAAAAAATAAGCCATATTATGCCGGTAGTATTTCCTCCTCTCCCTCCTACCATAAAGCATAACCTAATCCTGAGATTCCGAACTGCCTTCAAAGACCGTGATTTCAGAAGACGAAGCTGACAGGTGCTTGGTCTTTAAAAACAAAGCAAAATACAATATAAAAAGACCACTGGCAGGTACAGCTTTGGGAATATAGTCAGTGATACTGTGATAGCATTGTACAGTGGCCAACGGTAGCTACGCCTGTCATGAGCACAGCATAAAGTACAGACTTGTCCAAGTATGTTGTACACCTGCAATTAATGGAAGATTGCACGTCAACTATACTTCAATTGAAAAAAGAGAGCCCAGGGATGTCTGGCTGGCTCAGTCAGTAGAGCAGGTGACTCCTGATCCCGGGGTTAAGTTCAAGCCCCACGACAGGTGTAAGGATTACCTAAAAATCAAATCTTAAAAAAAGAAAAAGACCACTGGCAAATCGTCCCTCAGGTCCTGTAATTAGACTAACACCCTATATTAACACTGAAGGTTGTCAGCTCCCTGAACTCCTACAAACATCTTCTCAAGGGGAAAGACAAAGTTAGGTGAGCAGGAGCAGATCTTAGGCTGAGAATTTTCCTGGGGACTATTCTGACAGGACCTTAGGTATTAATGCTCCACATTATAGTAAGACCATTCATTCCTGACTCACTATATGTTTCATGGGAACTGCAGTTTTCATTTGAGGTCCAAATAAAATTAAGCAGGTTTATTTATTTATTTTTAAACAAACTTTTAAAAAGATTTTATTTATTTGTGAGAGATACACGGAGAGAGGCAGAGACACAGGCAGGGGGAGAAGCAGGCTCCCTGTGGGGAGCCCGATGCAGGACTCGATCCCAGGACCCCAGGATCACAACCTGAGCCAAAGGTAGACACAACCACTGAACCACTCAGGTGTCCCAAATTAAGCAGGTTTAGATGGTGACTGGATGGAACTTTCTTTTAATTTTATAAATTGCTGCAGTTCAGATGACCCCCACCACCTCTTAAAACCAATGGGTACAGATGTACACTGTCCTGAAGGTGGCATAAGAAGCTCAATCTTTGCCTTTTCCTGGGGTTTGCGGCTCAGCTTCAGGTCGTCAGAAAGGGGAGCTGGGAAGGTGAGTAGAGGGCAGGCTAGTTGAATCCAAGAGGCTCCCCACATCATTAATTTTATTTTCCAACTGGTTTTATTGTGGCAAAATACTTAAACGTGAAAAACTTACCATCTTAGCCATTTTTAATTGTCCAGGTCAGTGGTATTGAATACATTCATAATAGTGTGCAGCCACCACCATCCATCTCCAGAATTCTTCCTTTTATGAAACTGCAATGCTGCACCCAATAAACACGAACTCTCCAGTCCTTCCTCCCCTCAACTGCTGGCAACCACCATTCTACTTCCTGTCTCTATGATTCTGACTACCCTAAATACCTTGCATTAAGTGGAACAGAAGAGTCTGTCTTTTTTGACTGGATTATTTCACTTAATGTAATGTCCGCAAGGATTATCCATACCATAGCATGTGTCAGAATGTCTCTCCTCTTCAAGGCTGACTGATGTTTCATTGTGTGTTATGTACCACGTGCTGCTTATTTATTCATCTGTCGAGGGACACTTGGGTTGCCTAAACGTTTTAGCTCTTGTGAATAGTGTTGCTATGAACAAGCATCCTTTCAAGACCCTACTTTTGGTTCTTTTGGGTATATACCCAGAAGGAGAACTGCTGGATCATATGGTAATTCTATTTTTAATTTTTTGAGAACTGCCTTATTGTTTTCTACAATGGCTCCACCATGTTATATCCCTACCAATAGCACACAAGGGGTCCAAGTCCTCCACATCCTGTCAACACTTGTTAGTTTCTGCTGTTGCTACGAGTCATCCTAATGGGTGTGAAGTGGAATCTCATAGCTTCGATTTGCAGTTCCCTACTGACCAGTGAGGCAGGGCATCTTTTCACGTGCTTTGGCCATTTGTATATCTTCTTGGGAGAAATGTCTATTCAAGTCCTTTGCCCATTTCTGAATTGGGTTGTTTGTGTTTACTTATTTTATCAGACATCTACTTCGTGCACGCCATGTGCCAGGCACACCTGCCCAACATCCCACAGCCACAGAATAAGGACCGGGGAAACTTGGTTCCTGAGTTCTTAGATGTAGTTTTTGGGCTCCGAGGCTTTTGAAGGACCCCAACCTCAGCAATTTTCTCCCAGTCCTTTTTGGCAAGCCCTGGACATTTAATTCTTCTCTACCACCTGAATGATCACTTGGGATCAAAAAGAGCCTTTAGAGTTTTGGAAGCAAGGTGACCCAGATCCCAGAGAGTTGCTATGGTCCCTACTTGGGAGGCAGCCCATAATGCTATAAATGTTAAGAAATTTGGGGCTCCTGTTTCCTGAAAGGGCCAGAAACAGTTCTTCTAGGGCTATCATCATTTGTTCCATTCAGTGTATTCTCTGCAAGGAATTTCTCTGGGAAAACAGAAGACACAGGCAGGCATAAAACTTTAAGATGTGTGAGAGTCATTTTGAGGATAATGTGCCTTGAGGACTCCATGCCCAGGCAAATTTAAAAATAAGCAGGTTTCCAACGCCTAAGGATGGGCCAATCTCTGAGGTTATTGAGTAAAAAGTCAACACTGTAAAGTCAATTACACTATTGACAGATACTCTTACAAGGAGATTTCACATCATAATTATATGCAAAGGAACCCAGCAAATACAAGCTGTGTAATGATCAGCTAATAAAAGTAACACTTCATCTATGTCAATAACAGTTTCAGAGTTAAGACAAACAAACATGGCCTTTGCCACTCAGTGGTGGAAAAAAAAAATCCCTGAAAGACAAATATTTTCACTTAAGGAGAAGTCGCTTAGACTCACACAGAAAACCTATCACGCAAAGCAGAGTAGGAAACTGGTCTTTAGTGGGTGCTAATGACTCTCTGGCCCTCCCTCCATCCCTGGCTAAGCTGCAGGGGGGTTAGTGGCGGAAGCGCTAAACACGCCCAGGAACCCCTGGTCACTGCCACAGGGTCTGGAAGACATGTGCCCTTGTTCTGTGGACTGTTTTCCTTTTGACCTCAGATACATAGTCTAATTTAAAAAAAAAAAAAATTTTTTTTTAAATTACAATGAATGTGAAAGAGCAAAACAAGATTCCTCAGCACCCTAAAGACTTATTAATGGGTTTTATATAGACACTGGGTTCTGCAAACACCCCCACGGCTATTATTTATGTTTATTCTTTCCAAAAGCATCTCATGCCCATTATTTGCCAGGCATTTGGGGCATGAAGGAAGCAGAGTCCTCTGACCAAGGTTCTTGACCTTACAGAGTTTGCAACACTCCTCTCCCTAATTTCTCTTGAAACGGAGGTGGAGGGTGCAGAGCTGGCATTTGGATAATGCACCAATGCACCACAGTTCCCTTGACTGTCAGGTTCTCTCTTATTTATGCACATGGTAACCTGTTTAGTCTTGCAAACTAACAGTTGTGCATTTCACCGAAAACTTCTCTGAGGCTCAGAGAGGTCATTCTGAGACTACGAGTGCCTTCACAGTGGACAGCCATCAGGCAAGTGGTGCCATTGTGAAGCTAGTGTTCCTCAGCCCTAAATCTACTCTTCCATGGTGCTCTGTGGGCTGGGACGGGCTATGCCAGCCCCAGGTCTGCTGCACCATCTGGCTCCATGTTAGGCTCAGACAACAGGAGCTGCCTCAGAAACCCTGGGAAGAGGGTAGAGGAAGAAAGGACATGCCCCTTCTTCCTGTGTGTATCCTGTTCACCTGAGGCAATGGTTCATTCCTGTAATAGTTGCTGAATCCAGCTTATAGACCCTCAAATGCTTACAGAACCAACTTCTCCACATTCCCTTAGGGTGCTTGCACAAGCAGGAGATCCTGAGATCTCCTGAGGTCCCTCCTCTGAGCTCAGAGACTCCAGCCCCAATGGAGAGGGGGCCATCAGAGGTCAGGAATTCCACCACCAGCTCCTCCTAAGTCTGAGTCCCACCTCTGCAGGGCAACCGTCAGGACCTCTTCCTTTTCTTCTCTTAGCCGGACATGAGACTTCACTAAGATAAAATGGCCTTCAGATGCAAACTTGATCCAAAAGTGCAGAGTGAGCAAGGAGAGGATGCTGTGAAGGTGCACAGCTCAGTGCAATGGGCCTTCCAAGTGACAGCTTGGGCCTGACACCATGCAAACATGAGGAGCCATCAGCCAAGCAAGTGAGAACCTGGCCCCTGCTTATGGCAAGCGAACTACTGAGCAGAGGGGGACACACAGAGGAACTTTACCACACAGGTTCACTCATCAAATGGCCACAACCAAAGCATGGGGCTTTCAAAGCAAAGAGAAATCCATCCACAGTTGCTTTGTAAAGCAAGTGTTCCTGTGATGGACCTTGAAGGGGGTGCTGCTTTGCACATGGAGGCTGAGGGATGTCTACATAGAGGCAACTGAGTGGGTAAGATGGGCCACCACTGGACATATTTGGGGAACAGATTTGGCTCGAGGAGATGGGAGGACTGGGGTGATGATGTCAGGCTGATGTGTGGGAGTCAAAGAAGGTGCTTCTTTGGACAGCCAGAGAGACACATTTTAGGCAATCAGTCTAGCAGTGGCTGATGGGTGGGTGGCGGGGGGCGGCAAAGAAGCAGCAGGAAGATGAGAGGCGGCACTCACACTGGCACCCGTGAGGGGTCGTAGCTAGAGAAGAGACACTAATCCAGGACCGGCAATGGAGTCACAGAAGGATGGAGGGAAGCAATTTTCCAAGAAGAGTTCATGTGGTTTGGCAACTGATCTGATTTTGAGCAAGGGAAGGACACCGGCTGTGATTTATATCCCACTCACTGCAAGTTTGCATTTCACTCTAGAGGTAGACCAGTTAGCCTAGAGTCGAATGACTAACTTGCTCACTACTTCCTTCTACCCAACTTGCCCCCCCCTTCTTAGAACAACAAAAAAAGCTTAATTTGTCTTTATCTTCGTATATGCAAAGAGACCAAGATAATTTGAGCCCAGAAGGAAAAGCCTGGGGTCTCTGGGAGTTACTTTGACTTTTCTGAACACCCAAATCAGCTGTACTGTCTTCCCAAGTGAGAGGCTGGGCCTCTCCATCCCAAGTGGGCCCGTGGGACACATGGCGCCCTTTGCGTTCCTTAGGCCAGCTCTGCCCAGGGGGCGTCTCCCTTACCTCACAGCTGCCGTCATCCCGATGGGAGTGATTGGCAAAGGCCGGACTCCGGGAAACAGCCCTCGGCTCAGAGCCCGCGCTCCATTCTGTATCACTCCAGGGGGCACTGCAAAAGCAAGTGGGAGAGAGACACCACAGGTGAGTTCAGGTGTGATGATTTCTGCTTCGAGTCAGAAGTTTTGGATACACCAGAGAGGGAGAGAGAGAAAGTGGTATTGGCATAGGAAGCAGAGACAGAGAGAAACGGACACGCACACGCGCACGCACACACACACACACACATGCATGCACACTGAGGAGAAAGGAAGATACCATGCCTCAAGAGAAAGAGATTCGGTCAGCCATGTCAGACCAGTACTTTACAATCAAATTACTGATGCATTACTTTAAAAAAGGGTATTAAAAAATGGGCTTCAGACATGATTTCCTTGCATGTATTAAGATAAGCTTTTATTTCTAGCCAGGCCCTAACAAGACCCCAAGAACACAGACACAAGTCTGGCAGCGATGACCAAACAAAAGCATTCATTCCCTCATGCTTCTCTGGTCGTAGTCAGAAGCTGAGAACACCTTTCTACGTGTCCTTAACCCAACAAGGGAAAGAGAGAGCCAAGACAACAGCAAAGCTGATCTTACAAGCTACGTGGCACCTCAGCGCTCACAACACAGTTCATGCTCACGATGATCTCTGCTGCCTGAGGAAAGACCCTTCCTCAGTGTCGGCTGGAAGTGGAGGGTTGGCTGGGAAGCTCTGGTTCCCGCCTCAGAACCCTGCAGAGCCCACTCTGGAGGGCCCACTTCCTACTCTCTCGAAGCTTCCCCCAACCAAATCTCCCGAGAGTTGTCTCATCATCCTGCCTTCTCCGAAATACCCTCATCCCCTGAGCAACAGTAGGGCAACCTTTTTGCCAGCAACCATGAGATCCTGTCCTTTTCCAGACAATCTCCCAGTGGCCTCACACCTGAGTCACACAGCAGGGGAACCCCAAGAAACCCCCAACAGTCCATCTTTTTCATTTGTTTCAGGCCAATACTCGTCCCGTACTACCAACACTCCTCCACGTGTCCTCAGGGCTCACAGCCTTAGCTTTCATCTTAGTTCCTCCTGTGACTTCGTGCAAGTTACCCACATCTCTGCTTCCTCCTCTGAATGGCATCCGGACTCCCCAGAGCTCTGGCTGTGCTCATCTAGCAGCCCTGGCACAGTCTCATCCAGATGCAAGGTGGATAAATCACGCTTTCTCAAACAAAGGCCACACCAAAGAGGCTCTAGAAAATTATGCATTCAAAAATGAAAACCCTTCTGGATATTAAGTTTTTAAAGTCCATATTGAGAGGCATGCTCTTGACAAAACACAAACATTACTTTTTACTCCTGTAATTTTTAGGCTTCTAAAGACATGTTTACATAAATATTCCAAGGTTAATTAGATGTCCCTCATGTAGGGTCAATGTCCACTCCTGAATATGAGATAATGCTATACAGACCGAGTCCTTGAGAATTCTGTGGCTCTTGCTAATATTTTTGCCACTTTTTTCCTAGGTTAGTGTAAAGCCCCAGCCGCTGGTGGATGGGAGACAGAACTGAAATCAGTGCCCAAAGCCAGTACTACCAGTGCAGTCCGGTGGGCCGGAATCTTGCCCTTCTCTTACCATATTGAACTGTGACAGCAGGCTGCACTAGATCAGGAACTCTTACCCATATCCCTTACCAGCAGCCTGATTTCAGATAGCAGATCATTTGAGACAGGAGACTTAACCAAGTGTCTTAAAAGCATGAAACCTGCATAATGTGATACTGAAGGTAAGTATCCTATTTTGCTTAGCTGATGAGTTCTAAGCAAGAGTGTCTAAAATTTATATTAACTGACTTGTGTTGCTGATTTCAAGACTTCTTACAGAGCTACAAGACAGGGTGGTATTGGTGTAAGTGGAGAGATAGAGATCAAGGAAGAAAACAGATTTCGGAAATAAACCCCCAAATACATGGCCAACTGATTTTTGGCAGAGGTATCCAGACAACACAATGGAGAAAAGCAGGGTTGGAACAACTGGAGATTTGGGAAAAAAATGAACCTTGGTCCTCACCTCATGCCATAAATGAGTTAATTAGAAACGGATCATAGACGTAAACGGAGGAACTAAATTTAGAAAACTTTTACAATAAAACATGGCAGGAAAAATACCCATAATTCTCAAGGACAGACATGCAAAAATCCATAGAACTCTGGAGTTTGTAGACAGATGCATCAGGTTGTTTGAAAAGAGAGACTTTCTGTTTGTCTCTTTTGGGGACTGTGACAAAGGGTTTTTCAGCTATTTTGCTGCTTGGGAGTCTCTTCGAAATGGCCAGACAGCCGTAGACTCCGTTTAATTCTTATAATATTATTGAAGATATCAGTTACTAGGGATCTTTTCCAGGAGAGCGAGTGAATTTGATAGATAGGACTACTTGTTAAAATAAGTTAAAAAATTTAAAATCAGTATCACTAATTCTTGCCAGCAAAATTATAACAGTCCCATACATAGATTGTATCCATTAATGGGTTAACATAGCAAGTACCCACTTATGTATTTGATGAAGGGGACAAGGGGTCGACACAGTTATACAGGAGACAGAATTGAAGAGGCGAGGGAAATATATTGTGGTAAGTGCTGGGGCGGGGGGGGGTCTGTAGGCACGGAAGGATGGAGACCCCTGACCCAAAGTAAAGACTCCCTGTAGAAAGCACCATCCAAGTCAGCATTCAGAGGCGGAGAGGAAGTAGTAAAAATCACAATGTGCACAAGAACAAAGAGTAATTTTGGTAGGGCATATGATGCTCTGTGGGAATGAGAGGCTTTTGGGCTCCACCCCATGGGTACTGGGGAAACCATTAAAGGGTTCCGAGCAGGGAACTTGTCTGGCATGTAGTGGCTGAGAGCCAGATGCTGGTGTTGGGAGGACCTGAGTCTGCGTCCCATCTCTGTCATTTCCTGCCTGTGTCCCCTGAGCGAGCCACTCCAGTAAGAGGATGGGGACAGAAATGGGGTTTATCTCACATGGTGGAGATTTCACTGAATTAATAAAGAAAATACATCTTAGTCATGTAAGCAGCAGCAACATCACCACCACCACCATCATCCTCAGAGCATCCTGAGGCAGCCCAGGCTTTCTACATTCCAGGTGAGCTGAGAGCCCATTAGAAGGAGACGAGTCCTTGAGAATTAGAACCAGGCTGGAAGAACTTGGCCATCTTCTGGCCACAGTGCGTGCTGGAGGAGCAGGGACTACTCTCGATGGCGATTCTGTCCCCATCGTGTGAAACATGTCAGAGTCGCCCCTGTGAGAAAAATGCCTGAAACCCCTAAAATCCTGGGACAGAGACTGGGGTGCCTTGGAAAGTGAAGACGGCAGATAGGGAGTCACAGAGCACAGGTTCTCCGGACTCTGGCACGGCCAGTGAGTCATCTGCCAGCCAGAGGACAAAGCAACCCCAAGGACACTGCCCCAGCTCGGAGTCCTCTGCCCAAGTGCCCAGAAACGGTAAGCCCCAGGGGCATGTCCAACAGGATGGAGAGCAAAGGAGGGAAGCCAGTCCCCAGTGAGCACGGACTAGAGACCAGGGTCCTTTGGTGGGCCTCACCTCATTGAAGCCTCCAGGGAGCAAGTGTTCCGCAGTGGTTAAGGGTACAAGCCTAGGGCAGCACGGCTTCTGTCCCTGTCTTGGTCTTGTCCCACCACTAGCCCTGCAGCTCTGGGCAAGTGCCTTCACCTGCCTGTGCCTCAGTTTCCTCACCTGTAAACTCAGTATAAACATAGCTCATAGGATTGTTTTGAGTATTAAATAAGACTGATATAAACTGTTTAGCTCAGTGGCTGGTCCCTTAAAGAAGCTCATTATCATCATCTTGTTCATCCCTCCACCATCCCATCCCATCTCTCTAGCGTCTTCCTGCTAATTATCTCTAAGGAACAGGACCTATGGGTGAGGGGTCAAGACACGGGGGAAATTCTTCCAGCCTTTTAATGCTTTTTGTAGTTCTCTGCATTCACTCACAAAAACATCTTCCTGATGAATGAAGTGTAGTCACTTCAAAGAGAATCTCATGGACAGAGCTATCCCGAAGCATTAAAAGGCTTTCCCTGTGCTATTTCCTGAACCTTCCAAGACTTCTGGCATTGTAAACTCGGCTCTTCTCCTGACTCCTGGAGTTTGCTCTCAAATGAGCTGCAACTGAGTGCTCCTCCTGCCAACCCTGCCACTTCTCAGTCCTTATCACTGGCAACGCTCTTCATGTTGGGATGGCGACGCGTTCGTATTTGCTCACGGGCTGCCAGGAGCCAGCTGTGACACTTAACTATCCTCCCATCTTTTCTCCTTCCTGTCTCCATCCCCAAGCGTCAGGAACGAGGCTTCTGGAAAATGAATCACAGCCAGTCTAAAATGTCTGTGAAAGGCATTGAGGTCCATATTTAACAGTCTTGGATTCAGGGGACTGTGAAGGAGCATGTATGCATTCCTCAGCCCTCTGCCCGTCAGCACGTCTGTCTTTCCCTTCCTTTTACTCTGTATTACCCTTGGGGTAAAACACCTAAAGCCCAAGCACTTTCCAACCAGCCCAGCCCACCCAATGCACTGAAATGGGTACCTCGGCTCCAGCTGTGAAGGGATATAGTGAGAAACTAGACATGTTTGTGGCTCTCACTGCAAAGGCACAGGCCCCCAGCACCATTCCGTTCTGTTACATGAGTTCAATATTCAGCTTTTACATGCAGGAAGACACACGTCTGAGATTCTCTAGTTGCTGGGATGAGGTGCCAAGGACAGGAGCCCCAGAGCTCCCAGTTCTTGCTGCTCAACTGCTTTCTCTTACGTTAGAGAGTGACACTAAACGTCCTTATTTTTAACCAGGAAGAAAGTAATACACACATGAACCAAGCAGCATTGCTCACTGGGATCTCAATGTCATCACCTTGAGAATCTAAAAAAAAAAATGTCTATGGCACAAGACAAACTTCCCTCTAGGCTTTGCCACCCTCAGCACTTCCCCATCCCAGCTTCCCTAGCTTCCCTCCTGATGCTCAGCTTCCTTGATTTTCACAGCTTCTAAAATTAACCTCTGAGCTCCTACTGCTGCCTTTGGAGGGCAGCCCTGGCTAACGCTACCAGAGGCCATAAGCTGAGCAGCAAGTGATTCCGATAATCCTTCCCTTTCCCGAAGTCGGCCTTTCCACCTGCTTACTTTGGAAGGATGCTGGGGAGGGGGCTGGAATGGGGGAGCCTGTGTCCCGGTTGGCATCCTTCTCCGGTGCCTGGTGTGTTGGATACATCTCCCTCTTCCAGGCAGGGTGCGGAACGTCGCCTCGGTCCCTCCCCTCGGCTTGTCCCATTTTGTTGTTTTGTTTATTATCCAGTGTTCCTCTCTGGGAACATTCCAACTAGGGATTATATAAGCCTTTGAAGATGAGTAATGGTGATCTGACTTCATAACAATCCCTCCATTGGGGTTAAAGATGACTCACAGGGCTTGTCAAAGGGGAACTGCAAAGCAGGTACTTAAGTAGACTCTAGAAGCTGGAATTAGTCTCTGTAGCCACTTTTATGGGGAGAGGGAGGGAAGAGGTGGATGGATCTGACTAGGAGCAGAATCCAAAGTTCAAGAGATAACGAGGCAGCAATGTCCCGTGCGGATTTTTCTGGAAGTAGTGTCCTAGAGCGCATGTAAGATGTAATGGCGCACCTTGTAGGATGATCCCCGTGCTGCAAGATGGCAAAGTCTGGAAAAGATAACCTCATCACTGGTGCTGCTGGGAATGGGGACAAAACACTGAAGCCTTTGGTTTGGAGGAGATGCACACAGCTGCTTCATCGAAAAGGAAGCATCAGGTCATCAGGAGAGGCAGAGGGAGCCCACAGGGGACCCAAGCAAAACATGGGGTGGGGGGGTGCTGAGCTCCCTCGGGGCAATGTGGGGCCCCTCCTCAAAGATAAAGGGGCTCGGCCGACTGGGATTCTCACCAGCTTCTTGAGAAGTTTCCTTTGTATGATCTACTCAGCTTGGCCTGGCCGGTGGCCGGTCTGCCAGCCCCGAGCTGGCTTTGCAGATGCTGGGCCCAGGGAGGATGACAGGAAACAATCGAAGTGGCTGCCGTCTGGTGACCTTAAGTGGAGTGGCCACGAAGGTCGATGGCAAAGGAAAAGGCTTTCAAGCCACCCAGGGCCAGCTTCTTAGTGCTGGAAGTGACCGCGGCGGACAGACAAGGCTGGTGGCCTCTGTTCAAACAGGGCACCGCACAGCCCAGGAGGGGAAAACAAGAGGCTATAAATAGCAGCACGCCCGGGGAGGCTCTGTAAACAGCACTCAGCCACCACCCGGCCTGGGGAGCAGAGCACAGCAGCCTCGGTGCAGACACGGGGCCGCCTGAACCCGCTGCGCTCACACGTCCACCCGGGGACACACGCACACCAACACCACGGGCCAGGCCGCCCGTCCTCCAGCGCCATGGCTGGGTGCTGGTGCCTCTGAATCTTGTCAGGGAGGAATCACCTCCTGCTTTTTCCAGGCCTTGGGCAAAGCTGGTGAGGCAGGGGGATGGCAGCTGCAAAAGGCACTCATTGAATCTCAGGGAAAAAAAAAAAAAAAAAAAAAAACATGACCCAAGTAAAATGAAAACAGGAGGGAGGGGAAGAGAAGCCAAGAAATGCTGAGAGAAGACCAAGGCCATGGGTGGAGACACACACCTCCCACGGGCTTACAGGAGGCTGACTGGCTTCCCAAGTGCACGCAGAGGACACTCATGGCAGGTTCACGTCCTTCCTACAGTCCTGTTCCCCCACCCTCGGGAGCTTTACTCTGGGCTGTTGACCAAGCTCTCACTTGACCAGTAGGGGCTTTTACTCAACACTGGGGTGAGGTCGATGGGAAGGTGAATACAAAGATGCTGCTCCTACCCCTCTCCCGAGTCTTTACACACGGATTTCTTGGCTGCACCTGTCAGTGGGCCTCTCCTTCCATGACTTTTGTGGGCCTCCTGGTTCTTTCCTTCGTGGAAGGACCTTGGAGCCCCCCTTCAGGAAGGCTGAAGCTGGATTTCTCACAGTGGTTAAGAGCGAGGGAGGAAGAAAAGCCTAAAAATGATCCTATGGCTTCAACACATGAACATCGAGCTTTTGAAACTCAAATTCAGTATTTCCACGCAAGACTCTGGATACCTTGAAAAAAGTAATTATTTTTTTTAAAGATTTATTTATTTATTTATTTATTTATTTATTTATATTTATTTATGATAGACATAGACAGAGAGAGAGAGAGAGAGGCAGAGACACAGGAGGACGGAGAAGCAGGCTCCATGCTGGGAGCCCGACGTGGGACTTGATCCCGGGACTCCAGGATTGTGCCCTGGGCCCAAGGCAGGCGCTAAACTGCTGAGCCACCCGGGGATCCCCGAAAAAAGTCATTATTTATAGTTGGGTTGTTGTGGTGAGAGAGTGGGGAGAAGCTCACTTAACCACGAGAACATTAAAAGCCATTCACTTGTCAGCGAATCACGATCAATCCTGTTTCTTTTCTACCTGTGCTCAAGAACCTTGGGATAATGGACTTGCATGGAAGCTGCTGGGAATTCCTTAATGACCAATCCCCCTGCCCGTGTCCCTCTTAATTCCATTATTTTGGTTCATCAAAATCATGTCTTTAGGCCAACGATCACCATGTACAGTGGCTGGGGGCTAAGGAAGATGCTAGAGAATCTTGCACAGCTCCGATGAAACAAGTATGTTTCCCCAGGATAAGTTATGCAATCTGATTCTGGAAACCATTTCAGACTGTAACTTGGTTACAACCCGGTCTGTACTCTTCCTGCAATGTTATCTGAGAATGGCGTTTTTTTGTTTTGTTTTGTTTCAATTTCTCTGTAACTTCAAATATCTTTGAAAAACCACATTACTAGTTACTGGACTGTACTAGATACACAAGTGGCAAAAAGCAGTGGCATTTGCTTTTCGGAGGTGTGGGCAGCCTAACACTTCAACTGCTGGCAATCCGAGTGGAGCAAAGAAAGAATGGGAACTCTGCACCTTTCAGAACAGGTAATGGCAGCCCCAGAGGGATGAGTCTCCCCTGAGAATGTGTGGCCACATCTCCTGAATCTTCTAAAGGAAGGAAAAAGATAGGATAGAGTCAAATTTCCTAAAGCTCTGGGGAAGGCTGTGACCCAAGGAGGGCTATGAAGGATGGTCTGGAACTGCGTATCAGTCTGCTACTGACAAAAGCACCCAAGAATGGATGTTCTCCAATTTGGGGCATTTCTCTAAGGAGGCCTGCAGCCCTCAGGCAGCCAGAGCCCCAAACAAGCTGAAGGCCCAGCCCTAAGGATGAGCCAGCAGGCACCAGTCCCTGAGTGTCGTGGGCTCTGCTGTGTTATGCTATCATCTCCAACCGGTATGTTCCATCCACGGGAGGCTACCATGCAGCCATGTCCTGAGCAGACCCTGGCAAGTGAGTTGGCCATCTGCTCAACAGGGTTCTGGCTGGGGGTGAAGTGCGAGCAGAGGAACTAGATTCAAGTCAGGAGGAGGAGGGGACAGATCCCTCCATTTAAGATCATCACTCGGGATGGAGACCTTTCTAAAACCATGGTAGTCTAGCTCCAGAGGCGGGAAAAAACACGGGGCAGTGGATAGAAGAGAAGTTCAAGGAAGGAAAAGCGCTGTCTCAAGCTTGATGTTGCTCAGAAGGTGAAGACAGGAGCCCTGCTAGCTAAATTCGGCCTCCTCTTCTTTATGACAGCTTGGAAGGCTGGTGGGAATGATACTCATCCAAGTGATGGTCCATTTCAAGGCCACCCCAAGCTCCTTACACCTACCTTGCTACCTCTCCTCTCTAGCTATAAAATGGTAGCCTGCTGTTGATGAGGTCCCAAAAGGGAAAGAAATTTCTAGAAATGGGCACTGCTCAGTTCCATAACTGTGAAACTGGCCCGACATAGCCTCTTCTAGCAGAAACCACAAACTCCCAGGAACTACTCCTGTGGGAGAAAGGAAGTTCTCTCCATGGGGACTCATTATGGGTCTGCTTCCCTTCCCCCAAGTCTTGAGCTCTGAGATCATATGAAAACTCTGTCATCTCAGAAACACACCTATGCATTCATTCATACATATGCATGGCTGCACGTTTGTTCGCATATGCATGTAATCATGCACTGAGGTAGTTCTGAAGTGATTCTACGAGGGAAGTTCTAGTTGAGCATTAGTTGTTCCTATGGCCTGGTATATAAATGAGAAGGTTAAGTTCACAAACTATGGTGCTGTAGGCTATAGAAATATCTACTCACAACCTGCTTGTATCTCAGGGGGAGTATTCAAAAGCATCATGGCACTGGCAGCATCAATGTCAGGATCTGGAAAAATCAACCAATAAATAACATTATTTACAACGGGGCTGGTGCGTGTGTGTGTTCTTCCCCCTGCAAGTTAGTTTATGAAAGCAACAGAGAAAAAAAAAAAAAAACATCCAGGAACTAGATGAGCTATCCCAAAGGTGACTTTCTTCCAGTTTGGATTTGAGAGGAAGGCATTCTAGAATGAGATTTAAGGGGCAGGTTGTAAGTTTTTCAGACAAAGCACGGTCCCTCCTCGTTTTGCGATTTTCACAGATCGCACTGTATGTTCCTGTTAAGTTGGTGATCTGTGCCCCCCCCCCCCCCCCCCGCAGCTTGCTACCCTGGCACGGCGGAGTAAGGCAGTGGGGTGACGATGCGAAGTTCAGCTATAGGAATCTTTGATGGACGGGGGAAGCTCAGAGCTCCAAGAAGAGACAGCCCTAAATATACCCGCATCTAGTGTGATACAAACAAGACTTCGGGTCACTTCCATCTGTCAGCAGAATGTGAATTGTGTTTTACGAGACTGTGTGTGCCCGCACACGGTGGCGGTAGAGGTGGTGAAGGCATTAAAGAAAACGTACTTGAAAATCTAAAGAAAAAAATTAAAGTCCCGATGTTGGGGGCACAATGTCTGCTTCCGCATCTATTACCGCTTTTAATATGCCCCCCCCCCAAAAAAAATTCCCATCACTTCGTTGCTGTAATTCTTAATAGGTTTCTGAATCCTTACTGATCCACCAGTTGACAGATGGCAGGTTATACAGAGACAGAGAAAAATATTATCCTTTTATAACTAAATTCATTTTCCTGTGAGAAACAGCAGCGCTGCTGCTATGGAAATGAAAGTTGCCATGGCAACAGTAAACAACCCCCAAGAATGGTCACTGAATAGGCTGAAAAGAACATCTGCCCCAGCGCAGCGTCCCAGCTGCCCTGGGGCGAAATGCGCTAATAGTGCGGTGAGGCCTCGTGACAGAAGCTGCTGCCTGTGCCCTGTCCAAATAAATGAAGTGTGCAATTGAAGTCGACATCAAAATGCTTGCCCTTGCAGATTACCACCTCTGTGTCCGCTAAACCCAATGACGAATGATGGGGGGGGGGGGGCATGGGGGACAGGAGCGCTCGCACTTGTCAGTTTTTGTACAAATTACACACCAAAAAATTCAATTTACTACTAATGGCTCCACGGCACTTTATTTTGGGTATTATGCTAGGAAATGACTTTTTTACTGTTTAAAAAAGTACATTTTTCATACTTTATATGTGCAGTTTAATTCCAAGGGAGTAATGTGATGCAGTATAAAGCCCCACAAGCGATTAATAATACGGATGACGCTGGTTCCAGAAGACAATGTCTCAAAAAAAGGGAGGAGGAGGTGGTGGTGGTGGTGGTGGTGGTGGTGGTGGTGGAGGAAAGAAGCTTTATTCTGTAGGCCTTTTTCGATTTTGCCTGCAGGAGGCCTGTTACTTATGCTCTGTAATGGAGTGAAGGTTTATTTTGTATGAGAAATATTGTATGAGAAACAGGTAAATTAACTTATTTGGCAACTCCTGGGGTGAAATTCCTAAAACAGTCATTGCTCCCCACTGGTAGTAAAATATATATATATATATATTAGTTGAACTGAAAGACTTCAAGGTCCCACTCACAGCTCTGAGAGTTCCTGCTGCCCTGTGCCCTCCCCACACGGCCTGTTGCCAAGAGGCAGGGCTCAGAGCTTCTGGAAGATGCAGTGGAGGGACTGAGGCAGTCGCCTGCTCCTTTTTTTTTTTTTTTCTTGGAAAAGACCCCCTCCTCTCTTAGGGCTGAGTGAGAAAACACACCTGTCTCTTGGCTGAGTGAAGGTTCCTTACCATCTTCGAGAACACAAGTGTTGCTGGCCACCCAGGGCTGGCCTGGCTGGGTGGCCCCTGCCTCCCCAGGGGACTCTGACCCAGATTTTTCCTCAATGACCAGGAGGTTCGATGGGGACAGAACAAGGCGAAATCCAGAGGAAAGAAATCAGGAATCTTTTCCCATTTATTTTCCCAGAAAATTAAAGTGGTTCTTTATTCTTCAAAAACACATGGGACCATGGGAGGAAGGTGCAAAGGGCCACGGATAGACATAAGGAATGAAATGAGAAAAGAAAAGAAAGACAGCTTTTGAAGGAAAAAAGTACCATCAACACCCACATGGATTTCACAGAACCTAAGGGGTAACTTGGAAAGTGCTTCGGACCCACAAAACGTCACCCCGACTGCCACCCCCATCCCAGCTGGGCCAAATCAACACATCAACGTGAACACAGGACAAGTTTAGGAGAAGTCTCCCAATCCATCCTTCTGCCCAATCAGACGTGCCACGTGGAGGCCTTTGCAGACAAAGACTCCCATGCCACCTTGGCCCTCCTGCTGGTCTCTGGGCATTTAGGGAAGGAGCCACACCCAGTCCTGTCATGATCTTATTCGTGATCATTTCTACAGTGCCCTACCTTGCATCCCGAATGGACCAGTTCCTGTGTGGTAAGAGCGCAAACACATAGCCCTATAAGGCAGAAGGCAAGAGAGTGCAAGGCATGGGGGATGTCCTCCTCCTGACATCTCAGCAGTTGGAATTAGCAAACAGGCAAAGTGCAATGGTTTGAGAAAATGCATTCTACGTTCATCGTGTGCACACTGGCATCACGGTCATGCGACCCTTTCCCCAGGGGACACAGTGCGTGCCCTCCTCGGTGTCCAGTCTGATGAATTGTATACCAGGGGCACCACCACCAGGATGAAGACAGAGAGCACAAGATACAGATTTCCATCACCCCAAGGTTTCCTTGTGCCCATTCGCAGCCAGACCCCCACCCTTGTCCTGGGCAAGTCCTGGTTTGCATTCTCTCTCTCTCTCTCTCCCTGATGTAGTACCACAGTGGATTTCTTATTCCTTCCATTATTGAGCAGTATCCTGCTGTGTGGACAGAACTACACTTTATCTGTGCACCTGTAGATGGAAGATCCCAGAGTGGGATCATCTAGAAGCAGCCCCTATGAGCTTCTGCATCTGTCTTTTGTGAACGTGTTTTCCCTTCCCTTGGGTAGCTGCTGGGAAGAGCATGTCTAACTCTACAGGGGACTGATGAACTCTCCTCCCAAGAGGCCGGACTATGTCTGAGAATTCCAGTTGTTTCACACTTTTGTCAATACTTGAAACTGTCAAGCTTGTAAAATTTTACCCATTCTCCTGGCTGTGTGGTGGTCTTTCACTGTGGTTTTAATGTTTATCTCCCTAATGACAGATGATGTTGAGCATCTCTTCATGAGCTAAGTGGCCCGTAGTGTATCTTCTTTGGTGAAAATTCTGTTCACGTCTATGCCCACTGCTCAGCTGGGTTGTTTAACCCAACTGTCAAGTTGTAAAGTTCCTTAAACATTCTGGATAGAAGTCCTTCGTGAGAGATATTCTTTTCCTCAATCCGTGGCTTATCTATTCAGTTTCTTAACAGCAGCTTTTAATAAGCAGAGCGTTACATTTTTATGAAGTCCAATTTATGAATTTCTTTTAAGACTCAGTTTTGTTTGTCCCTAACTAAGAAATCTTTGCCTACCCCCAAGGTGCAAAGATTTCCCTCTTGAGCAGCTTCTTTTTCAGTCTCATGCGTTGGTGTCACATTATCTGGGTTCCATACTCAGATTTACAGGTAAATGAGAATGGGAGTCATCAACCAGAACTTTCTTCATCCAGTAGGTTGGTTCAGCACAGACCTCCTAGAACTGTACAGATCAACACTGGAAGGCCCCACTTTGACTCCAGGTGGGTTGGGGCACACTAGGCAGCCTGAGGGAAGGTTTGATCAGCCACGTTTCTATGGAAAAAAGGTCTCTCGGACCTGCTCCTAAATATCTGCCATGACTTCCTATTCATCACACCTCGACATCCTGTGTGTGCTTCAGAGCCAACAATCTGCGATCTCTCCAAAGAGATGCTCCCATGCTTCTGCATCTACCTATTACTAAGTTTTCTTCCCTCTTTAAACAAAATATTATGAAGACAGTGTGTGCTCACTGTAAGAAAAAATATATATCTGGTAGATATAATTTGAGAATTAAATGTCTTCCCCAAAGACCCATTCTCAGATTCACATTTCCTTCCTCCCTTCCTTCCTTCCTTCCTCCCTTCCTTCCTTCCTTCCTTCCTTCCTTCCTTCCTTCCTTCCTTCCTTCCTTCCTCCCTCCCTCCCTCCCTCCCTCCCTCCCTCCCTCCCTCCCTTCCTCTTTCTTTAATTCATGAGACACACAAAGGGGGGCAGAGACACAGGCAGAGGGAGAAACAGGCTCCCTGTGGGGAGCCCAATACGGGACTCGATCCCAGGACCCTGGGATCACACCCCAAGCCAAAGGCAGACGCTCAACCGCTGAGCCACCCAGGTGCCCCCCAGATTCACATGTTCTTGTACAGACACCCAGAAATTGTCTAAAGTTGTCTATACAGATACAGACATTTAGGTATGCTCACCAATGGTAGGTATTTATACTTACGCACCTGTACCCATTCTTTAAAAAGGGGTTTATATGAAAAATACTTTTCTTCAATTTTTCACTAGATAACACACCTTGGCAACCTTTCATATTCACATACATTATCTGAAGTTTTCCTGTGGTGGCTTTTTTATGCATAAAAACATGCCACAATGTTAGTACTGACAGTCTCTGTCCTTTAGGCTGTAGACTACGGGGAGAGCAAAAATAAAACATCTGTAACCTGTGCCCAGTACACTGCTGCTCCCTATAAATCCTGAGTCCCTGAGGACTCAGTCTTGGCATGGCAATCCCCTCCTCCTTCCCTGTGTCCCCCTCCCTAAGAGGATGAAGCATGGCCCATCCACTCCCTCCTCAGGCTGCTCACAGCTCTTACTTCCTCAACCTCTCTCTCTGGGCCCACCCCCATTTGCTACCTTAGGTAACGTGTTATTTTTTGTGGGTTTCCCTGAAAGATTACATTCTCTGTGGTCAGGAGAGACCAGTGGTGGCATACATCTCTAGGTATGAGAGAGGCTTTCTGATGCAAATTTTTGAACAGTACGCTTTTGATCAAGGACACGGGCCTTGAGGTCATGGGGTCTTAGGAGTTTTTTGGCTAGAGAGGTTTTAGGCAACTAGGCAACTGTTTAGGAGCTAGGGGATGTTTCTGCTCTGGAAGCACGGCTGATGCTGAAGGATAAAAGGTCCAGAACTAGATGCAGGGGAAAGTGAGCAGTGGGTTGACGGCACAGGATTTTCCCTGGGCTTAAAAAAGAGGTTTTCTTCCCCAAAATGGTTCAATCCACTTTATCAGCACAAGAAGAAGATATTTTGGGCAAGAACTCTTTTTAGGAATGAAGATCCACTTGGCAGGAGTATCCTTCATGTTGCCTCTCTGGGGAACTGAGCTGAGGGGTACAGGAGAATAAAGGAACATCCCCTCTATTTCTGAAAAGGAGAGTCTTCCAAAAATACCTGATTCAGCATCCTCATACAGAAACCCCAAATCATTTACCTTGGCTTAATTCAGTATAACATCAAGGCTGCCATCATGGATGCTTAGTAAAGTGATGACCATCCTTAAAACGGAGCCAGTCTCAAACCTGGATTAAAAAAAATTCCTCCTCTGCTCATGCTTCAGTAACAAATGTTACTTCTCCTCTGGACCAGTTCCCAGCATCCCATTTCAATTTTCATCTTTAATGCGGTTGTCTTATCACATTGCCTCTTTTCTGTGGTACAGCACTGAAAAAATGGTCACACATCTCAAAGATGCTTTCAAATCCTTTTCTCGTGAAGGTACATACACAATTACATTATGCTACAGTGAGAGAAATAGGTAGCAAAGTTTCTAGAACCAATGGTTCAGCTTCTTGGATTAAAAACTATATAGGGGATCCCTGGGTAGCTCAGCGGTTTGGCGCCTGCTTTTGGCCCAGGGTATGATCCTGGAGACCGGGGATCGAGTCCCACATCAGGCTCCCTGCATAGAGCCTGCTTCTCCCTCTGCCTGTGTCTCTGCCTCTCTCTCTCTCTCTGTGTGTCTCATGAATAAACAAAATAACAAAACAAAAAACAAAACTATATATACTGCACTTCATTTTCCCAAAATGCAGAGACGGGTTTCTTTGGGGCACCGAGATGGGGGTATGGTGGGGTGGGAAGAGATCTTTTCTCTGTGAGTGTGATGGGAAAAGAACTGGTCAAGGAATGAGAATTCTTGGGGTCAAGTCGTGGGTAAGCTGCCAATTAACATGTAACTTTAATTTTGCTGGGATGGAGCACATTTCTTTTAAAATGGTGGGCGGTGGCTGCAGACTTGGGAGGGGACTTCACCTCATTCCATATAGTTCTGGCTCTGCCTCTAAAGCCCTCTGCCTTCCTTTTCCCTTTCTGGTTCATGGCTGCCAGAACTATGGACTCCGAGGGGCACCTACCAAATGCTGTATTTGTTCCAATGCCCCTGGAGGAAGCTGACACTCTTCATAAGGCTAGGAGAATACCCTACTGTCTCTGGAAAGCCATGACCGGTCATTCTGGGCATGTGCAGGGTTCACTTTGAGCAATGCATCCAGCCTGGCTTAGGGATCTTGTGGATCCCTAGGGTAGCTTCCTGTCTGCATTTACTCTCCTTCCTCTGGGACCTGGGGTCATAGGGAAGTGATGCCAGAGACCATCTATTTTAACAAACTAAGAATACAAAGGTGAGTTGGAAGCTCCTGGTTCAGTCCTCATGGCCATAGAGGGCTACAACATGTGAGTACCACCCCTAGCATGGCTGAACTGACCGATTTAACCAAATGATACCGAAATCCCATACGGGAAGCCTGAGAATTATAATCAATGATTCTCCTAGAAATCATTTAATTGTCCATAGGTCTAATGGGTTTATTTCTACACTTCCATACCTGAAATGTTTTACAGGATGTTGACAGGTCTTTATATAACTGAATAAAAAAGATTCAAGAAGCATAAAGAAACCACCAAACAGTAGATGACACACATGTGGACATAAATCATGGGATATAAGGACATGACGCTCATTCAAACAAGTGCACACACCCAAGTGCTCATATTCTCTCGTATTCTCCACTAGAAAGTGAGCCCTGCTACAGGAACCTCCTCTGCTCCCTGTATTCCCAGCACCTGGAACAGTGCCTGGAACAGGGGTGCTAAATAAATCGCTGTTAAACAAACAAATGCATGGCTTATCCAACAGCTAAGGCTGTTGCTGCTGCTGATTCCAGGGCATAGGCCTTTTTTTTAAAAAGAAAGTTAGCACTTTTATAAAAAATTATTTATTTTTAAGTAAGCACTAGGTCCAATGTGGGGCTTGAACTCGTGACCCTGAGATCAAGAGTTGCATGCTTTACCAAGTGAGCCGGCCAGGCACTGCAGTGCATAAACCTCTTGATGTACAGTGGAATCCCCCTGGAACTTCAAAAAAACAAATGTCAGGCCCCACCCCAGACGACACTGAGTTTTACAAAAATTCACCAGAGGAATCTGTTGTGTAGGAAAGGTGAAGAACCACCTTTGGTAGTAACAAATCAAGGGCATATGGATGCCATCCAAAGCAGTCCACTGAGGAGGACAAGTGCTCCCCAGAAATCTGTTATCACCTATAACATCACTAGGTCTCTTTGCTTTGAAATATCTTTACCCACTTTCTGCAACTCTGCACGAGTGACACATCTGAAAGTATTTGGTTAATCCATGAAAACGGAGAAAAAAATTACGCGGGATAACTTTTAGGGCCAAGAAGACAAGAAACAGATGAAAACAAATAAGCAAGCAAAAAAATAAAAATCCCAGCAAGGTATACATTTCCAGGGGGAATTCTGGATATGCCTAATTTCATTTATGCACACTCCATATGCTCTAAGTTAAGTGGTTCTCAATCAGGGATGGTTTTGTACTCCTTCCCTCCAAGGGCATATGGCTGTGTCTGGAGACATTTCTGATTATCATGACTGGGTAAGAGGGGAGGGTACCACCGGCATCTCGTGGGTAGAGCCCAGGGATGCTGCTCAACATTGTACAGTGTACAGGACAGCCTCCTACAATGAAGAATCACCCAGTCCAAAATGTGAACAGTGCTGAGATCGACAAACCCTATTCTAAGCTTAAGGGTCCATGCGCTGTGGTCAAGAAGAGCAGGTCTTTGAGTCAAAGGATCTCAAACAGTACACATCAAAGATAAATACATATGAAATTTACTTTGTTGTGGTGTGCCCCCCCCCCCCCCCGCTTTTTTTACAAAGTCCCCTAGGCCTAGGTTAAAAGAACTGTGTCCGTGGCTTTGAAACCACTGAAGTAGGGAGTGGCACTTTTTGGCCACTGTCGCAATCAATCAAGATAGCTCTAAGGTAGCAGCACAGGGTAGTGCTGTCAGAAGCAGTGAGGTCATTTACCACGAATATTTCACTTCCCTGTTGGCTGAAGATTCTTAAGAGGATATTCACCGTGGGTAGAAATGCAATGATCTGAGGGGTTCCTACAGCCAGATAGGTGTGTGTGTGGGGGGAGTGGTACCACAAAGCCCAATGGATAGTCTTCATGATAGATGGGATTTTAGGGAGTAAAAATCTCAAGCAAAGATTGACTCCAAGTGGTGACTTTAAAAATCATCTTTAAGATGGAAGTTAGAGCTAGAGAACACCAAGAGTGGCTCTTCTCCAAAAAACGGAGTCCAAGAAAACTCCAAAGCTTTGACACTCTGAAGAAATGAGGCAAGCTGAAAGTCACAATTAAGCCAGTTGAACCTAATCATTGTTTTTGCAAGAAAAGAGAATCTAAATCAAGCTGAGGGAGTAGGAGATGAATAATCGATAAGTGCATTTTAGATATTATTAGGCTCCCATTCACACATCTTCCGATTCTTTCTCAGCTTAGAAGCAGTGAACTCTGAAGGAGGGTTGTACTGGCTCTGATGAGCAGCGTCACCATCAACTCTGCAAATTAGGAACCCATTTATCCAAGTCAGTTCCCTTTAAACTTGCGTAAATTGCCCATTTATTGCCCCTAATTCCATTTCACATGGAAGGGGATTCTAGGAAAAGGTTCTGGATGATAAGCCCAGAGCTCAGGGTGTACCCTGGGCTGGGAGTCAGACGACAAGGTCTCTCCTCTCAGATGCGTCGGCTCTCGAGGACTCAGATGCCCTATCTCTAATGTGGCATTAGGGTGGCTGAGCCAGGGACCACCCCCCCCCCAAGGGCCATGGACTCTCTGAGTCCATCACTGTCACTGCTGCTTCTCTGCTTGAGAAGTAAAAGCTCACTGACACTCCCCATGGCAGATGCTTCCAGCTTGTTTTCTCCACTCAATGAGAAACACTTTAACTTGGACGTCTGCTAGGTTTCTCCATTCAAATGTCCCCTTTGCTTCTGCATTTCTGAAAGGTCTGTTGGTTCACTGCCTGTCTTTCCAAATCTATGCTGCTTCCAAGTCCTTTCCTGGGGCACAGGAGGGTCCATCCCATCTCTCTGGCACTGCCACTCCAACACCTCTTTTTAGCCAACACTCCAAATTACCCTAACAATGCACATTTACCTCTTTAATGTCTTTGACCAGTTGGGGGAAGTTTTTCTAGCAGATACCTGGAAGCAAATGGAAAGGACTCACATGGATTCAGGGTGACAGTACAAACAGTCTAAAAAATTCTAGAAGTTGAAGACCAGGGTAAAGGTGACAGGACACCCAGAACAGGGTATGACTTCTGACCCAAGAGTCATAACCATTTTTGAAGAGGCAAGGAAGGCATTCTGGTTTGGTTCTGTTTGGCTCATTAAACTATGCTACAGAGGCCTGTCTGTGATGGGGTAAAAAAAAAAAAAAAAAGAATTTTTTTTAACTTTTTGTAGGTGAATGAGAAACTGTAGGCTTCTTGGCAGGTGCCTTTTGCTTTGCACCTCGTTCAGTCGTAAATCCACTTACTGTGTTCCCTGACTTTTGCGTCCCTGGGGATGCTCTAAGTGACAGGTAGCGGCAGAGGAGACATCTGAGACATCCAGGGATTGGGTAAAGGGGATTCCGACGCGGGGAGGGAGGAGTACAGGGAATGAATGCTGAAGCCCTCTAGATTCTGGAACTGCTTTTCCTTTGAAAACCTCCTGCTTGGTCCTGGCTTCTTCAACCAGTGACAGAGCCAAAGCTCTCACGAGAGCCCTGAGAACTGAAAGGCCTGGCCACGCTGATGTCTCAGAAGAAGGAGGTCAGAAGAGAAGCCAGTGACAGTACCAGGCCCCGGAGATCCCCAACACAGGAGCCAAAAGCCAGCAGGACAATCAGAGCACCAGAGCACAGACAGGGCATACGACTGGCCAGGAGTGTTGGGGACCACCCAGGCATCTATCTTTAGTCCTTTTTCCCTCTCCACACTGTTGGCTCATCTTTCTCAACCGCCAATTCCCTCCAGCCTACGGGAAGATCAGTTCCTGCCCAGTCCCCACCCTGGAAGCCACTTCCTCCTCTAGTCAAGGTCATAGGGCTGCAGGCAACCCCAGCACACACTCTCCCACAGCTCCAGCTGTTCTCATGGCAGCCCAGCCCCCACCAGGCATCGCAGTCTTGCTGATGCTGACAATTGAATATTTCCATTTGCATGGCATCTTCAATGAGGTCTGTCTTCAACTGGGTAGACGTGCAAAGCCTCTTTTTCCAGAAGCAAAGAGCCAGTCTCT
Organism: Canis lupus baileyi; assembly: GCF_048164855.1. Taxonomy (NCBI): domain Eukaryota; kingdom Metazoa; phylum Chordata; class Mammalia; order Carnivora; family Canidae; genus Canis; species Canis lupus. Next base: position 61,828,041 of record NC_132846.1, read on the forward strand.
GAGTGACACTGGCAGGTGCATTAGTGAGAGTAAATATCACTCACAACCCTGACATCAGAATTCCAAGGTACAAATCAGCGGCTTGCCCGGCCTGCGGTTGGCTTCCTCCCTAATATCCAAGCCACAAAGAACTGGAGGGGCTAACTCTGAACACAAGGCCCACTTTGTCTGGGAATGTGTGTATTATGCTGACTCACAAGAATTTCAAAAGGGACCAGGGAAGCATTGATTCTCCCAGTTCTGACAGTAGAGTGTCATCAGACAGACGTGTTAGAGCCAAACCTTACCCGTGCCTTCTGCACAAATGTCTACCATATAGAACCACACACCGCCCCGTGTAATGTGCTGGCACCTGTATGGGCCTACGCCACCAACAATTACTCATCTGAGATGATCTTGTCACTGAAGGTGTTTCCTGTGCTGAAATCAACTCCCTTACTTGAGAGCTCCTTCTCAAACACCTGGAAGGGGAGACCACCGCAACTCCACAGTTAACCCCATAGCAGTGACACTATGGTGTGGGTAAGTGGTGAGGCTCTCCATCTGGGAGTGACACCCAGAATTTTCTGTTACTACTCCCAAGACCAGTCAGAGGCTCTTCTCAGAACCCATCTGCAGTCAGAGGACATGGATGGGTGTATAGGGAACAACAACAAATCATCTGTTTACAGCCCATCGAGTCATCAGTTACAGCATCCCAGGAGAGGGTGCCCCGAGAAACTGGAACCAGAGAATGCAGGATGGACAGAGGAATGTGCAGTTCCCCACCTGGATCCTTTGCACCTGCATGGTGGGGATGGGAGTTCAAGTTCACATGGCATAATAGCCCCCCTTTGCTACAACTGATTTTCAAATGAAAGTTTAGTATGTTGTCTGGGGAGACAGAGGCCCAGGACAGCTCTCTCCACTGCTGTGCCCTGTGTCCATGGCAACAAGGGAGGCCAGTCTGCCAGGTGTGTGTGTGTCAGGAGACGGAGGGCAGCAGAACCAGAGCCCGACCCACAGTGCTGTGGGAGAAAACAGACAATGAGGCCCACCCACAGGAAGTGATACTCTGGGGAGGCTGAGTGTGATAGGGAGCCGGAGGGCAGGGCAGGATGGCCTTCAGGTTTTTCTCTAGCTAGTCAGGAGGTCCCTGTCCGTTCAGAGGACCCCAGAGCAGGAAGCTGATCAACAGGGTGCCAGGGAGGCAGGGACTTCTGCATCTACCTTTAGATCTCAGAAAACCAACAGCTTTCTGGCCACCCCACTCCCAAACGAAAGTCAGAAGAAAACTAGTCACTACTAAAACTTAGTGACTTAAATCCTGCTTGGGCCTCTTATCAAGAAATCAGAAGGAAATACAGATACAAGCAGGCCCCCTTCCCTACATACACAAACATTCTCTCTCTACAATCATCTGTTGACACCTGCTGGCAAGGGGGTCCTTGAAAGCCATCTCTTTCTCCCTTAGAGACCTGAGCTTCAGGGACAAAGAGGAACCAAAGGAGGAGGAAGCACATTTCCCATGACAGGCTTGGAGATCCTTATTCATGCTTCAGTCCATAAGTGACACACCAAGGACCCTGGCACTGGTTTTGGGCAGCTGGAGGGTGGTCTTGATAGGGAACCATGTTGAATCCTGCCAGCCCATCCCCTTGGCTATTCTTCCAAAGTTAACTGCAGCTGCTGATTCTTAGGATTACTGGTCACTGAGCTTTGTCTGGGCCTCAGTTTTAATGCTTAGCCTTTTATGCTTTCTGGTCTAATCCTTTCCATCCCGCCCCCCAAATACATTAGAAAAAAAAAGATTAAAGCAAATCTGGTGCTTGGTGTTTTTTTTTTTTTTTAAACCTTTGTGTAGTTCTCTGAAACATTTATTCAGAAACAACCTACATTATAAAATAAATCGGTTGAAAAATAAAAAATAAAGTACCAACAAAGTACTTGTTTCCTTTAGTCTACATGGCAACTTTTCCTGGTGTCTGTCTTAAACCTGGCTCCTGGGATGTCCTGAACCTTTTAGGGGTTGCAGAGTAAGTGGGTACACTGAAGAGGCTGTAATAATATAACGGTTATTAATTCTGTTTTCACTGAATAGTGCACACTCAGTTGCATACAAGGACACATGGGCACCATCCATCCATTGTTGAGAACAAAAAATATCATTGAACTGATAATCAGCAATTCCTTTCAGATCCAGTTCAATGTGGACATATAGGTTCAAGATTAAGGCTGTAAGTAAAGGCATCCTGACCATAAAAGGATTACGCTTTCCACACAACAAAACTTAAGCATAACATGGTGCTACTGGAAGAGTAATGAGGAGGAGCCCAGCCTATCCCAATCCTGAAGGAGATCCCAATCTTCTATACAGGTAGAAGAGCCCTGAACTCAAACAGTTCATAGGTAAGGAGGCTGGGAATGATTAGCTTGGGCTTAAAATTTAGTCTAACCATAAAGCAATGAGCCGATTTTCTGGTGGGTGAATGGGAAATCTGTTCTGAAGACAATTCCCAGAAAAGTCTCTAGAACAGTTTTTGGGAATGGCTGCAACTCTGAAACAAGTATTGGGGTTGTAAGGAGTCTACTTTGAAGGATCTCCCTTTCTGTGGGGTGGAGTGGGGGATGTGTTTGATTAAAAAAAAAAAAAAAAAAGACCTCCTTACTTTTCAGCCCATAGTAAGTGGTTAAAACACCTAGTACATAAAAATACTAACTGAGGGCACCTGGGTGGCTCAGTGGTTGAGCGTCTGCCTTTGGCTTGGGTCGTGATCCCAGGGTCCTGGGATCGAGTCCCACATGAGGCTCCCTGCAGGGAGCCTGTTTCTCCCTCTGCCTTTCTCATGAATAAATAGATTAAAAAATCTTTAAAAAAATAATGAATGTAATGTGGGATAAAGTAGGCCCAAGTGCTGAGGGCAAGAGCTTGCTCAGGGAAGCGTCTTTTAAAAGAGGTGAGTTCAGGCCAAACCTGATGTCCTCTTGCAGATGCTATGTATTCATTCCAGAGCTATAAACGCTAAGCCAAATAAAGGTTTCCAGTTTGTGTCTGGGGCATATCTATTTCTGAAAAAAAAAAAAAAAAATCCGAGAGAGATGACAATCACCAGACAATATGATTAACAGACCTGGGTAGACTCTAGAGGTAAAAGTGACAAAAGGTGACGGTGTGGTAGGGGAAGGTCTGTTCCCACTGGGGCTGCAGCGAGGACAAAACCATCTGGAGACAGCTCTGCAGGCCAGCCCAGCAAGCTGGTGGATCAGGTTACTTCGCGATAGCAACAGAGTTCATTCTCTTAGCATGAAAGGCATATTTCATCTTTCAAGAGGAAAAAAGTTACAGCAAGGATTATGCAAAGCAAAACAGCACAAAGGCAACAGCAAGACAGAAAAGGGAAAGTCGATCAGCTGCCACCAAGCCGGCACCTGGGGCTCTCTCACCCTTTCAAGATTCTTCTAGGAAGGGATTCAGCATATTTTCACGAAGCCTGCGTCCTGTCTGGGAGTCTGCCTCAGAGTGGCCACTGCTCTTTCAAAGTAAGGGCTTTGGGGAGGGTTGAGGAGTGGGGAAATCAAACCGATGATCTGTTTTTTAAGCATATCCAGTTTTTCTCAGTTCATATTCTGGAGAAGCCCGAAAAGCCTATTTGTGCAAGCTCTGACCACCGAGACTCTTGGTGATGGGCATTCGGTCTACCCTGATAGGCCAAGCGGGCAGAAGCAGAGCCAGCGCCACCAGCCTGCTGTCCCCCCAAAGTGACCACTGCTCCCGAGAACGTGTGTGTGCAGTGAGGCAAGACGGTGCAGGACACAGAGAGACAGAAGAGACACCGCAGAAATCTGGGCTTTGGTTTTCATTATGATGGAGAGAAACTGCTGAGAGAGGCCTGTGTCCCTCCCCTTCCCTGGTATTTATTTCTCACTCTGCTTCTCCTAGGTAAGGAAAAGAACTTGTTTTTAAAAGGTGCTTGCTTTTTTACACAGAAATGCTCTTCACAGAGCCAATCTCACCTAAGATTGAACTCACATATTCAACACAGTATTCTTTGAAAGTTATTTTTTCATGCAGCCTGCTGTATTCTACACATCGATGATAGAATTGATGGCAAAATGGAATGAATGAACTAAAAATAAAATGTAGTGTATCCCCCTTCTGAGCAATGCTCTTCTGAGAGCACCTACCTGTTGCCTCCTGGCAAAGAAGGCTCCAAATCACTTCTAAGACTTATCTGGTACACTAATAACCAGCTGGGGGGTCCTGGGGTGCTGGCAGAAGCATGGCTGGCTGTGCCTGCGTGTGTGTGGGCACGTGGTACATGGCACCACCAAATGTTAACTCCGCCACGAAGCATCCTCCACAAACCTCCACAATGGTCTCTCCCTTCCCAGACACCCAGAGCTCTTCTCACTGTGACCGGCAACCTGCCTTGGGTTATCTTCTAATCATTTCTTGTCCATACATAGCATCTTCTCAAAGAGATGACCTCCCTTGTCAGTGGGGACACTCTTAACACTCTCTGTAGTCCCTGTGGGAGATTAGAGATCGTTCACCTTCTGGAACAGCATCTCTCTTCTAACAAGCCTGTCTTATTTCCATTCTGGTAAAAGGGAGGAATTCTCCTTGTCACTGAATTCTTAGTTTAAGAAGGATGCTCGCTCGCTTCAAGAGCAGAAGGTGTGCTGGGGGCCAGAGCCGGCCAGCCCACACATTCTACATAGCAAGGCACAACTCCAGGTATCTGAATAGGATGAAGAGCTGGGAAGAACCTTTTGGCTTGTTGGACTGCCACAGAGGGTCAGCAAAGTATAAAGATGGTGACTCTATGAGGTTGTCAAGACCTGATCAAGAGCTTGCCTCAATCAAGGGTCTTCTGGTCCTTAAGAAATGGACTTTTAAGGATGTCTCATTCATTCCTAGAACTGATTAGTTTCTAGGCTCTGCTACTTCTAGAACCTATCATATGATCAGCCACAAAGGCCTCCTTTGTGGTTAGCTCAGGCGTAATATTTCCATATACTGTGGTCTAGCCTGTAACACAGACTTGAAAAGCCAAAGAAAGAGACATTAGTCTTCATCTCCAGAGGGGCTTAGGGTTATAGGCAAACAGGATGTGCTTCTGAGTAGTCTGTAAACTCATCTAAGAAGGTATACAATCAAGGTGCTATGAACGTATTTGGGTAGAGCCTGAGATCCACAGCAAACAGAACTACATGGTTAAAATTACTAGTGGCAACAGACTGTAGTCTCTACCATTTCCCACTAATAGACACTGGTCTGGAGCAGGAAATACACATAATAAGCCCAGAGCACCTTGTAGCTCTAGAAAATGAGCGCACTACTAAGTCTATAGACTTCATGCCTAAAGGACTTAGGAACCTACCGAGGGGCCCTCCCACTGGCCAAAGATGGGACAATTTAAACTCCCATGAGGATGGTAACCACATTAAAATGAAATACATCAAAAATACTTACACCCAATAGCTTGCAATGGTATTCTAAAAAATCCTAAAACTCACTGATTGCCTATGGCAAGTGCTAGGGAACAGACTCATTCTTTGAAAAGTGATGAGAGCAAGAAGCAAGCAATTGCTCTGCCGTTCCTATATGGAATATGCCTGAACTAGCTAAGTGGTAAGAGATGATGTTTCTCTGTATGGAAGTATTCAAGAGGTACCTAGGTGGCTCAGGTGGTTAAGCCTCTGACTTTTGGTTCTGCTCAGGTCCTGATCTCAGGGTTTTGAGATCAAGCCCTGCACTGGGCTCCATGATGAGCATGGAGTCTGTCTGAGATTCTCTCTTTCCTTCTCCCTTGGCCCCTCCTCCACGTGCACTCTCTCAAATCAATCTTACAAAAAAAGAAGTATTCTAGATAATACATGAAAATGGAATAAGATTTTGCATTTGCAAAATTTTGCAGGCCCCTAAATAAATGAATTTATGCAAGCAGTGATAACCAATTGCTGATATCATCAGAAAAAAGAAACAAACAGATACAACGGATCACCCGATAGAGGTATAAACCTTACTTAGAAGTAATCTTACCTCCCAAAAAGTGTTCCATCTGGAGACACGTGGCAATGTCTGGAGATATTGTGATTGTTGTGACTGGTGTGTGTGTCCATGCACTCCTGGCATCTAGTGTGTAGAACCCAGAAATGCTGCTAAACATCCTACAATGTGTAGGACAGCCCCTCACAGTAAAGAGTTATCTGGCCCCTAAACATCTATTGCCAAGGCTGAAAAACCCTGCTCTGGATTTAATACTCAATTTATAGGAAATCCAGGGGACAAAGGAATAAGTGACAACACACGTTGAATCAGCAGAACTCAGGCTGTAGAAACTCTACAGAATAACCCAAATTCTTTAACAGCAGCAGCAGCAGGAAGAAAAAATGACAGACCGCACAGATAATTATGGAAGGGGGCCAACAGACTGAAAGAGACATAGGGAACAGATCAAATGTTTACAATGTATGGACCTTATTTGGTTCCTGATTTGAAAAACAAGTGGTTAAAAAAACTGTAATCAAGGGGCACATGGGTGATATGGTTGGTTAAGTGTCTGACTCTCGCTTTTGGCTCAGATCATGATCTCACGGTTGTGGGACTGAGCTCTGTGGTGGGCTCTGAACTCAGCCTGGAGTCAGCTTGAGACTCTCCCTCTCCCTCTGCCCCTCCCACTTGTGCACATATGTACATGTGCACACTCCACTCTCTCAAATAAATAAATACATCTTTAAATTTTAAGGTGTGTTATTGATACTGTGATGGTGTTTTTTTAAATGTCTTTTCTTTTTGAGCTACATACTGAAATACATACAGAAGAAATTATATATGGTATGTAGGGATGCCCAGAATCCCCATTCCTTGGGGGCGGAAGGTGGTGGGAAATGGAGAGGTACAGAGGCAACACGCCTGGCCTGGATTTACAGATCACTAGGTGAAAGGTGACAGAGGTTTATTGTTTTATTCTTTGCAATAGATATTGAAATGTTCCAAGTAAAAAGTTTTCATAGTTCGAAAAAAAGATGGCAAGATATACCAGACCAACTGTAGCAGATGTGGAAGGCGCTCTTTGTGAACAAAAATATGGCCCATGGCTCGGAGCTCCAGGTGATGCTGGGCTCCAAGGCCGCTGGGGAATCTAGGCTGGGTCTAGACTCACTGAAGTTTTATTTCCCTCTTGAAAGCGAGTTCAACTTGACCTTCCGCTGGAGTAAGAGTTAAACAGTGCTTAAACCCGATGCTTAAACAGCATGATAAAGCACAGCAGGCCCAATTTACTTTGTCTTATGGTGCACGCCTGGTTGAGGTTGGGGGAGTGTGTGCAGGGTGGGGAAAGGGGTCAATGCCCTCCTGACCCCTGAAGGCAATTAACTTATACTTCCAAGCAGGAGGTGCCATTATCTTTAACTCAGCAGGCATAACTGTACATAATTAGAGGTCATAATTACGGTTCTCTTTTTAAAACGTGACCATAGTATCCAAATTGACCTCTTGTGGCAGCGCTGCCTACACGCTGAGAAGTACATAAAAGGCGGGTACAGGCTGTCCCTGTCCCTGTCGCAGTGATGGGCAGCCAGAGTCCCCAGGCAGTGTGTGAGGCCAAGCATCCGTGCTTATTCCCTGTGGAACTTCGATCTGTTTGGGGTTTACTAATTATCATTTTTCACTGCGAAATATTTTCTTTCTTTCAAGAGACAGAGACTAGCCAAGAGCTTTACGCTGCCTTTTTGACCATGGCAAAAAGGCAGAAGCAACCACTCAAATTAATATGCTGGTAATGACATGCATCTACTGTCTAATTAGCCATGTAATAACAAAGTTGAAAAGATCAATTCCTGACCATTTTTTTCCACGTTAGTGTTTTGTAAAGTTGCTGCAGAGCCTCTACTTCACTTTAAAAATTTGGATTTATTATTGTTTTATGACACCTCCTAACTGGCCTCACTTAGCAGTATTTCTAGCATATACAGCCTGAATCATTATATGTAACATAGTGTTTTGCGGGGGAAATAAAACCTACCTGGATTGCTCTCAGTTCTCAGCATAGAAAAATAGAATTTTTGAGCTAAAAGAGACCCTCGGAAATCATCTTACAGATGCAATGCCTGAGGCAGGTCCAGAGAGAGGGGAAACAAAAGCAATGGTACAAAATCATGGGGTGAAGAACGCACAGAAACATTTTATGGCCAACTTGTGGTTGGAGCCTTATTTGGTGGCCACGTTAATTCCAGTTCCTGCTTCCAACACAAAGCCCAAGCAGCTAATCTGTGTCTCTCATACTTCTTAGGAGCACGGCTTCTTCACTTTTCACCAGGAGTCATTAAATAACCCTGACAAACAGCCAAGTTCTTTCCAACAGTATTTTAAATCCTCAGCCAATGCTTGAAAAATTGGAAAGAGGGATGGTACAGCACCAGCTAATCTTTTCCTGGCAGTAAAAAGGGATCGAAAATCCCAAAGTTTGATACAAGTAGTTTCAAATGGATAAGACAGTGTCAAGTCACAACATTTATACAGCCGAGTGACAATTCTTGCTCGGAGGCATGAGCTTCACGTAAATGGCCCTGAGAAATGTACTTTTTTTTTTTTTTTTTTTTTAAACCAATGTAGTTTTCTTGAATTGAACAGCCTAGGAGTGAATTATGGTTCTCTATATTTGTAAAAGCTCCTCTATTCAGAAAAGAAAAACTTAACTACTATTCAGAGGTGTCCAAAACTAGAGTTTAAATAAAAGAATAATTGCCTTACTGCTTTTATAGGCATGTCACTACAAAGAAATACTACTTTACTACTTTATTTTCTTTTGGTTCAGTAAGAAAAGTCAAAGGAACAAGTCTAAATACATCACAACAAAGGTATTTAATTGAGACCACTTCATTTGCATCTCAATGTAAAGTCACTGCATGATATACCAATGCAAATGCATTGATAAAAGTTCATTCTACCACTGTAATGAGGAAGCGGGAATGTTTCCATGGGGGAATTCTTCAAGTTTACATTATTTCTTGAAGCATTTCATGCAGCTACTTTGGCCCAGAAACTCCAATTCCGTGCTTCACAGGGATTTTGCAAAAATACTTGCCCTTATGTCACGGTTCCAGAACCGTGGCTTGCTCCAGCACCTAGCAGAGTGTTGTCACTCAAACATCCTATTAACATAAAAAGGTTTGGTTCCCTAGAGCTTTGCTTTACCGCTCAGTAAATCAGCATCCACCATATTTATCCCCAAGAGATATTTGCTACAGTAATTTATGTAACAAGCCACAAATTAAATACCATCATTTCCTAAATTTTGGTTCTGGACTACATACTTCATTTAGCTATTAGTTGGCCATGGCCCCAGCACTGGGTGATGGAAAGGGTTAAAAAGAAGGGTGCTGTGAGGTCAGCCCCTTCCTGGGGTGGTTCATCAGACTGAGTATATTTAAAAGCAAAACATTCCTTCCACATCGCAAAACCCTGGCATCTGCTGAGTAGCAAATTCAGCTGACTCTGTTTTGTTTCATTATTTTCTCAAAAGAAACCATACAGTTTGGACCATAGGACACAATTACGTTTTACATATCTTCACACACTCTAGTTGCCTATTTTCTCCATGGAAGCACTTTGCAAAAAGCCAAAACCCTAAATGGAATAGCTAATGAATCCAAAGTCGACTTAATTTTATTGATTCCATTTCGGATACAATTGTTAATTTATCTGATTCTTTTATTTCATTACCTTTCATCTGGAATGTACCATGTGCCACCAAGTCAGCTGGTATCATTCTACATGTTTCTCTCCCTGCAGTTTTCAGTGCTGGAAGGATGAGAACCCAAACCTGAAGCAATTTTGGAGATTAAGCTTCCCCAGTAAATTCATTTTTATCACAATCTTCAATGTTGCAAAGTGGCCAAGTCATCTCGGTCATGTTTATTAACTAAAGGTAATGGGAAAGATCCTAATCGGAGGCTCAGTAGTATGCAACCACACAAACCAATTCTCTCTTGGCCAATCTGGACAGACGGATCTAAGCTCCAGCCATGGAATTTCATTTAGGGCCCTGGGACCTGATTGGCAACACCCTGGCTGCTTGATGACCACCCTAACACAAGCAGTTTGTGAGGAAGGAAAGTGGCTCACACTGAACCTTGAATGAAGGGCGGGGGTTCGTGGGCAGCCCATAGGAAAATTGAAGGTAGAAAGTGCGTGCAAACACTGGTATTTTGTGACATTTCTAGAAAGGTCCATAGCTTTTATCCTGCTTCCTCCGGGGTGGATTATATAGAACAGGGTAAGAATCACTGGCTTTATACTCCCCCATCAGCGATGACGTCTTGCCCCAGAGTCCATCCTTAGGACAGGACTAAAAACTCTCCCTTTGCTCAAAGGAAGAACTGTGATTCTTTGGTTTGAAATAATTTTGAGGTTTTTGCAACATTAAGGAAAAGGCATTTTGTTAAGGACTGAACGTATGTATCCTCCCCAAGATTTCAAAGTTGAGGCCCTAACGTCCAATGCAATAGTATTTGGAGATGGGGCCTTTGTGAAAGAATTAGGGTTAGATTAGGGCACGAGGGTAGAGCTTCTGTGATGGGATTAGTGGTCCTAGAAGAGGAGGAAGAGAGAGAAGAAAACTGTCCGTCCCCCCCTACCCATGAGCACAGGGGAAAGGCCGTGGGAGGATGCAGTGAGAGGTGGCCTTCTGCAGACCAAGAAGCAAAACTAGAAACCAAACCCCACTGGACCTTGATTTTTTTACTTTCCAGCTTCCAGACTGAGAAATATATTTCCATTTAAGTTACTCGGTCTATAGTATTTTGTTAACGGCAGCCAGAGCAAACCCAGACCTATTCCTGAGTGGGCATGGTGATGGTGTATTATCAGATGGTGGTGTATTATCAGAATTCAGTAATTCACAGATTGTGTGCAGCAGAAATGGGGGATTATATAGCCTCTAAACCCCCACCCCCAAGAAAAACCTTCATTTTCCAGACTCTCTTGCAGCTACCACCCTGGGTGTGAATTCTCTCTGCTAACTGGTGATTGGAGGCGCAGGGAAGGCGGGGCTCCCTCTGGCTGTCTGAGCAGGCACACAGGGATGCAGACATTCCAGCTCTCCCTGCAGCAGTGGTCCAGTGGCTGTCCTCCAGCACCCTCCTGGGGCTGGTATGGAAATGGCAATGGTCTCTGGGACACAGACATGAAGTGCGTCTCTGACTTCGTAGTTGCAGTGACATCGGTCTCTCTGGGGGTTAGTTTTATAGGATTCTGGAAATCATTTCTGAAAAGCCAGCCTGGCTTCTCTTCTGGCTCTTCCAACAATTTTGTTAAGTCCCTAAATTCCCTGTATGGCCTCCCTTTCTGCTTTAACCACTTAGAACACTTGCCATCTCCTGATCTGTAGCCCAGACCACAGCACCAGGACATCACTGAAGAGGACACAGTGAGCTGTTTGCCTCCAGCAGGGGCAATGAGGGCACAGTTGGTTAAATGAGAACCAGTTTGAAGCAGTTATATTCCATAGCTCTCTGTTTTTAAAGAGATAAACTGGGAAGCTCAGATCTATTTACTGTAGATACAATTCCTGGGTACCTGCCTAGCTCAGTTAGTAGAGTGCGACTATTGATCTCAGGGTTGAAAGCTCAAGCCCCATGTTGGGTGTGGATATTACTTAGAAAATAAAATCTTTAACTGATACAATTTCAAAATGGATAGGCTTCTATGTTTTATGAGGCTGGTGGCAGAAGGGGGAGTCTTCTCATTCCCTTTTTCCTGAGCATGCAAGTGTCTCCTGGGTGTGCTCCTCGATACCCGGCTAAGCCCCTCAGTGGCTTCCACATAGGGGCATGTCTTCTTTTATGGTGCTTCGCAGACTTTGCCTTTTTTTTTTTTCCTTAACAAACTGAAGGTCTGTCTGAGTTAAGCAACGTATCAGTGCCATTTTTCCAATAGCATTTGGTCACTTTGTGCTTTTGTGTCATAGTTTGGTCATTCTCTCAATATCTCAAACTTTTTCATCATTATTCTATTTGCTCTGATGATCTCTGATTAGTGATTATGACTTGCTAAAAGCTCAGAGGATGGTTACCATTTTTAGCTATTAAGTATTTAAAAATTAAGGTGCATTTGTTGTTTTTAAGACATACTCCTTTTTGCATACGTAGCAGACCATAGTGTAAACACAAGTTTCCTATGCATTGGGAAACCCCAAAATTCATCTGATTCACTTTATTGAAATACTCACTTTATTGCCACTTTATTGAAATACTCACTTTATTGCAGTGGTCTGGAAGTGAACCTGCAATATCTCTGAGGTCTGCTTGTATACAGTTTCTTCTAAGGCATAGGAAAGGGTCAGAGTAGACCCATGGACGCTGACAATACACTTGTGATTCCATGCTCTCCTTCTTCCACACAGCATGGCCTAGAGATCACCTTTTTTCTTTTTTTCTGGTTATTTCCTCTATATGTGCCTCCTCCCCTCTGCCCCCAACAATTTCAGTCTCTTCCATCTATCCCCCCCCCAAAAAAAAGAAGGTAATGAAAGGAAGGGAATGTTGGGGTTCTGAGCCCCTTGGGCAATCAGAAAGGGAATAGTAATCCAAACCACCACTGGATGTGACAGAGACTGATGAAGGAGAAGTCTAAAGCAGAGGGGCGCCTGGGTGGCTCTCTCGGTTAAGCACCTGACTCTTGATTTCAGCTCAGGTCCTGATCTCAGGGTCGTGAGATTGAGCCAGGTGTTGGGCTCCGTGCTGTGTGCTGGGCATGGAGCCTGGCTGGAATTCTCTCTCTCCCTCTGCTCCTCCCCCAAAGGAAGTCTCAAACAGAGTGGGAAAGGTGGTAAGAGAAAGGGAGAAAGGAGAGGTACCACAGGCCACCTCCTCCGAGAGCTCTCCCGCTGAGAGGGGCTGGAGGACGGCCTCAGACATTAGGACATGTAGCTCCTGAAGAGGGACGCGGTGGCTGAGCCTGGGGGAGGAGTAGGTCGGGGTGGGGGCACCTCTCAATGGGACACCCTCCTGCCGTCCCCCAATCTCAGGGGCAGCAGCTTCACTGCCTGAAGACACCTTCATCCCTGCAGATGATGTCTGGAAAGAAGTCTGTCTCTGTGATGTTCCTGGAAGCGCTGACCCACTGTGGCACTAGTGGGTGGAATGATGTTGTTAAGAAGGAAAACTTCACTTTCAATCATGAAGGAAAACTGACTAATTGTGAGATTATCTAGAAGGCACTAGATATTTGTTTGTCCAGGTCTCCTCTCTGAGCTTTGGGAGCGCTCTTTCCACACAGCAACCTTAGTCAGCACTGAATCCTTCCTTTGTCAGGAAAGGGTACGTGTGACGCTTCTGCATTTGTCCTTAATTTCTGTTTAAAGGCACTAGTTATTCTCTCGGACAAAGCCCTGAGATTGTTCTTGTTCCCGGAGCCAGGCAATTCAGAGGTATGTATGCTTGTACTAGAAATGAGAGTGGTGTGCACCACCACATTTCTCTCTTTGCCTTTGCTGCTAGGAAACTCGGAGCTTTGAATCAATGGCTGTCATTCTCTCAGCCTGGACCCCTGAAAGACAGCCCTGGCGGAGCGCAACTTCTCTCCCTTTCCTTCCCACAGAGCTACTTAAAAAACAAAAAACAAAAAAACACTCCTATATTAAGCACCGCTGACACTGTCATTTTTTGCACTTTTATCATTTTGAGTCACTTCTTTTTTTTGGAGATAGGTAAGGTCTGTACAGATTAAAAAAAAAAAAACAAAAACCCTATATTTTGGGCAAGCCACTGGTCTGACGGTGGAACCCTTCCAGCTCACCTAAATGGAGGAAGTAAGGCCCTTTCCTTTTGTTGTAGATGAGACAGGAAGACTACCACCCAGAGGAAATCTGACAACTGTGTTTCTAGAAAAAAAAAGAAAGCACGCAATACCAAAACCTGTGTATGGTATAGCTGCTCAGGGGCATATAATAATTTAATAAGCGATTGCTTCTTCTAAATTTTATACTTGTTTTGACAGTATCAAAGATGATGAGACCATCATTGCGCTTTGTTAATTATGGGTCTTTCCTCTATGAGCTTTCACACAGATCCTTGAAGATTGGAAAAACTGTGGGGGGGGGGGCAACATGCAAGCCAAGAAAGTATCAAAACATTCTCAAAGAAGTGAGAACACCCCCACCCCCACCAGAGATTAATAAATAAATCAGTGTATGCTCTCAAACTTTGAGGAGGTATCTTCTTTTTACTATCTACCGACTGGTCTCAGGCAGGTTACTTAGCACAAATGGCTTCTGTGTCCTTATCTATTAAATGAGGGAGTTTCCTTATCTGTAAAGTAAGGAGGTTGGACTGAAACTCTAAAACTGATTCTATCACCCGGCGAGCACGCTCAGCCCTGCTTCACCCAGTGTGGGGAGAGGAAGGGGTCTGTCTCTGGAAGGCTCCACCGGGGCCCAGGCCTGGGCCTCATCCGCCAGGCAAGCTGCACTTCCCAGGCAGGACAGAAAGGGCCACCCGTCCCACGCTGGGCCTGCTTGTTTGGTTAATCTCTTCACATCTATTTGCTCTGCTGCCCCGGACAACTCAACAGCAAACAAAGGCCTGGGCCTCACGCTGCCCCTGCCAGCGACTCCAAATTGGGAACCTGCCTATTTTGTTTGCTCTGGGGCAGACGGAGGGAGCAAACAGCAGCTTTTGTAAGTCAAGTTGGTTATATTCTTCACTCAATTACGGCCCTGAAAAGATGGAGGGGTGCAAAGGATCCTTTCCAGGGCAGACACTTGATGTTGACTTACCTCTTAGAAGTTCCCTTTCACTGGATTAGCACCCCTCTCCCCCTGCCCCGAGGTGATTCAATTTTGATGGGAACTAACCATATTTTCTGTATTTTGTCAGATTTTTTTTTCCTCCCAGCCTAGTGGACCAAGTAATGTGAACACCTTCTATCTAAGGAGAGTATTTTCTTAAAAGAAAAAACAGGCTCCTTGGGAGTAACACAATTCCATTTTCTGATCTGTATCAGAGGGCCAGACGCTGCTTCTGACTGTAAATTGTTTATCAGGTAAGGTGAGGCAAAGCCAAGCCCTTTAAAAAAAGCAAGGGAATTAAAAGAATGTATCTTCAGATGGTTAACAAGGCAAAGTACATGAGAATGGCAGGGTAATTCTATGGAAAATTATTTTGCAAGGCGTCTAAAACAGATAAAAACAGGACTGGTCGGTTAATTATGTAATTAAACTGCAGTCAGCAACGGGAAGGGTCTTCTGTCTTTCAAAATCCAAACTAGTTATTCAAGCTTTCACTGGGTACAGTTTAGAGATTCTATTTGGGGAAGGCGTCCAATTTTTCTTGTCTGGATTAGAGTTAAAGAAAAACAAAAGTGCTGCTTTGCAAATCTGGCTTCTAGTCTTGAGGATTAAACAATCACAACCCCTCCCCTCCTTCCTCAAATACCTTTTTGCTTCATTTCTTCAGAATTAGGAGAATAAATAGAGGGGTTGGTGTGTTTTTTTTTTTTTTTTTTTTTGGCAGAAAGCCAAAGTAATATCCCAGCAAGATATCTGACTTCTTTACAGAGACACATACTGTTTCATGTTTGATTTTGATTTTCAAAAGCAGAACAATTTTCACATCATTATATAAAAGGCTTCCGCTATTTAAGATGTCGTTTCTAAATTAATTTTAGACCCCCAAGGCAGAATGCATCTGACCAGACCAAATTCTAGCCACTCAATAAGGTGAGAAAAGTTTGAGCACGGGAACTTAGTGTAAAAGACAGTCAAAACATTCGGTCCAGAGCAAGAAGTGAAGTCAGTTGTCTCTGAAAGCCTCGTTTTGTTTTTCATGGGGCATGGGGCCGGTCGTTTATCCCTGCCTGCCCAAACACAGAAGGGAAAGTGGCTTCTTTGTACGGCTGCTGTTGCACAGGAGTCCAGAGAATTTGCTGGACCGGGAGACCTATAGTGACATTCGATACGTGTGTCTGGTGGTTGGTGGCGAGACAGCTGCAAAATCTGATGACTGGCTGTGTTAAAATTTTAACAGCTGGACAGAGGCTGAGAGAATAATAAAATGGGCCCTTGTATCTCAAACTCTATTTTACCTTGAACATGGGCCAGGTCCTTCTTAATGAAGTAGCCTTAGTCTCTCAGGAAAAGGTTTCTGAACTTGCTGAGAGTTGCCAGAGCAGGTGTGCTTACCTGTTCTGATCAAAAGTCAGAAATAGGACATTTTTGCCAAGGAGCGCAGAGGTCAGGCGAGCAGCCCCTGTGCCTTATGGGGCTGGACCACTAGCGGCAGGTGTGGCTCAGTTCACCAGGGGCGCCTCCAATGATAGGAAAGGTAGTTAACAGGCTTGCGCAGAAGAGTTCATGTGGATACACAAGCAGAGTTTGCAAGCAGGGTGTGGTTGTGTGTGTGTGATAGGACCGGGAACAAAACACTGGAGTAATAAAAGACATTATGCCCTGATTAGGTATAAAGTTCCCATCATCCCTGAGGTTTAAAAACTGAAAATAAAATTTTGTGTATGTAAAAAAACAAAAAAAAATTTTTAATTCCAATTTCACCCCAAACAGAATAACCTGCAGAAGACAGGTCAAGGTGGGAAACCCCTTGGCAGGTAAGGAGTTTCCATCACAATCATGTTGCAAATCCATTTAGAGTGCACCCAGGCCACTAACTCACGTCCTCAAGCCTCGAGGGCACCAGAAGCTCTGTCCTGACCTGTCTCGCTGCTAAACCCCTGTCCACAGGGCACCAGCCTGTTCCTTCTAAGCCTTTACCAGCTCTTTTCCATCCTATATCACCTGATCCAACCTTCCCATTAGGCATTCAAATCTAAATGGTTGGCCACTCCCCTTGAGCAGCCTGGCTCCTCTAGCCACCCTCCAGCACCTTCAGCCCCTGTGGGCATTTTTTTTTTTTTAAGATTTTATTTATTTATTCATGAGAGACACCGAGAGAGGGGCAGAGACACAGGCAGAGGGAGAAGCAGGCTCCATGCAGGGAGCCCCATGTGGGACTCCATCCCAGGACCCTGGGGTCACGCCCTGAGCCAAAGGCAGCCGCTCAACCACTGAGCCACCCAGGGGTCCCATCCCCTGTGAGCATTTTAATTCATGTCATTACTAACCTGGGGTCCCTGCCCCATCCTTTCTTCCTAAAGAAACCATACTCACCGTTTAATGAAAACCCAACTTCCACGCACTGTTTCCTGTTGTGTGGAACTGTCACTATACTCCACTGTGATGATCTGCTTTTCAATCTTTACCCTAAGACCAGGCCAGACGCTTCTTGCAGGCAAGGAATGCTGAATTCGCATCTTGCTATTCTCCGGATCTAACCTTCCCCAGCGTGCACCTGCTCTGCCCTGCTTTTAAAAAGAATACCTCAATTTAGCTTTCAAAGGCTCCTGAGAAATGGGATGCATTTCCGGGAAACTGCTCAAAAGAGGAGTGGGTTCTTAAGAAAAGGGCAAGTGTGAGATCTCAAAAAATGTTTTTGTGCAGTCCACTTCCCGTACCCTCGTACCCTCAATGGTTAGTGAGAGAGGGCACCCAAAGAGTCAGAGTTCTAGAGCCAGAGGCAGCTGGGTTCTAATTCACCATTCAGTTGCTCTGTGGCTTTGGGTAAGGTCGCTTCACCTCTCTGAGCCTCAGTTTCTTCCTGAAGCCAGGCACCCCAGTTCCTAAGATGGTTATTTTTTTTTTTAATTTTTTTTTTATTTATTTATGATAGTCACAGAGAGAGAGAGAGAGAGAGGCAGAGACACAGACAGAGGGAGAAGCAGGCTCCATGCACTGGGAGCCTGATGTGGGATTCGATCCCGGGTCTCCAGGATCGCGCCCTGGGCCAAAGGCAGGCGCCAAACCGCTGCGCCACCCAGGAATCCCCCTAAGATGGTTATTAAGAAACAAATGAAACCAAAAAAGTAAAATAAGGACTATATTAAAAAAGAATTGGGGGGTTAGCTGCTCCTCACTCTGATCAATCAGTCCCAACCAACTACACAGCCCAATCAACTTCGAAGTGGCCCGGTTTTGGAACCCTCCCGCGTGCGGAGCCTGCAGCACTGCTGCTGGGCCTGGCTCACGATGCCAGTGGCTCCCCAAGGTGCCGAGGCACTCAGGCAAAATGAACCTAACATCTGTATTCTATTTGCTAATGAGCAATCATCATTTGTACCTTTCTCCAGCCTGGGATTCAGCTGCTTGGAATACTAATGCCATTAGAAACGGGAGTCTTTTTTTGAAAAACACACATTCATTTAGCAAAACCCTGTTTAACTCATTGGCATTTGTATGGTTCCCGGGGTTCCTTGGCGATGCACGGCTGGTTACGAAGCTCTGGAGTCCCCTCTTCCCCACCCCTCCATGCTTGAATATTTAGGTGCCTGCGTGGGGACTGTGAGCCAGGCTTGCCTTGCCTTTTCCACCAACTCAATGTGTATCATCAGACAAGTTAATGGTCCTTTAAAAAACAAACAAACGGAATTTTAAATCACATGACCAATACAAGACTGTAGTCGCTCCTTTTGAATATGAGGCCATTTCCAAATAAGGGCTGCTCGATCCTATTGCCCTGCCCTTCTCAGAAGGTTAGTAACCTTCCCTGTAAGATTGGTATCTGTCCAGAGCTTTTTCTCTTCAGACAAGAACCTGCATCTTTCCAAAACTATTTATAGAGGTGTTGTTTTACATAAATGGAGACAAATGTATACATTGCTTTGCAACTTGCTTTGTTCATTCGGCATTAAGTCTTCTCCTTTATTCATCTGGGGTGCAGATGGATGGAGCTCATCCTTGGACATTTATTTACGTTCTTTTCAATCTGGGGCTTTTACAAAGAAGCTGCAGCAAGCACGCGTGTGGCTGCTCTCCCAGGAATGCATCTCAGGAGAAACTTTCTGGGCCTTGCTTTCCTCCTCTGCAAAATGAAGGTGTCTAAGCAGCCCACTGCGACTCTACTTCTTCCTGGTTGGTGTTTTGTGTCACGAGAGGCCATCCTGAGCAGGCCCTGTCTCCACACACAGACTCTGTTCCCAATCCACCCCCAGCTAAGACTTCCTTTGCTTCCAAGGTCTTCCAGAATCTGAGCTCATTTATCCTTACTTTCTGCCTCTAAGACATCTAGTTACCCCAGATCTTGTATCTTTGTGAACTCCTTTCTCCTCCTAAGACACTCCTGCCCCCCACTTAATATGTGACAGACCTCATCAGAGATGCTCAGAGCTTGTAACTTGTGAGTGTGTGTGCGTTCGTGGGAATGGCAGCCCCACAAGGGAAAGGCCTTGTCTGTTTGCTCATCACCATGCCCCAGGAGCTGAGGACAGTCAGTGTGCTGTCCTCAAATACCTGGTGAGTGGGTGACTGACAGCCTGGCCGCAGACTAGGAGTGCAGCCTGGGTAAGCTGACTTAACTGCTCTGTGCCTCAGTTTCCTCAACTGGAAAATGTGATAATGGCACCTCCCTCCCTATGGGGCTGCTGTGCAGATCAATCACACCGATACATGCAAAGCCCTCAGAGTAATGCCTGGTACATTGAAATGGTCAATTCACGTTAGCTGCTATTACAGCGATCTTCATAAATTGTGCATGTCTGATACCCCCCTGACTCATGGGGTGGTGCCTTCAGGGGAGCACTGACATGGCCGGGGTGTAGCACTGAGATGGCTAAGGCAGACAGTGTAAGCAGTCTGAGGCAGGCCCTCTCCTTTCATGGTACTAGTAAGCTAGTAGCTAGCTTACTTATAATCCACCTTATTGTACTAATGTCTAATTCTGTATGGAAAACCACCTCCGAGCCAACTTCCCTTTGTTCTGGCCTGTCACCTCAGTTTGTGCAAGTCCCACTTCCTCCTGGAGTTTCAAAGTCCTTTCTTCCTTCTTCCCCATCACCCCGTCTTTCTTCTTTCTGTGCACCACTGAACCCAGAGGTTCTCCCTACAGGAGCCAAGTTCCCTGCATGCACCTGCGGAGTGGCGTGCGACAGGCTCCGGGGCCAGCTCCTGCACACCCCATCAGCGTGCTATCCAACTAGATTCTTTGCCTCTCTGTGCATCAGCTTCCTGATGCAGAAAGGGTTGCAGTCAGGATTAAATGAGCTGATGTGTGTAAAGCGAAGAGGAGAGACCTTGGCGATCACGAACTGCTGTATCATCATTACAGACCAAAACGAAGCACCCAAAGTGCATTACCTTAAGGACCTGCACAATCCAAGCTATGCTTTCAGGCAGTACAATGGATTCCTCTGGGCTGTGTGCACACACAATCCTGGCCACACGACCTACCCCACCCCTCGCTGGATCACGAATGTGTATTCAAGGGCTGGACAGTCAGGAGGGATGCAGCCATGGCTGTGGCAAAGATGACTGATCTGGACCCAAAAGGTACTCTGGACCTTGGCTGGCCCTCTGAGAACCCTCTGGAGCTCATCCGCCCGGGCAAAAGAGGAATTTCCATCGACTGCATCTAAGCATACACTCTGAAACACAGGCTCTAACTCACTGGAGGCTCCATCACAAGAGCCCAAGAACCACCAGAGAGCAAAGCTTAGTGTCAGGGTGGATGGTTCTCCTGGAAGAGTCTTTCACTCACGATCTAGCCAGATCAAACATGCCTGGAAAAAAAAAACCACCCAGGGATGGCAACCCCAAGGGCAAAGAGAGACACAGAAATTAAGTACGGGCTCTATGGAGGTGCTCAAACCCCGAAGCTTACAGAGTTGGGCCAGTGGCTGAAAGTGAGTCCAGGCAGGAATTAAAAATATATATGTATATATATTTTTACACCAACAAGGAGCACATGCAAAAGGCACAAAATTCTCAAATGAAGGGAGAAGACTGTGTGTATAATCCAAGCCCAGGGACGGCCATCAGGGCCACTCAGAATTACCACTAAAGGGGGAAAAAAAAAGGAGCATGTATTTTACTATTTGACAATAAATACAGTGCTAACAACGATCGTTTTGATGTAACCGTAGTTCTATTCTAGCGAAGTGTCTTACGCCAGCCTTTCTTCCTTTCTCTGGGATGGTGTTCTATTGCTATGACAACCAGTAACATTTTGCACACCACAGAGCACTATATCATGTATCACCATGGCAGAAAAGGAAATGCCACACTGTACTTAAAAGCCACCTTCTTTTCTCTCTCCCGCTCTTTTAAAGTCTGTTATCACTACCCATGCATTATTCACCACACCATATTATATATAACCTTTGGTTACAGTCAGGCTCGTGATATATGTAGCAAAAGCCAGGAAGCCTTGCAAATCCCTTAACATCTTATAACAAATAAATGATAACGGACCTGCATTATTCTGGCTTTTCTTCAATGCAGTTATAAAGGACTTGCTTTTACCAACTTCCTCATTGGATCAAGAGCCTTTGTCAGACTTTTAACAAATGTTTGTCTCACACGGCAAGAACTCTCTTAGCCACACCATTGGGAAATATAGCATTCCCTTGAAGACAATTTTCCAGGACACGAAGCAGTGCCTCTTGGAATATTTATTTTCCCTTTAAGTATTTTAACAACATTTTAAAACCGTATCCTATACTACCCCATCTATAATAATCTTTGCTTTAGGGACTTAGTCGTCACCATGGAAACACATCACTGGGCATTGCTGTAACACATGATGGTTTTCAGGGCCAATGTCACTCATGGAATGGCTGGGGGGGGGCTCTAGTTGGTCAAAGGTGAGGATCCACAGGCATTTCAATATTTGGCACTCTATGAAGATCATGCACAGACCCACTGGCTTGCAAGGTCTTTGGACTCTCATGGAAAGACATCTCCAATACATAAGATTTTTTAGAAAATGTAAAATCCATTCTGGGGACACCAGAGGTTAGTGGATACAGACCTCTATGAGTGTTTGCCTTGAATCTAGGACATGTGGGCCAAGTGACATCCTTTTGTTTAGGTTGTGGCCACATTTAGAAAGTAACCCAAGAAAGTTCGGCTTGGCTCAGCAGTCAGGGGCACAGATACTCAACTGAGTGTAGGCCAATACCCACCCATTGGTCATTATGAAATCCCAGCATGCTGAGAAGGCCCCCCCCCCATGCTACCACCCCCCCCTCCAAACCTCACTTAGGAAAGCAAAGATCCAAATTATGTGAGATGACCTCAAAGAACAATTAATTGTTGTTCAGTCAAAATAAGCATCTCTTCCTTCTTTTTTTCTTTTTAAGAAAATGTGGGCAACTTTATTTTTATAACTTGTTATTTGGGGGCAAAAGTTCTGATGAAAATATTTGAACAATGGAATGTGCCCTTAGTGTTTCTGCAGGATAAGAAAATATTTGGGCTCAAATTTTTAAAAATATGAACCAGAGGGCCAGATTTGGTCTGATATTTCTAGTAATTTGAGTGATTGTAATGGTTCTGACCCAGGCCCGCATTCTGAATTCAACCTTTGGCCACTGTGTGCTAGATTTCTCTGAGAGGGAGAAAGATGAGGGACTGTGGACAAAAGGAAGCTGGTGAGGCTGTGATGGGTGGTTCTGATGTCAGGCCTCCAGAGGGAAGAGCACTGGGTGGGAGTGGGCTACAGACCATTGACGGTAGTGCCATGGCCAGACCCCCACGGCCTTCCATCTAGTGTTTGCCATGAAGGTAGTCATAAAGATGAAGGCTGGGATGTCTTGGGAGGTGTCGAGGCATAAGCAGCTGATGGCTCTCCAGCAGTTTGTGTAGGGCTTACCTGTCCACCTTTGTGAATTTCTTCAGGGTAAGGAAGATTTAGAGAGTCTCAGAACTGAACTGTGCTCCTGGGCAAAGCCTCAAATTGCTCAGACTTTCTCTCTCAAAGCTGTCCAAAGCACCTGCTAGGTCCCTTCAAGAGCACCTGATGGGGATATGTGCCAATTCTTCCAGTGGACAGTCAAGGGCAGAAGGGGGAGCACTTGTGGGTGCTGGTGAATAGAAGTGTCCCAAGATCCCTGATGTTTCAAAGGTTCTGGAAGACAGAGGGGAGAGGTGTCTTTCCCCCTGGACAACTTGAGTGAAGCACTTTTAACCCAAGGAAGATCGAGAATAAAGCACAGAAATGTTTAAGAAATTATATCTGCAGAATTATTTTTTTAATAAGAAATCAATGTCAGTCTAGTATTTTAAATATTTGCTATAATTAAGCAAATTGGCCTATAAGAATAGTGGGCAAACCTTGAAAAATCAACTAAAATGTGGAATTAAATAACCAATTTACATTTTAATTTTAAGTCCAAATCTCACGAAGGTCATATACAGTATAAGAAAAGTTAAAAGACCATAAGATGTAACATACTTTCAGCTTAATCAGATTTATAAGAATTGCTTAAGTGCTCTGGGAGGCTTGTTTGTTGAATCAGGCAATTGAGTCCTTATATGTTCGATTTCCTTTACAAATGCAGTTTAAAATGTTTAAAGGAGCTTAATTAACTAAGTGTGCAAATCAGACCAAACATTAATAAAAGGCCCCCTTAAAAGTGATTGTTAAAAATTGCTAGGCTTATAAATAAAATAACGGTATCTCTGAACAGCTCTTCAAAGTCTAAGGAAAGGTAAGGTTTTAGATTTTGAATAAAGAATTTAAAAAGTAAATAACCTTTTCTGCTCAAAATGCTTTGAATCTTCATCCTGCCTATATGACATCATCTTTTTGAGTTATTCAGTCTTCAGTAAGAATTTATTGATGCTCTTACTATGTGTCAGGTATTATGCTAGGCACATCCTGGCTCTTACAATCATCTGGTCGATGAGACAAAAATATGTTTACAAATAAGAAAACAGGTGCCAACTGACTAATGAAGGCATAAAGTGATATTGGAATTCACAGGAAGATACCAATAAAGGCATCATAACACAAGTACTCTTTGAACTAGATCTAGTTTGGAATTTGCTCTGTGAGATTCCCCTCCTGCCACCACCTATTGCTCTGGGTTTGCCCTGTATATATATTCATGCTTCTATTATCCTATGAACTGGAAACTGGAAACTCAGACTTTAAAAAAAATGTCAGAATCATGTATAAAATAGAAGCTAATAAGATATTAGTAAACTTCCACAGGGCTCACGCTCACTCTCTCTTTTTAAATTCTTAAAAATATTTTATTTATTCATTCATGAAAGACCCAGAAAGAGAGGCAGAGACACAGGCAGAGGGAGAAACAGGCTCCCTGTGGGGAGCCTGATGTGGGACTCGGGACCCTGGGATCATGACCTCAACCAAAAGCAGACCCTCAACCACTGAGTCACCAATGTGCCCCCCTCTCTCTCTTTTAAAAAGTAAGCTCTAAAAAAAAAAAAAAAAGTAAGCTCTAGGACCAACGTGGGGCTCGAACTCACAACCTGGAGATCAAGAGTTGCATGTTCTAATGACAGCCATCCAGGAGCCCCCACAGGGTCCTCTGAAAGAGTTTATTCTGTGAATGTTATGGTACCTCTGCTCAAAATTCTTTCGTTTGTGAGCTGGGTTCTCCATTCCCTACCCCACTTACAGGTGAAGTTACCAGATAACTGACCTCTGGACCAGTACCCTACTACCAGAAATAGGTTTATGACTGACCAGGGTAGATGCAGAATGAACAGAGCTTTACTTCTAAAATTAAGTCCAAAGAGCAAGGTTGCCATTCTAGTGAGAAAATAATGAATTTCCAAATGAGGGGTCGGGGGCGGGGGAGGGGAAGCTCTCTCTGACCATTCATCCACCGGGGAGACTTTCATTTTTACTTGCTAGAGTAGAATGGGTGCCAGGGAAATAGGAAATTATTCTTAAGTGTTATGGGTTGAATCATGTCCATTCCCTGCCTCCCAAATTCTTAACACTGAAGCCCTACCCAGTATACCTCATGATTTTATTTGGAAAGAGGGCTGTTGCAGATATAATTTAGTTAAGACGAAATCACACTAGAGCAGGGTGGGCACCTCATCCAACACGACTGGGGTCTTTATTAAAAAAGGAAAATGTGGGCACACAGAAGTACAGAGGCAAAAATGCCACATGGCGATGGGAATGCTGTTCCCCCAAGCCAAGGAAACACCAAAAGTGAGAAGAGAGGCCTGAGAAGATCCTTCCCTACAGGCTTCGCGGGGAGCATGGGCCTGCCAACACCTTCACCTCAGGCTTCTAGCCTCCAGAACTGTGAACGAACACATTTCTGTTGTGAAAGCTATGCAGTGTCCGTACTTTGTTACGGTGGCCCTAGGAAACTAGTACACCTGGTACACAGAGCAGGAGAAAAAGCAACTTTGGGAATATCCCATTAAATTCTACCACAAACCAACTCAACACTTATTTTCTAACTTTTTTTATTAACCTTGAATTAGACTCTGAGTAAAACAAGAATGAGCTGAGTCAGCAGGCTGCTATGCCTTAGCACCCACGAATCAGGAGTTTTAAGCTGTTTTGGGGTCTGGCTGCACCCCATTTGTCCAAACCATGTTTTTTTTTTGTCTCTAAAAATTAGAGTGGATAGGGCCACGATAATGACATAAACTGTAATACCGTGTTTGCTGTGGATCTTCTCCCACATGGCCTAGAATAAGCTCTTTTCTCTCATTTAATACTTCACCAACTGGACGCCCTTCGTGATGCCCACTCTATCTCGATGAAATAAGGCTGATCAGTTTTTTCCCCATTTAGCTATGCTGCTTTTCTTCCTGTGGATGTAATGTAACTCCTTAGTGGACGAATGAAATGTTCGTGGGATGTCAGCCGTGTAGTTTTTTGAAGATTCCAGAGCAGTGATTATTCTGAGCTTTTAGGAGGTGACTGTCAGACAAATACTGAGATGACCCCTACCCCCAGTGGGTCATGGCCTTATGGAACCTCCCTGCCCCTTTCAGGGAAGATGGAATCTGTTACTTGCTTCTAATAATGACATATGCCAAAGGCAGTGAGTAGTCACTCTTGGGGTTATGTGTTTCCCCAGCATCTGAAAGTAGAGCATCCCTATGAAATTTTGTATAAGTGCAGAAGCAATCACCTGTAAATTACATGAAAAAATTTCTGATCATTCCCAGGCCAAAAAAAAAAAAAAAAAGATAACCTTTTTAGGTTTTTCTGACACCTTAGGACACATCTTACTAAGGGATTCACAAAATAAATGGAGAGAAAACACAGGCACTCTCATGGGTCAGTGCTCGGGCAGCTTGATGCCAAGATGCCACGTGGAGTTCAGGGGGCAGGAGACGGGCGCCACTCTGCTGCTTGGGACAAGACAAACTCTGAACGCTATTTTCCCTTTTATGTGTGTGTGTGTGTGTCTGAAAATGGAAATCCTCTTGGGATCTTTCATTTAGAGAACACAGAAATGAATGCTGCTTTTTTTTTTTTGTCAAAGCAAAACTATGTAACGTGAACTTTTGAAAAGTGGGGTATCTGTACCTTACGTCACGTAAGACGGTGTCACAGCCAACTGGAAGGAGGGTCTCTTGCCGGCCTTGAAGCAATCAGCTGCCATGACGGAGGGGACCATGTGGCTGGGGCCACCAGTCGGTCAGCTGCGAGTGGATCCCATCTGAGAGCTGGGAAGAAGATGGGAACCCCCATCCTTCTACCGCCAAGGATTGAACCCTGTGACCCTGAAAGAGGACCGAAGCTCCAGAAAGAATTGCCACCTGCCCGACACTTGTTTGCTGCCTGGTGAGACCCCAGGCAGGGGACCCAGTCAAGCAGTGCCTGGATTCCTGACCCAAGGCAGGAGTAAGACATGAAAGCATGCTGCCTTAAGCCACTGTTCGTGGTCATTTGTTACCCAACAGCAAACACGTATACAGTGAAGATGTTCTTTGAGGGTCTGACGCAAAAAGAAGGAATCTCTAATTAGAAAAGCTCAGTAAGGCACATGTTTGGAATATAATTTCTGGGATTTGCCAGGGCCCTTAAAACTCATCAGCGAACCCTCAAGATGTTCCTGGATGCCACGTTATGAACCTTTCTTTCTGTCTACTCGGTAAAATCTACTGC
Source organism: Canis lupus baileyi (assembly GCF_048164855.1). NCBI lineage: Eukaryota > Metazoa > Chordata > Mammalia > Carnivora > Canidae > Canis > Canis lupus. The sequence continues at coordinate 61,854,966 of NC_132846.1, forward strand.
AAAACCTGCTAATGTGTGGCAAACTAACAAGGTCACAGTACATAAGCATCACCTGCTTGCCCATTTCTACAGCTTAAAATGTGCCTTTAAATAATTGCCGTTTCATTCTTAACCTGTGAGGTGGAGTCATCAACCTAATAGCATGTCATCTTCAACTTGTTTAGAGATAGAAAAGCACAGATTTGAAGAAAATGTGATTTCTTATTTTATTAGGGGAAAGTCTTCAATCTTGCCTCTTCTAGCTTATGAGAAAATAAGTAAATAATAAGGTTAAAAAGATAAAAAAAAAAAAGCGCATGGTTTGTAGGAGCCTGAAAGCGTTTTATGAAGACACTTCAGGAAGACAGGCTTAGTTCATTTCCCCACATGACAGAATTTATTCAGAACTAATATAACAACCTCTGAAAGGTTCTAATCCTGACACCCTTTCGGATGGTATACTTCAAAATATATCAAATTGATATTCAAAAAAATCAAAATATTGGTATTTCAAAATGTGGACTGAGGTCCTGTTCTAGTGCTTGCTAGCTGTGTGCCTGGGAAGAGACTACTGTATCTCTCTGAGCCTGGGTTTTCCCAACCATAAAACGAGTTGTGTTGAGAACTGAGAAAACCGTCCTGCAAGAACCCAGCCTAGTGTCAGGCTGCTGCTGTTTTGTTTTTTTCTTAAAGATTTTATTTATTTATTCATGAGAGACACAGAGAGACAGAGGCAGACACAGGCAGAGGGAGAAATAAGCTCCCTGCAGGGAGCCTGATGTGGGATTCGATCCTGGGACCTTGGGGTCATGCCCTGAGCTGAAGGCAGATGCTCAACCCCTGAGCCCCTCAGGTGTCCCTAATGCCAGGCTTCTAATGAGCCACAAAAACCACCACCATAGGCCTACTGAAGGGAACTGGTTCCACTGCCCCAAAGAAAGGCAGGGAGTCTTGAGCTGTGAGAGCAGTTCATGAGGACACTCTCCTGCACTCAGGCCTCTGGGCAAAGAGGTAAGAGTGCTTGTCCCAGGGACCAAAACAGGTCAGGGGGCACTTCCCCCGGGACAGTGCTCACCCCAAGAAACCCTGAGCAACAGCAAAGACAGTTCAGACTTGGTCATGGACTTTGTCAGACAAAAGAAAGAGGGAAGCAAACAGAATCCCTAACAGACAAAACCCCCTATAGCACAAGAGTATTTATTAATTGGGGATCCCTGGGTGGCTCAACGGTTTAGCACCTGCCTTTGGCCCAGGGTGCGATCCTGGAGTCCCAGGATCGAGTCCTCCTTCGGGCTCCCGGCATGGAGCCTGCTTCTCCCTCCTCCTGTGTCTCTGCCTCTCTCTCTCTCTCTCTATGTCTATCATAAATAAATTAATAAATCTTTTTTAAAAAAAGTATTTATTAATTCCTTGTGACTTTCGGCTCTGACCATGCGATTACAGTAGCTCGGCACAGAACATCCTTCTATCCTGGTGACTGTGGGATCACGTAAGTGGGAGAAGAAAAGGACCCAGTGTCAGGGCACCTGGGAAGAGACTACTGTAGTTACAGAAGGAAGATGTGCTGTGGAACAAACTTGCAAGGGCTCTTCTTGAGGGGCTCGTGTTCTCCCTGGCTCCCCTCTGCCAGTCTTGGGACAGAGGACAGTGTGCAGGGCTGGGTAGAGGGAGAAGGCCACAAAGAGTGGTCTCTCTGACGTTGAGGACAGACGACAGGTAGTAGGAATGACATTCAAAAGAGCAAATGACGACGGCAGCAGGGCACCGGCTGAACAGAAGGGCATCAAGGGGAACCGAACCGGCCCTACTGATATAGAAGGGAGAAGAGGAGCTCAGGATGGCCAAGGCCCTTGGCTTTGTGGCCTGATGTTAACCAAAGTACCTGCTGTGGGATCCCTGGGTGGTGCAGCGGTTTAGCGCCTGCCTTTGGCCCAGGGCGCGATTCTGGAGACCTGGGATCGAATCCCACATCGGGCTCCCGGTGCATGGGGCCTGCTTCTCCCTATGTCTCTGTCTCTCTCTCTCTCTATGTGACTATCATAAATAAATAAAAATTAAAAAAAATAAAATAAAACAAAGTAGCTGCTGGCTTCATTTGACTCTGTAGCAAGATAGCATATAACAGCACCGGCCAGCGGCTTTCGGAGAAAGGTAAGGCAGTCCATGCCAGGAATTCATGAGCCCACCAAAAAGGGATCATGGAAACCAATGCTTTTCCAATACGGCGTCTCTGGTGTCCTCGGAAACCAGGTGATCGCATGGTTCACTGTTTGTCTGTGTACCCCTCCATCTTGCCCAGGAGACCACGAACTCCTCCGTGCAGGGATACGGTCCCTTGCATTCTGCACCACAGGCATCCAACATGATGCCAGGCACAGAGCACCCGGGATGTCTGCTGAATGCGTGATCCCCCACCCACTCTGTTTCTTCTTCCACGGTCTCCTATCTGCCAACACACCTTCTATGACAAAGGCCAGACTGTCGCAGATGGAATTCTGGCTGCAGCATTTCTAGCTGTGGGACCTTGGGCAAGTCACTTCACCTCTGAGTGGATCATTTTCCCCCAGTGCGGTTAACAAGAGTATCTACCTTACTGCATGCCTGGAACTATATGTAAAGGACACAGAACCAGGCCTGGCACAATGTAAGCACCATTTGAGTGTCAGTCACAGTTATTATTATTTTGATGACCACTTTTTAATTTATTACATGTATTGTTTCTCATCTGTCTCCCTCACAAGGCTCCACAAGGGAAAGGATTTGTATCTGTGTTTCCATTGATAAATCCCAAGCACCATAACCTGTTCTGGGCACATGGCTGGCCCCAGTAAATATTTATTTAATGAACCGAAATGAACTGAAGTTCTTAGATCGTAGAGGCTATGGCTTTCTTCTACGTTAAACTTTAGACATATCCTTACAATGTTCTGCACCTTGTCTCCCAACGTAGATGAAAGTTTTCTACTTTTTGTTGGAAATAATAGCTTCCATTTATAAAGTACTTTCACATCTATTTTCTCATTTGAGCCTCACAACAGCTTTGTAATAAATCCCCATGGTGTCTACTGGAGTAGCACATACCCATCAGCTCTGCAAAAATATCAGGACTTGAGGTTGATGATAATGACGATAATGTCCCACACCATCTCACCTGTGCAAGACCATTTATTACTTGATGAGGAGAAGCAAGCCTGCCTAATATTTTTGCACTGATTTACCTTGGGTAGTTATGCTGTTGCTGTTTTGTGATTCCATTGAAAAAAGCAAAGTTACTTGTTTTTATTTTTGGTCTCCCAAACTGCTATTTTAAAATATATTTTTTTTCTTTCCAGGGAGAAAAGTAGTACATGTTTATTGTAGAAAACTTAATTAAAAAAAAAAAAAAAAACAAGAGTATAAAGAAAAAAATAAAAATTATCCACAACCCTACTTGGCATTAGTGCTTGCTTTTCAGGAAGCATTGACAACAGAATATTACTGTTTTGCAGAAAGATATGTTAAGCATCACTTCTTGGCTGTGCTGGCCACACGGAATTCTGGGAGTCAAGAGCAGCCCATGCCAGGAAGACCTGGGTGGCTCAGTGGGTTGCGTATCTGCCTTCAGCTGAGGTCACGATCTCAGGGTTCTGGGATCAAGTCCTGAGTCAGGCTCTGTGCTCAGAGGGAAATCTGCTTCTCCCCCTCCCTCTGTGCACACACGTTCAATCTCTCTCTTTCCCAAGTAAATAAAATCTTAAAAAACAAAACAAAACAGCCCAGGCCTGAGGGGAGGAGGGCACTGGTGGGGACTAAGGAGCCAGGGGCTTGTGAGTGAGGACAGCTGAGGATGAAGAGGAAGACAGTGGGTCCAGGTTCAAGTGGTGAGGAAGGGGCAAAGCAAGGATCTGATCTGCTTGGCAGAGTGGAAAGAGTGCCCTCTGAAGTTCTGCTGACAAGAGTTTTGTTAGAGCAGGATGTGGGCACCGGTCCCTGAGGACGAAAAGCTACTGAGAAGGTCCCCAGCCACACAGCTGGGATGCCAGGGCCCTGGAATGCTCCTACCCGGAGCCAGAGAAGATCAAGGGATAGCAGGGCAGCCCTCTGTGGTCCTGTTTTCTTGCCTACCTCCCTGGGCCCACGGTGCAGGGCGTGGGGCGGACGTGCCTATTCCGCAATCCTTCTAAGACTAGGTAGATGGTAGGAGGGGGACGGCGGAGACCAATTCTGGGTCTGCTCAAATTGCCTGGCTGGAGGGGCGGCAATTTATGGCTCTTGAGTTTACATTCAAAGAGCTGGGCACGGGCCCAGATGGGAGCAGGTGTTAGCAGCTGCTCAAGTGTGAAGTGTGGACCTAACTCCCAAGAAGCCTACCTGCCCTTAGGTCGTAATGTTTCCTAATTGTGTCTGGGCCAGGTCTGGCAAAAGCCAAAGGAGCCGCCCCACGGCAGCTGGAACACTACGTGACTGTACTTTTCCATACCTCTGCCTGTTTTAGGTTTCTGACCGGCTAGAGACACGGGCCGAAACCAGAAGGTTCCCCGAAGCCAGAATCCGAAGGTCAGTTCTTTCAAAGTGCTCATCTGTAGGATGATCCATGCGTCTGAGACTCCGCTTCTATTCTTCAAACACAACTGGCCACATGCGCGCACTTGATCTTGCACACAGCATTACCGACAACCAATAGACCCCATGTGCTTTCATCAATAAAATTACTGCCTCGGCTATTATGGGAGACTATGAACTGTTGTGATCTTCTATCCTCGTCCCGATCAATATAAACCAGGACAAGAAAAAACAGGACCCTTAATTATATAACCGGGAAGCATTATATAACAGAGGTCCTGATGCAACTTTAACTGTATCTGTGCCAACGAAGGCTGAAAGAGCACATCCTTTCAGAAGTAACACGAGCCGCCGAGAGTTGTGCAAACCATTTTTCAATATTGGTTTAACTAATCCCACTTACTCACCATCGACAAAAGTCTCTGCCCTTCCAACCTTGCTTTCCCACAGCCCCAATGAAGCAACCCCATCTCAGGGTGATAGCTTGTTAAAGTGACAGCGCCCTGGCAGTTGCAAGAGGGCCAGGAGGAAAGAGACCAGCGTCGATTTCTCTGGGAAGCTGCTCTCTGACGCCTGGTATGGCAACGGTCATCTCGCAAGGGCTGCTAAAGCCACTTGCACCATTTCAGAATGGCAGGACACCGATCACTTGTGACAGGATGCATTTTGCACGGAAAGACTCCTGAAAGCCACCCAGCATTTCTTTGTTGGAGGGGGCCAAGAAACAGAAATAGTAACGACAAAAAGATACAACCCCCCCCCCATTCCTTTCATCGTGTGCTGCCAAGCAAAATGATCTCTCTTCACGTCTCCTTTATGTCTTACTGATAGAAATTACATTCCAGGGCACCCAACACAAAGGATGCACGCGTAAGCAATGTGCCTTGCATAGGACATTCCTCGGAACCTTCAGGAGAGATATTGATTTAAAGCTACCAAGATGCCGTGTATGCATTGCTGCTGCCGTAATGAATCTACCCGGCATTCCGGACTTGTGATTTAAAGCGACTCTGGAAAGCTGAAATCTATTGAAACAACATTAGCGGCTCCACTTCACCCGGCAGGAGGACAGGAAAGTCACAACAAGGCTGAAAAGTGCTACTTGGTAGTGTCTGAGGTCGTATAATAGCTGCTGATTTAATAAATTCAACACTCTGCAGCACTCGGGGTGGCCGGGGAGGGGGGGGGCCAACTACTGAAGCTGGGAGCCAGAGAGAAGTGCCCATCCACCCGAGGCTGGGGGGTGGAGTTCTTTTTCCATAACACATGGTAAAGCTAAGCATCCACGGGACTTTTTAAAAAGTCACATAAACTTATTCTTTTCAATCCCCTTCCTGAAGGTCAATATGTTTCCCTTTTTTCTTTTTCTTTTTTTTAAATCCCTATGCTTTTTCTCTCCCAGTAAATACAGAATGGTCTAAAGATGTAAGTTAAAATTCTGTGCTCCTAAGAAAACTTTTGGAAGCCGGCTCCACAGCCTTTAGAGCCCCTCTAAATCCTAAAGGTCTGGCTGTGAAGTGTTAAGATGTGAACTCAAGTCCTGACTTGGCTATCAGCAGTGTGACCTTGGACGGATCACAGGATGCTTCCCAGGGCAGTTTATCATTTGTCACGAGGAGGTGGAATAAATGAACTCTGAAGTCCCTTGCCCTAAAACCCTGTGATTCCAGTCTAGCTCCAAATTTCTAAAAGGATCCACGTCACAATTGGGGGTGCCTGGAGAGTCCCTGGGGGTGAAGGAATCGCAAAGAGGATGTGCCTGTTCATCCCACCCTCCCTTGTTGTCCCTTGCTGTACATCCCAGAGAACTCAGACAATAGGCCGGGAAACCGAGGGGCCCCTCTGATGACCAGATTCCCCTCCACCTGCTGGCCACTGGTGTGACTTCAACAGCAGAACTGAACTTTCCCTGATGCACCAAGGTCATCTAAGTAGAAACCAAGCCAAATTAGCCTGGAACAGGGCTGAGTGCAAAGTGTTAGTTCCTAGGGGCTGCCTTACCAAAGAACCACAAACAGAGAGGCTTAGAACAGTGGGACTTTGCGGTCTTACAGTTCTGGAGGCTAGAGGTCTAACATCAAGGTGCTGGTGGGGCCATGTTCCTCCCTCTGAAGCCTGTAGGTGGGATTCCTTCCTCGCCTCATCTGGTGGCGGTCATCATTCCCAGGCCTCCCTTGGCATGCAGCTGCACTGCTCCCATCTCTGCCTCTATCACCTCATGGCACTCTTCCTGTGTGTGTCTGTGTCCAACTTTCCTACTTCTAATAAGGACACCAGTCACATTGGATCAGGGCTTGCTAACGGCTGCATCTCGGTTACAAGATGCAAACTGAGTATGGCTGCAAAGACCCTATTTCCACTAAGGTCACATTCCCAAGTACTGGCGGGTGGGTGAGGACTTCAGCCTATCTTTTTTTAGAGGGAGCACAATTCAACCCATAGCACTAGGTAATCACATACTGAAAACTAAACTGAAGTGCACAAATGCAGGAGGGGAGGACCGCAGTCCACTGGAGGATAAAGTGGAAGGAAAAAAATTAAGTAGAAAGGCATTAGGGTTCTAGTGGTCGTATGGGGGAAAGATATTTATTTTCAATGGCTGGAAGGTGAGACGAGATGGGGAAAGCAGAGTTCTCTGCCCAGTGGAGCCCTATGCACTTCTGGTCCATGCTCCAGGAACATGCTCATGTTTCCCCTCTTGGCCGGCACAGTCCCCACTGCCAGCAGTGCCACCCGTACCCTCAGCTGTAGAAGTCCTTCTCTCTTAAAGCTCCAGCTCAAATTTCACCAGTGAAAAGCCAAGTCATCTGCACCCAGCCTGTGATGTTGTTTTGTCTGTTCCTTGGTGACACCTGAACTATGGTCATTTGTACCCTCTTTGCCTACCACTCCTTGAGAGCAGGGGTTACTTCTTACTCAATCGCTGTACCCACAGTAGGTCCTTGCAAATATTTGCTAAAGTAAACTGGTAAGAAGATAAGAGGAGATTGGAAATAAATATCTCCTGTTTTGAAAACTTCACCATGGAGAGAGACCTTTGGAACCAGGAGCTGTTAGAACCTGTGGCCTATTGATTCCCTTACTGAAGCTCTGTAACCTCTACTCTTGAGCCATATTTCTTGGAAATCACAAGGAAGGCCAAAGGATAACTAACCATTTAAAGTAAAGAACGGGAGCAGGGCTATGTGAGCGGCTTATGCTGACACCATTCAGTGCCAGCAACTCGTGGGCCCCAGCAGCCACCATGACCTTGGAGGTTTCCATCAAGGGCTGACCCTTGAGCCCCAGCACTTAGTGTTTGGAACTGCAGCATGTTCGGTTGGAAGGGGTCTTAGAGATCATGGAAGGCAGAAAAATATCCCCTCCCCAAAGATGTTTATGTCCCAGTTTCTTTTTTTTTTATTTTAAGATTTTATTTATTTATTCATGAGAGAGAGAGAGAGAAAGAGAGAGAGAGAGAGAGGCAGGGACACAGGCAGAGGGAGAAGCAGGCTCCATGCAGGGAGCCCGACATGGGACTTGATCCCATGTCTCCAGGATCACACCCTGGGCTGAAAGTGGCGCTAAACCACTGAGCCACCCGGGCTGCCCTATGTCCCAGTTTCTAGAATGTGTGAATATGTCAGGTTACAGAGCCTGGGGGAATCCAGGTACTAGAGGTAGTAGATTCTTCTGGATTATCCGGTGGGCCCAATGGAATCACAAAGGTCCTTATGAGTAAGTGATTTCGTGGGAGAAAAACCCGATCTACCATTTTGGCTTTGAAGCTGGAAAAAGGGGTTCTAAGACAAGGAATGTAGGTAGCTTCTAGAAGCTGGAAAAGGTAAGAAAATGGATTCTCCCCTAGAGCCTCCACAAGGCACACGCTAAAATACCTTGATTTTAGCTCCAATAGGTACATTTTGGACTTATGACACTCAAAACTGTTAGTTATGACACTCAAAACTGTTAGTGTTGTTTTAAGACACCAAGTTTGCAACGCTTCTTTATACTGGCCATGGGAAACCCCTACAGGGATCAGTTACTCCTTCAGATGGGGGAAATCAAAACCCAGGTAGGTTGAGAAGTCTTTTGTCTCAGGGGACACAGCTAAAGAGCGACAGAGTTAACCCAAGGCTGGTACATGGCTCTGGGTGAAGCAGGCTTTGCCCTACAATGCATTCCTTTCTTGGGTATAGACATGAGGCCTCTGACTCTCAGATAAGGGGGAAAGCACATCCCTGGGTGGCCCATCTGCAAGCTGTCCTTACTCAAGGTCTGATCTCAGTCACAAGAGGGGGCTGGAAGGAGCCTTTGACAGTAGTAGCCAGTGACTCCATTACCAGTGAGGATTCTGGTGCCTTGGGGAGTTCCAGCATCCTGCCATGGGGTCCCATGACGTAACAGTAATCTAGAAGCAGGGAGTCTCTTTGTCCCCAATTTGTCCTCAGTTTGCACCTGCTATTTAGAAGCTGAGCCTTTAGTTATCCTGCTGAGTTTTCCCACTGCCCCCACGCCCTAAGACTTAAAGTACTCTAGCCATGGGGACATGCGCAGCTGCTGGTCTTCTGGCCTGGTAGACTCAGTGGGCAGGCCTGAGTTTCAAGCCTTTGCAAAGTTCTATTTTCTGAAAAATTACACCTTTGACTTCCATACACTGCACCCTGACTCCTGGAGCTGGCCTAGGCCAGTATTTATCAGCTCTTCTAGTGCAGAAAGAAATTCTCCCCGACACTGAGAATCCACCTCCTCTACCTGTTGTCATCATCTGTCTACAAAGAAGTTAAATACCATGCTGACCTAAGTTTCAGACCCCTTCTGGCACACAACCATTTTGCAAATAATCCTGAGAGAAGTACCATAGAGCCTGCAGCAGTGCCTAGGACACCTTTCTCTAAACACCTGGTTTTACCACCAGTTTTCAGGTGACACAATTTAAATGAATGCTGTGGGCACAGCAGCAGATTGGAGTTCCACGAAAAGGTCTCTATCTGGGTGTGCTGCTCAAATGTCTAATGTCCCTGATGCTCTGGTGACCTTAATGGAGTCTTTCTTCTACTGGGTAGTCTAGGTGAGGTGATGGGGAGGTGCTGACATGGTTATGTCTTTCTGCTGAGCCCAAATCTCTTTATTCAGTTTCTTTAATAATTGAGCAACTTAAACCATGGTCACCTGGTAGTATTTTTTATTCATCAGCATGTGAATTCAGGATTTTCTTTTCTGCTGGTAGCAAATTATACATCAGTTTAACAGTATATCTAAAAACTGACCATCTGAAGGCACTTCCTAATTCCTGGAAAATGGAATAGATGCACTTTCCCCTATTCTTCCCACTGATGCAACTAAAAACACTTGAACATTAATTATAAGTCAAACACAAGAGGATTCTGAAAGGTGGAGGAAAGAAAGCAGACTCACTAAGGGCAGTATAGAAAGGGCAAACTACACAACAATATCCCTTATGAAAACAGGTATAAAAATCCTTAACAAAATATCAGCAAATATAATTCAGGAATATATAAATGTAATTATATACGATGACTAAGTGGGGTTTATTCCAGGGATGCAAGGCTGGTTCAATATTTAAAAATTAACATAATCCATCATATCAACAGGCTACAGAACAGAAACTGCAACAGTCATATCAACTGATGTAGATAAAGCATACAAAAAAACCCCAACGTTTAATCATGATAAAAATGCTCACCAAGCTAGGAAGAGAAGAGGACTTATTCAACTTAGCAAAGAGCATCTGCAAAAAATCCTATAGCTAACATTAAGCTTAATGGAGTAAAGAGTGAATGCTTTCTCCCTAGGACTGGGAACAATTAAGGATGTCTGCTCTCACCACTCTTATTTAACATAGGGCTGGAAGTTCTAGCTAGTGCAATAAGGCAAGAAAATGAAAATAAAAGGCATATAAATCAAGAGTGAAGAAATAAAACTCGCCCTATTTGCAGACTGTCTACATAGAAAATCCTAAGGAAGCCACAAAAAAAAAAGCCCCTAAACTCTCCTGGAATTAATAGGTACATTCAGTAAGGTCTCGGGATACAAGGAAAATACACCAAATCCATTGTATTCCTATATGCTAGCAATGAACAAATAGATACAAAAAGTTTTTAAAATGTCATTTACAACTGCTCAAGAAAAATGAAATACACATATAGGATTTGTATGCTGAAAACTACAGAATCCTAATGAAAGAAATCAAAGGAGATCTAAACAAGTGGAGAGGCATATCATATTCATGGATTAGAAGACTGAATACAGTAAAGATATCATTTGTCCCCAGATTAATACACAAGTTGAATGCAACTCCTATCAAAATCCCAGCAAGACTTTTTTGTAGACACAGATGAGATTATACATACAGGGCACTATAGTTTTGCAAGATGTTACCACTGGGAGAAACTGAGTAAAGGTACAACAGGATCTCGTTGTATTATTTCTTACAGCTGCATGTTAATCCACAATTATCTCAAAAGGTTAATTAAGAAACAACAACTGCTCTTTGTGGCATCATTCTCAGCAATCAGACTGTTGACATTCGAGAAAATGTTGACATCACTCTGAAGCGACACACAATTATTTTGAAGGCCCCCAGAGGAACCCTGCAGAGACTTCAATCAAATCAGTGTAGAACTCAGTCTCCTTGTAAAGAAAGAGGCTCCTGGTTGACAAATGGTGGAGAAACGGAAAGGACCTGGCTGCTATGTGCATTATCTGTGTCCTGTACAGAACATGATCAAGGGCATTACACTGTGCTTCTGTTACAAGATGACCTCTCAGTATGCTCCCTTCCACATCAATGTTGGAGAGGTTCAGGAGAATGGGTCTCTTGTTGAAATCCGAAATTGCCTGGGCAAAAATTATATGCCTAGGGTTTAGATGAGGTCAGGTGTTGCTTGTTCAGTATCAAGCCCAGAAAGAGGAGTTAATTCTTGAAGGAAATGACACTGAACTGCATGAAATTCAGCGGCTTGGATTCAGCACCAGTTAAAACATGGTTTTCAGAAAATTTGGGAATGGTATGTAAGTCTCTGAGAAAAAGAACAGTTCAGTGGGCTAAGGAGTAAGATCTAAGTTGTATGGCTAAAGAGAAAACAGGATGCCATATGATTTTGCAGACCTCTTTGTGATATTTTAAAGATGCAATAAAGGGTGCATGGGTGGCTTAGTCGGTTAAGTGTCTGACTCTTGATTTCGACTCAGGTCATGACCTCAGGATGGTGAGATGGAGCCTCATGTCGAGCTCTGCACCGAGCATGGAGCCTGCTTAAGATTCTCTTTCTCCCTTTCCCTCTGCCCCTTCTCTCCTTGCTCTCTTGCTCTTAAAACAAACAAACAAAAAAAAAAATGCAATGAAGTTGGGAACACTCCACCAAAAACAGAAAACAAAAACGGATCCCTCCTCCAAGCAGTGTTTTCTTCTCATATTGAGAACTGCTAAAACACTAGAAAGGATTAGTAAAGTGGGATCTTGAGTATTCCTTTATCCTGCTTGTAATTCTTTGTAGCACTCGTAACTGTATGGCATTACTTGCCATCACATCACATCCGGCTATCTGTCCATCTGTGTGTCTTGTTGGTCTGCCTTGCTTCCCCCACTGAAAGGTAAGTTCCATATGAGCAGGGCGTAGGGCCTGTGTCTTGGGTCTCTCTCTAGCACATTACAAACTCTAGGAAAAATGCATGGGGAACTCAATCATGTGCCTTCTTAGAGTATTTCCTACCAGGATTCCTCCAAATCCTTTCCCCTCTGAGGAGTTGCCCTTCAACATTCTCCAACAGTAGGACTCTCTGACTCCAATTCTGATGAACCGTTAGTCTTCAAGCTCTGTTCCCTTTCCAACCAATTCCCCAACCTTCCACCTTTCTAGCACCAGAACAGAACTCAACCCTGGCAACCATTCCCAGGGGTCAATTTCAAGGTAGGGTCCTGGAACCCCCCTTTGAGGAATGTGGCTTCAGGCAGTATCAACAGTCACTCTGTTTACCTGGTCCCTTTAGCAAGAATATGTCCCTTAATCGCAGCCCTGTTTCTTGATTGGATCAATTCGATGTATCTCTAATTTAATTTGCACACAGACCCTGGGGATGTCTGGAACTAATCTGATAATCTTTAAATTATTATGTTTTCCAAGTATGTCTCAGCTTGCCAATATCATATAGGGGGACTGTAATGTGAAATAATAACTTTGATTGCCAGTGGCTTCTAACTTCTTACCATATTCCTCATTATTACAGTGCTGGGAAAGGTCAAGTGTTCAGCAGCCTAGAGGACACATACTCATTGCCACCAGCCAGACAGTGGCTTTAGTGGTCAGCTGGGCAGTTCCCTCAGCTACACACAGAACCGCAGGATATTTTGTTTTTGTTTGTTTTATTCAGAGATATATCCCAAGCACCTAGTGCACAGTGGATGTTCCGTAAGTGGTTGTGGATTGAGTAAATAAACCAAAATATTGGGTCATTTAAGTTGGAATACAGTGGCACGTCTGAGCTTAAAAGCTGGTTAAGAAAGATCAGTAACACAGCATTTACTCAACTGTATCCAGACTGTGCTTGAAATGTGTCAGTTTCTAAATGGTTTGGGGAGGGGGCCTTATAAATGAAAATTCTTGCTATTGGAAGAATTCTAGCTCACTATCCTTGCCACCACAGGAACGACAAAGAGACAACATAATTACAGACTGTCAGTAATTAATATACCCTCAGCTATAGCAAACACAAAAATTTAAAATGAACAATTATATACTAAAAAAGAGACTGTGAATGATCAACTGGGGAAAGAGGCAGAAATCTGTGAATGAGATGGTGTTAAACAGTCGGACGTAACTCACTCCGATTTCCTCCTCCCTGAGAGCTTTTCCAGCCAGCCACAGTGAATGTTTCCTGTCAAGCCAGCGGAACCAGAAAGCTGAATTGGTATCTCCAAGCAGGCAATTTTCCTGGTTGTAAATAACCAGCAGCTTTGTGAGGATCAATTAGGAGGCTCCCATCTCTTCTCTGGGAGTCTTATTTCAGTCCATCCATCTTCCTTTGTTAATTTTATAAATTGGGTTTAAGGGATGCAGAGAGAAAGATCAATTTTTTTTTTTTTTTTTTTTTGTCCCTCAGACTTCTTGGGGGTGGAGGGAGGATGGGATGGAGAGTTTTTACATCTTAATCACTTAGAATTCAAGAAGAATACTTTCACATCATGCTCCTTTTTCAAGGCCAGAAAACTGGATGACCATTTCGTCCCCTGACTAGCAAACAGACACACAAGACCTGTGGGAAAATGCTAGAGTCACAAATGAAATCCACGTGGGTACGAGTTAGTGCCTACTGCAAAGATGCAGATGGTTTGGAGACCACACTGCTTCCTCTGGACCAGGTTCATGAAGTCCAGGTCTGATATAATACAGCTGCCTCATGAGCCAATTGTTCAGCCTTCCCCCACGCCCCCAATTCCAATTCATTTGATTTACAGTGATGATAACAACGGTGATGGTCATAACAATGATACTAATACTAGAAGCTATCGATTATTGAAAACTCATCACATCCTAAGTACTTTAAATATGTTATTTCTTTGTTTCTATTGCTCAACAGCCTTCAACATCAGTATTGTTATTTCCATTTTACAGATGAGGAAACTGAGGTCTGGAGAGCTTTCATGTGGCTCATAAATCCTAGAGTCAACACAATTTGAACACAGGCCAATGTCTACAACAGGACTAGCTGACTTCCAAAAAGAATCCTGTCCCATGATGCTATGTTCTCTCTTTCGTTCAATTGGCAAAGCCCTGGTCAAGCACTACTCTGTGTGGTGCGGACATGTCCCTTTACTCAGTCTGAGGCTTGCTGAGGAACTTGGCATGACCCCATCTCAGCAATACTGGGGAGGAAAGAGGGACCAGGTAAACCACGCTGGCCTCCAGAGCCAGTGCCGGGCCTTTTCCTGGGTCCCCTGATTTCTTGGCACACGTCCCTCTCTCTCCAAGCTAAGGAAGTCCTATTCCCAGAAACTGACTGGCCCCTGGCTCATTCTCTCTTTGGAAAAACAAGGTGAAGCAGGAAAAAAATTCAAAAGGAAAACCAAAGAGATGAGGACACGAGCAGGAGATACACGGAAAAAGAAATGTAAGTGGCCTCAACCTCACTCACTTAAGGAAACAAATAACACGGAGTCACTTTGCAACACTGCACAATGTGTGCTTTCACTTGGGGGTGCAGTGAAACGCTCTGGGGCCCAGGAAAAGGTCAGCTCTATACACGTGGGGACAGAACAGTCTTCACGAGCAGAGTAACGCAGATGGCATGGGCCCATCTGAGCAGATGTCCATACAGACTCAGTGTGTGAAGGCATCAGTCAGCAAATGACACAGGACACTGGTCACGTGGGTTACCTGTGAGGAGGGGGCCTGGGGACAGCTGTATTTCTTCGACAGGATGATGACTTACTTTTTCTTAGATAAGCTGCCCCTTCTGATTTATCTGTGGTTTCCCAGATACCCACGAGTCAACGGTCCTCCCAAAGCAGATGACCCTCTTCCTGACGGACAGTCAGAAGGTCGGCAATAGCCTAACGCCACGTCACTCACCTCACTTGTCCCTTCACGTGGGCATTTTATCATCTCACCTCACTTCAAGGATGAGTGCAGTAAGGTATTTCAAGAAAGAGAGACAACAGTAACATAACTTTTATGATAGAATGTTGTTCTAATTCTTCTATTTTATTATTAGTTGTTAAGCTTACTGTGCATAATTTATAAATTAAACTTTATTTTTAAAAAGATTTTATTTATTTATTCATGAAAGACAGAGAGAGAGAGGCAGAGACACAGGCAGAGGGAGAAGCAGGCTCCATGCAGGGAGCCTGACGTGGGACTCGATCCCAGGTCTCTAGGATCACGCCCTGGGCCTCAGACACGTAACCACTGAGCCACCCAGGCGTCCCTAAGTTAAACTTTATCATGGGGATGTATGTATAGGAAAAGACACTATTATACAGGGTGTGGTGCTATCTATAGTTTCAGGCGTCCGCTGGAGGTCTTGGAATATACCCTCCACAGACAAGGGGGGGCTACTGTATACTTTTATGTACTTTATTATTATTTTTTTAAACAACATACTGAAAAGAAAAGGGAAAAGGAGCCTGACTGGCACAATGGGCAGGCACTTGCCTGAGCTCCTGCAGGTGGTCAGTGGCAGGGCTGGGCCTGGCTCCCCGGATCCTGACCCTCAGCCCTGACCTCTTTCTACTGAGCAGCATCTTACAGACAGCCTGATTTTCTGTGCCCCACTCAGTGCTTGCCACAGATGATCACTCTTGGAGAAACTGCACCCATTTCCCTAGCTCCGTGATTTTGTTAGCACTGATTCTGATTGAGCCTCCATGTTCCAGTTCGTGTCATTCCCTGTATCATGGACCCTGGCATCTTTTGAGTGACAAGAAGGGGATGAGATGTGGCTAGGCCAAACAGAACCTTGCCTGGGACGGTCTGCCTATGGTGAAACAACTGCATAACGCCTTGATGCTCTGCGGCTCGAGGGCCAACGAAAAGGTTTGGATGTGTTCCAGGTTTCTGTATAGAAAGTTCATGCCAAGGTTAAGTCCTCAACATGTGCACAAATATCACTCAATATGTGGGTTATTCCCAGAGAATTTTCTACTTCAGGCCAACATCTACCTAGCCTTCCTCCTGCTAACTACTTATTGCTCTCCCATTAAGCGGCCACTGTGAGCTCATGGAAATGCAACCCCGGCCTACCACAGTGGCTGGAGCAGACCAGACCTGGGCTCTGCATTTTGGAATTGGCTGGAACAAGTGACCTGGCTTCCTGCTTTCTGCTGGTATGACATCAGGTGATATGTTCTGCGTCCCAACCTCAGCTTCCTTACCTTTAAAGCGGAGACGGAAAGAACCACAAAGTCTGCTGGTTCTGTGAATATAGCAACTGGATGTATTCATATTATGGACTCCTTTCATTCAGCTAAGCAACAGGTAGTTGGCTGTAAATCACTTTCCTCAGAATGCCATGCTCTTGCCCCCAGAGCGGACACTTGGGAATAGGATGGAGAGAGAGGCAGAGAAAAGGCCCAGGTGCTGCCCACACTCTTGGCAGTCTTCTGCTTCCCACTCCTGCTGAGCAACGTGCCTGGCCTCTCTCTCCGTCCTCAGAGACCCTCGGTTCTGGCTCTAGTAGGTTTCTCCACATCTCCATTTCTTCTGAAATGCCTTGTTTTCTGTTGCTTGCAACCAAAAGAAGCCTAAACTATTCCTAATCCCAACTTCATAAATCCCAGTCAGCATTTGAGAATGGCCTGCAGATGGCACTTTCCATTTTTGAGACAAAGACTTCTTTTAAAAATGCCGAATGTGTGGCATCACCTTTATTTTGCCTGATTGCATTACTCAAACAGAAAGAGCTATGAATAATAATAATAATAAAGATACCATTACAGTAAAATATTTGACACTCACAAGATTAAAAGCTGAATACAACAATCTTCTCCTAATCATCCCGGGATGTGCAGCACTTAATCAACAATTACACTGGGAAAATGCTCGAGAAACGGATGCTTAAGTACCAGGAAAAAGCAAAGGAGAAAGTCGGGAAATCAGTGCCAAGGGGAGAGGCGAATGCATCCAATCTAAATACTGCAAGTGTTATTTTAAGAGTTCTGCATTTTCCTATCAATGCTACGCATTAAAAAAAGAATAAAAACAATCCAAGAATACATACCCTGCACCAAAACACTCTAGACAAAGGAGGCATTTTTAAAAAACCACTTCAAGAAGTCACACAATGATGGCACAGTCCATTAATCAGGGTGCTTGTTTTGTTTTTTTTTTCTTCAACGTTTTTGAGGTGTAATTTACAGTTTTTTTACCTAAGAGTTTCTTCAACTGGTCTTGTCTCCTAGTGGGAGACGGAAGTGAAGTGGCCCAAGCCAGAACTTAGTGGGGCCCCAGGGCTGGGGGAAGTCAACTCAAGGGAGGAGATAACCGCCCCCTCCCACCTTAGGATGTTGGGGGCTCACATCCCCAAAGAGCCTGCAGGGTGACTGTTAGGTGGTATGGATGCATTTCTTATCTAGAATATTTAAAAAAAAAAAAAAAAAAAAAAAGGAAAAGAAAAAGAAAAAGAAAAAAGAAAGAAAGAAAAAGAAAAAAAAAAAAGAATAGAAAAGAAAAGAAAAGCCTAGATGCCAGGTCAAAATATCTCATGACCCAGAGGAAGCATCTGAGCAGCCTTAGGAAATGAGTGGCCATTTACAAGCCCGCAATCTCTTGACCGCCTAAGTCAGATTTCTACAACGTGGGTTTTATTTTTAATGTTCTTTTTAAAGCGCTGATTCCTCATTCAGGATGCATACAATGCAAGCAGCACAAATACCCGCACTGTATTATAAATAGCCTCTTTGAAGGAGGGCTAGGAGGATAGCAACATTTTTTAACCTAGATATACTTTTGACAACCCGTGTACATTCTTTCATAACCTCTCTGCATCAGCCTTGTCGTGTTAGGAGAAGACCTCCTAGGTGGCTGCAACTGGAGACGATGAGGCTGTATTATGACTTCATGAACACATAATAATGCTGCCCTTTTCTGAGAGAAGGTTTATTTTCCTCCTTCTACAGGTAAATACAGTACATCTGACATCACAAGATACAATTGAAGAAGCAAATGATCAATGTCAACCACAATAACAGTGCTTCAAAAAATTACCTCAACAGCCCTATTTCTGCCATTTCCCATGACCCGTGGAGGTGAGGGAGGGCCCCGAATGGGCACCTGGCAACTGTGAGGGAGAGATCTAAACATAGCCCAGCCTGCCTTGCCTCTGCCAATAGAACCACGTGAGCACTCTCTCCGGGATGCAGCGGGTCACATAAGGGCTCCCCTAAGCTCCATCTCGCAGGAGAATGAAAACAATAAAAAGCTATATTCAGCCCCGGCTACACAAGAAAATCTCTTTTGTACGGATGCTAAGAGAGATGCCCAGAAGAGAGTTACAACCACCCATCCTACAAAACCCAACTCGTAGTCAACTAGTAGAGACACGCAGTTAATCTTAACATCAGCTATCCTGACATGCTTTTTATATAGAATCATCCCGAGAAACCAAGCAAAGTGAAATCAAGTCTCTGCAAATGACAAAAATGTTTTCTTGGACATAAATATATTACACCTTGAGTGTCCTTTCCTGACCTTAAACTTCACATTATAATATAAATGCAACCCAAGGCGAGATCCCCACATAATCCGGGAGTCCTCAAATATTTTCCCTTTCTAACCCATACCTGCAGATGTCATCTACAAATCCTTCTATTGTGTCTCTCGTGAGCCAAGGGACACAGGAATCTGCCTATGGCCAAATATGTTCAGAGTTCACCTACCAACTGTCATGAAAACCTTACAAAGTGTGAAGGGTATGAAAAGGCAAAGCTATTCGATTTTTTTAAGGCCTGCTGTCTGATTTCCCATAGGCTCTGGGCATGTGCTAATATGTAAGCTGACATATACATCCAAAAAGAAATTTGCCCTTCAGGATGAGACGTGTATAAGAATTTTACTTCAAAGGAGACTGTAAAGAAAAACCACTTACCTTGTCTTCTTATAGCTACAAGAATGAAGATTCCCCAGACTTAGCTTTCTTCTTAAGATTAGAGAGACGGGAAGCACACAAGAAACTGAGATCGGGGTATGTGAAATCTCTCTTATCCTTCATACATAGATAAAAATGTACCCCAACAGTTTCTGGGGAAGGCTTTCAGCGTGGACGGTCAAATGCTTAAGCCAGAGAGGCCCTGCCGAATCATCATGTCCAACTTCCTGCCTTCATTTAGCACCTTGGGTGTTCATCTCCTTCAACTCATATTAACCAAGCACCTACCACACGCCAAAGATTATTCTAAATGCTGGGCATACGGCAATGAATGGAAAAAGAAAATGCCCTGCCTTTAGCTGTTGACATTCTTGGGGTGTGATAAGAAGACAGGAAATTAAGACGTACAGTGTCAGGTGGTTGAAGTGCTATGGAATACACAGTGGGCGCTGCAAAAATGATTTTTATAGAAGAGCAAACTGAAGCTTCATGTTGCAAAGCTAGTTTCAAGGCAGCAGCCAAGATGGATCATCTAAGTTTTGGGCTTTCTGTGTTTTCATGCAGTAAAGGAATACTAAAACACTAATAAAGGTGAAGGAAAAAAAAATCAAGTATCATGAACACATCTTATTTTTAGAAGCATATGTACAAGATGCACAGGTGGGCACCGAGCAAAGTTCTTTCTACTTTCCATCCTTATGAAGCCACATGGATCTACTGACCAAAAGCTGACAACTCTTCTACTCTGAAACTTGAAATAGATTAAGAAAGCGTTTCTGGGCACAAAATCTCCAAGGGCAAGAAGTGTTTTCTTTGTTTGAAAGTGAAAAACAAAATTTACTGCAGATTTCTCGTTTCAAAATTTCTTGGTCTTTCAGTCCTTCAAAAAGGCCTCACAAGGAATAAAAGATGGAAAGAAACAGGTGCTTGGTTCCTCCTGTCTCCTTCTCTTTAACTGGATGATTCTCACTGTACACATCCCCTGACCCCCACCCAGTCTGGAAACCTTCAGCCTCAAGGTTATAAAACACTTGTGAGATTAAGTAAAGGAGAAGGCTGCTCCATCCGCCAGAGCTCTGATTTGGAAGAAGGGATCAGTGCAAAAGACATTTCCAGGTAAAAGACACAACAGAATGCTTCAAAAGTCCCATTTCTCGTTACTTCTCAAAACCGCAGAGCTCTTCCCTGTGTGGGCTCTGTCAAATAGACAAAGTCCTGAGGACCGTAGAGGGGAAAGGTGGCCCCATGAGACAGACAGCAAGCAGGAGGGGCCCAGAACTCCACCTCCCCTACCCCACACACCCCACTTGCTGCAAGCCCACAGGATGCTCTCTGAGGGCTACGTAGAAAACTGCCTGCTGTCACCTGTTGGGGAACAGATTGAGGTATGACATCTACTAAACCCATAGGAATAAAATTAAAACTTCCTTCACTATAGAAATCATTCTGATTTGAAGTCAAATGAAATGGCAAAAACTTCAATTAAGTAAACCTCCAGAGCAAATGATCCAGGAAACGGGTGAATTTTTTAAAAAGCCATTCTAATGGTTTAACAGCTTATTCAAGTGGTCTACTTTAAAATGCCAGGAATTCAACCTCTTGATTTAAGAGCTCTGGAATTCAAGTGCTTCAAATTGAGAAAATAATACACAAGTAAATGGTCATAATTTTTTCTTTGTGCATCCTGGTATTAGAGCCTCCTGCCCTCCCACTCTCCGCACGGTTACCTGCCCGGAGTGCCCCGGAACGCTCTCCTGGGAAAGCGGGGCCAGTACAAACACCATCGTTCTTGAATCTCGAACATCATTCCTCAGTGCAAATTATAAAGCTCTTGCCTTAAAATTACAAACAAGGGATAAAATAAATATTTCAGGGCCTCATTCCAATGAGCCTCTCGAGAGTCTGGACTCCACAGATAGGCTATACTCTCAAAAGGCTGCCAACAGCTAGAGGAGTGTTCTAAAGATTCCTATGGACCCACACCGTATATTTATGGAACACCTGTAGCAGCCGAGGTCCTGCTGCTGTCCTCTCTAGCTCTGTCCACCCTCCTTTGCCAGGCCCTTTCCTCTTCTACCCGACAGCTCGTTCACTTACGAGCACAGCCACAGAGCTGCTCAGCTGAGTAGCTCCTGAAACAGTGGCTGCCAGGTAAGGAGAATTTATTTACAAGCATCACAGCCTTGGAAATGCCAGGAGGACAACTCAACAAAGCAGACACTGCCATACTACAAACTACCTTCCACTATGGATCCATCCAAACAGATGTTGTATTCTAGCAACGAAACAATAATCTCCCAGTGTCTCATGTAGACACAGTCATCTGCAAGTGTGATAATTGCTACACCATTCATTTGAAAGCGTTCAGCAAGTACCTACTATCCACCAGGGACTGTGGCTGTAGAGGAAAATCTTGGTTCCTGCTCGTAAGATGTCTGGGAGAAACAGATACAAATGTGGTGATGGTACAAGGCCACACGAGACACTGTGGCATACAGGACTGCCATGGGAACTTGGATAAAATCCCCCGGCCTCAGAAAGGGGACAGACTAACTCAGGAGGCAGCAAACTACAGCCCGTGGACCCAAATTGTTTTTGCATGGTTGGCCTATAAGCCAACAACGGTTTGTATATTTTTTAACTATTGAAAAAGAATTTTAGTATATTACATGAAATTCAAGTTTTAGTGTCCATAAACAAAAAAAGCTCTAACTCCAGTTTACCGAGTGACAGCAATGGAACAATTTTGAGAGAATCCACAAAAACATTTGTCAGTTGTCACAGAAAGCAGCCCTTGGCACCTCCTAGACCAACTCCCACATTTTACAGATGAGGAACTGCACTCTGAGAAACCACGTGACTCTGGCTCTGCCAGGGTCATGGGGGAACATCATGGTCAAGAAAATGCCTCTGCTGTCCCCAGATTAATATAGGCTCCATCCCACTGACTGGAACCCCCACCCCCAAGTCTTTACTGAAAACTATCTAAGGAGAACAAAAGATTAGGATTTGAAAGTGCTAGATTTATGTTTCTTCCAACAAAACACCCTCACTGAAGAACCACTGGTTCCCAAGAACTCACTGCTTCCTCCTTAGTCTGATCTCAGGTTCTCATTCAAGTGCTTCTGGTCTCTGAGCCTATGAGAACATGAGACCTGAAAAACGAAATTTGCGCCAAAAGCACCCTGAAATTTTGAAATAAGTGCTCACTTAGATGTTAACCAGTCAAGTGCAATTCAACTCAAGTCTTATGTAGAAAATGATATTCAATACGGGAGATGGGTATACTTTGGTTAATTTATTATAATTTAGAGTGGGGCTTCCAAATACTGAGTGCTCAGAGCTAACAGGAGCCAACCTAAGGTATCCTACTGTCCTTCTATATATCAAGATCTCACTCAACTGCCAAGTCTTAAAAAAATTTTTTTTTCAAGATTTTATTTATTCATTCAGAGAGAGCAAGTTAAGAGTGAGCACAGGAGGAGGGACAGAGGGAGAGGGAGAAGCAGACTCCCCATCAAGTGGGGAGTCAGACACGGGGCTTGATCCCAGTACCCCAAATTCATGATCTGAGCCAAAGTCATTTGCTTAACCGATTGAGCCACCCAGGTGCCCTAGTATTTCTTCATATTTAAGTTATTTGTACTCTAATAGAACATACTACTTTCGATCAATAAAATCATTTCTATACACAAATAATACAATGTGCTTACAGAATACCAATGCTACGTGATGAAAAATGCAAAGTAGTTCGAATACATGTCCTTGACCTCGAAGCATTAAGACACAATGAGACAAAAGTCGTAACAACTCCCAAGTTAAATGATTCAAAGATACAAAGTAGCTTCGCAATAGACCCACTAAAAATTTAGACAGTAAGTCTTGGTTGAAACAGTTAGGGAGGGATCCCTGGGTGGCGCAGCGGTTTGGCGCCTGCCTTTGGCCCAGGGCGCGATCCTGGAGACCTGGGATTGAATCCCACACGGGCTCCCGGTGCATGGAGCCTGCTTCTCCCTCTGCCTGAGTCTCTGCCTCTTTCTCTCTCTCTCTCTGTGACTATCATGAATAAATAAATAAAATCTTTAAAAAAAAATAAAAATAAATAAAATGATGAACACATTATATAAAATTAAAAAAAAAAAAGAAACAGGGAAAGTTCTTTGGAAGAACTGCATCTTGAAAAACAACCATTTATTGAGTGTCTACTAGGTGCCATTTAACACAGTCATTTAAATGACCACCTTTAATCCCTGTAACAACCCTACAATACAGTGATTCTTGTAACGGTCTTAACCTGATGAGAAAACAGGTTAAGTAACTTGACACAGGATACTTAGCTAATAACTCGATAAACTACAAGCCAAAGCCAGGCTACAGAACTTAGGATTACATTTATTATGTGAGCTCCTCAAAGTGGGCCATATGCTGCCCCCATGCGAGGTGTGTGATGTTCAGGAAGCCAAGTTGAACAGGGTATATTTTATCTGAGTCACAGTTTTACATGAAAATTAGAGGCTAGTTAAAGGGGAAAACAGATTAATAGATACACAGATACAGTATGAAATAGAATATAAAACTTACAGAGGTTTTCCACTAAGAGTATGGAAATCACAGCAAAACGAAGGTGCTACCACAAAGTATGGGTAGGTTTAGGACCGTGGGAACCACTTGATTCACCTGGAGAGGGCAGTCACTTTACAGAGACGGGCGACAAGGTCAGACAGAGCTTAGGAGGGTTGTCAAGGGCACGGCGCGGCCGCTGTTGTGTCTTCGTGTTGATCTCGGCGGACTGTGCCAGGGAGGAGAGCGCTGCCTTTCGTGGCTCAGCCTGTGGCTACCACAGTTCAGCTACAAAAGGCTCCCCTGCCGCCCCAGGGTGTCGGTGCTCATCAAGGCATAATGTGAGGTTGCCTGGGCCTGGGGGGGACGAAATGTGGAGTGAGCGTGCGGTTGGAGGCGTCCTCTTGCCTTCTTCACGGAAGGGTTCACGGGCATTGTGGATAAGGGCCTCCAGCAGGAACCTGGCGTTCGCTTAGGGCATGAAGGTTCTGGAAGAGTGAATCCCAGGGGCTCCCCAAGGAGAGCTGCTCAGGGCTGGTACGTCTCTACGCTGCTTCAAGGCAGAGACTCGGTTCAAGTTTTCATCACTCGATTAGGCCTGGTCCCTCCTGTTTGCCCTGAAATGCTGCCCAAGTGGGAGATCAAATGGCTCTTTCCCTTGAAACAGACCAGGTTGCAGAAATCTCAGTCGAGGGCACAGAACAGATCAGATCTTATTTCATTCCCGGAGTCACTTCCTAAGGTAAAAGACGGGCTAGTGGGAGCGAATTAAGAGAACCACAACCTAACACTGTGTCAAAAAGAAAGGAATGTACAGACACATTCGTCTGGATTCTTTCAATCAATCTTTTGCCTCTTCCTTCTTTCAGGCTTTTGGCCCCTCACCCACCAGCATTAAGTCTGTTTTTTGAGCTCCCGAGTTTCCTTCTCAAAATCTCCCGGGGTTTCTTGATTCTGCTGCCCTCCTCCAGGGCAGGACCCCAGCTGTGTCCCTGAGGAAATTCTTCGACCTCTCCCAGACCTCATCTGTGCGTAGTCCGTGTCCCGGTGGCTGTGCGGGATCCACGGCAATGAACCCCACGAAGCACTGGGCACCAGGGCTGGCCTGCGCCGGCACTCGGTGATGGTTAACACTCCTTACTGGTCAAGAGCACGGACCCCGGAGCCAGCCTGCTTGGGCGAAAATCCTAGCTATGTCATGTAGGAACTGCATGTTGCTGGGCAGGTATTTCCAGTAAAGAAACCTGCACTCCAGTTTCCCCGTCTGGAAAACAGAGGTCTTGCCAGCGCCTACCTTCCCAGGTGTTTGTGGAGTTGAACCAGTGAAAGCACCCAGGGTGCTTAGATCAGGATCCTTGCAGAGGGAGCGGCTGGGCATGTTTCAGCTGCCATCCCCCACCACCTATTTTACCTTCCGCAGGGCCGCATCAATTGCCCAAACTTGGAAGGTTCCCCCTCCGCAGAACCAGGAAGCTTGCTCTCTAACTGGGGACTCAGAGTGGAATGTGCTAGTAAGGCGGAAGGGGGTAGTGCTAAGAGGAGGCAGGTGGAGGGTGCAGTGGGAAGCGGCACCTGGAGAGCACAGAGTGTGGCCATGCAGGCCCAGCCAGCTGCTGCCCCCACAACACGGCAGTCCCAATATTGCCACATCTCCCAGTTATTAAGAGAAGCCAGAAATCTAGATATTATGTGAAATGTCCTGATTTTTAAGCATTACCACTGAATTAAAATGTTCAAAATCACTCTGTCTGATGACAAAAACCCATCTGTGTGCCAGATTTGCCCCCGAGCCCGGGGCCACCAGTCTGTGCTCTATGCTCAGTGGGGTGGCGTCATTTACAAATGGTGCTTCTGAATACTCCTTTCTCCCAGGAGGCCCTCCCTGGCGGCCCCCTGAAGAGCTCTGTGTCCTTCTCCATTCCTCAGGCCCAGAGCCCTCAAGGCCACCTTTTCTGACCACCCCCTCCCTGTTCAGCCCAACATGGACCTTCTGTTGATGCACTACCCCCGCCCCCAACAATGCATTAGAGGCACTTAGCAGGGATCTGAAGGAGAGCTAAGTGCTTTAATGACACTCATGTATTGATTTAGAGCTTTTTTTATTCCTCCACTTGGATTTCCCGAACATGGAGCATCTGTGGCAGTGCAAATGTCTTAGAGGCTAAGTTCCCAGAGGCCAGGGTCTGCTCCATGAAGTTCTCCCTGGCACGCTGGGAGTGCGTGACTCGACAGCAGCAAAGCCCTCTTCTGATGAAGGCACAGACTGCTAAGGACACAGTACACTGTTAAATGTCTTTTTGGAGAAACTCACAGCCATGCCAGCACTTCTGTCTCCACCAGCCACGAGCCTGTCTGCCTCTTTGTGGGCTCGTTCCTACAGATGTGGCGTTTCAGGTAGTGTCCAAATCTCCACCTGTGTAGACTCAAGTCAAACCCAAGAGAAACTAGGCTTTCCATATTTAAATCATATATACGATGCATAAGATGAGTCCCTGGTTTGTGTTCCTTCATTCATTCAACCACTCACACACACTCAGTCATTCATTCACAACGCACTGGTTCAGCTGGAGTCAGACACAGTACTAGGGTTGGGGAATGGCGAGAAAAGTGCAAAAAGCCCTAAGACAAAAGTCTATTCCAACAAACAAAGAATGCCAGGGGCTGGGTGGAACCTTGACAACGGATCCCATCCCACACCCCATCCTGCTGAATGAAGATCTGAAGCCCAGAGACCTGAACACAAACTGCACGTGTGGGTTTGGCTACTAGGGGAGCGGTGCGAAGATCAAACCAGGAGGCCTTGCTCCTCGTCCAATGTTCCTTCTGTGTCTAAAACATTCTTAACAGGATTCTAACTCAACCAGCAGTGAGGCCCAGCATCCGGACTCAGATGTCAGCAAATTGTGACCTCCCCCACACTCTTGCCCAAGGAGACACCACTTGGCATGCCACTCATCCATGGTAATCCATTAGTGCTTTCTGCAGACTAACCCCTCCTACCACCCTTCTAGAACCATTCTCCAGTGCTTCTCATGCTTTTTGTTGGTTTTAATGTCCCAATGCATTATATGTTCTCATTCATTTGGGGAATATAAATAATAGT
The DNA here is from genome assembly GCF_048164855.1 of Canis lupus baileyi. Taxonomy (NCBI): domain Eukaryota; kingdom Metazoa; phylum Chordata; class Mammalia; order Carnivora; family Canidae; genus Canis; species Canis lupus. The sequence goes on from NC_132846.1 coordinate 61,881,733, forward strand.
GAAAGGGAATATAAGGGAAGGGAGAAGAAATGCATGGGCAATATCAGAAAGGGAGACAGAACATAAAGACTGCTAACTCTGGGAAACGAACTAGGGGTGGTAGAAGGGGAGGAGGGCGGGGGGTGGGAGTGAATGGGTGACGGGCACTGGGGGTTATTCTGTATGTTAGTAAATTGAACACCAATAAAAATAAATTTAAAAAAAATGTCCCAATGCATTTAAGGGACAAGACTCCTGTTCGTGAATGACAGAGATTCACAAAGAGTCCGGAGAGTGGGGTGGAAGGGGGTCTGAACATTTGCCCAAGGCATGCACCTGATGTGCCCCTAACCAAAGGACTGAGTCCAGTTGCCTGCTGGCCAGCCATGTACAATCAGCATGCTGGCACAGCCCTGCCCCTTCTGCTACCCACTCCAACACTGGCCTGCCTCCTAAGGATGCCTGCTGTTGTTTTCAAAGGGGGAGAGGAGTAGTCGATCATGGAACAACCACTCCCTCGGACAAAAATCAATCCATCAGTAAGACTGCATCTCCGGTGATCAAAGCCAGTTTGTGCGGGCCCCCACCTGAACGGCTAGGGGGTAGGGAGTCAGAAACGGGCAGATGCATGATGCACAGCTCAGTGCTGAGCAAGGGCAGGGGTCACGGTTACTTCTTGGGCCTCGTGGCCTTACCACGTTCCACGAGGCTGAGACAAACAGGCTGTGTAGGGATCTATTTTGGTCACACAGCTGCAAACATAGGATTTATGAAGATGTTTGGTGCTGGGTTCCCAGGAGATTTCTGCACGAAGCTGCTGCTCTACCAACTGTCTGTATATTGCTCCCCATTTCTGCTGAGCCTGATATGTCCTCAAGGTCTGATCCCTTAGGACTCTTCCCAAGTTTCAAGTTTGCTTTTCTTCTTTCCCTAACTGGAGAGAGTTTAAGGATATGTGTTATTGTGTTTGGCATCTGCCGGCCTCGATGCTCTATCATTCTACAGCAGGGCTGCCTCTTCTTGGTGGTTAGCTTTATCGATTTCTATTTCTGACTTGCTCAGCACTGGCTCATTCATTATTCAGGGAAAATCTGGCTATGAGACCACAGTTTGACATCCTGCCAACAGGAGCCTGAGCAGGTGGGACCTCTGTGAGCCTTCTTTTCAAAGAATCACAGCCCCATTGAAGGAGTTTAGACTTCTCAAGTTATTCATTTAAGACCTGGCCATCCTGCAAAGCATTACTTTGTGTGTGAGTCGCAGGTGAGCTCAGTAGGAAAAAACATTCTTGAGTTAATGATTCTGAGGCCTAAGATTTAACTAGCGTGTAAACCAGTTATCTCTGAGAAGAGAAGTCTCTTGTCAGGTGCCAAAAGGACCCATCCTTTGCCATCTACCCTGGAGGTATGCGGTGGGGGTCCCCAGGGGCAGGGGTGGGAGGAGGAGGTGGACCCCACTAATCACTATCACCAACTCCTCTGCTGACTCACAGGGACACATAAGGATACACAGCCATTCTACTGCTAGAGGCTGAGTCCCACCTTCCCACACGGCCCATGTGTGTTTGATGGGGAGCTTGACATTTTCAAGGTGTTATAATAGGATGCGGGGGACAAAACCATTTTGTTGTTTTATTGTTTGTTTTCTTCTTCACAGAGCACAGAAGTAAAGGAAATTGTATTTAAAACGTAAGAGAGGTTCAAATTAAAGAGTGGGAAGAAGTTCCTTCCAGAAATTCAGGCTAAAACATACTATTGGAGAAAGTAGTAAAATTATCCTCTAGAGAAATCTCTTAAGAACAGAACTAATTACTACCTGTAAGTACCAATTTGTGCATAATCCGATCCTGGGGGAGGAGGCTAGATGAGAAAATCTCTCAAAATCCCCTCTGGGCTTCCCCACCAGGTTGAATTTTCACCATAAAAAGTTCGAAACACTTTGGCTGGTCTCTGGTTGAGATCCTGGTGGGAGACAACAGCTGATCAGATCTGCAGCCCATTTTAACCTCTGTATCATGCAAAGTGCGTAGTTTGGGTGCGGGTCAGTGCTAAGGGGCAAAAGCATTTCCTCAGAACACACAGATGAAGACAATGGTGTGTACACTTTTACCAAACCTTGTACGTGATCTCCTCAATACCACAGCAGAGGCTTCGTATTTGTTTTCCTAATTTGCAAAAGTAAATGAGACATCATAAAGAATCAAATAGGAAATAACCATCTGTCTCTTGATTGGAAACTGGAGTGTCTTTGAACACACACCCGAGCCATGACAAATGGGGCTTTGAGTCACATCACACAAGCGCTTTGGGGCACTGCTGGAGGAGGCAGGGTGATCCTGGCACAGTAGTGTTTCCATGGCCTTTCTGTGAGGGTGACACTGGTGTCAAGGGGGAGCCTGAGCCAGAGAACTCTTGGCCCCTAAAGCTCGTAGTTCAACTGGAAAGGTTCCGATTTCATGTTTTGCCTTACTTTGGCTCCATGGAAGGTTTCCACTGGGGGGAAAAAAAACAAACCAGGAAAGGGCGAGAGGGAGGCGAAAGGAAATCTTAACAAGCACAAATGGAGCTCCAAGTTTATGGGTGCTCCTGCAATGGGCAAATGTGGAGTAAATCCCAGTTCCTCCATTCCCCTCCCCAGTTGCTGCCAGTGTCTGGGACAATGCCCACCTCGACCCCCCAGGGTGATGGTGAGGCTCAAGTGAGGGTGTGCAGGTGTGTGGCAAGCTCAGTGCCTGGCACACAAGAGGCAGGGGTAATAAGCACTCGCCCCTGGGGTAGAAAGCCAGCATCACTGGAGCCCTGTTCACTGGTAAATGTTTTTCTAAACTTTATTATATTTATAATTTAAAGAATTTGCAATGATGATAAGTATAACCAATATTAAATATTTATAACTTAGAAGTATGTTCATTGTCCTTTCCTTTCAAGGGTCTCTATCCAGGTGTCTGTTCAGGATCAGCCATCCCCACCCTAGTTTCTCTCTCAGCCTACTCCCTCCGTGAGCTTCGTACTCTTACAGGCTTTTTAGCTCCTGTTCAGCAACAACTCACTGACTGGGTTAGTTACATATTTCTCACTACCTGGGTTAGTTACATATTTCTCACTACCTGAAAACAGAGGTTATCAAGCCTGTCTGTACATCAGAATCACCTGGGAGCTTTTTATAGGACAGCTTCCATGGCCCTACCCCAGACCTTCATTCAGGCTAGAAGCCAACATCCTCGAGCTGTCACTAAAGAACTGCCTCCTAGAGGTCTTGTTGCAGTGGCCCTGCCTGAAGAGATGTGATAGACGACATCCTCTGTATCCTGCTAACTCAGGATCTCTCTCTCTCACTCTCTCTCTGGGATCTAAAGGACAAATAAATTCATACCAGGGACCTCTGTACTCCTCCTTAGTTAAGAATCAGTTTTAATCTTCTGAACATTTAAGCCAAACAAGTGATCAAAAAATAAAATAAACAGGTGACGTTTCTCTCTTTGCCTTTGCTACTAGGAAGCTCAAAGCCAAATTCATGAGGGACCACTCTATCCCTAAAACCAATAGAGAAGTTATGACATTAATTTTATAGATTAGTGTTGGGTTTCCTACCTTTATTTTCCCTTTGTCTTGATTTCTGTATATGCTTTTATTTTTTTTTATTTTTTTTTCTGTATATGCTTTTAAAAAAATTATAGTTATGTTGCATTTTTGCAATCTATTGCAAATGCTTTCTGAACCAAGATGGGGTATGTTAGACTAATTAATTAATTAAATATACTCATTGACATGCAGCCCTTTGCAGCACAGTATCTCTAGAGCAAACGGTAATGAACACCCAAGTAAAGACTACAGCTTGGAGGAAAGTTTTTGGCTTTGGGGTCAACTCCTGGAATAGAAGCCTTCCTACCAGCTCTGGTTGCCAGAGAACATCTGGAAGCATATCTGAAGTGCATATTAAGTACGTTTAAAATTATAAGAAATTTTAAGTAAAATAAAAACAGCTACATACAAATTCAAAATCTGGAATCCTGACATTCAATTCCAAATCTGTGGTCTCTCAACTTCATGCAGCAGTTCCACACGCTGAACTAAAATTCTGTTCCTTATGGAAAAGCAGCAGGTTGGTCTACGTAATAGTAGACAGTGGAAGTCTGTGGCCCCGTGTACCAGACAAAATGAATGTGATCAAAAAGATCGCTATCTGCCAACTGAAATGCTTTTCTGGGTCTGTGAGATCTGTTCTCTTCGGCACAGAGCCCGGACCACTCCTGAGGTGGCCAGGAGTCCAGGGGTGAGGAGTGGGGTTTGACAGCCTGGACCAGAGCTCTGGGCTGCAGGAAGACCCCCTCTGCTTGTGGTGATCGTCCCATCCTGTTAAAATACAGAGCAGTTCCCTCACCTTCTCTGAATCAGGAGGGTGGAGACCTGCCAGAGGGTGTGGGGCCCACATGGTCTGGGTCCATGTGGCTCTGCCCCTGGCCTCATGTGTGTGGCCAATGGGGCCTGAAGGCTGAGTGCTTCCATCGTTGCCGTTTTCTCTTCCACAAAATAATCCAAAGTTATGGAGATTTATTTAAAAGGATTCTCAGGTGCACACACTAGGCACAAGGAAGGTGAGATCTAAAGCTTCCCTGTTATCTAATATTTAAGTAGTGCAGAATGCCTTAAACATTTTGCCATTTTACAGTTTTGCCAACATTGCTTGATCTCTGAAGATCGAAGCTAACCATGAACAATAACCTAATGAACATAAGCTAGCAGCTGCAAACTTTCTCTTATTCTTTTAATTTGTGTGACCAATACCACCTTATAGCAGCCAGTATACTGTGAATAAAAAAATGACCCCTAATCCATGGCTCAAAATAACTACGATTATCCTTCTGGCGTATGCCTTCCTGTTCTTTAGCTTCTGTATGTGGGTCAGCCTCAGTCAGATTCCAGATCATACCTATAAGCAGTGTGCCAGGTTCAAACCCAGGGCTGGCTGGGGCGTGCAATTTCTCAGAAGGAGCCTAAGAAGAGCCAGAGCTACCAAATGGTTGCATGGTAGTTTCATTTTTTTTTTTTTTTTTTAAGATTTATTTATTCACGAGAGACACAGAGAGAGAGAGGCAGAGACACAGGCAGAGGGAGAAGCAGACTCCATGCAGGGAGCCTGATGTGGGACTTGATCCCGGGTCTCCAGGATCAGGCCCTGGGCCAAAGGCAGTGCTAAACCAGGGAGCCACCCGGACTGCCCTGCATGGTAGTTTCTAATGATGGAATGCTTACTGTATGCCAGGCACTGAAGCGATCCCATGTAAGTTTTCCCTGCTACCCAGCACAGGGTAGGGGTCCTATCTGCCCATTTCATAGATGGAAAAACTGAGATCTGAGACAGGATGCTGCCAGTGAGGAGGAAGCTGGGATTCCAGGCCAGGATGGGTGCCAGTATGATGAGAAAGAAGTCTTCAGTCTTACTTCACTGATTGTCAGTTTGGGGTTTCTTTTCTCCCTTTCTGTATCTTTAGCAGACCAAGAGGAAAAAGGGAGTTTCCCCAATTTGAAAGGATGGCACAAAAGGGAGAGTTGGACTGGCCTGCCGAGAGGCTGCTCGCCACAAATCTGCCCTGTGACCCAGGGCCAGCCCCGGCACTCTGGGCCACGTTCACCTGTCCATTCATCAAGAGTGCGCCCAGCGAGGTGTCTATGAGAGCTCCCGGCTCTGACACCCCGTGACCCGAGCTGCTCCCTGCATATACGCATGCACCATATCCAAACCAGAGGCCAGGATGTGATCTGTGGTGCTCTGCTGCTCTCACCAAAATGATGAGCCCAAATACACAGGAAAGACTATTTAAACTACCCTGTCCTAAAAATCAAGCAAGTACCTTTTCTTACGAGATGTGAAGGAAGAATGTGGACAAATCAGAAATCACACGAAGACATGTAAGAGACACATGCCGGAGGCACTCTCACAACTCGATTTTAGTACCATGACGTGACTCCCAAGCCAGGGTGTGTACTTTCTTGTCTCATCTGGGAGATGAAAATACCGGAAGGGCTGATGAAGGGTGTGAATACAGGCCACGCTACTGACACCTCTCAGCCTGGTCGGGACGGGCCGCAAAAGTCAACAAAGGCCTTCAGAATCATTTAGTGTGTAGGCCTTAATGTGTATTCCTCGGTGTGACTAGTCAAAATCAGAATGGGCAGGTACCTCACCTTAACTATAGAAAGAAAACATATTGCAATATTGTCTTACTTCTTTTGGGAAAGCAAACACAGACCTGCCTGGGATTCTCTCTATCCCTGAACGATGGCAGGGTCACACACAGCCTTAGGCTTGGGGACACTCTGAAGGCAAAATCCAATATGAGTATTAACGTAAAAATGATGCTAAGTGGGCAGCCCGGGTGGCTCAGCGGTTTAGCACCTGCCTTTGGCCCAGGGTATGATCCTGGAGACCTGGGATCGAGTCCTGCATCGGGCTTCCTGCATGGAGCTTGCTTCTCCCTCTACCTGTCTCTCTCTCTCTCTCTCTCTCTCTCTCTCTCTCTGTGTCTCTCATGGATAAATAAATAAAATCTTAAAAAAAATTATGCTAAGTTTGTTTATTTGTATTAAATTACAACCCAATCTTAAGAGATCTGAAAATTTAAGAGGCAGCATTAGCCACGCAGACATTATTTACAAAGGACTGGTATGTGGGGCCCTATGGTTTAATTGAAGATAACAAATGATTCAGAGATCTGACAGTCTTTCCTGAACAACACTTCAATCATTTCGACAAATGCTGCAGAGGAAGGACACTCTTCTGGTCAGCCTTCAAGGTACAAGCACAACTATACATGCTTCCAGTGGAAAAAGATCCTGGTTATTCCATATTTCCCTGGAAACTATAAATCTCAGTGTAACTGGTCCGCTTATTGTCATCTTACTTTTTATTTTACTTTTACTGAGATATATTTGATATACAGTCTATTATTTTTAGGTGTACAACATAATGATTTGATACTTTTATACTCTGTGAAACGACCACCGTTAATAGGTCTAGCTAACATCCATCACAACACATACTTACAGACTGTTTTTTCTTTTGGGGTGAGAACTTTTAAGATCCACTCTCCTACCAACTTTCAAATATGCAATACTGTAGTGTTAACTCTAGTCATGATGCTGTATATTACATCCTGGGATTTAATTTCATACCTGGAAATGTGTACTTTTTGACAACTTTTACCCATTTTGCCCATTCCTCACCCTGGCCGGCTTGTTTTAAAATCTCAAGTTTTCCAATATATTGTTTTCTTCATTCATGAAATGTTTGCTACAAAAGTTTCAAGGCTTTAACACTGGTTTCTAAATCAATTACTTCACCAACATATTTATTCACTAAGATGATGGAACAAACTTTTATTTAAAAATTATGTACAATTTATGTAAAAATTTCAAGTTTGTGGGAGTCTCCTATGTATGTGTTCTGGCAAAGAACTTCCCTCGAAGTTTTCCAGAGTTCTCATTTTCTCCCCCAATTTCACTTATAGTCCCATAAATTCATCTTAACCTACATTTAAGAACTTAACTCTTCTGGTTCTGAATTTTTTTTTTTTTTAAACTCACTCTCAGGAAAGATTGACATTTCAGTAATCTCTGCCAGCTGGCATGTTCAAAATGGAATCTAAATATTGTATTAACAATATCAATAACAAGCAGGTTCAGCGGGCCTTAATAAAACACGCTTGAATTGTGAGAGAAATTCTTGTTATTTTGTGTTTCAGCAGCTTTAATTTACTACATTGATTTAATAAAAATCTATGACAATCTCATCTTTAATCATGTAAGAATTCTGAGGTTCACTACATGTGCCGTAATGAAAATCTGAAATCAAGGAGGTATAATTAAATTTTTGTTGCCCAATCGTTTTTGAAACTTTCGACCAAAGTAACATACCCAGCAAAGTCCACATACCTATCCAGCACAATGAATTTTCCCGAGTGATTTACCCATGTAACCAGCGCTCAGAAGAGCAAACTGGCACCTCAGGAGCTCCCCCTTCCACCCTCTCCAGTCACTATCTTACACCCCAAAGAAGCCACAACCTTGACTTTTCCTTGCATGTCCCAGCAAACTCTGGCAGGAGGCAAACCCTGAACCAAAGTGATCACCCTGCTAAGAGTCACTTGGTCCCGGCTTGCACATCTTTTCCTTTCCTTCGATTTTACAGATGAAAAAACAGAAGTTCAGAGTCGACTATCTGACCAAGCCAAGAGGCATAGATGTACAGGTGTAAGTGAACATGGAGCTGTGTGTGGGCAGGAGAGGGGTGGTAGGAGGGAGCCTCACAGTCCCATCCAAAGCCGGGTCCCTCCAATGCCAAACTGAGTTCTGCGTGTTGCACAACTGCTATTTTAGGAAACCTCATTTTCCTCTGAATCCACTGATGCACGTGTCCAAGAAATGTCATTTACAGTTAAATGGCCTTATGTAGATGTGAACTCTGTCACCCCGTGACCCCAGCCCCCACACACACTCACACGGTACTTGTTTTTGCATTTAGCATCTTATCATCCCCCTCCCCGCCCTGCTACATTTTGGATTACGAACAATTTTGAGTCTCCCCATTAACACTCTCTTAATTTTAAGAAATTAAGGTGGGAACTAGCGATTGAGCCTGAAGAGGCTCCATCTCTGGTCCTGAACTGGATTTTCATTACTAACTACTCTTCAAATTACGCTGATTTACAACGTGATTATTACTGTTTTTCCTAAGAAGCCTGAGTAATGAGAAACCCAAAGACGACCCGGATGGCGGCAATCCAGGGGCTCTCACCGCCTCGGTCTGCCCAGCCCCTGGTCCCCCACCCCCCCCCACTTCACCCCCCCCTCCCCTCAGCCCTGCGTGCGGCCTTCCCCCAGAGTCTGACAGGGCGCGCACCACCACGACTCCAGGCGGTTCCACCCTGGAGCTAGACGGCAAGCTCCTGGAGGCAGGAGACCTCCTGATCTCTATCCCCCGGTCGCAGGCGGGTACCTGGCGCCCTGTAGGAGATGGAGGCCTGTTTGGGAGATGAATGCACGGAATCACTGCCCTGAATTGGACGGAAAGGCCCTCCGCCTCTCCCCTACCCCCAGTTCATATGTTGAGACCTTAACCCTCAATGCGGCTGAATTTGGATAAGGTTAAACAAGGACATAAGGGTGGGGCTCTAATGCAACAGGACCCTAACAGGGCCTTGATCTAATAGGGCTGGTGTCCTTCTAAGAAAAGAAAGAGACCAGGGGAAGCATGTGCACGCAGAAAAGGCCATGCGAGGACACAGGGACAGGCAGCCATCTGCAAGCTGAGAAGGGACGACCAGGAGAGGCCAACCTGCTGCCCCCCTGGACCTCCTTGATCTTGGACTTCCGGTCTCCCAAACTGTGAGGAAATGAATTTCTGTTGCTTAAGTCACCCCAGCCAGTGTGTATTTTGTTACGGCAGCTCTAGCTGATTAATACATTCACCAACTGTCCAAGCATCTTGTACTCTTAACGATGGGGCTCCGGGGACCAACTCTGGCTGGGAAGGGAAGTTCATGAGGATACAGAGGTTTGTTACTCAAGGTTAATCCTCAGTCAAGGGCAGCCGTTTCCCATCTTTCCCTTATCAACAATGCAGGGAGTCTAGTTAAGGCAACACATTTTAGCAATCCCTACCCTGCCAGGAAAGTGGATGTCATCATTAGCGAAGATGCTGGGCCCCTGGGAAATTACTTTAACTTGACTGACACCACCTTCTGCCCTGAGATCTTGATAATCCTGTACACCCTTGGATAATGGCCATTATCATGAAAAGAAAGCCAGACAAGTCCCAAGTGGGAAGATCTGCATTCTGGCCTTATATCTTCCACTTAGTGGCTACGTATACTTGCATACATAACCTAACACTTTTTGTATCTAGTGCTTTTTAAAACAATGTTTTAAAAGTTATTTTTTAAATAATCTCTACACCTGATATGACCCTCCAATTTACAACCCTGAGATCAAGAATCACATGCTCTACCAACTGAGCCAGCCAGGCGTCCCCCAAGTGCTTTGCTTTTTAAATAAAATGGTTGTGCTGTTGTAACGGACAGTTCCTCTTCCCCTCTTCGGGAACTGATCCAGACGTGCATCTGGAGAACCTTTCATCTCCCAATCCACGCATGTGCTTCGAGGTGATGTGTCCATCCTCAGCATAAAACAATCTGAGCTCCTCCCCACCAATTCCTCTGGTCACACTGATAGTTCCCAGTGGTCATGCGATCCAGGCTGGTCTAATTACAATGCTGCTCAGAACTTTTCCTGAGGACACTGAGGAAATGCTAGACTCTGAGCTGATGTCTGCAGCCCAAGAGGCTGAGGCAGTCACCTTGTAAACCCAACGTGAGCTTCTCCAAGCTTACTTCTACCAGGTGCTAAGCTGAGTTGGGGAACAGAGAGAACAGGTATTATTACTACCATGATCCTACTTAAGTCACCAACTCAGAAAAGCTCTCTAAGCTCATCTTGGGAGTCTTTCACTGGACAGCCAAACTACTAAGTGGGCCTTCTAGACCAATGGAGAGGTTGGAATTTTACTGACACACAGAAATCAGTGACATACTTTTAGTTTAACTGAGGCTATTCGCTTAGAGATTCTTTCTTTCTTTCTTTCTTTTTTTTTTTATAAAGATTTTATTTATTTATTCAAGAGAGAGCCACAGAGAGAGGCAGATACCCAGGCAGAGGGAAAAGGTGGCTCCCTGAGGGGAGCCTGATGTGAGACTCGATCCCGAGACCCTGGGATCACGCCCTGAGCTGAAGGCAGACACCAAACCACTGAGCCACCCAGGCGCCCCACTTAGAGATTCTTTATTAGTTAGGACTCTTGGGTATACACACACACACACATACACACTCCAAATCAAGCTAAGTAAAATGGGGAATTTAGAGCTCATCTACTCCAACCATGGGAAGGAGAGTGGGAGAGTGGCCCCTCATCTCTGCTTCTTTGCCTGGGTGCCATTCCTTGGACACTGGCTGACTCCACATGGTACCCTTTGTTGAATCTAGCACATCTTTCAGAGCCCCCAGATCCAAGGTAAGAAATACCTGGCTTGGATTGGGTTACACGCCCATCTCTCAACCAGCTGTTGAGGCCAGGGAGCTCCTATAAAAAGTTGGAACTCCCCCATTTGCAATATATATTGGAAGCTGGGGTAGGGGAAGAACAGCAGGTCCCACAAAAGGACACCATTTTAGGCTTATGATAGCTGTGAACGTTTGAAAGTTGCTTGAGGTCGCACAGCTGGTGGACCACAGAGGTGGACCTCATTCGTAATTGTTTCATTTCCCAACCATGGCAAAACTCAAAGAATGAAGTGTCTTAGAGTCTGAGAAATAGAGTACACACAAATGATAAACAGAAGTAGCCTTTCTATAGGTCATGGGTTTCTCATCTCTCCTCATGATGTCTTCACAGTCTTGCTCACAGTGTGGGAAATGAACCCGTAGCCAAGACACTAGGTTAGAGCAATTCTATGCACAGACATGTGGTTCTAACACCTTAATGCAATTTGTGTCAAATTAGCAGCATGAGATCATCCTAACTATGCTCCATAAAAAAAAAAAAAAAACAAAGAACACGGCCCAAAAAGGGGCAAACCTATGTGTGCTAGGCTAGGGTGACCATGAAGTGGAGGACAAGTTCGATATAATCCTTTAAATGATTTTCTAAAGTTCTTTATGTGTACCTTCTCCTTTCTTGCTCCTCCTCCCCCCTCTGAGATGCATCTTTGCAAAAAGTTTGTATTCTGGCACAGAGACACTGTGAGGAAGAAACAGGAGCAGAGATCACAAGCCATTCTAAGCCATCCCCAAGGAACCTTCTTTCTCTGTGTCACATTTATGCAAGATCTTAGTCACTCCAAAGTGTCCGTGAGAACAGCTGGTAAGAACTCCAGTTCTACTCCTCCTGCGGGTATCAGGTATCTCCTGGGTATTTGCCTTAATGTAGCAGGAGCTTCAGAGAGAGACTGGAAACAGACTTAAATGCTCCTGAAGGTACAACATCAGTTTAACTGGGGAAGGGTTTTTTTATGTTATTGTTATTTGGGGATGGGAGATATTGAAACCCTTAGGAAACTGCAGAAATGCTATCAAAAGCATAACGAATTCTATTCATTAAACACTCAAGAATTGCCAACCACCATGCCAGCCCCTTATATACTCTATCTTTTAACTCTCACAAAAATCCCATGAAATACTGCTGTTTGGCTGGGAAGGAAAGGCTCAGATGCATCAGAGGAGTTGCTTGAGGTCACACAGCTGGTGGACCACAGAGGTTGGCCTCTGCACCAAGACTGGGCACTCCAAGGTCTCTACTCTTCGGTCTCAGGCAAGCTGCCTCCCCTGGAGCAAAAGCCTGAGTGTGGAGCTCCTGCAGAAGTGCCAGGGACGCTGCACAGACTGTCATCGCCAATCCCCACAGTGATACCAATCTTGCAGGACCGGTGTTTTCACATTTTGCCACAGCCCGAAGGAGTTCACATAACTTTTCCGAGGTCAGATGGCAGTTGGGCAGCCAGGCAGGGAAGGGATCCAGGTACACCTGATTTGAAAACTGAGGTCTTTTACCCTCATGCTATCATTTACAAAGGCCAACAGGAGAATGGGGTAGGGTGGGCTCACCAGAGAAATGAAGGGCAGGGGGCCAGGGCAGGAGAAATTTACAAGGTGGGGTAGTGAAAGCCTGGGTGCCTGGGCCACATTCACTCACATATGCACACACATGCACACACACGCACACGTACACTCCTAACCTATCACGTGCTCTGCAGTGAGCGCGATACCCAGGAGTTCTCACAGCCACACCTTTTGGTCGTCAAGGGAACCAAACAAAAACACAGACTTGACCTCTTGCAGTTTACAGGTAGATAGATGCTTTCAAGTGCACTTCTGAAACTGTAATGTGAACAGCTAGGTGAGTATATTTTTAAAAACTCTTCCTGACTTGCAAACCTCTTGGCAATTGCATAAAAATATTTCTATGCTTCTATCTGAGCACGGTTAAGCAGAACTTCAAGGGGAATGACTTTTCCAATTGTATTTTAAGATTGAACACTTTGATAAAAGCAGGCTCTGCAGTATAGTGTGATCCAAAATTGCATAATCTTTATGTGTTTTATAATCTGATCCAATTTAATAGATCAGAGAAACATTTTTAACATTCAAAAATTAAACCGCCAGGATATATTCCTATTGATGAATTATAATTGGTGTAAAAATAGCTATCTCCTACTATAAAATTCAGATACATCAGGATATTCATTCTGTAAAGGTGTGGATTCTTCTCATTGTATTAATCTCTGAATGACTAATTTGAGGATTTCCCTTTTTCTCTATCCACAGTCTTTAAAACGTCTTAATGTTTAGCTGTTTACAATAGTCCTGTGTGGGGCGCAAAAGAGAAACGAAGCACCTTGATTACATGAATGAAAGAAGATAACCTAAGTACTCATTTCCATCTTTCTGCCTTGTCATTGCAAATTGCTTTTGACCATTACAAGAGGATGCTCCCTAGCCTCAGTCTGCAGAACAACACAGTTCTCAAGTGGAACACTTCAAAAAATACTTATGCCATTCTCAACCAAAGATCCGTTAGTGTGAGTCCAGGTTTATGATCCCAGCTCTGTGACCTTGAGCAGGACATTTGTTCAGGCCTGATTTTTTTCCCCATGTACAAAACAGGAATCGTAATACCTAATGTATAATGCTAATATAAGAATCGTGTAAAGAATTGGAGTGCCCGGGTGGCTAAGTAGAGCATCCGACTCCTTGTTTCAGCTCAAGTTGTGATCTCGGCGTTGTGGGATCAAGCCCTGCATCAGGCTCTTTGCTCAGTGGGGAGTCTGCTGGGGATTCCCTCCCTCTGCCCCTCCCTGCTTCAAATTATACATAATCAATTAATAAATCTTTTAAAAAAAGAAAGGAAAAATATACATGGCCAGACACAGAAAATCACATATTCTATGATTCCACTTATTAAAAATCTCCTGAACAGGCAGGTTCATAAAGATAGAAAGTAGCCTAGTGGCTCTGCCCTGAAGCCTCTTGTGCCACTGAAACCATCAGAGTCGACAGGAGGGTTTTCTTCAATCCCATCTGCCCTGGCTTGTCTGCACCAGTGGGTGCCTGTCCCTCCCCTCTTTCTGAAACTCTTTGTCCTTCATTTCAGTGATTTTCTCCAGTTTCTTTTTCTTTTTCTTAGATTTTATTTATTTGTTCGTGAGAGACACACAGAGAGAGGCAGAGACACAGGCAGAGGGAGAAGCAGGCTCCCTGTGGGGAGCCCGATGCAGGACTTGATCCCAGGACCCCAGGATCATGCCCTGAGCCACAGGAAGATGCTCAACCGCTGAACCACCCAGGTGCCCGTGATTTTCCCCAGTTTCTAACTAAGCTTTTCTCTGCTGTTAACTGTGGTGTTGTCAGCTACCACCACTTTCTATCAGAAACCTATGTTTTTCAACATTGACCTTCTCCCTCTTTGGCATTCTATGTCCCCTTGAGAATCTCATCTGTACCCGTTAACTGCAGTGGCCATTTCTAGATTAACTCCCAGTACCCCTTGCCAGCCCCCACCTCCCTTCTCCTAAACTCCGGGCTGTCTCCCCTCCTATGGACATTTATGCAGAAACAGGAGGGTTAGCCTGACCTGCCCAGCAGGTGCCTGACCCAGAGGAAGTTCTTAATGCCACATCCTCCATCAGACTGGCAAATCCTTCTGACTTCCCTAGTTCTGTCCACAGGGTCCCATTTTCTCAGAGTGCAACACTGGACTTCCGTGAAAATGGTTCCTAGAGACAGTGGGAGAGAGGCCAGGGGGGCGTGCGAGCCAGAGGGGAAAATCCAGGCTACGGGACTGATGTTTTCTCATATTCCATGACAGGCTGCAAACACTGGGGAAGTCAGGGTCACTGCAGATGGGGTACATTTGGATTTGCAAGACACAGTAAGGTCAGAATTCAGCAAAGCCTTCCTTTAAAATTGCATTTCCATATATTTTTTGCATTTCCTTATGCTTAATCTTAAAAGCATGTTGTCAGTGACCACATAGAACATGAGTGATTCGAGAAGTGACCAGCATGCCTTTAAATTCACCTGACTGGGAACAAAAACAGCCTCCTGGCTTTGTAGCTGTGGTTACGTAAATATCTTCACAGATAACTTGGTACAGAACAATAAGACACACGATGCCAAGAGAAAGGGGCCCCCCTCCTAAGAACCAAAGGGCTCCACAGACCAAAAGAGGACAGAAGGCAATTAGGACTTGGGGGGGAAATGTAGGGAGGCTTTCCTCCCCCGCCCCCCTTTCTGTTATTACTATATTTTTTTGAAACGGGTGTGCCTGGGGACAAGAATCAGGAGGTTTATGCATTAGGTGGATGCCCTCGTTTGCAAAACGGACAAAAGAGTCAGCTTGTGGAACAGATTAGATGAGAGGAGCCAAAGAGCCCAGGGGCTACAACCAAATATGAAAGAAATGAGTGGGGGAGGGTCAAGGCAAAGCCCAAGTCCAGAGATCCGACCCATGGTCTTTCTGGAGAGAAGTACAGAAGTGCCAGGGCCTGGAGGCCTACGGCTGTGGGAGAGATGGGGTCCTGCAAGGGCCATCCTGGCTCTGTGGGAAAGGAAACAACAGTGTGCGCTGGCAGCAACAATGGAAATCATGCAAAGGAGGGGGAAATTGGGAGTCTGCTCCTTTGAGGTGTTTTGGAACTTTTCACCTTGACTATATCTGCCAGGATTAATGATCAGAAATCCTGGGAATGAAAGAGTTCAAGTTAAAATATCTTTGCTCTGATAGAGCAATTTGTGAGGCACCAGGCACTGGACTAGACTTATGTCTGCACATTCACATTCTCCCTTAACCAACACAAAGATTCTGGGGAACACATCTGGTAGCCCCATTGTAGAGACAATCAAAACTGAGGCCCTAGGTCCAACAGCTGGTGCTCAGGGAGGGACAGACTCAAACCCATGGTGAGGTGGTGCTAAATCCATACTCTCTCACGTGTCTGTCTACGTACCTGCTGTGTACATACCATTTTAGAGCAAGGCGGGTAGCTCCGTATTTGTGAACTGGGTGACCTCTCAAGGAAGCAGGTCTGTTTGAAAGGAATCTGAGATAAAGGGATGAACAAATCTTTCGGATCTATGTATAAATCCAACAGGATCTGGGGCATCCCCAGTCTTTGGCCCTGTTCTGAGAATTACTAACTCCAGCAAATGGATGAGGGAGATTTTAGCAGGGAAGGTAAATGACAGAGGGAAATCAATCCTATTCAGAGAATTTCAAGTCTATTTTCCCAGCCAGACTTTTGTTAAGATGTTCTAATAACTAACTGTGATTAGGAATTTAGCATGTTCTCAATGCCTAGTATGAATTTCTTGAATCCTCACAAAGGCCCCATAGACAAGCATTGTTGTTGTTGTTGTTATTATTATTACCTCTGCAGAGAAGCTTAAGCCAGTGGCCCAAGAAGCCAAGAGAGGGTTCACTGGTTCACTTCCAGGCTATCCAAATTGATAATGTACCGCCTCCCTAAGATCCATGGGACCTTCTAGTTGTCTTGTTCAAGGACTGGAGTCTTTAGCCAGGCCGCCACCACCCTGTTTCCTCTCTGTGGGCCTATCTGCAGACACAGCTGGCTCAAGGTAGGACTATTCCCAGTGAGCTAGAGCTGAGCCTCAAATCCATTGGGACCTACTTCTAGGAAACAAGTTGCTAGAGTGGAACGGAGCTGCTACTCCATAGGAACCCGCTGCCATAGCTAAGGTCCACTCCTTAATTCATACATAAGAATAAGAAAAATGTAGGGATGCTCTGTGGCTTGCCCAAGTTCACGAAGGTTACCAAGTGGTAGTGTGGGGACCATGATGAGGCCCCCTTGCTCATAATCTGGTGATTCTCCTACTAGAGCTTGTTTGTAATACACTAAATACCTGCTCATGAGCCTTTCGTGGCAGGAAGTACAGCCAAAGCGAGATACTACATACATTTGAGTAGTAAAAATGCCTAGCAGAGCTGTGGCAGAGGGTCAGGGCTGTGGACAGTGGGCAGAAGACAGGAAAGGCAGCACCTAATGTCAACCTGGAACCTGGAAACCTGGCGTTCCCCAAAGCAAGTCATCCCATGGTCACGGTCAGCCTCATCTGTGCCTGGCTGATGGCAGGTGCACATCTGTGTACTCCTAGATGGCGTGCAGCCGACAGCAAAGGAGCCGGTGTCCTTTTCCCTCTCTGCTCTTGGGCCTGTGACAGCATGATCCTGCTCTGTGCACTGAGAATGCCTTGGAGGTCTTCCTTCCATTTCATTAGCTCATCCAGTGGGTTGTCAGAAGTGAATGGAAACAAAAATCTGTTATGCGTGTTAGGGAATTTATTTTAATTCCACCACTGCATCCAGAGGAAACAGATTTAATAATAATTAGTGGCTCGATCCTGGAATGAAAGAGAGAGAGAGAGAAGGAAGGTGGAGGGAAGGCCGGCGATGGGGGGGTGAGGGGGGTGGTTAGCAACCGGGCATGGCATCGGTGCTTGAGTAGCTCTGCTGCAAGGGCTGGGATGTGCAGTCTGACCCCAGAACAGGCTGTAAATGGTTGAGGGGGCAGGCCCTGGGCCTCCCTGGGTAGCTCCTCAGCCTAATCCAGTGGCCAACACACACGGGTGGATGACAAAGCTGTGCTTGGAGGTGGGGCAGTGGTGGTGTGTCAGCTGGCACAGAACGGGAGAGGCAGAGGCTGCTCTCTGAGTGGAACTGCATGGGGATCTCCGAGGCCCACGGCCCTACGAAGCCCAAAAGGCCAGAAGTGGAAGCCAAGATGATGGTAGCTTGTAGGAACTTTCAGTAGAAGGCAGGGAGCGGAAAAAACAGCAACAACATATGTAGTGCTGGGATGAGATCTTCAGGGACCAGATGAAGGGTCAGACCAGGGGTGAGGAGTGTCTTTAATTAGTAACCAGTGACTCATGAAAATAACTCATCCAAGGGTGATGTTTAAATACAGTAACCTAATTTTAAGTTTGGTGGGTGAATGGAATTAGTGTGTATATGTGTGTGTGTGGGGGGGGGGGGAGGCACAAGGGTGTTTAGAAAAGAAAAAAAAATAAAACTCCTTACTCTTTTCATTAAAAACATAAGATATTATTAATTGATAACATTTTAAAAATGTATTTCAAACACACAGAGACTGTAACAGAGACACACAGCCATGAGGAGGGGACAGTTGGAGACACCTGTCAGCTGGCCACTCCTTCAGGGCCCCGAATAAGCCACGCTCATCTATTTGGACCTGTCCTGGGTCCCCTTTAAACAAAGGGTTTGTCCCTTTTTGGCGCGCAGCTAGGTTTCCATTGTACAAGAACCAAAGTACTCTCTGGTCCCCGAAACTGCTAACATCCTAAAATTGTCTCGAGCAGCTTAAATGGCATTTAAAATAAATACTGTGAATTGATGAAATGACCAATTATGTTAAGTACCCAGGCCTGTGTAATCTAAACCAAATCTTACCCTATTATCCTCAAAACTGCTAGATGATTCAGCACGCCCTCTCGCCAGTGACTCTGCAAGAACCAAATACAGAGGCCACACTCAAGGAGAACCTCAAGTGCTTCCTTCCAGTTAATTCTTGCAATTGGTTTTATGCTGGGGGAAAAAGAAAAAAATCGCTACCATGTTTCCACTCCATAGCTAATAAACACAACAACCACTAGACAACACCCATGGGTTCCCATGTGTAACCATCATGTCCTATTGTTTCATGGATTTCAGAGTCTGACTTCCTCCATCCCCTCTCTGGAC
Source organism: Canis lupus baileyi (assembly GCF_048164855.1). Taxonomy (NCBI): domain Eukaryota; kingdom Metazoa; phylum Chordata; class Mammalia; order Carnivora; family Canidae; genus Canis; species Canis lupus. The sequence goes on from NC_132846.1 coordinate 61,900,540, forward strand.
ATCACAGTGCTCTGAGGCATATCTTGCCGAGAACGTGGGATGTCGTCGCTGCAAAGTGACCTCGAATCATTCCCTGTCCACACCTACCAGGTGGCATCCCCATTGCCATGCCCTCCCCTGCCTACAGACTCCCGTTACCCATTTGTGCCATGCCTTTGGTTGTTTCCACATGCCCACAAGCTACCTTCCAAGGTCTTGTTCAAGTGCCAGCGCTCCCAGGAACAGACAGGTCCCTTCTCTCCCACCCTCCTGACAAACATCGGCCTCCCTCCTCCAAACAACGGGACACATGTGCTCCTCTGCCAAGCCTCCGTGCATGTGGGCTCAACTGCCAGGGCCACTGCACAAAGCAGGTTTTCCCCGAGGACCCCCTTGTAGACCAGCTCGGCCGGTTCTGCTTGTAAGGGGGGCCCACAATTGCTGGGCTTTGCCAGCAGGTCTCTGGGCCTCTAGGTCACCTTTTATCCTGGTTCTAGGAACTGGGTTCTTTAGGGCACCTGCTTGCCTTCAGTTCCGATCTCTGTGGTTGGGACCTACCCACAGAGTTCTTTCCTAGCCTAACTACCTGGGAGAGATGCCCTCCTGCTGGGCACAGGGGAAAAGGAGGACCATTTGCACATTTTGAAAATGTAAAGTATAAAAAGATGACAAAGTGAGTATAAATCAGGCATGTTTTCTTCTACTCGAGTCTGACCTAAACTGTCTACTGGTATGACTGGGCGGCTCCCTTCTTTATATATCCATATTTTTATTATAAAACTTTTGCTCATGGGCATTAGCAATTTCTTGGTGGAACCAGTACCACCACCGAAGGAACACACAAATATTAATTAGGGGTAACAGGCACATGGGTTTGAAAAATCTTAGTACCATAAAAGTGTCTTGAGAACTCTAACTGCAGATACAGCACATGTACAGCAAGGAAATACTGCAGGGAAAAAAATGAACAAAGCCTTGCCCACGCTCTCACATTCTGACCAAGAGTCTTCGGATTTTCACATGTACAAAAAAATTAATTTAATTAAAATAAAAAAAATAGGAGGGCTGCACTGAAGTGAATGTGGATTAAATAAGCATCTGAAATCTGTAATAATGTGATTCGCAACGCCCAGAATAATTAGAATTTTAAACCCTATCAGGAAAGGAAAAAAGGTCCACACCCATGAGATAGAATCTCAGAGTGAAATCACTCAATTTCAGAACCTTATTGATGTTTTCTTCATGCTTTTGCCCGGAGAAACAACCAGAAACTAATATCCTAAGAGCAAACCTTACTTAATGTGAAACTTAATGAATAAAAATCCTGTAAGAAAATGTGCTCGCTAAATAAAATCTCTCCTCTGAAAATAATCCAAACATGAATGATATCATTGTTACAGATCTAGAGGAAAAATAAATATGCACATAACTTTGAAATTCACTTGAAAAAACTCCCAAAGGCTCATCATAATTGGTCTCCATTTACGCTATCTGAAGGGAGAACAGATTTTTTTAAATTATGTATTAATCTTTGAGAGTAGAGGGAGTTTCCTTTCTCCCTTAAATATTTAGGATATCTATAATGGTCATTAAAATGAGAATTGGTCAGACCTGCCTGCCTAAATTGCACCTGGACCAAGCAAAAAGGCAAGGAAATCCTTCGGTTCCCGATTTCACGGGCTATTAAAAAGACAGTATGTAATCGCATGGCCTATAAAACAACAAAAATGTGATGCCACCTCTTTGAGCCGCTCAGGAAACCTGAAGATAAATGTCCCTTCGCTCAGCCACATTTATATTCATTCTTTCACATACCTGGCCGGCCCTCGGCATGTGCTTCTCAGGAAAAGAGGCTTACCAGCTCTAAGCCAACCTAAATGCACGGACCACTCCACACTATACGCCCAGTCCAGTTCTAAAGCTCTTGGTGCACCCAGACCCACCTGCTGCAGGCCAGTTGTGCCACTCTGACACCTAGCCGACAGATGGATGGGGACAGGGAGCTGAAGCCCACCAATTCCAGCTTATCTGCATAGCAGATCTTCTAATCCAGAAGTTATCTAGAAGGCACCTCATGACTACTTTTAACCATTTACTCCTCTTTCACATTATTCAGTCATTTCAAAAGAAACTTAATAGCTAAAATAGAGATGAAAGGCTGTTGGAAATCCTTGAGCATGTTGGATAGGACAGCAAAGCAGCAAAGGGTGGGCTGGACAATAGGAAGGCTGTCCCCCTTGCAAAGGCCACTCATGGGGAACAGTAGAGGGGTGACTGAAGTCCCAGTCTGGGGAACAAACCACAGCCAATCCTCCAGGCACATGCAGACAGCTAGGGGACAGCAAGGAATAAGTGGACCACCACAATAACCAAAGTGCCAGAGCACCCCAAACAGATCACGGTGTTTGTTTTCACCAGCTTTCCAGCTCGGCTGATGCTACTGTCATATCCTAACTGCTACATCATTCTAGTTCCACCAAAGCCAGCCTAACACGTCTGAGATACGATCAGTGGTGGCAAATCGAAGAACCAGTCCCAGTTTCAGATTCACGGTTCAAGGCAACCAGGAGGCGTGAGTAGGAAGAAATAAAGAGAACTGGACAAACGGCCCCAACCCACAACAGCCACACTTCTCCAGACAGTGCCCACTGCTAAAGAGGACAGAGCTGTCCTGCGTGCTATCCAGCACAAGGGCACAGGGCCAGGGGGTGGGGTGGGGGTGGGGGGCTCCTAGAGACCTACCTTGCAGAAGGGCTCCATTTCTCTTGAAGAAGGTACTGCCCGGCCAGATGGGTGGACCTGATGTGCTGAAACAGAAGAGACATCAGTGTCAGCACAGCTCGTCTACGCTCACTCCCTGCACTTAGCACAGCCAGCTCTCCAAACATGCCACTCAGAAGGCCTCCACACGCCTTCCCAATCACACATTATCTATGCCCTCCGAAAACACGTCTTTAAAAACCACAAGGCTCGTTTTAAGGGGAATGGGCTTCGTGTTTTACAGCACAGACCCTACCTGTGTGGGTATCCTGCTTCCTGTCCTGACCCTTTACCTTCTTGGGCACTGAAGTCATTTGCAGGTAAACGAAATGGCCAAGTCACATAGTTCACCATCACAACCTAGAACTCACGAGTGGCTGCTAACTTATTCCCAGTTTTATGAATTTACTACGTGGCACACCTGCCTGTGATAAACACAAACTTGCCTTTTCTGGGCCTTTTTCCCTCAGCATATGCAGAAAAGGCTTTGATTGACTCCTTCCCTCCCCCATCCTCTTGTTTTGTATCCTGTTTTAAAGGTTTTTGCTTAAAACGTTGCACTCCATATTCTATAAAAAACATTTAGTAGATGTGCTACTGCCCATTGTCTGGTAGTAAGAGAGGCATGAAAGTACGATCAGTACACACAAAGACACTTTACTACACATACAGAGGAGCATTTTCACTGTTTCAAGATGCCAGGTGAGAAACTTTATAACCAAGCCAGTCTCAGAAAAATGTCCTTGGAGTGGGAAGTGGGTTCTAGTAAATCAAGGATTGGTTTAGGTTAATGTTAGAAAGCACTTAGTCAAAAATGTTACTATATCCAACCCAAGAGGCAGTATAGATTACCTTTACGAAGACAGCCCATGGCAAGTGATACTGGCTAAGGTGCTGTCAATCACAATAGAAAAATTTAAAGTTGGTCTGATAACAGAGTTGTAAATTTGGTGGGCAGGCGCACACAGAACAGGCTATCTGAACCCTTTGCCAGTCAACCAGGGCCTCTGCTAGGACAGGACAGCAATTGATAGCGTTAACAAGGAGACACGCCAGTGACAGGTTCTGCTGACCAAAGTTCCATTACTAGACAGGTACAGATGGCACAACAGGTATGGGGACGTGGTACATGATTGGTGAGGTGCAGACGGGGAGAGAGAAAAGAGTGATCGCATGTAAAAATACTGTTAAATGTCAAAATAATGCCAAATGTGCTAGAAAACACACTATGAGCCCTGACATAAGTGAACCTTTTTGTTTTATTTTGCTTGGGATTGCCTATACTCAAAGTAAGCAAGAAGAACGCATCAAGGCTATAGCTTTTCCTGCAGTCCTCTCAGCTCTGTAGTTGTGGCCTCCAAGTGGCCAGGTTGCACAGGGCACCAGATCTGGCTGGGGTTTCAGGGCCACGGGATGTCGGCAAGCGGATTTTCTCTTCCATCTGATTCCTGTCCTATTCCATGGAGGCTTTTAAGGCTCAAAGATGCATGAAAAATAATGTGCATTAAAATGCTCCAGATGATCTTTTAACAACTTCCTGCCAACTCCCTGGGATTTTACCATCTTATTTTTATAGAAAGCAGGAAACAGCAAGCTGGCTGTTGCCAATCCTGCATCACCTGATTTCTAAAGATATTTAAAAACTGAGGACTTCATTATAGAGGAGTTGGTGCTTTGAGAGAATTCAATAATTGAGTCTTACTGCAGGAGCCTGAATATCCAGCTTACTTCCATCCAAATCTCCTCTTTATCCCGACCTTGATTTGGCTGAACGCTGAGCAGACGCCAGGCATGGAGTAAATGTAGGGAACTGAGGTCAGGTAAATCCAGTGGTTTAAGATAAGGAAAATTCTCTGCATGATAGAAATCTACTCGGCAATTTCTACAACATCCTTTTAATGTACCTAAGTCACTGATCACTATTCTGGTCCTTCTGTCGCAGTGCCCACATAATGGATACTTCCAGTCGTGGAGAGAGGTTTGGGCTGGCCCACCCACTTGCTCTTACCCGGGCCCACTGTCAGTGATGAATTCACCTACGGTCTCTTATGAGCTCAAGTTAAGCTGTTCCCTATCAGGCTAATTGCAAAGCTTTGGAGGTCATTGGCCAGATAGTCTGCAGGCTTCTCTTGGATGGTCCCTCGAAATGGCTATTTCTAATTGTTAGGGGACTCAAGGATTCATTAAGTACCTATTGAGAACCATCCCTGGGGTTGAGAGGGACACAGGGGAAATACTAAAAGCCATATTTTATGGCCTCTAGGAATTCACCTAGCACCAACCTCCTGTGACTGTGTTTAAAGAGACATAAATGAATACAGAAAGGCCAGTGGATACAGCTCAAGTGGTTGCAAGTTGGGGAGGCAGCAACATGATTTCCCTGCCCTCCATCTGGTCATATTCCCAGCTTGTTGGCCTTTAAGGCTCAAAGTTGGGTTTTTAAAAACTATATGAAATTACCAAAATAGTGTTTATAAACCATAGGAATTTAGAGAAGAAGCTAATTGAAGTCTTCATAGGAGTTGCTGGAGCCACCTTGGAAACCATTCGTTCATGTGGCAAATGAAGAGGGCAGTGTGGGTGTAGGCGGCTCTCTACACTCCATCACTTAAGTGTTGGTTGACTTGTAGGTGGTCACCGCCATGAGAACTGGCCAACAGGGCCCCCTTAAACCCAGCAGAGTGGGTTTTAATCACCTCACCCATGTGCTCACACACAGGGTAGGATGCCGAGATAGCAAATTACCATTTACAAAGTACAACAATCAACATTTTTCCAATGGGATCCTCCATGCAGTGAGTGGGCAGGGCAGAAGGAGGATCTGAAGAGATGGAGGGCCCAAGAGGTGAAGGGACTTGTCCAAGCATCACAAGCCTGGTAAATGATCAGTCCAAGACCAGGCAGGGGCTTCCAGCGCCAGCCCACTGTGCCAAAATGTACACATCAGTGGGCCCAACCGCATCTCATCTTCCAGTCTGTTGGCACTGAACTCTTGTCTATCCTTCTCCATGGAAGGAAGCTGCGGATGGTATTTCACAAAGAATCTCAAGGTAAATGGCTAAAATCATCAACACAGGAAACAACAGGTGTTGGCAAGGATGCAGGAAAAGGGCAACCCTCTTACACTGTTGGTGTGAATGCAAACTGGTACAGCCATTCTGGAGAACAGCATAGAGGTTCCTCAAAAAGTTAAAAATAAAACTATGATCCAGCAATTGCACTACTAGGTATTTATCCAAAGGATACAAAAATATGGATTAGAAGGGATACATGCACCCTGATGTTTATAGCAGCATCATCAACAATAGCCCAGTTATGGAAAGAGCTCAAATGTCCATCAACTGATGAATGGATAAAGAAGATGTGGGGTGTACACACACACACACACACACACACACACACACACACCGGAATATATCTCAGCTATAAAAAAGAATGAAATCTTGCCATTTGCAATGATGCAGACAGGGCTAGAGTGTATTATGCTAAGAGAAATAAATCAGTCAGAAAAAGATAAGGATCATAGGAGTTCATTCATATGTGGAATTTAAGAAATAAAACAGATGAGTATGGGTGGGAAGAGGGGGGGCAAACTGTAAAACAGACTCTTAACTAGAGAGAACATACTGAGGGTCACTGGAGGAGAGATGGGTGGGGGGATGGGGTCAATGGGTGACAGGCATCAAGTAGGGCACCTGGGATAAGCACTGGGTGTTCAATGCAACTGATGAATCACTAAATTCTACACCTGAAATTAATATTATACTCCATAACAACTAACTAGAATTTAAATAAAAATGTGAAGCAAGCAAACAAGAAGAATCTCAAGGCAAAAATCCCAGGCTAGAAAAAGCAATCAGGCTTATCACATGTGAAAGACAGACACATGGGCTCATAATTAGCAGAAACAGCACAATTCAGGCGTCACAAATGTTTCATCTCAACGCTTTAACAAAATTCCGTGACCTTCAGCACTAGATGGCAGACCCACTCAGGACAAAGGAAGCTGACCAACAGGGTAAGAGGGCTCTGTCTGCCAGAAAACCAGTTTGCAAACTGGCATTTGAGCCCACAGCTCTGGGCTGATCATTGGAACTAGAGCTAAGCCAGCAAAAATCTCAAGGGAGGAATGATACCATCTCGAACAGCATACCCAGCATTTGCAGATCTCAGCCCCCAGTCGCTTCCTGGGCTGGACTCTCGAAGCTGCATTACTTGGAACTCCCAAGGGGACACCCATTGAGCCAACAGGTCATACAGCCCGAAGGTGGCTCTTGGCATAAAGATGCATCCTGTCATGGTTTTTCCCCTTCACTCATGAGCTTTCATCATTGTGAGAACCAGACAGACTGTGACCAAGACCCTGGGAGCTTCTGCCAAGATCCATACACAGGCCTGGACCTTCTGTGAGTCTAATGAAAAGCAGAATAAGAAATGTACTTTTTTTTCTAAGTACTTAAAAAAAAAAAAAAAAAGGTACTTTTCTCTAAGAACTCAGGTCTGGAATGTGAACCGGGGTATCTAAAAGAGAGTACAGGATGCTACAACATGAGTGCACCTTGAGGACATTATACTAAGTGAAATAAGCCGGAGACAAAGGGACAAATACTGTGCTAGACTCTAGTGGTCAAAATTCACAAAAACAGAAAGGAGAATGGAGGTTGCCAGGGGCGGAGGGGAGGGGTAAGAGTTGTTTAATGGGTACTCAGGTTTTCTAAGATAGAGTTCCAGAGACTGGTTACACATCAATGCAAGTGTACATACACCCCCCAAAAAAATACTTAAGATGGTTAATATTTAATGCTAAATATATTTTTACCACAATTACATTTTTTAAAATGTAAAACGAGAGACAGAGGGGAAGAGAGTGCATGAGTGAAGGAACATGTGCAAGAAAGACTCTAAGAAATAAATCAAAGTCTAAAGAGTTTTGGTCAGTGAAGGACCAACCTATGTGCTGTGTCTCTGAAGGGACAATTAGCATCTCTTCTAGAATGGTCCACAACACACTTAAGAAAGCAGAAAGCCTGAACTAAGGAAAAGGAAAAGAAAAAGGATATAGTGAGAACCAGTCTATCCAAATCTAGTATTTACAGAGGCCAGGGCTTGACAGATACTTTGTAGGCAACTGAACAGCCTCCTGTCATAGTCTTAGCCCCGGAAACAGAGGGTGAAGGCAATGCTTGGACATCTACCACCAGACTGTGTTCACCCCAAAATAAAACACTCAAAGCACTTGTGATAGCAGGGGAATCCCTCCCCCCAAATATCTGAAATTCTATTGTTTTAAGTCTGTGTATTCATCACCAGGAAATAACAGAAAAACAAATGTGACCGACACCACACACTGACACAACCCCCCTGGGGGAAGGAGGCCAGTCACTGAGGTTTGGCATGAAGGCATCAGAGCAGGCTGGACTGAGAGAGGCAAGTAAGAAGGTATAAAGTTTTGCAAAATATCACTCCTAATTTGAGAAGCACCCTGAAAGAGCTCAAAGTTCAGCATCCTTGGTTGGGGCCATTCTTGATACTTTTATGACCTTCCAAATAAAACAGGGCATGACGACATTTCAAGGGCATCTCCAGTGGCCCCCTGGTCCCAACTGAGATGTGGCAGGGACAGCACAAGATGTGGACACTGGAGTTTGTGCAAAACACCGCCTGAGTGGCTTTTCACTTGGCCACGTGTCAACGGCATGCCCACTAAGTGGGGACAATGACAGCAGCCGGAGCTCGGGGGATGAGACATGAAAACGCACATCAAAGGGACACGGGCAAACTGTGAGAACCCCCTGGTGATCCTGATGACTAGGACCCTGTGCCTGGTGCCAGCACTTCCCCTACACCCTGTGCCATCCCCCAGTTTGGCTCTCTATTCCTGTGATGGGCACGGCAGCCCCGCCTTCATCTTCCTCTTTTCTTCCCAGATGCTTGGAAGTCATCTCATCGTGAATGTTCCAGTCCCGGGCAGCCACGAACAGTTTATAAAAATCAACAGGCTGCAAGAAGCAGCTTCACAGAGGCCACCTCCTTTAAAGAAAGCTAAGAACAAAAAAGAGAGAACCCTGGGCGCCTGGGTGGCTGTCAGTTAAGTGTCTGACTCTCAGTTTCGGCTCAGTCATGATCTCAGGGTCATGAGATCGAGCCCCGAGTTGGGCTCCCCGCTCAGCAAGGAGCCTGCCTGGGATTCGTTTCTTCTCCCTCTCCCTCTGCCCCTCCCCTTGCTCATAGGCCTGTGTGCATGCTCTCTCTTTCTCAAATAAATAAAATCTTTAAAAAATAATAAAATAAAATAAAGAGATAACTCTGACTAGAATCCTGCAGAGATCCAAACTGGCGAGCACAGCTGCCCATAGTGACCTTCCAAGGTCTGGTGGAAACAGACCAGGACAGGTGGATTCTCGAGAAGGCATTACTAAAACGTATAGACGAAAATGATCCGGGACCACAAGAGCCAGAACTGAGAGCCAGGCAAGATCACCCTGAGGGCAAAACACAGACCGTGGTAAGAAATGCAGTTACTTTGTTACCTCAGCCAAGTAAGAAAAACTATAGAGACTGCAAATGGATCGCCCTATAAAGAGCTCTTGGGGGCCCATCACGGCCAAGACCCCGGATGTGTTGGGGGCTGAAAGGCCTGTGAGAACCAGACAGAGGCGGGTGGCTGTTGTGGGGCACGAGCTCCTGTGTTATTTTAAATGAATCAGTGTTTCAAAAACGGTCCCCCAAGCACACCCTGGAGTTTAGGCTTCCCTCCTTGGGCATGTCCGTGAACTTCTGTTGACCCGTGTGGCAGGGTTTCTTAATAACCTCGGCACTACTGACCGTTGGGGCCAGAGAATTCTTTGTCACGGGGGCTTGCCCTGGGCCTCGGAGGGTGTCCGGCAGCCTCCCCAGCCTCTACCCGCGGGGTCCCGCGGCAACCCCTCCCCTGCGTCACAACTACAGATGTCTCCAGACACCGCCCGCACCCACTGGCCCGGCTGCCCGACTAGGCCGGCCCCAACCATCAACCACTTGCCAAATCCCAAACCTTTCCCTCCACGTCTCCATCCGGCAACATCACCTCCTCTTTTCCCAAACCAAGGCCATTCGGCAGAAGCTCGTTCGCCCTCCGTTACCTCCACCTGCGCCTGTACCTGCTTCCTCTCAGAGTGGCCTCTGGGGCCTATGCTCCCTCCACTGCCCCCCGCACTCCTCCGAGTCTCCCCCGGCCCCTCCCTCCAGAGGGCTCAGCACTTCTCTCATCTCGTCCATTTCCAAACCCCGACGAGCAGCTCCCAGAGCCCCACCACGCACGAGCAGGGCCCCCGAGCCGGCCTGGCCTCCACCCCGTCGCCTGGCTGCCTCCGGGGACTGGCCGCAGGCCCCTCGCGTGGACGTCAGCAGGGGCCTCCCCGTCCCCCGGCCGTTCAGGGCAGAGGGCCCTTGCGCCTGCGGCCTCCTGCCCTCCTCCAGGAACTCGCCAGAGGCTTGCCTTTACGCTCCGGCTGACATAAATTCCCTGACTTCCGACGTGACCCCTTAGAATCCTTTCCAATTTTAATCTCAGAACACCCACCCTCCTAGCCCGGTTCTCGTCGTCCTCCCCTCCTTTCCACGCACCCTGCCAGCTCTCCGCCCAGCCTCGGCCCCGCAACGATGCGCGTTCCGAGAATGTCAGCCCTCGCTCTTCCCACCTCCTACTCCTTTCCTGGAAGAGTTTATGGAACCACGGGAAACCCGGCTTTTCCAATTCTGTATCTCCAGCTGACCTTGGCAGTCGCCTCTGGAATGTACCTCTGGCTGCGCCCTGACATGATCCTCAGCTCCCGCCCCACCGATCCTGTCAACGAAGGGTCAGGCTTCCCGCCTCTGCCTCCCCTGGCGATGGTCCCCACGGGCATTTCCTCACTGCCCCGGGTCTCTCATGGTCTCTGAGTCCCCTAGGGCTGCCACAACAAACTACCATAGTTGAGTGGCAGTTGAGTTGAGAAATTTCTTGTCTCACAGTCCTGGAGGCTGTAAGTCCAAGGTCAACGTTGGATCCATCTAAGGGCTATACGTGAGAATCAGTTCCATGGCTCTTCCGGAGTTTCTGGATTTGATGGCAATCTTTGGTTTTCCTTGGCGTTTGCATGCAACACCCTGTCTCTACCTTCATGTTTACACGGCCTGGTGTGTACTTGTCTGTGTCCAAATCTCCCCTTTTCATACTGGCTTAGGAGCCCACCCTAGGGCAGTGTGATCTAACTGTAACTAGTTACACCTACAATGACCTTATTTCCACATCAGGTCATAGTCTAAGGTACTAGGTGTTAGGACATCGACATAGGTATCTGGGGGGGGGAGGGGACACTCAAACCCTAACAGTGTCCACGGCGGTCTCTCTTCTCACATGGTGCACTCACTCTCCACAACACCTAGACACCTTTGTCTTTTCCTTCCTTAAATCTCTGCCACCTACTGCAGTGCTTGGAACTTGGCTACCACCTATCAAGTATTTGTTGAGGGAATAGAAGTTTACAATGTAACTCAGCATTCCTCACAAAAACAAAGCAGGGGAAAAAAAAATCACTCATCCTTCAGTGATCACCTGTAAAATTCTCAAGTTCAAAATTTGGGAGTGTCCAACACCTGCCTCTCCCACACTCCTGTCTGCGGTCACCCAGTGCTGCCCAGACTTTCTTTCTAAGGATCAACAGCGTCAACCTATATGCGGGTATTCTTACCGGTGCCTTAACAAATCTCCCCTGACCTCAGGGCTCCCTGCCTAAGACCCTTAGTAGCCTTCTTCAAGCACAGCCCAGCATGGGCATCTCCATTTGCTGTGCCCTTGCTTTGCAAACTGCTCCTCAGGAAACCCCCAGGAGCTGCCCCTGGTGCTGCCTCTGGTGGGGCTGGGGGTGGGTGTCTTGGTGTGGTCCTGAGCCAGTGTCAACAAAGCAGTGATTCTTTCTTGTGCCTTATGTATTGAGTTCCTACATAATTTCTCATTTGAAGAGTTTGGTGATTACAAAAATGTGGGGAAAACCAATAGTTTGTAGGGCAGAGTCAAAGCCAACAGGTTCCCTGCCCTCGGAAGTCTTGATAGTCTTCCCCAGAGTGTTCTCCTTGTTACCCAGGATGCAACCCTGACAGGGTCTCTGGAGCACATGTGGACCCCATAGTGCTGTTCCCCTCTGCCTGAAATGCCCCGGTTCCTGTGTTCTCTCTGCCTGTTGAGGTGCCATCTGTCCAGCATTTCACAACTCAAATCCCAGGTCCCAAGGAGAACGGATGCTCCCGGCCACTCCTAACCCTGGGACCTCTCCCCTCCGCTGAACTGGTTTAGTAATTACGACCTTGGGAACTGATCCTACTCTGCAATGTTGTCTGATCTGATGACTTCTTACACCTTTAATTCACTTTCCATAGGTCTGTGTCTTGACTTCCAAAGAGCAGAAATGCCATGTGGGCAGAGACCAAAGGTGACTTCCCTCCTAGAACGTGGCCAAGGTTGCTGCACACACAAGATGGGCGTCCTTACTCTACTAAGTGATTTTATAAAACAGCAGAAACGCTACCTCAGAATTACTTCAAACACTAAGGATTAAAAAAAAAAAATCTCTGAAACAGAATTAAGTCTCTTAGCAAGGAACTAGCCTGTATAGTAACATTCCTTCTCTGTCATCATTTCAGATAAAAAACTTAAAAATCTTTAAAAATGGAAACGAAATGATAAATCTCATCACTGATGGTTAAGTAATAGGTTAGGCAATTTAGATTACTCTTTTCTGTGATTTCTTGATTACTTAGGAATATATAAATAACTAGATAAGTACATGTATATTTCTGATAATATGGAATGCACGTTTGGGTCCACTGAAGAAATGCTGCTTGAAACCCCAGCTATGATTTTAGATGCATCCAGCTCATGATACATTTTATGAACAGATGCAAAGGTGTTTATCATTATCTCCGTGCCACACAGTTTCTAATTTTACATATGAAAACCAAGGCATCATTCAGCATAAAGTACATTATTTGCATGATATATTTGCATTTGTAAAACACCCACATTTACTTTTACTGCTTAATGGGCCTGGTTAAAATGGGCCACTCTATATAAATGGAGCACACTGGTTCCCAACTCAATGGTGCTGATAAGAAAACGACTCCTTTTAGATGCAAATGAACTTACTAATCACAATTAAAATGGTGGAGTTGAGGGAAGCTGAGCAGCTGTTCTAAGAGCTACAAGTCTAGGGCCAGTTTGGTTCTAGCTTAATCTTCAGAGCTGCCTGGGACTCCCCAGAGGACATCTGCCTGGAATGGGGTAGGGGGAGGGATTCACCAATGGGATAAACTTTCTAAAGGTGGATGGGAGAGAGCCACAGCCTGACTGCAGGTGTGGCCCATCCAGCCAGGTTAACCCAAACCTATCTGTAGGGCCAGATTTCACTCAGTTTGGTTCAAAGGACAAAGCTGAGCAGAAAGGAGGAGGCATTTGTAAAACTCACAGAGGAAAAGCAAGCCACATCCAGGAAGAGTCAAATAACTGGAAACATGCCCTTAAAATGGTGCAGTCACTATGGAAAACAGTAGGGTGGTTCCTCAAAAAAAATTACACATAGAATTAACCATATGATCCAGTAGTTCCTCTTCTCGATACACACAAAAAGAACCGAAAGAACTCAAAGACATACTTGTACACCCTTGTTTATAGTGGCACTATTCACAACAGGCAAAAAGTGGAAGCAACCCAAGTGTCCATCAATGGATGAATAGACAAAGACTACGGTATACACACGCAATGGTCCTGAGCCTCAGAAGAAGGAAATTCTGGCACAGGCTATCACATGGCCGAGCCGTGAGGCCTTAACCTGTGAGATACACCAATCACAAAAAGACCAACAGAGTCTGCTGCCGCTTACGTGAGGTGCCCAGGGCAGTCAAAATCATGAGACAGGAAGCAGAATGGTGGTTGCCAGGGGTTGTGGAGAGGATTGCGCGAGTGCTGCTTCATAGGTACAGAGTTCCAGTTTCGGAGAAGATGAAAAAGTTCTGGAGATGGATGATGCCAATGGCTGCAGCACAACAAGTGAATGTACTTAATGGTATCAAACTGTACACTTAAAAATGATTAAGATAATGAGTTTCTATTACATGTATTTTACTACAACTTCAAAATAAATAATAGATTAGATAATCAAATAGGCAGACATTCCCTAGTGACTGGCCAGACACCGGTGGGGCAGGTGGTGCTGCTCTGTTTCCTCTGTCCTGAGGGTCTGGAAAGGGGAGCAGGTATGCCCATCTTTTCTTGCTTATCTGCTCATTGAATAAACGCGCTTGGGCAGCCCGGGTGGCTCAGCGGTTTAGCGCCGCCTTCAGCCCAGGGTGTGATCCTGGAGACCCGGGATCGAGTCCCACGTCGGGCTCTCTGCATGGAGCCTGCTTCTCCTTCTGCCTGTGTCTCTGCCTCTCTCTCTTTCTGTGTCTCTCATGAATAAATAAATAAAAATATTTTTTTAAAAAAATCTTTAAACACACTTTTACATGTGCTATGGGGACATGGCAGTAAAGAAACCATACTGCTCTCTGAGAGGCAGGGACATGAATGGGTAAATAGACAAAGGATTTGGGGTGGCACAGAGAATGACACACAGGTCTGGACACATAGCAGTGAGACCACTGCCCTTGGGTCCCTTCACTATTATGCCAGGAATCCATGAATAAAACTAGACACAACCCCTTCTTGTTGGACAGAAACCACCAACAATCTTCTCTCTTCCATGAAGACCAATCTGACATGAGTTTTACTTGCTTCTTTGCAATCTGATTAGCATTGGCCTCGACACATGGACTTCAGCACCAACTGTCTTGCTAGTTCCCTAGCTGCCTTCCCTGGGACACTGCAGATTCCCCCAAAGGTGTCATCCACTGAGCTGGATGCTCAGCATGCGGCCTGTACTAAGTGCTCCCTAAACACTGACCACCATCAGAGCCCTAGGAGCAGTCGCTTCAGAGACTCTTGGGTGCATTCCTGGAGAGTTGAAACCTGGAGGAGTTCCCATGGAATTTCCCTGTCTCAGCATCGCTGCCCCAGGAATAGGGACATGAAGCCCCCTCAGGGAATAGTTTGTCTGCTGATGGCAGTTCTCTGCGATGGAGCAGCTGCTGATGGCACAGGGACAGCTCCTGGCTTTCCTCTCTGGCTGTGCAGGCTCCGCAACTGACTGACCACATCCAGATCTTTCCTCCCTGGGCAGCAGTTCTGCGGACACCTTGACAGAGTACCAGGAACTCCGCTGAATATGTGGAACCAGTTGGGGACTGTAGACAGAACTGGTATAGCTGGAGACAGGTGACAGTAGGGAAACCTTTATCTAAAAATCTAAGAATGGACTCCCTTCAGAAGAAATG
Source organism: Canis lupus baileyi (assembly GCF_048164855.1). NCBI lineage: Eukaryota > Metazoa > Chordata > Mammalia > Carnivora > Canidae > Canis > Canis lupus. Next base: position 61,915,666 of record NC_132846.1, read on the forward strand.
CCTCTTAAGTGAAAATATTATTTTGTCGTGAACTCAATGACAAGCATCACTTACATCCTTGGGTCCTGTCCCCTAACCCAGAAGCAGGAAGGGCGGCACGTGGGTACCTTCTGTCCCAGGATGGCAGGCTCATTCTGAGGCCATGACACACAACCACACGCTGCCCAACACAGGTAATGTGAAGAACAACCTTACCTCTCATTATTCCACTGAACTATTACAACCTTCAGAGAAAAACCTCACGAATAAATATTAAAGTCACTATGATCTCTTCATCCTTTAGGCCTGTGGAGATCAAGAGATGTAGGCCCAAGGCTGCGCCCAAATTTTTGATGCAGTCTGATTCCCGCTCCTTCCTACAATGCTGAACACCAGTCACAGACAGGAAAATGACCTATTTTTGGGAAAATTGTGATTTACCTTGATTACTCATTTCCTCCCCATGAGAGCCAGTCCCATCCCACGCCCCACCACAAAGATGAGAGATACGAATGCTGATTGCGGAAGGCCAAGGGCTGGGCACCTCTGCCTGAATGTTACAGCAAGGGTCCCACATCCAGGCACCCAATTAAACACTGAAGTTGCATGTAACAGCGCAGAAGTTTATGAAACATTTTCCCTACAGTCCATTGGATCTATTTGCGGTGGACTTTGAAGCAACAAAAAAAAGCAAATCTCCATTCCCAAAAAAGTCATCTCTTCTGTCTGCCAAGGCAGCAATATTATGATGGGCATTAGTACCTGAACTGTGCCTTTGTCCCGATACTTCCAACTGAGCATAGAGAGCTGGCTGCCTCATCAAAGATGTTCCCTCCATTCCTTCCTCACATGGGCTCCGAGGCCACCTCCCCACCCACCTGTACCAAGTCACTGCTTACTTGTAACTTTCTCCTATTCTCAAACATGGGGTTCTCACGTGTGCCCCAAGCCTTGCTCAGGGAAGCCAACTACATGGTTGGAAACCCAACTGCACCAGTGCTCTTTCCACATCATGGGGCGAGGGCCTACGCGATGGACTCGTATAACTCCTGGAAAATGGAATGCCCATTTGATTCTTCTAGAAGACTTACAGAAACACTCATTCTTTCCCTCAAAGGAAAATGAAGCAAAGAATGTTGCTAAGCTTCCTTCACCGTATATTAAATTCAAAGAGAAAAAGAGAAGACAGTTTCAAAAAAATAATGGTACATCTTGGCCATGGTTACAGATAAGGGAGACTGTGCTTTACAAAACTTGGTGGTATGTGGTGACTTCCGAACATTCCTTCCCGCACAAACATTATGTGTAGCTTTGTGTGAGGTTTTTCTTTTTTTTTCCTTTTTTTTTTTTTTTTTTTGCTGTTGTTTTGCTTTGTTTTGTTCTGCACTTCCCTCTTCTTTGAATTGCCATGGCATATAAAAGTTACCACGTAATTGAAGCCTTAAGCATATTCAGGAAAACCTTAACTTCCTGAAACCTTTGGGGGAACTCAACTCCTACATACAGATGCCTGGTGCTTGGTCATTACAGTCACCTTTGAGTGTCCACTGACCACACAAAGCACACACTTCATGCCTCGGGGCGCACACCCTCTCCCCTCAACTCCCCTGTAGAGAGCCCAGCTCTCAATCAGGCCCTAAAAGGCCTTCCCAGCACACTTATTCTGTGCCTTTTACTTGCTCCTCCTCTTCAAAAGCAACGCCCAACAGAGTTACTTGGCATCTGGTTTTGGACTGCGGCCCCCACCCTCGCCTCTCCCAGGTGACAATTTCTGTTGAGGGCACACTTATGACGTGAACTGCTACCACTTCGTATCTGCAGGTGCACAAGCTTTCCCTGGTAGTGGTGGCAATTTAACTTTTGTATAATCCAGCCCATCATGTTTTCAAAACCCTCCCAGGCTCCCTGTAGCCTGGTGTCACTTCCAAGTACCTTAGCTGTATGTGACTGGCTCAACTTGCTCATCTGCTGCCATCCTTTGTCTTTTTTTTTTTTCTTCTGTCTGTTGTTGCTCTGGCAACACCCAGTTGTGCAAGGGCACCCCCGGCACCCCAGAAAGCTCACTTCTGTCTCTGCTCCACTCAGCTGCCCCTGCTTGAAATATCCCTCCCTCTGTGATCCTCTCTGCAAACTCTTTGGCTCTTTTTTTTTTTTTTTTTTTTTTTAATTCTGCTCCTTGTCTTATTTCCGCCTCTCCCTTTGCCCAATAAGAAACCAGCCACTCCCATGCTGTTCCCTTTATGTGTATCACACTGTCATCTATTTGTTTATACGGCTCGACTATGAAGTCTCTGGAGAACAGCGACTGTTCTATTGGTCTGAGGTTCTCTGAGGCTGACGGCGTGGAGTAGGTATTCAATAAACATCTGCTGCAAAGGCTAGCCTTAAAAAGTATACAGAGCTGGGATCATGATCCTCATCTTGCAGCTAAGAAAATTTCATGCTGAAAGGTGCAGTCAGAAGGGTCCTGCCACTAGTCAGTGACTCATGCTCTTTCCACTAGAGTAGGATGTTTATATAACCCACCTCGCATTTCCTGTTGTCTCTTGAGTTTTGTGATCTACAGGAAATAAAAGTTTCCTGGATGTCTCAGAGCATCTATACATTGCCTTTCCGAATGGACACCTAGGAATGACACTCCAGTAAGTCACTATTCATTGGTGCATCTAGTTGGGACTTGGGAGCCCGGGCAGCCGAGCGCTAAATTAACATTACTCTTCTGGGCAGAGGGGACGGGGCTCTAAACAGGCGCAGGATGCCAGCGTAACTTTGAAGAAGAGATTTACACACCCCTTTGTCTCCTATATAAATGGACTTGAGAGCTGCAGCGGCGCAGAAGCGATCCTTTCCACTGTTTATAGTTGAAAGCAGACGTTTTCAGCTTCTTCCCGGTGATCACTCCACTAAAAATAGCTTTGATGCTGTCACATGCAAACTTGAGCAGAACCTGAAAGCAGTTCCCCTTTTAGTTCTGAGCCAGTTCAACTTTGAAAGAGAAGCAGCTGTTAACAGACTCCAACATGTTTACATGATGCCGAAGTAGTTCAGCTGATAGTAAAAAAAAGAAAAAAAAAACACACACACACATTGAAAAGGGACAGAAATGGGTTTGCAGCTCTGGTGACGACACTTCTTTCCGCTGAGCTCTAGCCTGGGAGGAACAGTGAGGCTGGCAGGGAAAATCCAAAATGGCCAGGTTTCAGGGAAAAGCTGTAAGCGGCAACTTGGGTGAAAACACAGGGCAGGGATATTTTCTGCCTCTGCTTGGGGTAGGGGGGCAGGGGAGGTAGCAAAGAATACGGTCATATAGAGAAGAGGATTTGTAAACATGGGTCCTTTTAAAAATCTTGTTACAAGCACCTAAGCTGTTTTTTTTTTTGGTTTTGTTTTTGTTTTTAAGAAATTGAGAAAATAAAGAAGGAAGTACTTTCAACATCTTGGCCATTTCTTTGATGCCTTATTCTGGTTTACTGGGCAACTGGATCTTTCTGGATACGGGACCCAAAGTGAGGGGACATCAGAGCGCTAGCTTGGAAACCAGAGGAAACATGAACTTTCATTCCAGCTCCTCTCCTGGTGGCCCATCAGGACCTGCGGTGTCTCCCCCACCTGCCACCATGGGTATGAGTGGAACAGGCAGACATGTACCTGATGGAACATGTGACCCCTGAGAGATGATCAACTATGTCTTTTTTTTTTTTTAAGATTTTATTTATTTATTCATGAGAGACACAGAGAGAGGCAGAGACATAGGCAGAGGGAGAGGCAGGCTCCATGCAGGAGCCCGATGTGGGACTTGATCCCAGAACTCCAGGACCATGCCTGAGCCAAAGGCAGATGCTCAACTGCTTGAGCCACCCAGATGTCCCGATCAACTATGTCTTTTAGAAACTTGTAAGCAGAAGAGAGAGTGCCAACAATGGTCTGGGGTCTTTTCTGGGGGTATAGTGCAGTTTTCTTTTCTTTTTTCTTTTATTTTCTCTTTCCTTTCCTTTCTTTTTTTTTTTTTTTTTTTCCACAGAAGCACCAATGAAATAGTAGTGGTTTTTTTTTCTCTCTCCTTTCTTCATCCCGTGTGTCCAAAGGATGATTCACACTACGTTTGCTTATGAAGTGAGAATTATTTTTATGAGGTTTTGTCCTAGTAAACTTGCCCCAGGTCTGGCTGAACTGAGTTGCAGGGGGACAAGGGCCCTGGCTGCCACCAGATTTGCCACATGTGCTTGGTGCTCACCGGGGGGAAGGGATACAGAAGTCGGTGACAGAGAACTGGAGATACCTGCTCATGAACCAGAGTCCTCACTTGGGACGTTGATGCTAGAAGTTCGTGTGTACTTCTGAATCCACATTTTAACAAAAAACCTCGGGTTCTTTTTAGGAGACCTTAAGAAAACAATACCTCTATCACACCCCTGTCCCCTTCTATGAGTTTTAGAGTGATGAGAGGATACACTTGACTCAAGCACAAGAATGAATGGGTACTCTCAATCCACTATAAATTTTAGCAGCACACTGAGGTTACATTAGCTCAGGAATTTATCGCCTAAGTTATATATATTTGAACAACAGAACAGACTTTATATACTGCTGTATCTTTAACACTCATTTTTTTTGTTAACAAGACAAAAGAATTTACTGTTACTGCCAACAGCTTGCTGGCAGCTAATACCGCGATTAGCTGTTGCCTGGCAACAGTCAAGCATGCTTCCTCCCAAATCAGGAAGAGCAGCAGCTAAATCTAGACTAATTACAAAATGGGACAAATATTTAAAAGCTTTATATTTATTAAGGATTTGGGGAGAGCATCCTAATAAGAATGATTCCTTATTAAACAGATTTAGCTAAATACAATGCATATCTGCCTTTGTTTCACTGTCCCACGTCCTGCAGATCGTTTCAGGGAAACTGGATGTTTTTGCGACTTTCCTAATTTCCTTAAATATTGTACTAAAGCAAAACCATATGCTTACATTTTGTAGAAGCATGTCTTTTGCCTACTTCTCTAAGAATAAGGATGAGAAGAAACACCACAGACACCTAAATCTTTTAAAATAGATACGCTTGCAAACAAATTAGGAGGATACCACCACCATTTTTACTATTTTTACAAAGCTATCGGGACGGAAGACTCAACAGCCTGTGACTCTCAGAGTTACTAGAGTTACTACCTTTGTCTGTGTTCTCACTCAATTCCTTCTGTTCCAAGAGTCACTCAGAATTCTCGGGGGTTGGGGTGGGGGGAGAACGAGTCTAGAGTTATTTCAGAGTCCACAGAGCTGGCCTTCCTGCCATCAGGGCTATACTGCTGGTGGCATAGTCTTGAGCAATCAAAATTCTCAAGTCTAGAGACCTTACTTCATCCCCTAGAGGGGAGGCTGGAGGAGTAAAGGACACGCACACGCACATACAGTGTGGGTCCCTATCATATGCAGAGTATGGGAATATTCTCCCAAAAAGACAAGATACCAGTTACAAAGATAGAGCAGAAACCAGAGATTTTGTACTGTTCTACAGCTAAGAATGGTGTTTACATTTTTAAGTGGTTGAAATAAAAAAAAAAAATATATATATATATATATATATATCAAAAGACTATTTTATGACACGTGAAAATTACATGAAATCCCAATTCCAGTGTCCATAAATAATATTTTATTAAGACACAACACACGCCTTCATTTATATACATGCTGATTTCGTGCTAAATATTCAGTATTTGGCCCTTTACAACAAAAGTTTGCAGACCTCTGAAGAGGAATAACAGTGACGTGTTAGTTCTTGAAAAAGAAACGGATTTCGGATTAACTTTAAACACGATCAAAACCATGCAAATAAGCCAATTCCCACTGAAAGGAATTGGGTCTGGGCTGCTTAGTGAATCCACAACATCAAAATTTCCAGAAAATAGTCCCCATGGAATGCTAATTAAATTAGTATTAAGTTTAAGAATCATTACTTGGAATCTTCAAAAATTTTTTCTTAGATTATTTCTCCTCTTGAGTAACTCATCAGATGATCTATGTAAATCTACACCGTTTCCTAAACTTGAGTAATTTTGTTATTAAAAACAAACATGCATACTGTTTTTAGGTCTGAGAGAAATATGGAATCAATTATATTTTGTGTGTAAATAAGCCCACCCACTGGATAATGCTGTATGTCCATAAACTCTCCTAGGGAAGCACTGATCCAGATTAAAATTTGGATGTGCTCTTGCTGAAGTCTGACACAGCCAAAGGTCTCTGCTTCTGCTACCCTCTCCCTGGGGCTCTCCATTTACCCAGACTCAGTATCTCCTTGAAGCTCACTGGCAGGCTGCACTGCTGCTTATCCTTTCAGACACATGTTTCGCATCATATTACAGTCTATGGTTTGTGCATAACCATGGCCCTCATCATCTGACCATCCTTCCCAATTCCACTGCCAGTGAAAGCTGAGAAAAAGTGCAATTTTTCAAGCCTTGCAGAATCACTGACAATAAATCCTAAAGGAATCTCATTAATCAAAACCCCAGGATGCCAGAGATAAGTAACTTTGGGACACTCTGCACCTGACAGGAGAAAGAGAAAAGGGCCTAAAGATCTTCACGTTTTGTCAGTATTTAAGATTGTGACAATTCTGGACGAAGAGCAGGAGAGTAATTAACATCAAAACTTAAAAAATCCCATTTACCCCTGCTGGGTAGCGATGAGCTCTCCTAGAAATGACTTTGAATCTTCTGGAATCCCCCCAGGAGGTCCTACTCCATTCTCTGCAGATGAACACAAGGTGCCCGGGCCACCATAGCCCCACTCTTCTCTAAATGAAATCCTAGTATTTTCAGGCTGAAGTGGGAAAACAGTATTTGACAATCAACGACATACCCAGTGAGCTTGATACCTGCTGAACTCACTGTTTCTGATGCTGCTGCCCATGCCTGCTTCAGAAAAATACCTCTCTACCACAAGCTGAGGCACACCATCATGTTCTGCATGCAGCCCATGAGCCCATAGCAGTGACCGCAGTTGACGGGGCCAGGGCATAGCCTTGAACCACGATGGACACCAGCTTCAGGTCACCTTCAACCTCCTTGGCCTACGTTAGAGCAGGAGTTGAGCCATTCCATGTCCTCAAATAGACTCAAGGAAGACCTATAGAAGCAGAAGCTACAGAAGACCAGGAGGCAGGTAGACCACATGGGACTTCATGGGCTCAATTCAGTATGAAGGGGCTGGAGGGAGAGCAGAGCAGCCTGGTTTGTAGGGAAGTGGGGGGGGGGGGGCCCGCTATGGGCCGAGAGGCCTGAGGAGCGGGAACCTGAAACCCAGGAGAGCGTGCGGGAGCTTGGGGTATTCCCTGGAGGACTGTGCATTGTGGGCATGTCAGGTGTATGGGATTACCTTGATGGCTACAAAAATTCTTTTCCACCCCCTCGTGGAGTAGTGTAAATTATATTTATAAGCCTGTCAATGACACTGATTTCTAAATGTTGAGCCTGGGGTGCCTGGGTAGCTCAGATGGTTAAGCATTGGACTGCTGACTCTTGATTTTTGGCTCATGTCATGATCTCAGGTCCTGAAGTGCAGTCCTGCATCAGGCTCCACACTCAGTGTAGAGTCTGCTTGTCTCGCTCCCTCTGTTCCTCCTGCTGTTCACACAGAGAGAGCACATGCTCTCTCTCTCTCGAATAAATAAATAAAATCTTAAAAAAAAAAAAAAGTAGAACTAGCCTAGCAAACCTGGGATAAACTCCACTTGGTCATAGTGTATTAGTCTATGCTGAACCTAACGTTGTAAGATTTAATTTGCTTATATTTTGTCCAGGACTTTTGCAACTATGTTCATGAGTGATACAGCTCTGTAGTTTCTTGTGATGTCTTCATCTGGTTTTGGTATTAGGGTGATGCTGGCCCCCAAACAAATTAGGAAATGTCCCCTCTGCTTCTGAAAGAGATGGTAGAGGATTGGTATAATTTCTTCCTTAAATGTTTGGTGAAATTCACCAGTGAGCCCATCTGGGCCTGGTGCTTGCTGTTTTGGAAGGTTAATTATTGACTTGATTTCTTTACAAGATACAAGAACATTCAGATTGTCTATTTCTTCTTGTGTGAGTTTTGGTAAACTGTATCTTTCAAGGAATGGATCCATTTCATGTAAGTTATCAAACTTGTGGGCACAGAATTATTCATAGTATTCCTTTATTATTCTTAAAATGTCCATGGGATGGATGTGCAGTGATGTCCTCTCTTCCATTTCTAATATTAGTAATTTGGGTCTTCTTTCCTTTTATCTTAATTAGACTGGCTTTTATTGACCTTTTCAAAGAACCAGCTTTTGGTTTCACTGACTTTCTCTATTGATTTTCTGTTTTCAATGTCATTGATTTTTGCTGTAATATTATTTCTTTTCTTCTGCTTAACTCTGGATTTAATTTGTCCGTCTTTTTTCTAGCTTCCTAAGGCAGGAACATAGGTTATGGATTTTAGATCTAACTTTTCTAACATATGCATTCAATGCTATAAATTTCCCTCTAAGCTTTGCTTTTGCTGCATCCTACACATTTTGATAAGGTGTTTTTATTTTCACTTAGTTCACAATACTTTAAATTTTAATTTAAGTACACAATACTTTAAATTTTAATTTAAGTAATTTAAAATTTTAAATACTTTACATTTCTCCTGAGGTTCTTCTTTGATCCATGTGTTATTTATAAGTATGTTTTTAATCTCCATGTATGTTGGCATTTCTATTTACCTGTCTGTTCAATGATTTCCAAATTGAATTCCACTGTTTTCTGGGAGCAGACATTGTAGAATTTTTGTTCTTTTAAATTTGTTAAGGTGTTTTATGACTTGGAATGTGGTCTATCTTGGTGAATGCTCCATGTAACCTTGAGAGGAACGTGTAATCTGCTGTTGTTGAAGTAGTCTATAGAAGTCCACTATATCCAGTAGGTTGATGGTATTATTGTTTCCACGATATCCTTACTGATTTTCTGCCTCCTGGATCTGTTCATCCCCAATACAGGCATGATGAACTCTCCAACTGCAATAATAGATGGATTCATCTATTTCTCTTTGCAATTCTATTAGTTTTTGCCTCATGTAGTTTGACATTCTATTGTTAGAAACATACATGTTAAGAATTGTCATAACTTTTTGAAGAACTGGCTCCTTGATCATTATGCAATTTCCCTCTTTATCCTTGATAACTTTCCTTGCTCTGAACTCTGTCTGAAAATAATACAAGCTACTGATGCTTCCTTTTGGTTAGTTTTAGCATGCTGTATTTTCCTCCATTTGTCCGCTTTTAATCTATATGAGTCTTTATATTTATAGTGGGTAGACAACATGTAGTTGGGTCTTGTTTCTTGATCCACTCTGACAACCTCTTTTAATTGGTTCGTTTAGGCCACTGCCATTCAGAGTGGTTACTGATACAGTTGTATTAATATCTACTACATGCATTGTTGTTTTCTATTCCTTGTCTTATTTTTTTTAAGATTTTATTTATGATTTTATTTATTTATTCATGAGAGATACAGAGAGAGAGACATAAAGCAGACAGACAAGCGGGCTCCCTGCAGGGATCCCGATGTGGGACTCAATCCCAGAACTCCAGGATCACACTCTGAGATGAAGGCAGAGACTCAACCGCTGAGCCACCCAGGTGTCCCTCTGTTCATTGTTCTTAGTTTTGTCTTCCATTCTTTTTCTGCATTTTGGGGCTTTAACTAAGCATTTCATGTGACTCCATTTTCTCTCCTAATATATCAATTTGATTTCTTTTTTACTGGTTGTCCTTGCTTTTTATTAATCCGACAGCCCAAACTAAAACACAAGGGCTGAGGCTCTCTCTCTCTAGCATCATCCCTTATGTGCCCTTGAACCTCCCTAGGCCACCAACCACTGCTATTTTCACTATGCAGGTTGCTTCTGGTATTAGACTCTCGAGTTTATTTTAAAAAGGGGTGGAAGGATGGATTTCAAGAAGAAGCTGTGTTTTAAGCAAAGAAAAAGAAATTTAAGTAAAACTTTCATTATCTGGGCATATCTAATCATTTAAGTAACAACAAAACCCAAATAAGAGGCTGAGGAGGAAATGTACTATGGCCAACGAGAAGTCTCTCTCTAGCGTCTACATGCTCGGTTTAACCCCATTGCAGCCAGCTGAGGTCTACTGTCTAAAAGCAAGTCCTGTGGTACTACTGAGAAGCCATTTCCTGGTTAAATAATGAAATGGCAGGCTTGAGCCTTGCTCTCCTCATTAAAAAGATGAGAACCTCATTAAGCTCTGCGAATAATCACTTTAGGCCTCAGCATCCCTAGGCTCCCAAGATGGTCCAGGCTCAGAATCACTTGAAAGGGGGATTCCTTTGTCTATAAGACACCAGACGCAGGGCAAACCCCCATTCTCTTTCTGAGTCTGACATTACAAACTTTTCCCATCATGAAAATAAAACACCATTAAGGCGCATTCTACCAATGTGAACATAGAGGGCATTTACTGATGTCCTGGCCAGCTAGCAGCCATTCTCTATTCTTCTAGTAACAGCTCTCCAAGTTCACTTGGGCACCAGGCATAGGTCAAAAAGCATACACAGTCCTCTGTAATGGCTACTGGTGTTCAGGCCCAGATCTGGGGGTAGGAGATCCAGTCTTTTACCAGTGGACTTGACCTTCAAAGACTCAGTTGGACTGGGCAGCCATCCTGCCTCTAGGAGGCAAAAGCTTGCCTGAGAATGGAGCCAACACAGAAGGAATGCCAAAGGACAGACAGGGAGACGCTAATGACTGAGCCATGGATTAAGATCTGCCTGAAGTTAGACCCACTTTTGGACTTTCTAGTTAAAGCTACCAGACATTCACTTACACCTAAGCCACTCTGAGTTGAATTTTCTCTCAATTGCAAATTCAGTCCTAGCTGCTACATTGATAATTCAAAGAACGACTAAGTTCAAGGTTACCTCTACCACTCTCCTTTAGGGAAAGGGACTGCCATGCAAATGGAAGTATTACAGACAAAGCTGGAAAGAAAAATGTGCCTTCACTAAAGAAAAGTAGCTACCAGCATATACTGTTATTAACTGCTTAAAAAAAAAGAGGTTTGTCTCTCATTTGGGGCCGGAGGGCCCATAAATGACCCAGACTTGGCAACCCTTCAGTTCACATGGAGCTGACAACAAAAATCCTACAAGTTTTTATCTTTTAAAATAAGCTGTACAATAATTAAAAGAGTATGATCCTAGCAAAAGTCAGACCAAGAACTCGGTGAAAGTCTAAAAATAGAATGAAGCACTGGCTCGAAACAAGTGCACTATAAATGTAGCATTTCAAATCCCTGCGGGGTATCTGGAAGATTCCAACGCTCATGTAAAGGACCATCAAAAATGAGCAAAAGGCCTTAACCAAAAACTGGGCCTTGAGAAAAAAGATCCAGCTAGTTCATAAACATGGGGAAGGGTGTCAATCTCAGCAGTAATAAAAGAAAGGAAAATCATGGCAAAACTTTCTATCAATTGGATTAGCAGATATTTAAAAGACTGACAAGACCCAGGGATGGCACGAGAACAGTGTTAGAACGAATATAAATCGATACAACTTGGGAAGCGGGTAGAGAGAGAAAGTTGGATATGGATGTATATCTGAAATGTCTATCTTTTTGGTCTAGTAATTCCACTTCTGGAAGTTAATTACTAGGTTCTGCAGCCTATGGATAAAGAACTTGGGGTCTGGTGAAGGACAGAAGTGCACCTTCTAACGCCACCCACCCCTTTAGTAGCTGTGGGACACTTGGTTACTTATCTTCTCTCAGTATCAGCTCTTCATCTGTCAACTAGAGATAATATAAGCACCCAGACCACAAGACTATGAAATATGCATTGCTGTACTTAGCACCATCAAGGGCATACAGAAATGTTATTAGCACGGGTGGTGATGTCCCACCCACCCACACCAGATGGGCTGCACCACGCCCCCAGCTGTGAGAGCTGCACTAACTGCTCAGGCTCAGTACCTCCTCAGAAAACTGCTCTTGGTGAAGGGCCCCAAGAGGCCTGTGAGTCACAAGATAAGTGGCTAACAGTCCCTGTTGACTCAAAGGGGACAACCCTGCCAGTGTGATTAGGCTCCAATCAGACCCAGACTTTTGGACTTCTCTACTCGGTCCCTTTCCCCATCCTGCCTCCCTTGTGCCTCTTCTTCAGAGAACACGCTCTCAGGAAATCATTCACACCCAAATCCTCAGCCTCTGCTTCTGCATGATCCAGCCTGAGATGCAACCACTACAATTTTTATTACTAGGCAAAGAAGCAAAGGTATACATTTTGCGTGGCTACCAAGGCACAGTTATAATATCCAGAAATAAAAAACAATCTCAACATGCAACCACAATTAGATAAATCCATACAAGGGCACACATGTTACACACCATTGTAAGAGTACCTCATATTGTTATTAGCTGACAAGGGAAGGAGCACACAGCGCAGTGCAAAGTAAAAATACACATTACAAAGCTACACATATGGTCATATGACATGATCTCATGTAGAGTTTGTGGGCGTAAAGGAACATGTGAAAACATGTTCAACGCCCATGTTCACAGCAGCATTTTCAACTCAAGTGTCCACTGACAGAGGAATGGATAAACAAAATGTATGTACCCCCACAATGGAATATCACCCCAAAGGAAATCTGACCCATGCTACAACCCAAATGAAACTCGAAGACATTATATGCTGAGGGAAATAAGGCAGAGACCAAAAAAAAAAAAAAAAAGGTAAATTTTAGAATACTCAAAATTCATAGAAACAAAAAGTAGAATGGGGTTGCCAGGGGCTGAGGAGAGGGTGAAACACAAAGCTGCTGGTCACAGAGTGTCAGTCTTACAAGACGAAAAAGTCCTGGAGACTGGTTTCACAACAACGTGAATGCATTTACTGACATTGAACTCAACACTTGAAAAGTGGTTAGGACAGTAAATTTTACGTATATTTCATCACAATTTAAAAAATTTTTTTCTTTCTTGTTAATGACATGAAAATAAGGGTATTTTATTGAATTCTTTACACTGCTACTGTTGTCCATTCTACATATATATTAATTTATTCATCAGAAAATACAATAAAGCTGTTTTAATTCTGGAAAAATATAAATATACTATAAAATGAGAGTATACTTCAACACTGGGCTGGTAATCTGTATCACTTAGCTTTTTGGGTTTTTACGTTAGTGCATGTTTGTTTTTAATAGTCTATAAATTTAACTCTAGCCACTTGTTTTGTCAGCTTCTTTTTATTTCTTATCTCACTGCCACCAAAAGAGCTTAAGAGATATCAACAGTCATTGTTCTGCCACTGATTAAAATGTCTAAGTTCATTCTTTAAAAACTGCCACCTTAACGCTTTTTAAAAAAAATCCCTTCCAGCCTTTCTTGATTCGTTTATTCAATAAATATTAAGTGTTTAATAGGTGCCTGGCAACACTCAAAACCTTGGGGACACAATGGTGGCCAGGATGAGCTCAGTTCCTGACTCTCAGACCACGACAGGAAGATTGACATGACATGGACAGGTTGGTATGGAGCCCCACATGTGCTCCCATCCCAGGCTACACGTACTCATGTGCACACATCCTTACACACACACACACACATGCATGCACACACACAGGTAGTCACTCTGGCCACCTTTCATTTGCAACAATGTTGATGTCAGAACCAGCCTAGAACCTTCACGGTTCCCACCTGTGATGGCTCCTGACTTCCAGTGACCATGGCAGTTGAATTTGATCAACCTGAGATGCAGTCGTAATCTTGAACGGAAAATTCATTCTTGCTCAAATTTAATTCTTCCTGGCTTGCAGCAACGGGGTCTTCTCGCCCATCACCATGCCTCAGAAGCCTCGTCCCATCCTTGGTTTACTACCCAAACCCACTTGGTAGAAGTTCTCTGGCCCTGAATGGTCCTATGCCTCTCCCCCAGCTCAGCTCACCAGGAGCAGGGGATTAGGTGCCTCTGATGCATGGGGTCCAAAGGACTTGAAGCCCACCCACCCTTTTCTCCCTTCCCTCACTCGTGCCAGACTCTGCCTCAAAACATGTCTCTGATCTCAAAACCATTCCATCAATTCTTGTCTCTTGGCCCATCATCAAGAGGCAACACTTCAATAATATTTCGTAACTGTAATCTTCACCAGTATAATCCTCTAAAGATAAACAAGTTAAAATCAGATTATTTGAACGGGAATGAATCAATCATCAAGTGCACCAGCCCTCCTTCCCTGCACGCCAGGGGTCAGTCACCTGGTGGCAACCCTGCTGAGGATCTGGGTGTTCCAGGCCTGTCTCCCTCCTTCTCATGCCCCAGACTCTCCTCCGTTGTTCTGCTGTCCCCAGAGTGTCATCTGGCCACTGGCTGAGGCAGAGGATGGCCACAAGCATTGCCTCAGAGGTGGGAACCAGGCTCAGAACAGGCTGAAGGCACGGCAGGGGATTTTCGATGTCATTTTGCCACAACTGTCTGCGTGGGCTGGGTCAACTTGGAGTTCCTTTCCTAGCATTAACGTCAGATTTGTGTTGATCTGGCCACGTTCTCCTGGTGGGCCCTCTGGGACTAGGAGTGCCCGTCAATCTGTGAGCCAGATGGCTGAAAGTCTCCGTGCTGTCGCTGGTCCTAGAGAGAAGGAGGGCTAAGGGGGCCCAGGTGGACCAGTGAGTGGAGCGTCTAATCCACTGATTGTGCCCACTGTGGACGACCGTCTGGGGGAGAACAGCCAAGACAGCTGGCAACGACACCACTGTTTCCGTTTCTGGCAGGACCCTACACTAAGTGACGTCAAGTGCTGCAGAAATAGCCCTACACCCTTAGGTGGGCCCTGCCAACAATGATTCTGGCTTGGCCCCGTGGCTTGCTGTGGCCAACAGGGCATTAGGAAATAGGGCATAGGCAGAAACTGGACGAGTGCTTGAGTACTGGTGCTTGTTTTCTCTCATTGCCGGGAATCCTTCTGCCACCATGTGAAAGAGCTTGGAACAACTTCCGAAAGAACTTGAGACCCCACAGAGACAGATGCCAGCTCTCCCCATCATCCCAGCTGAGGCCCAAATATGCAAGTGAGCCCAACCATTGCTTCCAGGAACAGAGACAGGCCATCCCGGCAGGGTCCAGCCCACGCCACCAACATACAGAATTTTGAGAAAAGAGATGCTTATTCTTAGAGTCACTTTGTTATGTAGCAGAAGCTGAACGATACAAAGCTCTGTATACGAGAACCTGCCCAACGAGCCATGATCCCAGAACTGCAATGCAGCTTCAGGATGGTGAACGAGCCATGGTCCCAGAACTGCAATGCAGCTTCAGGATGGTGACTCCCGGGGGTGCCTAATGCAGAAAAGTAAAACAGCATCAGCAATTTCTAAAAGATTTTATTTATTTATTAAGATTTTATTTATTTATCTGAGAAAGAGAGAGTATCTGAGAAAAGAGAGAGTACAAGCAGAAGGAGGGGCAGAGGGAGAGGGAGAAGCAGACTCCCCACTGGGCAGGGAGCCAGGCGCGGGGCTCCATCCCAGGACCCTGGGATCATGACCTGAGCCAAAGGCAGACGCTTCACCAACCGAGTCACTCAGGGGCCCCTTTAAAGATTTTATTTTTCAGTAATCTCTCCGTCCAACACGGGGCTCAAATGTACAACCCTGAGATCCAGAGTCACATGCTCCACTGACTTGAGCCAGCCAGGCACCCCAGCAATCTTGGTAACACCTTCTGTAACCTGCCTCTAGCCGTTGCCGAGGAAGCGGACAGGACAAAACTGTCTTCACCTGATGTGGGTCTATTACCAACAGCAACTGACTGGTGCCGACCCTTCCTACCAATCCAGTGATGCAACACTCGGTGACGGCCAGCACTTCCCCCAACATGCTTTCGGAGGCAAGCACCCTTCCTGGGCGTTTGTTCTGGAGCTGATATATTAGTTTCCTCTCTCCAAGAGTGCCTTTTACCCGCTAGAGAGCCAGGAGGAGATGTAGATACTCTGGAGACAATCCTTCAGAAATCATCCTACGGTGACTTCTCGGAAGTACGCACACCCCGTTAAGTAGCTCACAATGTCGCCCCAGAGAAAGACAAGTTTCAGCAGGGGTAGAGTCAAAGGGTCCCTCAGGAAGATTTCACTTTTATGATTGTTTCTTAGAAGCACACCAAGTCCTGACACTTCTCTGCCTCTCTCTGTGGGATCTGAAACGATGGCAAAGCACCAGTTCCGTAACTTTGCTTAAACTTTTCGGTTTGCTTCTTTCCAACCCTACACAGACCCCTCCGTTCTATGAATCCTTTTACAGCATGTCACGGGTTGACCCATATTCCTTTCATACTGTTAGTTTAATCTCTTAGGGCATCTTACATCCCCAACTAGCAGGTTTCCAGAGAGCAAAAGCCATGTTTTAACTGACCCTCCTTTCCTCATTCTCCCTCCCTTTCTCTTTCTCATTCATTCATTCATTTTTAAGAAGCAAGAGCCAGAGACAGCAGCATACAGCCGAGAGAGGAGAATACTGAGTGATAACCATAAAAATAGGCACAGCTAATAGTTACTGAGCATCTTTTAGGTGCCAGGTACTGTTCTGAGGATTTTAGACATGTGCTCATTTCATTCTTGCACCAAGACTAGGAGGATGGTACTGTCTGAAATCTCATAAACAGGAAAGGATGCTGATGTACTGAGGAGTTATAACTGGCCTGTGGTAGCAGCTACTGGGTGGTGGAGTGGACAACCCAAAGCAGAGCCCAAACCACTGGGCCACACCGCCACCAGATGAAGCTGTACAAGAACCCTGGGAGGCCAAGTTGAGGCATCTGTGTTTCATTTCATTGGTAATGGCAGCTCCACCCGGGTTTTGGAGTAAGGTAACGTGATGGGGTGAGCAGAGAATCGAGGCAGAAAAACCAGGTAGGGACGTGGTTGTGGAAAGTCCAGGGAGAGAGAGGTGGGGTAGAGGGTGGTGGTGTCCAGACCATGACAGCAGCAAGGGCTACGGGAAGGATGGACTCAAGAGACATTTCTAAGGCAAAATCAATAGGATTGGGCACCTGAATCAGAGAAAAATCAAAGATGATTCTGAGGTTTTGGACTTTGGATACTGGGTTGAAGGGAAAAAAACTGCCAGACAGAAAAACTCAAGAGGTAGAGCAGGTTTAGAAGGTTGTGTCAGGAGCCACCCGCCCCCTCCCTCCCCCCGACCACCCCCAGGTCGGGGGAGCCCCTAGGAGAATTCACAGGGCTCAGCACAGAGCATATTATGTTCATGGTTATGACTGATTTCAGCAAAAGGACACAAAGTGCAATCAGCAAAGGGAAAAGGCACAAGGGACAAAGCCTAGAGGATACCAGGTAAAAGCTTCCAAGAGCGCCCCCGGAGGAGAGTCATATGGGATGTGCTAATCCCTCTGGCGATGGGTCATGATATGGCACACGAAGTGTTGCCTACAAAGGAAGCTCATTAGAGACCCGGGCCCAAGGTCTCCACTGGGGACTGCCCACATAGGCACCCTCTGCCTAGCGCATTCCAAAATTCCAGATTTCTTCCATCCCTTGCGTTGCTTACATTATTCAGGCACAGGGAACGATCAGTTCTAGGAATGGTGAGGAACCTCTCAAAAACCATATCTCCAGAAACCAGCCAACGGTCAACCTTGCAAGGCAAGACTTTCTAAGGGGAGCAGGCTCAGGCTCTGTTAGCTCTTTGCTGCACACAAGGACAGCGAGTATTTGAGTTTTGTACAGGGGTGATGTTTTACGTCCAACATACAAGGGCACAAATTGGAGCCATGAGGGCAATTCTTGCGTGATGTTCACATTATAAAGCTTAGGTCGGCACTCTTCTCAGATCTGAATATAACACCAAAACAAACAGCTAATACAAGTTACCAGGGAGGGTTGGCAGGACTCCAGGTTGCTTCTATTCCCCTTGCCGTCCAGTAAGAGAGTGAGCTTCAAGACGACACCTTGCATTTCATTACTAAGGTAGGTAAACATTAGGTTTGCTGCAGAATCAAACACAATTAAAACTTTAATTAACTGAAACCTGGCTAGCCCCCATCTTCAAATAAAGAACATCTGCAGGGGGTAGAGGCTCTGATGATGGAGATTCTTTCCCTTTGAAGAGAAAGGGGCAAGTCAGAAGCTTCCTCAGTCACCTATTCAAAACAGGCGCTTCCTGCGACCTCTGGAGAGTGGGCACGTACGTGACATCCACATAACTACGAACTGAACACCGCCAGGAGCAGAATGCAATATCCCCCCAACGCTCAAGCGTTCATTCAGCACATTCTTACTCTTGGCAGCAAACAGATCCATGGGTTCAGAACTGTGAGAAGTTTTGTAGTCGGCGTGCTCTGGTTTTCTAAACTGGCTGGCGCGAGGGTTCCACACTATGAAGCATCTCTCAGGCGTTTCCTGCAGGATCCCCCATGCACCGCTCCCCGTGCTGAAGATGGACTCAATCTACAATCCTGTAAGTTGGGTCTCAGATGACCCAGCATCCTCTTGCATACCTCACTGAGTGGGCTAATCGCCCATGGTCATGACAGAATCAAACCCATGTATCAGTGGTGGGAGACAAATCCCTTGTGGGTCCATCTCCCTCAAACCTGGAAGGGAGAAAAGTATACTTCTCATCGGCAAAAAGCCACTCCGTGTCAGCAGAAGAGAAGGCAGGGAGGCCAACAGTGTGGGGAAGAGGAAGGACGCCAATGAGGATTTAGGGTGAAGAGGCACCTGAGCCAAAGGCCCAATGAAATATGCCTCCAGGAAGCATCTGAAGTGAAAAAGACTTTGGGTAGAACATTAAGACAACTGTTAGGACGGCTGCAAAACTCAGGGCACGCTGGCTCGATTCTCGCTCAGCCCCTGCCAAACCTGCAGGGTTTCTATGAAGGATCTTACAGGTAGGGAGCTGGGGTCGAGGGAAATGACCTTCCTTCTCAGAGTTCAAAATAAACAGCCCTCTGATCACACTACCCATTGGCTTGACTTTGGCTGGCAGGCACACCGACCAAGTAAGATGTTCTTTAAACGGAGGCTGTCTTTGTTCGCTCTTAAAAGATCCTGTGTTCAATTTTTTTTGTTCTGAGGACTTTTAGGAGCTTTCCTCTTTCCATTCCTGTTGTGTTTTTTTTTCTTCCTTCCTTGATTTTTAACAAGAAGCCCAATAAGCGCCACTCTAGATATCAACTTATTTTTAAGTATCTCAAGAGCCCCCACGACATTGATCTATCACTCCCATCCCTAAACTGGATTGTCTCGCTGCCTTGAAGAAAATGGGTAAATTATTTCCTGAATAAAAAAGCAAGGAGCTTTTAGGGCCCATAATCTCATTTCAAATCCTTTTACCCACTCTCTACTCCTTTGGCCCCAAGACTACAATCCTCTTTGGGTAATCTGAGGGCTTACGGGTGCCAGGGGGGTAGGGGCCTTTACTGTTCCTCCCTGCTCCACAACGTTGTTCGCTGCTGGAAGGGGGGCAGCATGCCAGGGTTCAGGGCCCCATAATGGCTCTGTTCTTACAGGGCAACTGTTAATAATTAGCAGGAAGCATTTTGTCTCTAAATCTCACAGCTTGAACAGTAAGACCTCGTAGTGCCAAAGAAACACTTAATTCTAGAGAAGTGAGACTTGGTTCCAACAAATCCTGTGTGGATCAACCCGTAGGATGAAATGGCCCCATCCACCCTCCGCTACTATTATGGGGTGCTTTAGTGAGAGCAGGGGGCTCAGCCTGGAGGTGGGTGAGTGCAGGGGAACAAGACACAGAGGACTCCTACCCTCTGAACACTTCGAGTCTACTGAGCCATATGTGGCCCTGAAGCTGTAAATGCCAGACAGACAAGCTCCAGCCAGTAGGAGGACCCAGGGCCCGGGGCGGCAGGGGTCGAGGAGGGACAGGAGGTGTAAGAGCACGATCCAAAAACAAGGGCATGGCGGTACAGCAGAGGACAAGGGGCCGCAGAGGCAGTCAGGAGTCAGAAAACCAGGAACTGTCTGGAAGGAATTGTCAGGGGCAAGTAGAAGTTCCAGAAGGATCTCTCAGGTCAGCAAGGGGAACACCCCAAGGAAGAAGCAAGAAAGAGACCATGTGCAGGATGACAGCAGCTTCTCAGGTTAGAGACCCATTCCTTCCTTCCTTCATGCATTCATTCATGCATCAGTTTATTCAAAAATATTTATCTGGTGCTCTTAAGGGCTGGACACTGTTCTAGACTTGGAGGATCCAGCAATGAGCAAAACTAAGTCCCTGCTCTCAAGGGACATATATACAAATAAATATATAAGAAAAGGGTGATTGTGAGGACTAAGGAGAGAAAGAAGGGCAGTGGGAATAAAGAATGATGGTGGGTGTGCACACGCGGGCTGTTTTTGGGGGGTGGCTAGGGAAGGTGTCCTTGACAAGGTGACATGTGAGGGAGATCTGAAAGAGGAGGGGAAGCGGTGACAGTGACAGCTCGGACAGGGAGGGGCAGGTACCAGGGAAATCAGAGGGAGCCCATCCCTGGGGCTCGGGGCGGGTGGGGGAAGCGGGCACACTTGGGAACCAAACTTCGAGGGGCTCGATTTTGGCGCTGTCATTTACTGGCGCTGTGACCCTGTTTTAGAGACACGTTCTAGGGACATGGGATGCCGGGGTGGGGCTCTTTTTTTAGCACGCTGCCCTTCAGCCTCAGTTTCCTTGTGGTACCCCTGACCACTCTCCAGATGTCAACTCTCAACGCCTTCCAACCTGCTGTCAACATGATACAGGCACACGGTAGTACAGAGTCATCGGCTCCTGGTATCTGTGAGCCGAGACATGAAAAGGGCAACGTGAAGTTTCCACTACAACGAACACAGAGCTCTTCAACTTTGGCTGGCATCAGTACCCATGCAATACCCATGGTAGCCAAAGCGATTCAACTGGTGGATGGCAAAGAAATTCTAGAAATTTCGTTACTTCGATTGGTGAAATCGGCCCCATTACAGAAATTACCAGTATTTCCAGAGACATGGGGGACATACCTCTGAATTTGCTTGAAGAGTAAATGCTATTTATCCTTTTGAAATATTTATCACCAGCCGGGGTGAGCTGGAAGCATTAAGGTAACCACAGCCTGAATGTACTGATTTGGTTTGAAACATCTAAAAGGTGTGTGTGTGTGTGTGTGTGTGTGTGCACGCGCGTGAGCACATTCCCAAACCTTTACTTCATTAAGGCAAAGTAGTAGGAAAAAGAAAGCTATAAAGTAGTGAATGGGAAGGTAAAAGGGGAGCTATCTTTTGGGGAGAAAACACGAGAATACGGAAATTAACAAGGTTCCGGAGGACGAATTAAGCAAAACAGCATTTAGTACTGAGCTAATAGCCTACATAACCTTCTTGTTTGATGTCTGAACCACAGGGACGCACACAGCCACATGCACGGGTCCCCTGAAAACCACAGTAGGGCGTGTGAGCGGCCGACAAGGCAGAGGGATGACAGAAAGAACCCGGAGGCCCCGGGCCTGCATCCTGCACGCGCACTGCAACAGCACTTGGGTTTATAGTTCAAACACCCCGTTTCCTAAACTCAACCGTGCACAAGAACCACCTGGGGACCTTGTTAAAAAAGCAGGTTCTTTTTGCAGCGTCTGGGTGGTGGAGTCGGTTAAGCATCCGGCTCTCGGTTTCAGCTCTGCTCCCAATCTCAGGGGTGGAGAGGTGGAGTCCACACCTGGCTCTCTGCTCAGTGGGAAGTCGGCTTCGAATTCTCTCTCTTCCTCTCCCGTCCCCGCCCCCCTCCTCATGCACCCTCTCTAAAAAAAGATTTTATTTTCATATAATCTCTACACCCAACATGGGGCTCTCGACCCCACAACTCCAAGACGAAGAACCATGTGCTCTTACTGACTGAGCCGGCCAGGTGCACCCACAAGTGGGTTCTGATCCAGGTGATCTGAGGTGATGTCTGAGATTCTGCGTTTCTCACAAGACCCTGGGAAAAGCAGACCACTGGGCCCTAGAGCCCTGCTCTCCAAGGCGCTAGTTGTTTGTCGAATGTGATTAGTTCACTCGGATGAAAATGAAATGAAATTAAAAATTCAGCTCCCCGGTCAAACTGGCCACATGTCAAGTGCTCAGTGGCCACGTGTGGCCGGTGGCTGTGCAGGTGACAGTGCAGAGGGAGAACATCTCCACCATCACAAGGAGTTCTACTGGTCAGTCCTGCTCCCGGAGCTCTTGTTCCCTAATTTACCCCAACACACACCCACACACGAGCACCACACCACAGAGGAGGAGTTCCTTCTGCACTCACGCTTTGGCTTCTGACTGCACCGTATCAAAGATTCCTTGAGTTACCAAGGAACTCAGGCTCCCGGGCCCTTTCTCTCATACTCCTCATTTCATACAAGAGCAAGAGGTAAACCATTCAGTACAGAGCACAGTTGGAAACCACTACGTCCATAAGAGGCCCATAAGAGGCCCGTGCTGCTGGAACGTAAAGGAATCACAAATGGACACAGTTACTGAGTATCTTTCTATAAGGGATGTTACCTGCTATCTCACTTCAGACCCACCACCCATTCAGGACAGGAGGTCTTACTGGCTCGGCCTTATAGACGGGTGAACACGCAACAGAAGAGGTTTTGCTACTTGCCCCAATGTCGCAGAGCCAGCAATGGTGGCAGACTGCTTTGTGCGAGGTATGTGTGGCGGCTAAGGCCACACTCTGCCCTCGGGGGCTGTGTAGACCAGGCTGGGCATTATTTACGACTCTTGAGGACCAGGCCCAGCGCCCTGCCCTGCCCTGCCAAGTTAGACACTGTAGCCATAGCTCCCAAAGACAGGCGTGGTAGTATTTCCCAAGGCTGAAAAACATCCAAGACATGATTCACGGAGATTTAGAGACATGGTCACAGAGAACCTTTAATCCAGAAAGCACTGTAATCGATGATCAAAAGCAAAACAAGCTATTTATCTCATGGAGTCTCATTCAGCAAGTATTTACTGAACAGCTGTGCCAGGCATTGTGTGGGCCCTGGAGATACAGAAAGAACAAAACTATAGACCCCTCTGCCTTCCTGAACACACACCTTCATTTACAGATACTACCAAAGAAAATAGCTTTCCTAATCCAGAACCCTGAACCCAATTTCAACTCTCTAGATACTTAAATATAAAACAATAAGGCGCATGTCTACTTTCAGTCTCATGAGCCGTCCAGAATTTTCATTTTGCTTCCTGTGCTGCCCTGAGAAGGCCAATGGCCAAATCAAAACTCCTCTTGGCTCAAAAAGATCCTTTCTCTTAAAAGTCACTTGAGTACTTGCCTGTTTCACAATCTACAAGCCTCCAACTGCCTGAGACGTCACCAGGAGTGGGGCATACCCTCACAGGCACGCTGGACTTGAGTCAAAAGTAATGAATTTTGTGATAGCAAATTGATCTCTCCTGTTCCCATAACGCAGGCTCTTGTAGAGAGAGCAAACAAACAGGGCCGTAACAATTAATTGAAAAGAAAGGGTCTAATTAAATTTTTATATGAGTGTGCATAATAGCCAGGAATAGTAAATATTGTTTAAAAAAAAGAAAAGAAAGAATCAGAACTGTACAACAGCTAAAAGCTCTACAAGCTCTTCAGACAACCAGTGACCACTTTTACTCTTTAGGTGCCTCCACAGCTTCATCTTATTTTCTAACCCGCAGTAAGTGGCATAAAGTAGGAAGACTAGAGAACTGTGAAATATTTAACCGCTTACAATTCAGTCCAATTCTACAACTATTTATTGAGTGCTTCCCAGCGCCTGACACTGTGATCCATCAATTCATTCCCCCAACATTAACCAGGTATCCAATACACACGCGTGCACGCACAGCCTGACCCGGGTCGTGGGGTCTTTCCAGGTGGTTAAATACAATCACAGCTCTAGGAGATGATTACAGTCTTGTAAGAGAAATGGCACACGTACACGCAGGACCACGGTATAAGGCAATATCTGCCAAGTATCATCCAGGTGATTGAGGAAATTTTTTTCTGATGGGCTGTGAGAGATCACATGATGGTTTCTTGATGGTTGAGATTTATCTGCAAGACCATCCCTGAAATATTAATAAGTATGCTAAGTGTCTTGAAATAAGAGAGGAGTGCTCCAAATATTTCTCTCCTGTTGTTACACAACAGACCTATGACTACGGACCTTATCCCCGACGGAGCATCCCTTACCATGAGCCTGCCTATAGCCATCCCAGAGATCACCAGCCCTGGTAACCTGGGGATGGCGCTTACAGGATCCAGAAGTTACAGAGGGGAAGACAAGGTTTAAAATTCAAGTGCAGAGGGCACCTGGGTGGCTCAGTGGTTGAGCGTCTGCCTTTGGCTCAGAGAGTGACCCCGGGGTCCTGGGATCGAGTCTCGCATCGGGCTCCCCACAGGGAGCCTGCTTCTCCCTCTGCCTCTCTCTGTGTCTCTCATGAATAAATAAATAAAAATTTAAAAAACAATCAAATGCAGAAGGAACGAATAACCTCTAATGAGTTTATGTGATTCTGGAGGTAAACAGAAGGATACAGGTAAAAGGCATCTACCCCCAAAAAGGCTCCCTACCTTACCTCTCCAAAAGCTTTGTGCAAAGAAGCCCTCTGAGGTTGATGAGTATATTCAGATTTCATATGGAACTTCAGGGAAGCACATGGGTTTCAATCTTTCAGACTACTGATTTACCCCTTAAATGGGGCCTCAAACCTTACCAGAGATGTCCAAGTCTCCCCACCAGGCACAAGTGAGCAGGAACCCATTTAAAAACTTACAATAGGGATCCCTGGGTGGTGCAGTGGTTTGGCGCCTGCCTTTGGCCCAGGGCGCGATCCTGGGGACCCGGGATTGAATCCCATGTCGGGCTCCCGGTGCATGGAGCCTGCTTCTCCCTCTGCCTATGTCTCTGCCTCTCTCTCTCTCTGTGTGCCTATCATAAAAAAAACAAAAAACAAAACAAAACAAAAAAAACAACCTTACAATAAATCCTCCTTACAAAGACCGGCTAATTGTGAGATTCCTAGCTCTGAAATATATCATAATGGTATTTAATAATTATAATGTGATGATGATGATGATTATATTTTAGACTGCTGGAGTCAGAAGGGACCTCTGAGATGATGATTTTACAAACCAGGAAGATAAAGTGACATGGATAAGGGCCCACAGCTCATCAGGGCCAGTGTCAACATAAAAACTCCTATGTTTTCAGGCTCCCAGAGTAGTGCTTTCCCAGGCTACATACCAACACCTTCCAAAATCGTCATTAATCAAGACACCTGGATAGTTCAGCAATTGAGCATCTGCCTTTGGCTCAGGTCATGATCCCGGAGTCCTGGGATCAGGTCCCACATCAGGATTCCTGCATGGAGCCTGCTTATCCCTCTGCCTGTGTCTCTGTCTCTCTCTGTGTGTCTATTTTATTTACTTATTCTTGAGAGACACAGAGAGAGAAAGAGGCAGAGACACAGGAGAGGAAGAAGCAGGCTCCATGCAGGGAGCCTGATGTTGGACTCGATCCCCGGTCTCCAGGATCACACCCTGGGCTGAAGGCGGTGCTAACCCACTGAGCCACCGAGGCTGCCCATGAATAAATAAATAAAATCTTTAAAAAATAATAGTCATTAACCATGGTTGTTTCTGCAGACTTAGAAAGAGCTTCAAAATATACATGAAGTGAAGATTAAACCATAGCAGTTTGTATAGGTGACAGGAAACAATCCTCATGTTATATTAGATTTATTTGTAAGTCCGTCTTTCTAACTAGAGTGTGATAGGCGTCCTGGCTTAGTCACCTAAGTGTCCTAAGTGACTTACATGAAGCACGGCACACGGGAACTCCAGCAACACTAGATAAGTGAATAAAGAAATACCCAGCTAATCCGGCTTAGGGGAAGAAAATGGATATTTTGAGGTTTGGAAGATGGAACTTGGGAATCCGTTTGGGGCTCTGTAACAAGCAAGGAAAGCATAAAGAATCCCATGGTCTCAAACAAATCTGACTACTAGAGGAGGGGAGCTCAACAGATGAAGTGACCATGTCAGGGCCATGTAATAGGATGAAGAGCAGGTGTCATCCTCCACTTAGAGGCAGGAGACAGAGATACAGGAATTAAATTGCTTACATTGTCCAGCCATGCTCGTGGCAGAGGCAGCAAAAACAGAAGCAGCATTCCCAGGTGCTACCAATGCAGGCCTCATCAGGTTCTCCTTGCTGGTTCCTGTTTACTCCATAACCATGCAGGAGGCCCAGACCCTCCCCATAATGCAGATCTCCAGCAGACACTACACTTGAAATCCTAACAGCCATCACGGAACTACCCTGTTCCACGGCTAACAGATTAATTCTGATACCAGCACCAGGTGTTGCTTTCTTCCAGCTGACGATTTTTTGCACACACTTCAAAGATCTGAGTTGTGCACTAACAAAGCAAGACTCAAACAGACAAACAAAAACTCCAAGCACTTTTCCATTATCTCCAGAATAACAACTGACAATGTCCTCGACAGCTAAAACTTAGAAACACAGCAGAAGGTATTTGGAGCTTGCTACTGGCTCCCAGCCAGGGGTGGTTTTGCCCTCCAGGGGATGTTTCTGATTATTACAAGTTGGGGGAGGGGGGGCAGTATTGGCATCTGATGGGTAGAGGTCAGAGACATTGCTACACATCCCACAAGGCACAGGAGAGCCCCCACAATAAAGAATTACCTTGCCCCAAATGTCAGCAGTGACAACACAGGAACACCCTGAGTTATGCGTCCAACTCACAAGATTATGCTGAGTGTTTGTTTTTTTTTAAGATTTTATTTATTTATTCATGAGATACACAGAAAGAGAGGCAGAAGCAGGCTCCCTGAGGGGAGCGTGATGTGGAACTCGATCCCAGGACCCCAGGATCATGTCTTGAGCCCAAGGCAGACACTCTCCACTAAGCCACCCAGGCGTCCCTGTGGCTCAGTTCTTTTAAACATTATTATTGGGATAAAATACTCCTAACATAAAAGTGGCCATTTTAACCATTTTTTGAGTGTACAATTCAGTGGCCATGGGTATAATCAGTGTGTGCAGCCATGGGCACCATGGGTCTCCAGAACCTTCTCATCATTCCAAATCGGAACTCTGTCCCCACAAAATGCTGACTCCTGGTTCTCCTCTCCTCAGGCCCTGACAACCTCCAATCTACTTTCCGTCTATGAGTTTACCTATTCAGAGGACCTCACCCAAGTGGAGTCCCACAACACTTCCCCTTTTGTGTCTGACTTAGGCCACTGAGCATGATGTCAAGGCCCATCCACGTTGCAGCGGGTTTCAGAATTCCATTTCTGGTTAAGGCTGAATAGTATTCCACAGTACATACAAACTAGATTTTATTTATCCAGCCATCTGCTGATGAATAATTGCATTATTTCCATCAATGCTGCTTTTTAAAAGGGATGATGGGTGGATTTGGCAGCACCCTGGCGTAGGTGGGAGAGGATAAAGAGTAGACCTAGACTCTATCCCTGACTCCCACATGACCCTGACACCCATTTCAGCATCTTCACTTATAAAAATGAGGAACTGTTACATCGGTGTTTTCCAAAAATATCTGTGGTCATCAGCTTTAGAAAAATCTAAGAAATAGATTTTTCATTATGACTAAGTACATATAAACTCACGTGTATAACTGAAGCAAAGTTTCACAAAATGACAGTAGCCCTCCTAAATGCAAAGCATTCTGGTATTTTCTATGCTATTCTATTATTTTTTGTTAAAAAAAAAAAAAAACAACAAAAAAAGGATGGCTGCAACCCCTGAACTGATTTCCTAACCCATTATCGAGTGGCTACTTTTATAACAACCTTATTTTAAGTTATTTGTTCCCAAATTGGCATTCTTGGACTGTGCTGATAAGTGTGTTCCCCCTTCAAAAACGTCTGTTTAATACAGTGTGGGAAACATCTGAATCAGCTCACCGCAAAAAAGTTATACTTTCCCAAAGTTACATTTCCCAAACTTACTGGTCATGGAAAACTTCATGTATTACCCCAAAAAAGTGAAGTCCTAACATCTCTGGAAACTGTTCACTGTTGTACCCAACTGGGGAACACTAAACTGGGTGATTTTTGGTTCTTTTCTGTTCCAGCATCCTACGATGTAGGACAGTAATTCTCAACATGATTTTCCCATTCATGCTACTGCGGGAGGCAAATATCCCCACGGTAACTACAGCTCGCTAAGGCAGTGATGTTTAAATATTACATCCGACTCTCCAGGGTCAGATATATATATCAGATACATAAATATATAAATTTAAAAGAAAACCATCAACTTCATTTTTCAGAGAACTTAGGTGCACAGCAAGTTGAATGGAAGGTTCCCCCAACACACACAGCCCCTCCCACCATCAACATCCTGCATAATTTTTTAAGAGCTCCTCTCGTGATTCTGATACACTACCCCTTGGGCCCTTAATGTTGATCTGGAGACTTTATTAGAACCAAATTTTCCAAGATTAATGGCAAAACAGCTCAGTAGCATAGCACGTTGATTTCAGTTGATTCTCTCAAATTTAGCATCATTCCTACACCTTTTTAGATTATCAAAAACATCCTCCCATGTGCCATTTTGCCACCATGCAGTCTACCTGGCCTGGCACAAATAAACCAAAATAACCAGCAGGGCTTATCATCTCCTACCACCTAAGTCTTGCCTTAGCAAATACGCAGTTTCAGAGCACTATCCTAATAGTTGTTTACAGCTTAATTTTATATGCTTGGGTCAACCAGAAAGGGTCAGTATTTTGGGGAAGAATCTTCATTGCTTACTCCTTGACAAAATAAAATGAATCCTGTGTCTTTAGCCCATTTTATAACTTCAATGTCAAATACAAGATGATAATTAAAATGACAAAATAAAATGAATCCTGTGTCTTTAGCCCATTTTATAACTTCAATGTCAAATACAAGATGATAATTACGTGCATTCATTTTATTTCACAAATATTTACTGAGTCCATACATATTAAAGGTTCAGGCCAGTGGTTGGGTTTTTTTTAAAGAACCTTAACAAAATATATTGCTTGAACAACAATGACCAAACTAACAACAAAACAAAATACTCAAACCTGAAAGGTGATTAGCCCCTGTCAGATCTCCTCACAGACATAGTTTTTAAAAATTACACATAAAAAATGATTAGAAAGATAGTTCTATGACTAACAAATAGATTCTTTTTTTAAAGATTTTATTTATTTATTCATGAGAGAGAGAGAGAGAGAGAGAGAGAAAGAGAAGCAGGCAGAGACACAGGCAGAGGAGCCCAGTGCAGGACTCGATCCCAAGTTTCTTGGGAAGTGATCCCCGGGATCATGCCCCAAGCCAAAGGCAGACACTCAACCACTGAGCCACCCAGGTGCCCCAAAAACTTAATAAAATTGTTTAAAAAGGTAGTTGTATGGTCATTTACTCCCAAGGATGACTGAGTAAGCAGGCCTCGAGGAAAAAGGAAAACAAAATCCTAATTATCTTTAAGAGGGGACCACATGGACACGGCAAGCACTGATCTCGTGAACTCTGGATTTCTTTTCTCTTAGTTAATAGTCAGCATAAATAATCTCCAAAACCATGAGGCGCTCTCCAAATCCTAGGTTGGAGAAATGCTGTATGATACTCCCCCACTCCGCATTTCCTTGTCTATTTTTGTTTAAAACAGAAGCGATCGTCATGCACGTGTGTGCGCACGGGCGTGTCCCGTGGTCCTCTTGGGCACTTCTCTCCCCCTCTCCCCCAACAGTGCCGTCCTCCAGCCACGCAGGTCAGAACCTCTCAGCTGGCTCTGTCCCTCCCCATCCAGCCCCCGGAGCTCCTGCCAGGTGCTTTACTCCCTCCTGTCCACCCCACTGCGGAGGCCTCCTACCCCTCGCCCCCATCTGTCCTACCCTCTTTATAAAAACCTACAATGCTGTTGAGAAGGTGATATGCCATTTCTTCTTTCCCAGGCTCACCTCTTCAAAAATTAGATACTGAAGAATATTTCCTTAGAAGACAGTGACCAGGGATCCCTGGGTGGCGCAGCGGTTTGGCGCCTGCCTTTGGCCCAGGGCGCGATCCTGGAGACCCGGGATCGAATCCTACATCGGGCTCCTGGTGCATGGAGCCTGCTTCTCTCTCTGCCTGTGTCTCTGCCTATCTCTCTCTCTGTCTGTGACTTAAATAAATAATAAATAAAATATTTAAAAAAAAAAAAAAAAAGAAGACAGTGACCACAAGATGCTGCATTACAATGGGAAGAACTGGGATGCCTGGGTGGCTCAGGGCCTGAGCATCTGCCCTGGGCTCAGGGCGTGATCCTGGGGTCCTGGGATCGAATCCTGCATCGAGCTCCCCGCAGGGAGCCTGCTTCTCCCTCTGCCTGTGTCTCTGCCTCTCTCTCTGTATCTCTCATGAATACATAAAATCTTAAAAACAATAATAATAAGGTGGGAAGAGCTGAGTCTTTGCAGTCAGAGTAAGAAGACTCTGCAGGCTCAGGTCCTCCCTCAACCAACAAGAGGCACAGGAGACCTTGCTCAGACCTGGTTCTCTCCAATGTCGAACAGTAGAAAAATCCACCTCAATGGACCATTTAAGGGTTTAGACAAACTGCATACGTGATGCCTGTTACACCAAGCCTGGCGCATCGTAGGTGTTTAACCAACGCTTGGTTTTCTGCCTCTCATCCATAGTCCAGAATCAAACCCGTTTAGGGTTCAAAACTGGAGGGACTAACTGAATTTAAAATTCTTTCTAATCCTGTACTGCAAAAAAGCTGACGTTCAGAGTTTGTGTCTTGTAAGTCTAGACTATTCGATGGAAATAGGTTTTTGCTTTACTCTGCATCAAAGAGCTGTTTTACAGAAATTCAGGCTGCTTTTCCTAGAACTTTGACTTCCACAACCCTGATGAACAGAACAGCCACATCTAAGGGGGGAGGGCATGAGGGGCTGGTGTCAGAAAGAGGGAACTTCAAAGGGATTTAATAAGAATAAAATGCCACTGGAGTTATCGGAGGTCCAAGCCTTCCTTTCTCTAGAAACAGTCCATTAAAGAGCCGGAAGCAGGAACTGCTCAAGCAAGGGGTCCCGAGCTGGTCAGGACACGAGGTACATCGCCAGCGCAACCTCCGTGGAAGCCACAGCATATTTGTGAGTTCTGAACACAGACTTCAAAGTGCAGAGAAACAAGATCTTCATCTTTTTAGCAGGTAGAGAAGGGTAACATTTTGGGTGACTTTCTTCCTAAGGGATGTAAGTAAAGCAGTGAGGTTTCCAGGGATAGAGAGAGAGAGAGAGAGAGAGAGAGAGAGAAAGAAGGGCAAGATCTGGCACAGGGGAGACAGGCTTTGTTCTCATCAAAGAGGAAAAGAATGTGGGGGGTGGGGGGAGCCTAATGAGTTACTGCCAAGAGATTTAAACACGGATTATGTATCTGGTAAAGAATGAGCACAATTGACTGTTTTGGCCGGCCTGTGGTGAAAACTTCTCCCATTATGATCAGGGGAGGCAGAGCCGGAGCCCCTCACCTTTCAAGGGCTGGGTTTTGCAGGAAGTATACAGAGGAGGCTTCTTTTCACTAAGGGATAATGAATGAGACAAAGCTGGACCAACTCCTGGCCAGCACCATCTTAGGCACATTTGCATTTTCTACACCAGCTGCAAAATGTTTAGTCCTCTGACAAGTATCTGGTGCCTTGGAGTCAACAGCTTGGAAGTGATAACCGGGGGTAGCCTGAGGCTCTCTCTTAGGCTTCTGGAATGACCTGGCTTGAATCCTCAGGCTTCGTGATACCCAGAGGTAGGCCAGGGCCTTGGCAGACAGATGGAGAAGATAAGGGGAAAAGCCAGAAGCACCAACACTGCAAAAATCGCTGAATTATCTTTTCGAGGGAAGGGGTTTGGAGCAGAGCATCTCCTTCCCTCTCCACCCATCTCTTACTTTGTGACAGCAAAGGCGAGGAGGGTGGCCAATTTACTTGGGCATCCCTGACCAGCTGGAAGAAATGTCCTGCACTATTCTATAATTTGCGCTCTGCTCTCTAAGAGAAATCACCAATAAATATCTTTTGAGCAACATCTGTAGGCCAGTGCTGTTTAGAGAACCAGGAGAGAGTACTCCGAGAGAGTCCTGTTGTTCATAGGTCCTAAATCCTGTAGAAACTACAGAGCACAACGTACAGAAAGATACTTTACAATGCAAACCCCATCTCTCCAAGGGCTAAACCGGTGTGCAGCTGGGACACAAGCAAGACGACACAATCATCAAAAGGAAAAGTCTGGCAATGGTGAGGAAGGAGAAGTTAAAACACATGGATTTTCTGTGGGCCAGGCTCAAGTGCTAAGCATCTGACATGTCCTTTTACTTCATTTAATGCTTCCGGCACTCCTTTGAGGTCAGAATCATGGCCCAGATCCTCAGGGAAGCTGGGTAACTTGTCCAAGGTGGCACAGCCAGTGGATCGCCCAGGCGAGGTTCAAACGTGCAAGGCTTCCTGAGACTTGGTGGGATTTGCTCGGAGCCTGGTTCCACAGTGTATGGTCTGCAGGAGCCGGGGGGCAGCAGGGGGGCTCCAGTCCTGGTCTGTGCCAAATGTGTGGGGCTCTCAAGTCTGGCTTCGTCAGTGTCCTCTTGCACGTGGTAGAAGGCCCTGCCCCAGGCACCAAGCTCATCAGGCACAGGCCCCGAGCAGAGCCCATTGTCTGACCTCTAGTCTACCAAAGGGGCACAACTCGGACAGATGGGGAGGTGGGGGAGAGCTGGGGAGCCAGCACTACTCTTAAGAGTTTGGGATCTCTAGATCTTTGTCACTTTTCTGCAGCTCCACTGCTTCCCAGACTTCTCTCTTCCTCCTGAGGATGTCATAGCGGCTGCACCCAATAGTCTGCCTGTGGGACCAGCAGAGGGCAGGGGGGGGCACCCCACAGCAGGTGCAGGAAGGCACAAGGCTGGGCAGGGGGCTGGGGGCCTGAGGAACTCTCCAAACTGGCCAGAATACCCACCTCCAGTGGGTGACTTTGCTGGAAAGTTTAGAAGGGGGAAAGTCTCTCTATGTGCCTCGGTTTCCCTAGAAGCTGAAAAAGGGGTGTGTGTGTCAATTTCTAGCCCCAAAGAATCCTAATATAGGAAACTCTGCTCTCCTTATAGTTAAAAAAAAAAGCCCAGCACTCCCGAGCTCCACCAATGACAGAAGGAAGGGAGTCAGGGAGAGAAGGAGAGGGAAGGAGATAGAGAAAACTGGTAAAAATCTTCTCGTTGTTTGCTTCTGAATGGGTCCCCCACCCCCCACTTTGACTCCTGCCAAACTCGAGGGGGGAATGTGTGCCAGGGGGTGAGGAGTACTCAGTTTGTCACAGGGATACAGGCGGAATAAGCAGCTGGTTAGCAGACTTTGACCAAAACTTTCCATTCAAAAGTAGATAAATACACAGGGAACATGTCTCAACTTGGACTCTTGTGATTAAGCAAGTCCATCGAGAAAGATAAGGATTAAGAAATGTGTCTAAATGGTTTATGGATGTTTTTTTTTCTACGTGGCTTAAAAAAGCAGCCAGAGTTAGCAATTAACTAAATTTCTGACACTTCGCACCCTCTTTCTGCACCTTTCGCATGTAGGCATGGTCTCAAAGATGGTTTGACAAATAATATGACGTGGACCTTACATAAGAAAAACAAAAGGTTCAGAATGTGATCAGAGGCTCTGGCCAAAAACATGTGGTTCTACAGAACAAGGACAGCGGTTTGGCTCTTGCGTGGAGATTCACACAAAGAGTGGGTGTCGCTCTCATTAATTCAGTGGGTAAACAATAGGGGGAAGGTCCGGATGATTTGATGGACAGCTTTTGGAAATGATCTTCTGCTTGGCAAAACACTGCAGTGATAATTTTATTCACACGGAAGGAAATGCAAGGAAGTGTCACTAAAACAAGGGAGGTAATTATAGGGCATGAATCCAAAGGCTGGGTGACACAGAATAAAGAGTAACTAAATTAGTCCCATCACGGTCTTGAAATCTGGACTTAACAATTTCATGAGAAGAATCTGACCTCTCATTTCTGAGTAAGAAAGCCAGGCACGTTTTTCCTCATGGTTTGTTTCCAGCATAGCCCTGTAGGCTTGGAGAACTGCAGACACTCTGCCGTAGAGGGGGTGCCCTCTCGGTACCTGCCAGAGCAGCTCAACAGACTCAGAGACACAACATCTCAAGAGTTGGAAGGGAGAACCCTGCAATTCTCCCAGTGGTAATTAAATCTTTCCAAAGGACCCTCCCTGGCAACTAACTGGTTGTCTATTCTTGACAAGGATCCCCAGGGGTAGCTCGTTCACCAATCAACCCAAACATTTACCCATCAACCCCAACACTGGTCCAGCTCCTGTTCTGTGTCTGGCAGAGGGTTAGATGCTATT
This sequence comes from Canis lupus baileyi, assembly GCF_048164855.1. Classification (NCBI taxonomy): domain Eukaryota; kingdom Metazoa; phylum Chordata; class Mammalia; order Carnivora; family Canidae; genus Canis; species Canis lupus. The sequence continues at coordinate 61,950,082 of NC_132846.1, forward strand.
CCAGGGGAGATACCTTCTTTAATTGAGCCCCAACCTTTCTCCCTGTAACTTTGACCCAGTGGCTCCAGTTCCTCCTGGGGGAAGCTCAAGATGGCAGGCGCGATGACCTCCTGAAGGTGTTCTCCTCCAGGTGACACATTCCCAACTCTTTCTGGACCTGCAGAGCCAGGCTGGCTGCTTTCCGCATCATCTCCAAGCGCCCTCCCAGCTGGACAGAAACTTCCCAGTGAGGTCTGATCCACACTGAAAGCGGGAATTACTGGCCATCCCATCAGTTGTTCAAACACTCGTCATTTATTAATATTATTGAAGACTACTTACGGCGCCCTTCTGACCAACATTCACTGTTGACACACTTAGAGTGAACGAATCCTTGCCCCATTCTATCTCCCTCACATCTTTTATGAATGATGGGTCCCACTATTGCTAAATCTAATTATATTACACCTCTCTGTTTAATCCCCCTCCCTTTCTAATCTGTAAAATCTATAAGTTTTTAGCTCTGATTGGGAAGATGAGGAAAGAGCAGGCTTACACATGGCACTGGTGGGTTTTTAGTTTCTATTGTGATGAAAAATTTGCCAATTTTACACTGCTGCAAGACAAAAAGCACATGTTGCTTTGCATGGTACAGCATTGATTGTAGACATTTTTGACAGTTCTTTCATATTTCGAACACAGAGCTCAATTTCTCCCCCTCTGGGAAGATGAGGAGTTTGACAAATATGCAGAACGCAGGTCATCCCCCGCTTTGCGGACACTGCCTAATGATGCCTAAGGTGCTCTGATCAGGAATCCACTGGGTTCCCCAGTCCTGGTCCTCTGCTGCTCATGGAAGAGCAAATAACAGGAAGAGAATACAGACCCCAACTCCTGGTGGGTCCGCCGACACCGTTACCTTCTAACCAGAGGGATTAGGGATACAGAACTTCCTCATTACCTGTCATCTCGGGATATTTATCGGTGGATTTTAAGAGCTCCTAACACGTTTGCTGTTAGACTACAAACCAGGGACTGAGGGCACCCAAAGAGATCGGGGACCAAATGGTAAGTCTGTGTGGCTCTCCTGGCATCTGAGTAAAATGGATGTGATCAGCCCTGCTGCTTGAACATTCAACTTTCAAAGTGCGTGTGAAAAGAGAGTGAAATTGGACAAGTGGGCACAATATTCACATGCTACGCCTCGTACCTAAGTGCTCAAAGATAACGGGCTGTTTGCCATTTAAATAAGATAATGTAGGACTGAAGGAGAAGGAAATGTACAATGAACAGCGTAATGAAGGCAAAAGACGAGATTAAAAATACTCTGTGACTAACTCAGAAAATATAATGGAAGCCAACAGATAGTATGATTTGAGATGCAAATAAAATTATAGCCAACCAGTGGATTTTTAAAGCTCACGCTGTAAATGAGCACTGTTTTATTTTTTAGTATGCAAGAGTGAAACCCTACAATCTTCAGCCTTTTGTACTGTCTTGCCAATTTTTTTAACAAAATAAACTTTACATTTGGAAGTACTACCATTAGAAAACCTTGTCATTCACTCCCAGAGCTGTTTCACCACATGAATTTAGCATATCCTTCTACATATTAAGCACAGCGAGGCTTCATCTTGATTTTTTGTAATTCAGTATTTTTTTTAAAAATTACTATAAGCAAAAAGTTGTGGTTTTAGCATACTCTTTCAAAATACATCATACCTCGCTCACCCTTTTAAATTGAATGTACACAGATAAGTGTACTGAATATGAGAATTTAAAAAAACTATTCAGTTTCCAACAAATAGATTGTTTACAAGTAAATATTAGAAATGTAATTATGATGCAACTAATCTAAATCCTCACATTCTTTTTTCATGCTTTGCCGAATTAAAACTTGCAATGACACGACAGTCCAACAACAGAACTCCTTCAGTGCAAGTTAAAACCAATCTTATTGCGGTTTTACAGTTCTTCTGCCAACGATTAAATGCACACCACTCTGAATAACTGGAAAGAAAGATGTCTTATAAGTTAAAAAATTACTGGATGCTATCCAAGCAATGAATAAGCTCTTCCTCGCTGTGTGCAAATTCAGCATTTTAGTGGGGGAATTAACACAGTTATGTTAACAAGCTTAAGATTCTAAGGATTTTCTAATCTTCTAATTGTCTAAAAGGATGAGCTCCCCAAACACCTTCCTCCTTCTCACCTCCTCCCAATGCAATCCCCCATTGGCCATTACTAACTCACTCCTTCAGCCAAAGCTCACTTAACCTGGTAAGGACTCACTGATAATTTCATTAATTTGAATAAATACTGACCACTCTCTACAAGTTCTATATTCTTAGTGGCATTACTCTGCCAAATAGGCACTTTAAAAAAAATTACAAAGAACAAGCTCAAAGCACATGAATAGGGTAGCAGGCAGCACTCTGAGTCAGCACTAAAACCAGCCATTTTAGTGCAATTAAGACCCTCAATATCAAAAGGCCAAAATCTTTGGAAAGGCCATTAATGTATTTTTCGTGGCTCATTAAATGGTTCTGAAGAGGCAACAAGAAACATAAAGAGCTAAATGACAAGTGTGAATGTCCAGGGTTTTCTTCATTTTTTATTTACTTATTATTTGCTTAACTTATTTATTTTTTAAGTAGGCTCCAGGCCCAGTGTGGAGCCTAACGTGGGGCTTGAACTCAACAAACCCTGAGATCAAGACTTGAGCTGAAATCAAGAGTCTGATGCTTAAATGAACCAAGCCACGCAGGTGCCCCCAGGATTTCATTTAAAAAAAAAAAAAAAAAAAAAAGTGAGAATAACAGACACTTTAATGTCTTGACCCTGGAAACTTTAGATAAAATCATCCAAATAATAATTCTCTAGGCTTAGATCATCAAAGTCTTACGGATTTTTCTAACTTCACACATAGTAGGACTCAATATACAAAATATAAAATAGGCTATCATCATTTTTAGAGTGAAGATATTTACATGACAAATAGAAGAGGGGTTGTGAAACAGAAGTCCCCTCACTCGGGGCCATGTTCAGCTAGAGCCCCACTGTGGCCAACCTATCACATACACCAGAGGCATACAAGATGCTGAGATGGCCTTGCCCATATCAAGGAAGCATGAAACCATGCTGGGTCTAGCTCCTAAATTCATTTCACTTCATTAAATTTCCCTTCTCAGGATGTCTGGGTGCCACAGTCGGTTAAGCATCTGACTCTTGGTTTCATCTCAGGGTCATGGGACTGAACCGGCATCATGCTCCACGTTCAGTGTGGAGACACTCTCTCCCTCTGCCTCTGCCCCTAACTCATCATGTGCACTCTCTCTAAAATAAATAAATAGATCTCAAAAACAAATTCCCTTCTCTGAGAATGGATCAGCCAGGAAAAGCTCTACAAACCATACTTTTTGACTGATTCTAAAACTTGTTCCCACCTATGGTAAGAGATGACTAAAATGCTTCTTCTATAAACCAGTTTTGGATTGGCTGCTATACCAGAGAAGATGTTATGTAAGTTCCACCCACATACACACTTTTTAAAAACGGTCTGTTGTCATAAACACTGTACTGGGACATCCACTATTTACAGGGCACTAATCTATATTGTAAACTTTAAATGTTCCAGCTATAAAGTATCAAAATCGCAAAAGTGGAGGAACAGCTCCCCACTGGGGAGCTGTTTATTTAACCATCAGACATGGAGAAAGGTTAGAAAATGGGAAATTCCTAAAGAGCTGGTGGGAGTGTAGATGGGAACACAGTATAAAATTGGAAGGCAATCTGGCAATATCTATATGAAAAAACAATAAAATATGCATATCCTTCAACAAGAAACCCCATGTGTAGGATGGAGGGGGCATATGCAACATAACCATTAAAACAGACAACAGAATTTTTCTGAAAGACTGTGGGCAAGAAACCCAAATATACCATCCCTCCCACCTCTTCCCAGGCTGAGAATCTGAAAGCCACAGTGGCAATGGTTCAGAGTCCTATAGGAAGCCAGTTTAGCATGCTCAGTTGGAGTTCCCCGAGCCTGGCCTTGAGGACCTTACAAAGCAAAGTTGGGTGCCGTTTCATAAAAATAAAGCTCCATGAACTTTAACAGTCAAATAACAGGCATATCCCCTCATACGGCTCAGTAGATCCTATGAGATCTACTAGATCTAGAGAACCTAGAGACCTAGAGAACAAGGCAAAAGCAAGAGCTCCCAATAATCAACCCTTCAAATGTATTTCAATGACAAAAGAGGCCTAAAGGAGATCAGTCAAAAAGGCTCACTGCTGTGACGATCTGACTTTTCATTGCACCAAAAATGATGTGGATATTTAAAATCGATAAACTCAACTGGTCTGTGTGTCGAAATCTTCTTTTTCTGCTTTGTAAAGTTACAAAGACAGCACAAGGTTCCCTTATACCCTTCACTCAGTTTCCCCAATGTTAAAAGCTTACATTATGAGGGACATTTGTCACAACCAAGGAACCAATGCTGGTACATGACCATCAACTAAACTATACCGCTTATTCACATTTCACTAGCTCTTCCCTAATGTCTTTTGGGTTCCAGGAACTCATCCAGGATATCACGTTTCCATTCAGTCCCTTGTGTGCCCCTAGCCTTCTCGGGTCTGTAACAGTTTTCCAGACTTTCCTTGCTCTTGATGACCTTGATAGCTTTGAAGAGCGCTGGTCAGGTATCTTGTAGAAGGCCCACCCCACCCCTGCCTTGGGGACAAAACTCCTGTCTGGTGTTTTTCCTGTAATTAGGCAGGGTTATGGATTTGGGGGCCCGGCGGAGACTGCAGAAGTGAACTGTCAGTTCCATGACATCATCTCAAAGGTGCCTACTGTCCCAATCTCACCATGGGCGTTAGCTCTGATCACCTGGCCAAGGTGGTGTGTACCAGGTTTTCCCGCTATAAACTTCCTCTTCTGCTCCGTCCATACTCACTTTGTGCAAGTAAGTCATTAAAAGTGTGGTCACCCAGGATGGGGAATTAAGCTCCAACTCGTGGAGTGGAGGAGGATCTCCCTAAATCGTTTGGAAGTCTTCTGTATGGGAGATTTGTCTCCCTACCCATTTACTTACTCCGTCATTTATTTACCTCAGTGTGGACTCCCAGGTATTTACTTCACATTCGGGGTCATAACCCAACACTGTTATTTATTTTGCTCCTCAAATTGTCCCAGTTTTGGCCACGGGGAACAATTTCCGGTTGGCTCCAGTATCCCTCTGAGGTGCCCCATTGTTCTGTGTTTTGAATCACTCCTTATTTTCTGGTTCTCTGTATCTTTACCATCAAAAATGCCTTAGTAATAGGGCGCCTGGGTGGCTCAGTGGTTGAGCATCTGCCTTCGGCTCAGGCCGTGATCCTGGGATCGAATCCCACATCAGGGGTCATGGGATCAAGTCCCACATCAAGCTCCCCATGGGGAGCCTGCTTCTCCCTCTGCCTGTGTCTCTGCCTCCCTTTCTGTCTCTCATGAATAAATAAATAAAATCTTAAAAAAAAAAAAGCCTTGCTAAGGAAAGGGCTGTTATGAGTGAAATTGCTTGTGTCCCCTCCCACCAAAATTCATGGGAAAGTCCTGGCCACCAGTACCTCGGATGTGAACAGTAATTGGAGGTCTACTTAGTGAAAATGAGATCATACCAAAGGAGAGTAGGCCCTTCCACCAATATGACTCCCGTCCTTATACAAAGGGGGGATTGGGATATGGACAGCACACCAGGAGAGCACCACGTGGAGATGAAAGCAGAGCCGAGGTGATGCCTCTCCAACTCAAGGAACGCCACAGAACGCCAGCAGCCACCAGACACACCAGGACAGGGGCCTGGGAAGGATACTCTCTCACAGCCTCAGAAGGAATCAACCCTGCTGACAACTTGATCTCTGACTTCCAGCCTCCCAACAGTGAGAAAGTAAATTTCTGTTATTTCACTTGGTTCCTGCCCTGTTACCGCAGCTCCACGAAGCCAAGGGCTGAGGTCGCTGAGCTCTGCATTTCCATCGAAAACCATTCATGGTTGTGGCATCAAATGAAGCAGGTACAGGGCCTAACAAGCCTCCCAAAGGGCGTGCTGGAACCCAGGGGCCTGATCTACGGGCTGCCACAGTTAGCATCATAACTGGCCATGTTTTCAGAGGCCTCGTTTTCCCTGCAGTTTTCAGCCACCTGCAGCCCGGTGCAGAGCGCTACTTGCCAAGCACACCTGCAAGTCCTAGTGAAACCAGCCATCGAGTCTAATCACCGTCTTCAGCAGGCTAAGCACCAGCTCCTGATTGCTGAGCACTTCCCAGGTGCCCCGCATGCCAATGCTGCAAGGGGCTGACAAGTGATTCCCTGCAGCCCAGCAGACCTGCCACACCAGGTCAAGCTGGCATTTTTGGGTCCCTGTTCAATGACTTGTTTTGTTCCATGTCCATCTTCCCTCAGTCACACCAACAAGTGGCCCGATGGCTTAGCATTGACCGGGATGTCACTTCACTGTAAGCTACACAAATACCATAGTCATCCGGTATTTAGGATCTGTAGTACAAAGACACACACCAGAGGATCCTGGAACAAAATCTAGGCATGAGACGAAGGGACTGTCGTCTCCAGGAGAGAGAAAAGTGACTTGCCCTCAGACTGAAGACACGGAAGAGGCCAGCTAGAGAGAATCTGATATGCCATCTCACTCCACACATCCAGTGACCTTTACGGAGGTGAAATCTGAGTGCCTGCGTGGGTAGATACAGAAACTTTTTTTTCTTCAGTCACCTGGGAGAAGAGGAACTGGAGGTGACAGAGCGGGATCTGAAGTATTCGATCAGAAATTATTCTCATTACAAAAGCTCTGGTTTGTCTGCATTTTTATGCCTATATTAAAAAAAAATCAAATGAAGTCATTAAGCTTAGGCCAGCTCAGTAAGCCTCTGCCTGCGTCTGCAACCCCCAGAGCTCTGCCATAATCCTTCAAATTATTAAATAATTACTGTGTCTCCCTTGGGGTCGCATTTGGCAACAAAATACCATCTAAATGAACCAATGATATGACCCAGTGAGTAACACTTATGTTCTTAACTTCCTAGGAACAAAAGGATATGAAATACTTCCAAGACACAAACTGGGGAGGAGAGTGAGGGTTTTCTGTGGGGTCTGGAGGGATGGGTAGAGAGTAGAATGACAAAGGACCTGGAGAATCGGGGGGAGACTTCCAGTAAGTGTCACTGCCTCCCCCACCAACCTCAGCTATCAGTGAATCTCGCATCCCAGTTCCCTTCCATCTCAGGAGTAGCTACAGCCACAAGGAGAAAACCAAGCATATGGCTCTGTCCTTCTGGACATTTCTACAATGTAGGTTGGGTTGCTTTGGAAAATCCCATTTTATCTCCTACAGCTATATGACCTCAAGCTGTCATTTCCAATAAAGTATGCCTGCGCTGATTTTTATGAACATAGACAAAAGCCACTACAACCTTTTTTTTTTCCTCCCCCAAATCTTTCAAACCAACTGTAGTTGCTATGTAGGGTTATTTGTTTCTAAGGCAACAGCGTATATCTAAGTACTAATGGCCTGTCCTTTTGCCAGGCAACAAACAGCCTTGTGATGCAACTGCACCTGTCTCGGCTACGCGTTACTATGGAGATGCTCCAGTTGCTATGGCTACCATCACGCTAATCGCCTAGCAAAGGCAGACATACAGCAGTCTTCTCGGAGAGCCCAGCTGTTCCTCCGCGTCTCTTGCTGAAGACTGATTGTCTAGGGCCTGTGATGGAATGCTTCTCAACTAAGATACACAAGAACTTCATTAATGCGGTTTCAGAGGATCTCACTCCGTACTCCCCTCTGCAGAGCAAACACCAGACAAGGGAAAGAATGCAAAGAAGTGGACCATAAAACCACGGAAATCTACGAATCCATGCCATCCCTCACTGACATAAACTTGTAGCCCAAGGATGATTTCTCTCAACTGGGTGGTTACAATCGAAACACTTCTTTATATTAAAAAAAAAAAAATTTTTTTTTACCCCTTCAGGAGTAAAAGGATCCATTTCCAACTCTAGCGCTATGTGAGATAAAATCAATTTTAAAATTCGTATCTGTGTTATGGGGCTATTTTTTTGGAATCTAACAATAACACCTTCTTTTATCTTTTTTTTTTTTTAAGTGACAGGCTTCCTACTCTCCCCTCCAATTACATCTTTGTAAAAATGGCACCCATGACCTCACTGTCTCAAAACAAATGGGCATGTGAGGAGGAATAAAAGTCTCCATTGTTCTCTGCTGTTCTCCTTGAAGAGCCAAACACCAAGTAACCACAACAAAATGATCGCTCTGGAGCACCATCTACATGGAGACCAGGAATGACAACAATCAAGTGAGTCCTTCAGCGAACACCTGTAGACATTCTGAGTCAGATGCTGGGAAGATGGAAGCGCTTACCTGACTCATGCCTGTACTTCTATCCCAACAAACCGTGACACATGGAGATGTTAAAGCTGTCAACTTTTCTTTGTAAATGTTTCTACCCAGGAAGACAGTATTTCGCCCACTGTGAAGCCTTCTGAGCACGTTCCTCCGAAGCAGCAGAAGCGGTAAGGTTGGCAGGAAACACAACAGTGGGTATGCCTCCAATAATACTGCATTTCTTTCTCATTTATCTACAGTTATTTTTAATATCATACAGCCTATTAAATTAGTTTCAGTGCCTGTCTCTGCCAAAATAATGCAACTTCAGTAGCCCAAAAAAAAAAAAGAAGAAGAAGACGACTTCTGAATTGCTTACCTTTGATATGCCTGAGGAGAGGCAGGAGGTGTATTGAACACGTGTGAGTATGGGTGGTAAGGTGTCTTTTTCAAAGCCTGAATTAGATTTTGTCTATACTCTGGGTCTATGCACCACAATGACCCTTTCCCGATGCTCTGCAAAGAGAATTAAAACATAAAAATGATTAATAAAGAAACATTCAATATTCTGCAGTAAGTAGACAAAGAGCAATTACCACAGTTACTTATTTTTAAAAGCCTCTCACTTATTTGTCATTGTTCGCCAGCCAGAAATATGTAATACTGGACACTGATGGTACGGCACCGTAAAATGTGGGGCAGTCTTACCTGGATTAGGGCTGGCAGACGAAATGAGCGCGCTATTACCAGGTGATGCTGGGACAGTAATATTGTGATGTTCATATCCTGATGGCCCCCAAACCCAGATTCCTTTATTATTTTTCAGTGTCAACTCTGAAAGGATCCCCTTTCTAAAAAAGTGAGTCCTAACTTGGTCAGATTTCACATGTTGAAAGAAAAAGAGGGTGGGCTGTCTCCAAACTCCCATCTCCACTGTAAAAAAAAAAAAAAAAAAAAAAATCTGAGAGTTGGGTTTGGAAAACCGGCTCATTTCGGGACCACTTCGCAAGAAAACGGAAAAGTAATCCGCTTGTTTTTTCCTACTTATTCACCAAAGAACACATTTAAGCTTCACATGGAATTCTGTAATTACCTTCCCCGAGAAACAAAAGAACTCAGGCAGCAGTGAGAAATCTAAGCCAGAGGCCGGTATTTATTTTCTGGACTCCCAGGTTCCCAGTACTCCACCCCCATGGGGCCTAAGGGCAGAGGAGTCCTTAGAAGTCAAACTTAAAAATGCAAATTTCCTAAAACTGGTTCCATGGAAAGATTTGCTTGGAGGCCCACTTTGGGTCTGTGGACAGCATTTTTATAATAATAATAATAATAATAATAATAATAATAATGTCAATCCTTCCTGTGAGGCCCACGGAACTGGCAGCAGGCCGGGCAGTCGCTACTCTCGCTGCACGCTTTCAAGTCACCGAATGTACCCAAGCTGTTTGATAAAAGGTCGTTTGTAAATATTTACTGATTTGGAGAGAAAAGAAGTCAAATTACATAAACCCCCACCCACCCCATGCTTGCAGCCAAGGGACTGGCTCTCTTCTTTTCAGAACTATTGTACTAGGGAAACATTGAGAAAGCAAACAATGAGACTGTTTAACTCTGGGAGGGAGGGGAGAGACTCCAAGAAAACCCCTTAGAAGGAAAACAAAAAAAATGAGTTATTCCTAAAATCTTTAAAGAGCCTTTTAAAACTCTGTATTTCAGTCAGGAGTTCAGCAAGTAGTTTACTTACAGACTTATTCACGGAACCCATTAAAATTCTTTACTATCACAACACCAAGGAAGCAGCAAAAACTGGAGTTAACTCTTTCTGGTGCAGTGAGAACAGAGAATGGCTCAGAAAGCCAAGATCAGCGTCCGGTCGGATCCACCCCAGCCTACCCGCCCCCCCAGTGTGGGGGGGCACAGGCCTGAGCCCAAACACACGTCTCAGGCAGGCCAACCGGCCTCAGCTGGACACCAACGTCCCAGTGTAACCGTCTGGATGTTTAAAGACGTGAAAAATGTCAACTTGGAGAAATTCAATGTCCTTATGTAGCCTTTCCTTTCACGCATGCATTTTCAAGCCCAGAACAGTTCAGGGGCACGGATGAGGCTCTCCCAGCAAAGCAGGCAGGTCACCAAAGAGCTGCCGGGACCCACCTGTTCTTTCCTTTGGAAAAGAGATGCAAAGCGCATTTTCCAGAGAAGGGGTGGGGGAGGACCAGCCAGACCAGCAACTACAAATTTGGGTAATGTAAAGAACAAACCACAAAAGCTAGCAACTCCTTGGCAGGAGTGGGTCCTGGCCTGACTCCACCCAAAAGGCTCCCCATGGGATGGGACCTTTCTGCTTTGCTGGAACACAGGGCCCCTATTCTGCTACCTTGAGGGCCAGGGTCCACAGGCAACCCAGGCATTTCTGGCAACCCAGGCATTTCTGCAATGACATTTTTTCAGTTCTGGGAACCTAAGGGCTCTGTTGTCAAGGTGGCTTTCAGGGCGGGGCTGTTTAATCTTACAGGGAATAAAAATATGACAAAGAAATGAAGGACAATTGACCCTCTTAGGCAAATAACAGTAAGACAAGAATGTGGTTTCTTCTAATCCTGGCCTACGTCTCCTTTTTTGTTATACTACATTACTATTTATGAACTAAATGGGAAAAAACCCACACTTGGGGGGGATGGGTTGCAAATTAATGATCCAGGTGCAAGAAGCTGGGGGGTGGGGGTGGGGAGTGACAGTAGCAATCGGGAATTCTGGAGCCACAGAGAGGGTTCCTGTGTGGTCCTGGACAAATCAGGGTCCTCAAAAAGTCTTGGCTTCCTCGTTGGCCAAATAAAAAACCCCTTAGGAATGGGTGTGAGGCCCAGCCATAGCCTGATGTCAAACACCTGTAACCGTGATGGTGATGTCATGAACATCTCCTCTCTGGCAGAAAAACAGGAGCAGAGCTGGCTATCCAATGCCTTTCATTCAGTCAGATCTGATTTTCCCAGAGCCGTCCATCATAAAGAAGCACCAAGTACCAACAGAGGCAGTGGGAGGAGCCTCCAGCAACTCCCAGGTACTGCTGGGCCTGCGCTTGCTACGGTCAGTCACTTGTCCCTCACGCAGAAAACCAATTCTGACTCATGGCAGCCTGGAAGCTCAATCAATGCTCAAAGTTTTCTTTCACCCAGGTCTTCACACGGTGGTCATCAAGCCCATCAAGCTGAGGTCTGACCTCAAACTGGTCAGCATGCCATCTACAACAGTCATTCACCACAGACATTTGCCCAAGCTTCATTCAGGTCATGGCGACTCCTACCTGGATCAGTTCTGCATTTCACCAGGACCCCTGGAATTGCTGCTAGGTTTTCGCAGACCAGACACAAACTTCAAAATCTCATACTTGCCATTCCCAAAGAGAGAAAATTGAATAAAAACAGCATCTTCAGGACACACCCACGGGGACACAATCATCTGTCTACTCCCTCCAATGGCCATACAGAGCTTGAAAGGGACAGAAAGAGCCTGGCACTGCATCTCATCTGCAAGTGTCCTTCTTGGTCTCATGTAACGGCTCCGAGGAATAAAAAGGTCAGCTCGAAAAAATTTGTAATGGGAATACGCACAGAGAGAATATTCAAGTTTCTTAGGACAGGAAAAATTGGATTTAATGCCCCTAACAGGGGAAAGGCAGCTGTAATTTGATTATAGTTGTGTAATAAGTTTAGAGTCAGGGCTTTTACAGAAATTTCTGCATCTCATCTGAAGAACAGGGATTTTATTTTTTTAAACCGGGACAACTGGGGATCCCTGGGTGGCTCAGCGGTTGAGCATCTGCCTTCAGCCCAGGGTGTGATCCTAGAGTCCAGAGATCAAGTCCCACATGGGGATCAAGTCCCACATCGGGCTCCCAGCATGGAGCCTGCTTCTCCCTCTGCCTGTGTTTCTGTGTGTGTGTGTGTGTGTGTGTGTGTGTGTGTGTGTGTCTCATGAATAAATAAGATCTTTAAAAAAGTAAAAAATAAAAATATAACCCGGGACAACTGTGGGGGGCCATACATCAGGAAATATGACGGAATTCAAAATAATAAAGAGGAAAGATCTTCACTGAGAGATATTTTTCTGTATACCTATTCTTTCAGATGACATCTATCTATATACATGTTTACAAAGACGAAAATGTGTCTCTGAGTGAAGATCTTTCATACACGCCCATACAGTTGAAAAATACTAATGCGAAAAGTAGAGGGGGAAAATAAATCGAGTAAGAAGACACGGATGTGGCCCACTTTTGTTTTTTAATTAAAAAGCACCTGGGGAATAATAGACAGCTCCTTGTGAGCAATAAAAAACATGAGTAAGCAAGAGGAAGCCTATATTGGAGTAAGAACTGATTAGTTAGAAAGGTTAAAAAACAAAGGAGATAAAACAACAAAATTAAGTCTTAAATCTAACTTCTAACGGTAACATTTTTTCTGAGATGTCTCTAAGCAAGTCGTGAACCTCTCCCATCCCTTCACACAGCTCCACGGACCCGCACGCAGCACATCTTCCATCAGCCTGCCTTAGTACGTACGGGCCTTCATGTGGGGGCTCCAAGTTAGGCTGTCAATTCCTGAGATTAAGTACTAAATTTTAAACATGACTTTCAAACTGTGGGCTATCACACAAGTGGGTCATGAAATCCACATTACGGGTCACAACCAGCATGGTTTTTATGCAACAGAAGATAACCAAAGGGATGAGAACAGCATTAAGTGTGGGATGTAAGTAAGACAATCTGTGAAATGCAAATTGTACACAGGTGCGCCCTGGATGGCGAGGGAACAGGCACGTCGTGCTCGGATTCTGGGTCAAAGAAGTGCGGCGGGGGGACATGCTGGTCTAGGACAATGGTATCCCCCTCACGCCCCTACCTTGTCATCACTTCTCAGGGAGAAAGCCTCCTTCCAGTAGTAATGGAAGATGATCTCAACATGACACCTAACACAGGGGAGGAGCCCCGCTGGGGGAAGAGGGAAGATGACACAGGGCCCAGGTCAAAATGGAGTGGGGAGCTGGGTATGTGTTCTCAGTGCATTTGAAAGGATTCTTCTTGATGTTTCCGATGCGCCATTTCTGAGGGTGCTTCCAACACCACCTACCCTGGTTCAATCCCTCGCCCATATGGTCCCCTCCGCATCCAGGCACCATGGGGGCCATGAGGGTGAATACAATACAAAAAGGCACTGCTCTCTTGGAAGCTCAGATTCTGGAGGGGGAAGAAGACAGGCAAGTAAGCAAAGAAATAAATAAGCAAGGTCACACCAGCTGGAATGCCTGCCATGAAGGAAATAATGAGTAAGGAGTTAGAAGACAGGAGCTTGCCACTGTAGGGATAAATGGGTTGGAAGGGGCAAGAGAACCCGTGGAGGCCTGTTAGGAGCTGATGCCACAGTCCAGGCTTGAGGGGACCAGGTGGCAGCAGGGAGGTGGAGGAAGGGCAGCTTCAGGATGTACTACTGGACCTGGCAACAGACTGGAAGCGGCAGGTAAAGGGGAATGATGAAGAATGGTCTGGTCTGAGCAACTAACCGCGTCAAAGATTGAGAGGGAGGGATGTCCGGCGCCCATCTGCACATAGAACCGTTGAGGTGTCTGATGCATTAAGAACTGCTGATCAAGGTACTTGAATGACCTGGCTGGACACAGGACATAGGCCACCTCTTCCTTCCGCTGTAGGCTCGCTGACCCCAACCCTCATGACAGGAGCTCAGGGATGAGCAAAGATGGATCCGAGGTGGGCTGGCTTTGGAGGTTTAACACTAATGGATTCTATAGGCGAGGCTGGGAAACCTCTGTCTAAAGGGTCAGAGTGGATATTTTAGTCGTCAAAAGGCCACCGGGTCTCTGTGGCGACTACTCAACGCTGCCACTAAGGAACCAGAGCAGCCACAGGCCTGAAGGACAGGCCAGGTTGTGGTTCCTTCCATAATCACTGATCAGAAACACAGCCCGTCGTCCGCTGCCCCCTGCCTCCCAGCTCCTATACTCAGACTCAAAGCTCCTGTAGTTCTGGGAACCTAAAGCCAGGTAAAGGGTCTTCGAAGGCTAAGAGAGTTGGGCTGGGTCCTGTGGGATTGGGGTGTGTGTGCCAATAATGGCCGAAATGGAGTGCTTCGAGGCAGAAAAGGGAGGAGTGGGGAACGGGGGGGGGGGGCAGATGGGCTAAGTAAGCCTGTCGATATTCAGAACACAGACTCTGAACACAGACTCTGGACCTCTAGACTATGTAGGTCCAGTCCCTCTCCCTCTCTGGGTCTGTTTCCTCCTCTGTAAATCAGGTGGTCAGACTCCATCATCCCATGAACTTGTAACCATTTGCTCTGATGACGTGTTGCTAGGGATTCATTAATGTACATGGGCTTTCGTTTCCCCACTTCCTTCCTTCCTAGTGTCCCACTCCTTCTGCATCAAGACACTTGTAGTATTTATAGATGGGGGCCCCCAGACATGACATTTTTCATTAAGTTGCCATTCTAATCCAACAAATAGAAAGTTCTTTTGGGCTCTAGAGAGTGGGCTGAAAATCCACTGGAAAGAGCTCCTGCTACAGCCACCAGCCCCAACACACACACACAGGCTGGTCCCAGGAGGGGAGAATGCTTCCCAGGCCCCCAGCCCCACAGGTTCCTCCTCCACTCTGGAGCTGGCTCCTGCTCAGGCTCCTGGGGTCAAGCTGGCCTAAGGGAAGAAGAGAGGGAAGGGAGGCGGGGAGGGCTGGGGGGCTGTGGGGGCGGGGGGGGGGGGAGGTGCAGATACTCCCATAAATGGCTGCAGGCTCCCTCCTTCCCCAGAAAACCCACCCTTGGCCCCCAGACAAGGCTGAATCTGGACTTCAACAAGTCACAAACTTATTCTGACTTCCCTGGGCCTCACAAAAGAATGCCCCTTGGGTCTTGTTCTGAAGCAGGTCACTGAACACTTGTTACTAGGACACACCATGACACAGAGACAGGGTCCACTGTTTAGGGCACAGGACCTCCAGAGGAAGGCAAACAATAAACAACTCTGAAGGGCTGCAGAAGGGGACCAAAGGGCTACAGCCTAACAGAGGAGGACAAAGACGAACCCCGTGGGGGAGGAAGGTGTTAACACTGCGTGCATGCATGCGTGCACACACACACGCACACATACACAGGGCCCTTGGCCAGCCCCTCCTGCAGACCCACGGGATGCCCACACCCCCTGTGCAGGGCAGCCCCCCGGATGGAACACGCAGCGTCTCAGACTTCTCACCGCCCCCTCTCCCCTTCCCACCGGGCCCCCCACATAGTCTCGCTCCCTCGTGTTCGCGCTTCCCGGCCCGTCAGGATGGTGAAAGGCAAATACGCCCATGTGCCCGTGACAGGGGCCAGAAGCAATGCCAGGGCTTTCCCGGGGAGCATTCCAGAATGCATCCCACACACGGCTCCCAGGCAACAAAGGGATCGACCTACGTGGTTCTTGTCTACACTGCTTCCCTGCTGTGTTACTGGAAATAAACCACTTGTCCGCCCAGACCGGCGCCGTATTAGACGTAATACTATCTTTTCTGAGTCACGTCGGGCTCTCAGGCTCAAACGGGGTCACGCACAGGATGCACCCGAACACTGAACCCGGCACGTAAAAGACGCTTAATCAATTCAATTTCTCCTTTCTGTCAAAAGAAGTCACAGAAGCTGGGTGACGCTAGGAAAAATAAAAAAGAGAGAGAGAGAGAAAGAGAAACAGAGAACAGAGAAAAGTTACACTAACCGAAGACCACGACCTCAAACCTCACCAAAATGCTTGGCAAGTGAGGGATTCCTAAAGGCCCTTTTTGTTCTTAGACTCTGTCATTTATCATCTAAAGACATCAAGGGGGATTTCTGAATTTTAAATATTAAGAAAATGATCTGAGGAGCTAGCCAAGTCCATGAAAGACAGAGAGAAGGAGAAAGAACAAAAGTGATCACAAAGAGTCTTTATCTAAATAGATCGTCGTTCACTTCCCCAAAACAGACAATTACTCCAGAAGAAAGATTTTTTACAAAGAAGTTCCATGATCTGACGTGGAGTTCCCTAACACTTTACAGTGTGGCCCGGTTTGAAATGCCGCACTGTGCTCTCCCCACTCCTCTCGCATTGTTTTTTCCCCCAAGAGGAGGAGGGATGAGAAAAGAGAAACTACACCCAGACAGAAGTACGGAAGCTTCCCTCAAGGCCCCAGCCCCGTGTGCCTCAGTCTCCCTCCATCCCGGGGAGGCAGGACCCTCCCGGCCGCTGGCATCGGGAGC
The DNA here is from genome assembly GCF_048164855.1 of Canis lupus baileyi. Lineage (NCBI taxonomy): Eukaryota > Metazoa > Chordata > Mammalia > Carnivora > Canidae > Canis > Canis lupus. The sequence continues at coordinate 61,966,748 of NC_132846.1, forward strand.
TGGAAACAGAGCCCGATAACCACAGCCACTGAGCAAGGTGTCCTCTGAACATCACATACACAAATCACCCCCAATTCTGCAACCGTCCTGCTGTTATTTTTACAGACGTGTTCCCAAAGCTACAAAGACGGAAATCACGATCAAGACGTCACCGGCACGATACTCGGATACACGAGCTGCAAGGCGGTGCTTGTGCACACCTGGGCTACCTCGGAACCCCCGCTCCCTTCACGAGCATCCGTGGACACGGGGGCAAAGGAACGAAGCGGGGACAGGTAGGCGAGAGCCGGCTGCAGGCACGCGGGACATGGTTCTCCTGCCGGGGAGACGCCGGGCGGGCTCTGTGCGTGCTAGTCACACTGCAGGATGATCGGTCACTTCCTCGCATCCACACCTAAACAAAACCAAAATCAACCCTAGAGATGCCTTAAAACTGTATTGATCTCTAGGAAAAGCCAGGCGTGGCTGAAAGGGCTGGGAGGTGTGAAAGGAGACCCGTTTGTCAGAGTTTACCAGGGCTTTGCTTGGCAGGAATCTGTCCTCAGTTCGTTCTCGATCTGGGCAGTCGGGTTTCTTCTCGGTCCTCCACTGCCCATTAGTACGGTTTCCCTGGAGCAGGGCCGGGGGCAGACCCGAGGCGTGTCAACTCACGAAGGCTGGCAGAGCTAGCGAGTGTCTGGGTTGAAATGAGTTATTTCTCGGACTCTCTAGGTGACTGTTTCCCAACTGCCAAGGCCAGGCAAGGGCCTGACGACAATCCATAATAACAATCAATGATAAAGTGATCACCAAGCATCCAAAATATGTATTTACTGACAAATACTGTCAAACTCTACACTGGTGATTTCTAATAGAGGAGGGAACACCAACACCCACACATACACCCGCACCTGCACACACACACACACACACACACACACATCCCCTTCATACTCTAAAATCAGAAGGCCAAAGAACTGGCATCCGTAAATTCACTGCTTTTATCCAACTGAATCTTGGGATTCTTCCAAATGAGTTTCACCAATCTGTCCTTTGGGGACCATTAGCAAATAAGGGTTAACGATCTGAAACCTCACAGTGTTACCTGGGCAGGCTGAGGAGGAGGAGGTGTGGACACAGACAGGTTTAAAAAGAACTCTCAGGCACTTGCAAAAACACACAGGAAATGTCCGAGGCTGCTTGTTTTATCCACTTCTAAAGATAGCCAGACTACAGCACTTCAGAGAGTTGAATTCAAATGAATTCCAGATATTGTGTGGCCCCCCTCATAGCCCCGCCACATACACACAATATACGGACAGATAAGTAAGTTCTTCGTGACCATTTAACTGCTGACAACTTTATTGCAGATACAAAGATATTCAGATGTAGGAGGTTTCGTCATCTGATATGAAACCGGAATGCACAGTGATGTGATAAAGTTGTCCAAGATGTGGATATATTCTTTCTTGTAATTTTTTAATAACAACGGTTTGTATCACACTCACAATCTTAAAATAAAAACTGCAAAAGCAAATTACCAGGAGGACACATGGTAGGATAAAAGACATAGATTGCTTTTTCATGCTTTTTTTTTTGTAAGTTTAAAAGGCAAACTCACCTAAAGCTAACAGATACAAAGGGAGGTAAATTTACCATTCGTTGCATTGACAGAAATAAAATCTTGGTTATTTTAAAAGTTCAAGACCCAGGAGGCGCCTGGGTGGCCCAGTCGGTCAAGAGTCCAAATCTTGATTTTGGCTTAGGGTGTGATCTCAAGGTTGTGGGATGGAGCCTCTCTCTCTCTGTGTCTCTCTCTGTCTCTGAAACAAATAAATAAAATCTTAAAAAAAAAAAAAGTTCAAAACCCAGCTGAAGTGAGGAGGGGAAAAGATGCCAGGCAGCTCCAGTTCTGGACTGAACTTGCACTCTTTCCAGTACCTCTACTTTCTTTAAAGTGATTCAGGTGCTGCAAATGATAATTAACACAATGTTTTATGGAGGGTGATAAAGGCACCTGTGGGTCTGACAAACAGAGATACCCTCGGCTGGATTACATCTGGCCCACGTAGTGCCACTTTATCTGCTGGTTGTCAGTAGTTACTCATCTATTTTTAAATGTTCCAATATGATCTTATCTAACTGGCACATATAATTTGATCACCTTATTTCCATAACTAAAGGTTGTTGAACGTATCTAGCCAGGTAAAAGTTACAGTTATGGGGTGTGTGCATGTAACTGGGTTGGAACATAACAGTTATTCCTTTTGTTTAAAAAAATAATAATAAAAACTCTCTCTCTCAGGAAAACACGCAATACTGGGTTGTTGGTTTGTTTGTATGTTTGCTTTATAAGGGGTGGCCACTGGCTAGGGGACCAACCTGTTACCAGTCTCCCTAGGGGTCCACGAGGGGCCTCCGCTGGGGTTCTGGGGCCAGGAATTCAGCTTTAGGCTGCGGCATCTTGCTACAACCAAGTCAGCCCGCAATGAAGGGAGAAACTTCCTTTCCAGCAGCAAAGTGGATCCTTTCAACAAACAGGGTTTGAGAACCAGCTGATGTTGTGACATCCGTCGCAAAGACAAATCTGAAACCAGCCCCAACCCAAGTGGGAGAAGCAACAAGGAGCAAATGACACGGTAAGTGTTGTGGATTCCTTTTCAAATCTTGTGGGTGCTGGTCAAGATATGGATAGATCCTGCGGGAGCAGAGGGTGAGGCCAAATCTGCTGAGGGAGGCGGTGGGGCTGTCCGGGAACCTGCAGGTCAGAAGAGGCAAATCCAGAACCCCAAAAGTAACTGAGGCCTCCCTGAGCACTGGGCAAAGGGAAGGGCGGTGTGGGAGATGGAGAAGGGATGCAGAGGGAGAATGAACCAATCCTGTGGCTAGCACTGAGGGAAACATTTACGTGACCAGCATCTACCCAAAAAGCCCAGCTGACCTGGACCCAGGGAACCACATGAAACCACACGAAACCTGTGGCGAGGCTGAGCGACCTGACCCAGTGGCCACCTGGAGTCAAGGCAGGGTGGGGTCTAAACCCTGTCCCCTCGTTGGCCTCACACAGAGTCCCCCTGAGGCCAGTTTCAAAGTCCTCACCCTCATCATCGCATCTTCCTGCGTCCCTGGGAGGTGCCACAGGAGGTGGGGGCGGCCAGCCTCCGAAGATGCATCGCTATGCAGGGTGCTAGGTTACAGTGAGGCTGGGATGTGTGTCGCCTGGAAGAGCTGGTGTCCACACGGAGCCACTCACGGCGGGGATTCACCTGGGCTACCAACACAGCGACCCACCAGATGGGTCCAGGGCCCTAAGGGGCACCTGCATCTGCGGGCTTCCCAGCTCACCTGAGGACCCACTATAACCCGAGGCACAGAACACACGCAGAAGGCCCTCCCGAGACGGAACCAGGAGCTCATGAGGTTAGTAACTGGCAATTACATGAGGTGACATGAGAGCAAACAAGAGAGGAAGTCGGCCGAGGGTTAGGAGTTACCTGATTATTATGCATAAGGGGAAAGTCTCCGGTTTAACACTCTACACGGCACATTTCACCTGATGGTGTAAAGTACTCTCTGCCCAGCATTTCAGGAGCCCTGAAAGGGACCTCAGGAAGGCCAACTGCAGCCGGTGTTCTGGACATCCCCACGGGGCGGGGGGCACCCCGAGAGCTGAGCACCTTGACGCCAGTCTCAGACCATGCCATGAAGATTTGTTGGGGTTCCCCAAAACAGCCACCCCCTTGAGGACCCGTGGAAATTACACACACCCAAAATTTTGTTTTGCTTGGTATATTGCTGAGTCATTTGGCCTAGATGCCGGTTGCCCCTGGAATTCGACGTGCACCCAAACATTTGAGTTAGCAGTGGTGGTGGCAGCAGTCGCAGCAGCGACAAGAATAACCAGTACCATGAACAGACCACCGACCACATGCCAAGCGCTATCCCGGGCACTTCTCAAGCATCTTTAATTTTCCCCACAAACCTAGGACAACAGAGGGAGTGGTGGGACCCCGCAGAGGATAACGTTAAAGCCCAGACAGGTGGTTAGCTGACCTGCCCCGGGTCCAATGCAAGCAAGGTGACTCAAGAACCCCGACGCGCGGGGATCTCTGGGCGGCTCAGCGGTTGGGCGCCTGCCTTCGGCCCAGGGCGTGATCCTGCAGTCCCGGGATCGAGTCCCACATCAGGCTCCCTGCATGGAGCCTGCTTCTCCCTCTGCCTGTGTCTCTGCCTCTCTCTCTCTTTCTCTCTGTGTCTCTCATGAATAAATGAATAAAATCTTTAAAAAAAAAAAAAAAAGAACCTGATGCCCTCCCCTCTAAAAGGTGAGTCTGCTACAAACATTGCAGCCAGTAGGCCGCAGTAAGACCTTCTAGCACGTTCCGGAGTGAAACCAAATGATCCGGGGGCCACGTACCGCAGTAAATATAACAGACATCCTTTCCCAGAAGGGCACATAGGCTTCCATCGTTTGCATCAGAGGAGAAACAGGGTCAAAAGTCCCCGCCACTATGAGGACGACGCAGGCACATGGCCACCAGCAGCCCACACATCACCTTTCCGTTTGTACCATGAACTGCAAAAGCAATCAATTGCTCCGGTGGCCCTCAGCCACTGCACGAAAGAATCCTGACATGAAGCCGGTTGACAGCCAAGGCAACAGGCTCCCAAAAGACAGGGGCTTGCCCCAGATCATAACCCGCAACGGGCAGAGCCAGGACCCACGTCTCAGGCCCCAGGGCCACCTCCGTGTTTCTAGCAAACCACGCTTCCCTGAGCAGAATCCAGCCTGCAGGCCGTGTTCTCACGTCTGTGTGTGCGCTCCAGGGAGCCCCTCACGTCTGTGTGTGCGCTCCAGGGAGCGCCGGCATCTTCACCAAGACAAACAGGCCCCCGCAAGGTGTGGGATGACTCGTGAGTGTGTCCGTGTGAATGCTTACATCCCCTCCCCCGGGTGGGACCCCCAGTCTTGGGATCCACCCGGCACGGAGGAGGTTCTCAGAACTGCGGCCTACAGTAGAGAAACTTGAAGGGAGTAAGGAGACAAGGGACTTTGCTTTGGCAGACACAGTCTAAAACGGGGGAGGGAGAGCCAAGCTCCCCAGCATCAGCCCACTGTTGAGCTATCAACACTGGATCTGTTTGGCAGAATGAACATAGCCTCGGTTACACTCAGCTTCGGGGGTCCAGGGTTACATGGCCTGTGGGATCTGCACACCCCACGGAGGACACGCCTCACATCGCTGGTGACTTATATCCTCATGTGTACATCATACGACACGACACTGTCAGCGACCTTCTGTTCACTGATTGATTTTGTCAAGTTGTGTTTATTTAAGGACTCTCTCTACCCCCACATGGGGCTCAAACCACGGCCCCGACATCAAGAGTCACATGCTCTCCTCTGACCCAGCCAGCCAGGCACCCAGGTCATCAATCTTTTAAGACAACGAAAAGAAGTTTTGCTTTTGGGGTGTTTCAACTGTGCAGCTCTTCCCCAAGACAAGGACGGCGATGGCAAAACAGTGCATGTGCTTCCGCAGCACTTCTGTGCCCCCCGGGTGGCAGCTCGCTGGGGGGCAGTCCTGGGCCGCAAGCTTGCTCCAACCGCCGGCCAGCGTGGCCACCCTGCTCGAGAAGCTTCCTGCAGGCCTGGGGCGCTCAGAAAGGCCGGCACCACCATCTGCACTCAGAGGGGGCGGGCGAGGAAGGCAGACTCTGCTTGGGCACAGAGGTGCTCGGATCCTGGGCCACCGCCTGGTGACGGGAAAGCAGTTACCCGATGCTGGAAAGCGAAGGCGATCAGAACCTAGCTGAGACCAGTCTGGGGCTCTATATAGGGAGTTTTTGTTTGTTTGGGGATTTTTTTTTTTAAGATTATATTTATTTCTTTGACAGAGAGAGCACACAAGCAGAGGGAGCATCAGAGGGAGAGGGAGAAGGAGAAGGAGGCCCCCCCCATGAGCAACAAGCCCAACATGGGGCTCGATCCCAGGACACTGAGATCCTCACCTGAGCCGAAGGCAGATGCTTCCCCGATGGAGCCACCCTGGTGCCCTCGTGTAGGTATTTTAAATTAAAGAAAGATCCTTAGATGCTAAAATATCTTTCACAGTGCCCTGCTGCTCGGGCACTGGCCAGGACAGAGCACGCACATGCACGAGGCATTCGGGGCGATGGCAGCTGGTCCTCCCCATCCTACATTCCTTCCCCAAGTGTGCTGGATGAACCTCAATGACCCCAGAGCCACTCATGCTGCTCCCAGCCGGAGGAGACCAACGTGTAGACTCACAGGGACAGGCTCCCCTGCCCACTGACTTCCGGTCTGCTGCCACCAAGAGGCGGCACGGGTAAGAGAAGTGAAGGGTGGAAGGAGGATGACAGCGGGATTTACTCCCCTGGCTCTAGGGAGTTACTTGGCTGCATCACGCCAGCGAAGGCCGTGCCCCTACCGAGGGCCTGTCACCCCAGCTCCTCTCTTGTCGGAGTCCAGACACCGGCCCCTTTCCTTCCTGCCTTCCGAACCAGGGGTGAGGGCAGCTCCCTAGAGGAGCCAGCCATCGGCCCTGCCTTGGGGGTGGCTGGGGTGGGCATGCACTACCCTCACCGGTTCCCAGTACCCCTGGGTCCAGCGCTGCAAATACCGGGTCCAGTATTTGCCTTTAGCAAATACTCCTCTGTTGCTTCGGCCAGAGTGTGCCAAGTGTCTCCTGCCGGGACAACGACTTGGCAAAATGAAAACCAAATCGATCACCCTAGAATTTCACTCTTGGAATCTACGTGCCACAACACGCGCAGAGTAATAACCCCCTGTAATTTCTCCAAATCACAGAGGATAGCCGGGGAGGAGGGTGGAGAAAATACCACCACCACTTCCCTGGGAACGTACTGCGTGCTGTACACCCTGAGAGACCAGAATTCGTCTTCCTAAAAAGTAGAATAAGCATCCAAATGGGAAAACGCGATCCTGGCGTCCAAAAAGTGTGCAGTTTCTAAAACTATTCTCTGCAGACTTCCTTTAAAAGTGCATCATCAGTGACGACTATTGTGTTTCCGTCACATCAACTGTGCATCCCAATTACAAACAGGACAACAGCGTGGATAAAGTTTCCAGTTTTAGAACAGCCGGGCGAAACTACATCTTACCTAAGACACTTCAGGGTGCGCGACAACCACGGGGGATGAATTCAATTATTATGACAATAACACTGAATCAAAATTTCTAAGAATTTAAGACCTAGCATCCCGAAGACTCTCAGTGTTTCATACCAGGTCAGGGTGACCTGCAGGAAATTAGAAACATAAACTGAAGTTTCAAATCTAAAAACTATGAGATGTCTCATGGGGAGGGGGGGTGGTGAGGGGATGGCCAGCAAACCTAAAAGATGTAATGAGGGGGGAAAAAAAACCCACTGATAACAAGCACTGACATTCTTTCACCGCTGAGGGATCATCAATATCTACAACGTTGAAAATGAAACAGAAAAGGGATTTTAACAAATTAAATGTGAACCATGTGTGACCAATATAGGTTTTTTAAAAAACAGCGAAGTGTGTTTCACCCAGGGATCTGAGAGGAACACGTCTACAGGACTTCATCTCAAGCCAAATAATCATGTGGAAGCTCCTGGTGGCGTTACCACGGACCTGGGTTCCAGCAGCAGGGTGCTCTTTACTTTCCCAGGCCTCAGCCTGTTGCTACAGGTCCCAGAGTTGCAGCACTTTCGAAATTTTGCAACACGTATGAGGCAGGGAGCAGGTAAACAGTGTCTTTTTCTTGGGAAACCGGGAGGGGATCCAGGTACAACAGCCTCAGGCTTCACCTGGTAGCTCTTCCTGCACATAGTGTGCAGCCAAGGGACGAGTTTACATTTATTGGTGAGGTTATCTGATTAATATCTAGTCATTTGCAACCACGACAAAGGTAGGGGCTATTCCCATCTTTGCTCATGACCTGGTGCTGACACCAACACGGGTACCCAAGAAACACATCCTCTCCTCATGCATGCCACACCTGCGATGGTACGATGGAGAGCGAAGAAGCATGAGGCTTCGCTGTGTATGTTTTTTCATAGAACACTGACTTGGGAACTAAAACATGTTTTACTATTCAAAGGAAAAAGTCAAGCAAAGGGAGAACAATACCAGTGAAAATCATGAGCTGTGACAATTTGTCCTTGGAACAGCTAAAAATTAAAAACACCGATGATACCAAGCGCGGGTCCAGATGTGAAGCTGCCGCAGTGTGGCAGATTGTGGGGACAGGTGCAAATGAGCCAAACACTTCAGAAAATAGTTGGGCCATTTTCATATAGAATTACATATACCCTTATCATGGGATCCTACCATGCCAGGCCTAGATGCTTACCCAAAAGAAATGAATTCCTATATCCACACAGAGACTTGTCCAAGAACGTTCAAAGAGGCTTTATTCATAATACCTTAAAAAATGCAAATTATCCAAAACCCACCGGTCACTGACTGGATAAACAAACTCTCTCTCTCCATAAAATGGAATACTACTTGGCAATCAAAAAGGAATGAATTACTGATACACACAACATTGATGATTCTCAAAAACATTACACTGAGTGAAAGAAGTCAGAAACAAAACTATACTCTTCTATGATTTTGTTACTAGGGAATTCTAGAAAAGGTAAACCTGAGAAAATACCTCAGTGGTTGCCTGAGGATTCGAGTGAAGAGAGAGAAGATGGATTCAAAGGGGCACAGGGAAACCGTGGTGATGAAGATGCCCTGGGGGCCGCTGCAGTAGCTGGTTACAGAAAGGTACACATATTAGTGCACACTTTGGATGGGTGCGGCTTATTATAAATTAAATTGTGCCTCAATCAAGTTGATTTCTTAGGAAAAAGCAAACTATAAATTTTAAAAATGCAAACAGAAGGGGTGCCTGGGTGGTAGCTCAGTGGGTTAAGTGTCTGGCTTTGGCTCAGGTCGTGATCCCCGAGGGATCAAGCTCAAGGTGGGCTCCTTACTTGTGCTCCCTCTCTCTCTCTCTCTCAAATAAATAAATAAAAAGAATTTCAAAAATTTAAAAAGCAAACAAAACAACCTAACTGGAAGAATAAATTGGCAACATAGCTTTACAGGGAAAAGGATTCTGTCACATGGCTTCTGAACGCAATACCAGCTGTCCATTCTAGTGGAATGTACACTAAAGACAAAAGGAAAGAGGGGGAAATACTATATTTCGATCTGACTTATTATATTAATAGTAACAGTATAATTTTGAAGTTATCTTATGTATCTTGCAGAATAGAGCAAAAGGTGAACAGTGTTACTAGAATTCACAGCATTGGAAGCCAAGCAAAGACCTACAAAAACAAAATCACAGACTTTAAGAAACCCCAAGTTCTAAGTTGATGTGACTTGGAAACATCAATGACCTTGTTATTCTGTTTTCTCTTAGTTCTGTCCACTGAAAGCCCTGAAGATAATTAACACCCCAGCCACAATGAACACACACCAGCATCCAGATTCGGCTTCTCAATACCATTCACCTCTAAAAGGAATCAGAGCTTTTTGGAGAAATGGATGAATCCGTGGCTAGAAATGAAAAATAGAAGCTAAACCTAGGACGCCTCTGTGCAAGAGAAAGCAAGAAGTCCTCAGAGACTAAAGGGGACATAGACAAAGGACAGGAAAGGCAGCCTAAAGGGGCCTTACTGGCCAAGTCTGGGATAATTTGAGCATCAAAACAATGACCGCCATTGATTATAAAACACTGAATAAAAACCTGAGTCCACAAGGATATTCACAGAGATTTACTTGCCACCATTAGAGGCGATTATACACCAATCCTTTTCTCTGCGAATCGGCCCTACAGTTCCTTTTTAAGAACTGTAATGCCAACTAATGACAGAATTAGAAAAATCACCATTTTGCAACCCCCCAGAGAAATGATTCAGGCAAGAATCATCAATGGATATGCACACGGTGCCAAATTATCTCCCCCTAGCTTACAGGTTAATCACAAAGGGAAAACCATACCCTGCAGTGGAGAGATGAGGCATCACCACCTTAGGCCAGGGTTCGAACTTAGCATCACCCACAACAGGACAACCTGGTAGTTCGGGCGGCCTAGGAAGCACCCAGCACCACCTGGCAACTGTTTCAACGAGCTTGAACCTAAACAAGCAGTTGGATTTGACTTCCAGGGATACAGGGCCAAGCTGAACAACATCACAAGGAAAGACTCAGCCAAGTTCAAGATGTGAGCCTCCCCTAAAACAACAGGCCTTGATCTTTTCAAAAAAAAGGGGCTTTGGAGGCTGGTAGGATCATTCCAGACTGTAAAGACAACAGAGATATTAAAAATCCAGTTGCAATGCCTGTACCTTCGCTACATCTTGGTTTTAAAAAGCCACAAAGTTATAAAAAAGAAAAAACACTTTGGGGTACAATTGGAGAATCTGAATACAGACTAACTAGATGCTGTGGGGAATTATTTTAGATTTTCTTAGGCGTGGTAACGTGCTGCGCTTATACAGGAGAGAATGTCTTTGTTCCCAAGAGATTCACGCTGATGGTTTAAAGGGTAAAGCGCCGTGATGCCTACAACTTTCTCTTAATGGGGTCTCATGATTTTTACATAAAGACGAACTTAACATGGTAATGACGACTGATTCTAGGTAGTGGGGTAGATAGGTAGTCTCTGTACTATTCTTGCATCTTTTCTGTATATTTGAGTTTTTCCATCAGAAAAATATGAGAAGAGGGGGAAGCAGCAGTGGTGACAGTCCTGCCGTTTGTAAAGTCGGTTATCCTGGGCAGAGCCAGTACCTCACCCATCTGCACCAGGTGTATTGAGCTGAACGGTGCCCTCATCTCAGTACCCTCAGAATGTGATGATATTTGGGAAACAGGGTCTCTAAAGAGGCAATTAAGCTAAAACGAGGCCATGAGGCTGGGCTCTGATATCCTAGAGAGGAGATTGGGACCCAGGTACCCACAGAGGGAAGACCATGTGAAGACACAAGGTGGCCACCTACCAGCCAAGGAGAGAAGCCTCTGAAGAAACCAGCCCAGCAGACACCTTTATCTCACATTTCTAGCCTCTAGAACTGTGCAAAAATACATTTGTTTCGTAAGGCCCCCCCTGCCACCGCCCCAGTCTATGATGCTTGTTATGCCAGCCCTAGCAAACTCATCTAATAGGGAGGATTTCCAGGAGAAGGACAAAGACTGTTCCTCTAATGTGCACAGAGGAACAGCCCGGCTTCTTTGTGCGTATTACCCATTTACTGACGGAGAAGACCATGAGCTCCCAGGATACCGCATCTGTGTGTGTGAGTGTGTGTGTGCGCGCACGCACGTGCGTGGGGGGGGGGGTTGGAGTGAAGACAGCTATTTGGGATGACTTAACGTCTGCTACATCAGCTGGGGAATACCCAGACATCCTGCCTCTCAGGTTCTCTTACACTCACAGGACGTCTCCCAGAGCCAGCGCTGTCTGGGGACCTCCTGGTAGCCTGGGTTTACCTCCGCAGAGACACTGAAAAGGCACACGTCTGTCTGCTGCCAAGGAATCAGACATCAAGCAGAAATGTGTCGAGGACATTAAAATCATCTCTCCTTGAAACAGAAGAAACCTTCTCATGTTTTGTCATCAGGGTTCTTACTGATTAAAAAGCGGGAGGGCGTTTAAGCATGAAATTAATGGTATGCAATTTTTAGCCTTTTTGGAAACCCCCACCCCCACCCCACCCCCAAAAAAAGCAAAGGCAAAACTGGTAGGAAAGGCAAGAGAATGAGGTCTCCTCAAATCTCTTTTGCCTCCATTACCTGAATCGTGCCTGGGGTTATGAGGACAAAAGGTCAGTTCTGGAATCTTGGGGTGTGGGAGCTGGAAAGGGCCTTAAATCTCCTGGTGGGCTTTCCTCACTCACCTAAACTCCAAAGGGCAGAGCCCACTGAGAGCACACAGCTGGTGGCCTGACCCCGGGCTCCTTGCCACAGCTACGCAGGCCTCTCCCCACCCTGCCCGTCACTTGGGGGCCTTCCCTAGCTGTGCTGGAACCCCATCCCACGGCCAGAACTCCGACTCTTCCCTGGGAGACAGCAGTGAGGACGGGAAAAGATTTTGCTGGCCACTACCCACAGTTTCTCAACCTTGGTTGGCCCTATCAGCACCTGGGGCATCCAGGGCAGGGTGCTCCTCTGTTGTGGGAGCCATTCTGTGTGTTGCAGAAGTTTAGCAGCATCTCTAGGCTCCAACCACTAGATAACCAGTAGGACCCCTCACCCAAGTGGTGACAACCATATCTGCAGACATTGCCACGTGTCTCCCGGTGGGGAGAACGAGGGGGGTGGAGGGAGATGACAAAAATCACCTCCAGTTAAGAACTACTGCCCTGAAGCAGGATAAACTACTAAGTTCTGACAGGTGGATCTCTAACTCCAAGCCCAATTTGAATGCAGGACAGCCCCGCACACATCACTGTCTTTACCCCCACACTTAGTCTGCACCCCGTAAAAACCCTGCCCACAAGCCAGGTGATCCCGGCTCCCCAGGCAGTGCTGAGGCCACGCGCTGGGTGCCTTGGTCCCCCTTCCTACCAAAAGCTGCAATAGTGACCCGCTGGCCCCATGAGGTCGGACAGTCCTGGGAGCCACCTCAGAACTGCCTGCAAAGACGCTCATCCACGGCGACTAAACACAAACCAGGCCCAAAACTCTCGATGCAACCCCCAAATCAAGCTCAGGGACCACAGGAGGAAAGCCCTCTTCTGGAAGGATCCTTGCAAAGACCGCAACAAGGTAACTCAACTGCATCTGCAAACATTACCGATAAACAGCCCAACAATTCTCTACCCTGGACTAGTTACTCCCCCTGTTCCTGAAGCGACTCACAGGGGGATTAGGGCTCAGAGGAGGCCTCGCCTGCAAAACCCCACGGATTACAGGTTTGTTCTTAATTTTCATAAAGCCTTCCCACATCTGGTGGTGAGAACAGCCCCTCCCCACCTGCTAATGGGAGCTACACCCCTGACTCCCCGGTTACGCCGAGCTTGCCCCCAAGGCCAGGCGGCCCAGTGCCCACAGTCCAGGGAGGGCTTTGCCACGTCTGCTTAAATGACAGTGAAGCTGCAAAGTGCGTGGTGCCTCCTGCTTGCAGGCAGGCTTACACCCGACCCCTGCTCCCCCCTGCTGCCATCAGAGCCCATGGAGTCCACCCCTAGGAGGGCGGCCCACCCCAACCAAGCCCCCAGCCTCTCCTGGGTGCTGACCCCCCACTCCGCTCCCTGCCGCCAGGCACTCCCTGCCCCAAACCCCCCGTCACAGTCTCCAGTCTCCCCACTCCCATTTTCCACAGCCCCCAAAGGATATGCATGGCACCCTACCTTCCAGGCCTGAGACACGCGCTGCACGGTCTTTACCGGCCCAGCATCCCAGCCTCCCCGCAGGGCCTGCCCCTTCCCTGTGCCTCAGGTTCCCCTAACTCACCTCTGTGCACCCCTGAGGTTGCTTAGGTTATGGTCCCCCCCTCACACACACACACACACCCTATGAAGTAGGCTGGGAGGATGTGGGAGTCTAGATCTTTGTTTCCCTGTCTGTGCAATGGGACAACAAACACCCACTTTGTTTTTTGGGTGTTTTTTTTTAAAGATCATATTTATTTATTCATGAGACCTAGGGAGAGGCAGTGACACAGGCAGAGAGAGAAACAGACTCTCTGCAGGGAGCCCGACGTGGGACTTGATCCCTGGACCCCAGGATCACGACCTGAGCCGAAGGGAGACGCTCAACTGCTGAGCCACGCACCCAGGTACCCCCAATCACTCACTCTGCAGAGTGCTGAGGTCACGCAGCAACACAAGAAAACCCTTGACAAAGAGGAGCTAGTGTCTGAAGCAGGAAGAAGACAGATGTCAGCTCGGAGGCTGCACTGAGCCGGACGTGCAAGAGGGACAGTGCCAGTCAGTCCCCCTGCCCAGAGGGACGGACTCCCGCGGGGGGCAGCCCCAGGCCAACATTGTTCCCTAGTGCTCAGAACACTTGAGTAGTTTTGTGTTTTCAACCCCCGTTCTTTTTCTTTTTTTTTTTTTTCCCTGTCTTTTTCTTTTTTGGCTAGAGTCAGTACCATCTGTGAATTATACAGCAGAGGCCAGGTTTTCGATAATTTGAATAAGACCTCAGGGAGTCTGAACTAAACATATGTCCCACAAAAATATAAAGTAATTCATAGGCTTTCATCTATTAATTGGGAAAAGGGGCTTTTTATCAATGTCTAAATTTTTATGAACAGTCAAAGAAACGTCTGGTTCTTTCCACCACAGGCAACAGGGCAAAAAGACGTCTTCCAAAGTTGTTGGCCTCCTCCCCTAGATAGAGGCGAGGAGGGGCATATTAGCAATCAGAGAGAGTAAAGGCAACAGACGGTTTTTAAATAAAAATAAGAGGTGGGGCACTTGGGTGGCTCAGTTGGTTAAGCAGTTAAGCATCTGACTCCTGATTTGGGCTTAGGTCATGATCTCAGGATCCTGGGACTGAGCCCAGCCTTGGGCTCTGCACTCAGCAGGGAGTCTGCTTCTCCATCTCCCTCTGTTCCTCCCTTACCTCCACCCCCACACGTGCTCCAAATTTAAAATAAATAAAATCTTAAAAAAAAAAAAAAAAAAGGAAAAAGGAAAAAAAGGAGGTGAGTGTATTGGTTTTTCAGAGCTGTCGTAACAAATACCACAAACTTGGTAGAAACAGGCCAGAATGCTGAAATCAAGGGGCCACCAGGACTGTGCTCCCTCTGAACGCTCCAGGGAACAGCCCTCCTTGTCTCCTTCCAGGTCTGGGTGATCCTGGGAGCTCCTGGCCTGCAGCTGCTCCGGTCCCATCCCTGCCTCATCGTCACACAGTGCTCCTCCTCCCTGGATGTCTGTGTCCTCTCCACTTACACAAGTTATTGAATTTAGAGCCCACCCGAACCCAGTACAATGTCATTTTAACTACTCACATCTGCAAATAACTTATTTCCAAAGGAGGTCACCTTCTGAGATTCCAGGAGCAAATGAACTCTGGGAGAATATACCATATATCCCGTTACCATGATGACAGAGGAAGATTGGAGAATTTTCTAGAATCATCAGAGCTAAAAAGAACATCAAAGATCCCACAGATGGTAAATGGGCTTCTTCTCTGATACCAACCCCAAAGAACTGGTGGTCTGGTGATGGCCTCCAGAAGTGACGCTCAGAGATGGAGCCCCGACCCTGCATCTGCTTGCCCCTGCGGCCCCTGAGGGATGCCCACCATGCCCACCGTGGGGGTGGAATATGGGACTGATGATGAACTCCACGTCTCTGTTCTCCCTGAACTGATTCAACACCCTCAACTTTGCAGAGGCAGAAACTGAGCCCATGGAATGTGTGAGTCACATCTTAGTGGAAGAAGCAGGACGAGAGGCAGTCACAACAGTGAGAGATACAAGTTCCCTGCATTACAGACGAGCTAGGTGCTCTGGGCAAACACTGGAAATCAGCGGATGGTCTTCACTGGCAGAAACTGGTTTCACCTACTTAATAAAGTGTTTTACTAATGTAGGTCAGTAAACTTCCTTCCTTCAACAAACATCAGTGTGTGATTCTCACAACACCAGAAATGAGTCCTAAGAATACCTAGTTTAGTTGTAAGAGACCATATAAAGGAATATGGAGGTACCCTTCCCCCCCCCCCCAAAAAAAAAAAACCAGCGCCCATAGTATTATGGTTCCACCGAGGGAAGAGAGACTCAGCCCAGGCTGGGCAGAGAACATCACAGAAGACTTATTGGAGGAGGAGATCCCAAAGTTGAAAGGATGAACAGGAGTCATCCAGGGATTAGAGAAGAATAAGGCCCTAACTAAGAGCATGAGCGAAAGCCAGGATCAAACTTCATTAACCTTCTTAAACCAGTGCTCTGTTGTAAACTATGTGGTTTTATGTCCTTTGGAGAAAGGGCCCCACAACATGGTCTTTCTTGAAACGTGGCACCTGAGGTCTGCATGACTCTCCTAAATTGGCATTTTACCAGAAGCAGAATGATAAAACCAGCTGAGTTTCCATTTTTGCCTTGGCTGTCAGGGTACTCGACTGCAGCACATATAATCAGCTTAAGAATCTGGAATAATTGCTTTGCCCTCTCTCCACAGAGTAGGTCTATTTTGTACTTTTACACATTCAGCCTTACTGTAACACGTCTTACGTACCTTATGTTAACCTTATTAAAGGGAAGTGGGATATGAATTATAAGGATGCTGGTAATGAATATGTGCCCCTGTCTATGTAGACATGGACCTGGAAATCTAAAAGCTATCACCCATCATCCCCTAACCTTACATCAGACTCCACACGGCTAATCTTCTTCAAAAACCCAAACATACCACCCTCGCAGACTCACTTTACTCACTGAGAGAATAAAATGGAAGGGTCTGAGTTACAAAGGTTGAACGTCCAACCACCGAAGACCTCATTCTCCTTTACCTTCCGCAGCCCAGCAACCTCCTGGGCAGGCTTCTCCACCTCAACTGGCCCCATTGCCAGCAGACACTCAGGGGACCCACTCTGGGGACCCACTCTGGGGACCTGGGGTCGGGGCTGGTAATTTCACTCTTTGCCCAGATGTAGGCAATACAACTGTCTGGGGACAGTGAGCCAGCCAGAAATTATTTTTTAATTGCTTGCTGCACACGGAGCACTTGCTAAGTGCCACTGGAGATAAAGCACAAGGCACCGCCTTGGACATCAAGGGATTCATCATCTGGGGCCTAGAGACACAGGGCCTGCCCCCAGGGTCCTCATACTGCACAACTCCAGAAGGTGCCATTTCAGAGGCTCCAGCTTTAGGCCGCCGTCCCAATGCTGGCTCTGCGAGACCATGGAGCCTGACCACCAAGCTACTGAACCAACCTCCTCAGTGGTTATGAGAATCGAGACATAAGACATGTGAGGTCAGGGACACCTGGGGGGCTCAGTGGTTGAGCGTCTGCCTTTGGCTCAGGTAGTGATCCTGGGGTCCTGGGATCAAGTCCCACACTGGGCTCCCCGCAAGAAGCCTGCTTCTCCCTGCCTGTGTCTCTGCTTCTCTCTGTGTGTCTCTCATGAATAAATAAAATCTTAAAAAAAAAAAAAAAAAAAGACATGTGAGGTTAAACTAAAAAGTACCTAACACATAGTATGTGCTCAATTAACATCAGTTCAACAAATCGTTATCCAATCAGAGCAAAACCCAACCATATTAGGTAGCTCCAACTGCTTTCACGAAACACCACAGTAGGGATGGCTTAAACAACAGAAATTTCTTTCTTATAGTCTGGAGGCTACAAGATCAAGAGCGAAGGGCTACCTGATTGAGTCCTGGGGACACCTTTCTTCCCAGCTTACAGACAGCCACCTTCTTGCTGTGTCCTTGAGTGTCCTTTCTTGGTGTTTCTGTGTCCAGAGGGCTCTCTCTCTCTTCCTCTCCTTATGAAGCCATCAATCCTACAGGATCACACCCTGATGGCCTCATTTAACCTTCATGACTTTCTAAAAACTCTATCCCCAAATACAGTCACATCAGGGTTAGGGCTGCAACATATGAATTTTAGGAGAGGGGGGCCCACAAATCAGTCTCCAGCACCGACACGGGGAAATGATCACCAGGATAATGTTCACTGAATGTCTACTATATTCCGGGAGCTGTGCCATCATTGTAGCATTTCATCTTTCAACCACCACGTGAGCAAGGCATTATTCTTCTCCCATCACCGATGAGGACACGAAGCTCATTAACAGTAATTAACTCGCTGAAGGACACACAGCCAGCAAATGGTCAAAGACTCATCCCCAGGTTTCTGATTCCAACCTCCACGCTCCTAAAAATCATCCGCACTGCTCCTGATTTCATCAGATGACAGACTCTGCTATAAAGTTTATTATAAACTGCATAGACAGACTATAAATGCCAAGGGCCAAAGGGAGATTAATAAAATGAGGAGGAGATGCCAGGAAGGAGATGGGATTTAAACAGAGTCCTCAGCAAAGAGCCAGGTCAGGGGATTCAGATGGCGGGGGGGGGGGGGGGGGGGGGGGGGGGGTGTGCAGGTAAAGATAGCATGAGCAGTAGACCATGCCTGGTGGGTCTCGTAGAGCAAGGCAGGGATCCGCCTGTCTCCAGCGGTGGGCATGCACAGGGAACAACGTGACATAAGGATACTAGAGGATGAACACAGACTCTAAAACGTCTAGAACATCAGGGAGGAGATGGGAACTTACTTCCATGGGGGCAGCGCCCCATAAGGAACCCCCTTGAGCAGGAGATACAGTGGTGACAGTGCTTGGGGTACAGAAGACAGAGCCTGGAGGCAAGAAATGGGGCGCTTACAGTTCAGGGGTGGAACGGGTGGGGCCACAAGCAGGTGTACATGGAGGGGTGTGTGGTGTAGACAGCCAGCTGCTGGGCTCTGCTCTTCATGAGTGCTCCATAAACCGGGGGCCGAGGAGATGAGAAATCAAAGATAACCACCCAGTTCAGATCTCAGAGAGCGGGAGATCTTCAGGAGCCCCCTGTGCAAGGCACTGCCTGACATTTTGAGGGGGAGACAGGTGGTAAACAAGCAACAAATGAATGTATAAACACACTTTGGGCTAAGTGCTCCTGGGGGAGAAGTGCAGAAGGAGCCCAGCAGGAGGGCTTAAGGAGGACCCCTCTCGGAAGAGGTGTCCCTAAAGCAAGATGCAGATGATGAGAAGGAGCCAGTGGGCAAGAAAAAGGAAAATCAGAAACTCGGTGCCTGAAGCCGACAGCAAAGGCTTTGGGGGGTGAGGGGTGCAGCCACAAGATGTGATAAAGCTGGATGCATTCCAGGCAGGACGGAACAGGGCTCTAAGGGCCACTCACCAGTGCTCACCAGTCCAAGCAGAGCAGTGGCCCAGGACCGCTCGGCCACTCCAAGCAGCATTCACAGAGGGAGCCTGGGGAAACCGGGCGGGGGGCGGGGGGAGTCCAACGTCAGGTGATCCAAAAACAGAAAATCCTGGGAACCTAGACATCCGAGGCAGTGGGGAGGGGACCCAGCAAACACCAGGAGACTGCTGACCTCCTGGTCAGCCTGCTGTCATGAAACATGCATCTGGAAAGGCCCCAGTGGGTAGAAGTGCAGCCCGAGGGGACGCCTGGGCAGATCTCTCTGGGCTTTCACAGCCATACTTTCTCCCCTGTTGGGCGATGCTTTCCTGAAAATGGACTTTGCAAGTAAAACGTACGAAAGTCAAAAACGTAGCTTACAACCTCCACCTCACTCGTATGAAGCTGGTCCTTCTTGGCAGTGCTCAGCACAAACGCAAGCAAAGCAGCTCCTGAATACCTCACCTTCTGGACTCAAGCATCCACGATTCATTTGTTCGTGAGCAGTGTTGCACACGAGCCCTTACTTTTGCTTCTTTCCCTTGACGGCAGACCCCCCCCCGCCAAGCCCCCCCAACCATTAACCCAAAGGGTTCATAGCCAAAGGGTTCAGCTTCTGTAGAAACTGATGTATTAGCTGGCAGGCCAGTGGGATGGCTAAAAGCATCTGCTTGTTGATGACGTGTAGAAAGCCAGCTTCAGCAGACAGAGGGTGGTCTGCGGGCGTCCAGACAGGTCAGCAGGCTCCCTCCACCCCCCACCGTGGAAGCATCACAGAAATGACCCAGGCCGTTGCTTATGGCTGCAGAAGAGGCTCGTGCCCTTTGTCCCAAGGCAGAGGGTTGACCTAAGGAATAATAAGCTTCTTTTCAACTACACAATTTTATGAAACAAAGACTTTTCTTTTTTTTCCAGTTTTGTCAACCATCAAAAATCCTGCACTGGGAATGTTTTCAGCCATATGCCTCAACAGCAATATATATGTTTTAAAAGTAAGGAAAACTGTTACTTTAAGAAAATGATAAAGCCATGAAATCCACTAATATATTTTTCAATCAGAAGACTATGTTCAGGGATTTTCTCTAAGCTGCTTTTTTTTTTTTTTTTTAAGAGGAAATCCCAACCCACAGAGCAGACAATTTGCTTTTTCTTCAAACTGACAAGTGGTATCACTTTTGTATTGGATGCTAGAGAATTCTTATTATGGAATGTGCCTTTATTCCGGGGGGGGGGGGGGTGTAGAGGGAAGCCAGAAAATAAAATAAAAGGTATTAAAGAAAATAAAAATGGTGCAAGGAAGCTCCAAAGTAATTGAATTCACTCTATGACCCAAATCTCCAGAAAGCCTTTTGAAGTCCCTGCCAACCCCTGGCAATGCTGTGGGGGACGCCACTGCTGAAGCCTTCACGGATGTGAGGGGACCTTTTTCTCTCTGAGGCCGAGTCCATACTTAACACTCAGTCCCACTCCTCAAGAGTCCCTGCCCTCGTCAGTCACCCAGGAAAGAAGGTCACTGACAAAAGAAAAGAAGCTCAAAGCTTCTAGATGGATGAGCTGATGAAGCTGTGGGTAGAAGGTGGCTTTCCAGAAAGTTCTCTTTCCAGCTGCTGGACTGCAGAGTGGAGCCAGCCCACCCCAAGTCAGAGATGAAGTGGACTGGCGTGAGAGGACGGCACATACTTACTTGTATTTGGTCTCCTGGGACCAATTATGAAGGGTGAGACATTTGGAAGAGAGACTCACCTTGACCTCCAAGAATTAGTCTGACCTGCTCATCACCAGCACTGGACTGACTGACCTCAGCTCTCGAGGGCGGCAGGCAGGACGCCCTCCTTAAAAAGCAGCCAGGTTCAAGGGCACGACTGTTGCTCAGAAATAAAATGTTGGTACACTGGGCAGATTGAAGACGCTCGACAAAAGTGCCTTCAGATGCCTGGTAAAACTGAGGTCACGCAAACACTGAATCGTTGGGAACAAAGTAGCCAATACATTAAATAATTCTAAAGGGATTCTGACTCAGAGTTAGTCAGTCCCTCCGCTTCTGCACCAAGAACTCAACTGACGCGAGCATCCACAGTTGTGCAAACAGAGTCCCGTGATTTCGAGTTTCAAGCAAAAGGATTTGGGGTTGAAGAATATATTAACACAAACAGGAGTCCCCATGAACGTCCAAGGCCCTGAGTAAGAAACATTGAGCAGGTGTAGCAGCACCTAGTTGTACCAGTTCACATGGAGCACCCACCCCACCACCCTACAGGTTCAATGCATCGAACACCCTGCGTGGACATGGGGGTAAAGCGAGTGGGTCCCTGAGACAGGTGCCTGGGTGCAGAAGGCAGCCCGGGGTGGGGGCTTTAGTGTCTGAGGACCAGGAGGGGGGGCCCCAAGCCAGGCTCATAAATACCTCAACCCAAAGTAGGGAGCAGTGAGCCATGAGCGCCAGTGCTATAGGAAGAGTGCCTTCTGAATGATACATTGGGTTTTGAGAGGGTGGAATGAAGTATCATGAGTTTAAGACAGGAGGACATAGGGCACTTGGCTGCTGCAGCTAGAGGAGCAGGAGACTCTTGACCTCCGGGGTCATGGGTTCCAGCCCCATGCTGGGTGTAGAGATGGCTTAAATAAGAAAATAAAGACTTTAAAAATAGTAATAAGATAAAATAGGAGGATCTGCTTTAAGACTTTCAAATAAAGCTAGAAAAGAAAGCTAAGCCTTCCTCTGCTCCATCATCCCATACCACCTCCACCTGACAGAAACGGTGCAAAGGGATTTTTTTTTTTTTAATAGAAGGCATTCACTTACAAGGAAAGGGGTCCACTGTCACTTAGCTATAAATCACTTCTGATAAAGAGAAGCAAGTTCAAGGGCATGACCAATATGTTACCACCCCAGAATAATGGGTCCCATTTGGGACCTGTGGCCTGTGCCCCTGTGCTCTTTGCCTGCAGTGTGCACAGCAAATACAACCAACACCCTATAAATCCTCCCCACTCTGTCGAAAAGATCTGTGCTCCCCTCACTTACCATCTAAATTGGAAAACACTTGCCCCCGAAGGTGGCTGCTTCTTGAATGTGAGCAAGGCTTCAAATGTACTTGAAAAGGCAATTGTCAGTGGGAGAAGTTCAAAGCTCTGGAGACATGGTTTCTGGAGCCAAGCTGATCACCAGCCCCCACTGTGTGGCCACACACCTCCCTGGCCTAAGCTCCCTCCTCTGTAAAGGACACAGTCCCACTGCATAATTCCTAGGCACCTATGCCTTTAGCATAGGCAGAAACTCATCACCGGGGGCCCCTGGGTGGCTCAGTCAGTTAGGCATCTGCTTTTAGCTCAGGTCATGATCTCAGGGTCCTGGGATTGAGCCCTGAATCCAACTCCCTGGTTCTGTGGGGAGTCTGCTTCTCCCTCTCCCCACGCCTGCCACTCCCCCTCCTTGTGCTCTCCCTCTCTGTCAAATAAATACAATCTTTAAAAAAAAAAAAAAAGAAGAAAGAAACTCATCACTATTTCTTTTCATTGCTATGTTCACGTCCCAGGGCCACTAAAAAGAAGTGACACTAACTGGGTAGTTTAGAACCAGAGAAATGTATTCTCTCACAGTTCTGGCTTGAAATCCAAAATCCAGGTGTCAGCAGAGCTGGTTCCTTCTGGAAGTTCTGAAAGAGGATGTGTTCCACACCTCTCTCAAGCGTCTGCGGGATGTCAGCAAGCCTTAAGTTTCTTGGCTTGTAGATGGGTCACATCGACCTCCGCTTCCAGCCTCCCTAAATGCAGGCCTGCCTCTCTTCTCTTCTTATAAGGACATCAGTTGTACTAAAATGAAGGCCCAACCTAATCCAGTAATGCCTTCATCTTGACTTGATTGGGTCTGTAAAGACCCTACATCCAAGTAAAGCCACATTCATAGGTACCAAGGATTGGAGCTTTAACATACCTTTTCAGAGAGACAACTCAACCCACAATGCTTGCTTGGACAGGCAAATGCTGGGGGCCATGAGAAATCCAACAAGGACCCCATGTGAGTAAGCTGCCATTTCTGAACGGCTGATCTGAAAACCGTTGTGTGGTCCCCAAAGTACTGAGGGTAAAGCATTGCCCCCCGTCAGCCCCAGCCGGGTGACCACCATGAACACAGCTCCCCACCAAGCCTGGGGGTAAACCTCAACACTGGGCTAAACAAATGGCTCCAAGTGCGTAAGCCAAACATTTTACACGGGGGGGCTACTAACTGGGATTACATTTCATAAAACTCAATCACTGTAAAGAAAATAACCATCTGGCAATAAATCACGCCTGCACAGACAGCAGGCTTGTCCAGGGAGACACAGAAGTGACTCAGTAACAGCAATGGAGAGGGGAGCGCACAGCCCAGAGGTAGCACTTGTCTGGGGCAGGGACCTGGGCACGTAAGACGAGCCCCATCACAAGTGCCCTTAACAGCTTCTGATTTCACTGGGAGTTTATTAAGTGCTTTTTGATAAAGGAGACATCATCATTAAGAGAAATGTACACAGGAAAAATAAAACAGAGAGAGAGAGAGAGAGTGAGTGAGTGAGAGAGAGAGAGAAATGTACAGAGAAAGAGAAAAACCAAAAACCCACCGTGGGCAGGGTAGCCTGACAGATCCAGACAGGTACACGTGTGTCAATGGTGCCAACAAGGCCATGCACACTCTAGAATTCCATTTCCGCAGGAATAGGATGCGTGGAGCAGATGTGCCCTAATCCTGGGGTGCCAGGATCCCTGGAAGGGTGCTCGGAAGAGCAGGGTCCCAACTGCTGGCTGCGACCTGCAGGGACCGACACAGCAGGGCCCAGGGAGACACAAGATCCAACGTAAGCAGCCAGCCAGTGAGTCCCCACTCACGCAGTTGCATACATTTTAATTACGGCGCAAGAACAGGCCTGCAGATCACACACATCCTGGTGCCACTTTCCCAAATGGAAAAGGTCTTCTGCAGAATCAGCAGCATGAGGACGAGGCTCCATCCCGATGCTCCCCCAAAACCGTTCAGAAATCATCAATGTCGCTCTGCAAGCAGCCGCCCAGAGGCCCTGTGCTGCTGGTAGAAATGTTCTTCCCCGTGGCACACCGTGCTGACCCCGGCGATCTACGGCAGATCTGACCCTGTGACTGCTGGTCATCCTAAATGTCAAACAAAAGCATAGACCAGGGAGGATAATCAGAGTCCTCTGGGGCAACTAGTTTGGGAACCATGGATCAAAGCCAGCTCCACTCACACATGAGTTGCTGAATAAACACGCTGAGTAAGCACAGCAGGCTCACGAGAGAAGGCTTACTGAACTGAATGGAGAAATCCGAGATTCAGAGAGATGCAGGCACTTACCCCAGTCACAGGTCAGCGACCAAGTTAGCTCCAGAATCCTGACACCCTCTGCATCTACTTCAGCACCCTGTGCACCTCCCAAGCCTTCTCCCTATTGACCCTCCCTGTATAACGGAAACCTTGCTCATTGATTGATACAAAAACTGGGAGGTGGTCACCCCCTCACCCGCCCTCCCATAGCACCTTGTACAGATGTCATATGCCATGTTGCACGTGCACTTCTTAGACACTCATCTCTCCTACTGGACTGAAATCATCCTCATTTTCCCGATGCCTAGCACAAAGCCTCTTTCTAAGCATGAAATCAACATCTGTTGAATGAACGAGTTATGAGAATGTTTTAGGCACCATACAGGAGTGGTACCATGACCTTATTACTTGTTAATAGTATTTCAGAGAAACAACCCCCCTAGATATAAACTAAGCTATAAGGATGGGGGAAAGCCTTTAACATAAGTCAAGGGGTACCTGGGGTGGTTCAGGGGATTAAGCGTCCGATTCTTGGTGTTGACTCAGGTCATGATCTCAGGGTCGTGGGACAGAGCCCCGTGTCAGGTTCCGTGCTCAGTGGTAAGTCTGCTTTAAGATTCCCTCCTCCTGGGACGGCTGGGTGGCTCAGTGGTTGAGTGTCTGCCTTTGGCTCAGTGTGATCCTGGATTCCTGGGATCAAGTCCTGCATCCGGCTCCTTGCATGAAGCCTGCTTCTCCTCCCTCTGCCTGTGTCTCTGCCTCTCTCTGTGTCTCTCATGAATAAATAAATAAAATCTTTATAAAAAAAAATAATAAGATTCCCTCCTCCTGCCCCTCTCCCCATTCATGCATTCACAAGCTCTCTCTCTCTAAAATAAATAAATCTTTAAAAAAAAAAAAAAAAGGTCAAAAAAACCCCCAGAGATAATAGAGAGTTAATTAGGATAGACACTCAAGTCAAAAAATGTTCCAACAGTCCTTTGATTACACACTTGCCAGTGCTTCGGGGCAATCTGCATTCCCTACACATAGTATCTGTATCAACAAACAGGATCAGGTCCTTTGCTCACCGGGAAGGATCTGTGTGGAGAGGATGGATGGCTATAATATGAATTAGCAGGTAACTCAAAAGAGTGTCCAGAGATTCATTCAAAACCTAAAATTCAATGATATTCCTAGTAGTTAACCAAAAAAAAAAAAAAGTTTGATAGCTTTGAGCATATTTTCAAGGGTCACCAACAGAAATGACACATCATTGATTTAAAAAATTTAGTACACTCAGTGACTCAAAGGATGACACTTGAAGGAAAATACACCTCACATAAATGGCACGGGCTCATGTCCGTTTCCAATCGATCAGAATCTCAAGGAAGGAGGGAAGCTGTGAAACAATGCAGACAAGAACATCACACAAGAAGCAGGAGACCTGGGCTCTTCACCCAGATATACGGGTTTTTAGCTAAGTCACTGGCACCGGGTGGACCTCAGATTCTTCTATGAACCAACATGGCCTTCTGGGATCTCAGTGAAGAGATCTCTAAGATCTCTACCACCAGCAGGCTGTGCTCAGGTTCATTCTCACAAAAGTGACAGGCTGTTGGGTGTTATGTACAGTTAAGTGAATTTCCCAAGACAAGGGTCAATTCTCTTGCATGCCTTGAACCACCTCTTTCTCTCCCAACTGTAAAACACACTCCTCAGTCAGCACAGTGAAGCCAAGACGCTCTTCCTTTTATTAATTCTTGACAAGAGGATGGCAGTAATGGCCACAACGGTTGGTTCCTGAAGGGAGACAGAGGCAGTTATCTGGGCAAACCTAATCTTACAGTGGATTGAAAAAAAAAAAAATTAGAAAGCAGTTTTCTTCCTAATTAAGAGAAAGCTACTCCTGCAGGTACCACAAACCATATGATGAGAGTCAACAGTCAAGTAACTTCCCAAAAGCTGAACCTAGGTTTATTATAAACACTTGAATTTGGTGTCTGATGGCTCATCCAATCTCTCAGAAGGTATTTCAAGTGTACCTACCACATGTCGGGCAACGTGCTGGCCCTCAGGGGTGCAAAAGTGAACCACGTAGTGTCCCTGCCCTGCACCTCAGGGTGGTGGGAGAGCTGAAAGGGGAACACTGGCAGGCGCAGAGTCTGAGGAGATCATCACACTGCGAAATACCAGGCAAAGTGGAGAACAAGAACCACAATGGGAAAGGTGGCTTCACAGAGGCCCGGCTCAGCTGGTTCGTCCAAGTGGAGAATGCAGCACCCGGAGGGGAAGAAGGGAGGAAGAATATTTTGGGCAGAGAGAACAGCGTACGTGAGCAAAAGTCAGCATTGGAGCACACAGCCTTTGTGGGAACACGGCGCCTGGCAATATGATAAAAAAAAAAAGACTGAACATCACAACAATGATGGAGAAGAGGATGAAAGGGAAAACGGCGTCCTTTAAATGGTGAGAAGGAAAGAAGAGGAAGGAGCACAGGTCAAAAAGAGATTTCAGAGCCACATCAATGAAATGCCATATATGCGCACCTGCTTTGGATTCTAATTTGAATAAACCACTGCTGATTTTTTTTTTTTTTAAACAATCAGGTAAATCCTAAAATGGACCGGATTTTAGGTGACAGTATAGAATCGCAGTTAATTTGGTTTTAGGAGTGATGATGGTTTTGTAGGGCTGCGTGTGTGTCTGAGTTCTCACGTATAGAGAGACATTCCAAAATATGTGTAGACGTCATGATACGATTTGGTGCTTGGGATTTGCTTTAAAGTAATCCAGCGAGGGAGCACTCTTGATTTCGGCTCAGGTCATGATCTTGGGGTCTTGGGATGGAGACCTGAGTCAGGTTCCATGCTCAAGCAGGGAGTCTGCTTTAGGATTCTCCCCTCTGCCCCCTTACCCCAGTCACGCATGCAGGTATGTGCACTCTCACATACATAAATCTTCAATCAATCAGTCAGTAAAGAGGGTGGGAAGGGGCAAGGGGAGGAAGGATGAAACAAGATGGGTCCCACACGGATGATATGTGTGATGTGTTGTCTCCCGTGAGAGCTACAATGGACTCTGAAGTCCGTTGTCATACAGTCTTGAAATCTGCCACCATGAAAAGTACTAGGAAGGCAGAGCTTCCAAGTTGTGCTGAAGGGTTTGAACCAAGTCCTCTCAACTCTGCTTCTCAAATACCCATGTAAAAAGGAATCACTTGAGAGCTGGTGAAAATGCAGATTCCCAGGCGGCCACACCACGAATTCTCAGTAAAGCTGAGCTTGGGCCCAGAAAGCTGCATTTCTAATAAATATTCTAGATTATTCTAAAGCTGGTGGTCAGAGCCACACTCTGTGACAAACCACTTGAGGTAACAGGAACCACCAAAAGGTGGTGGCCGAGTTCGCATTTGGGCATCGAAGCCTCCAGCAGCACTGCTATCACCTGGACTTGAGCAGAGACAGTAAGCAGGAGGAGGGGGCCCCTGTGTCGCTCTTCCAGCCAATAGTTGAGATTGGAGAGAATGGGACAGCCAGATGGAGGGACATTTAGGAGACAGAATCAAGAGATCTTTGTAACTGATTGGGTATGAGGTTGAAGAAGACGGAAGCATCAGGGATGACCCCAAGGTGTCCACCAAGGACCCAGCCATACATCTCCCTGTGCCTCAGGTTCCACAGTACCTAATGCAATGTCCTCCAAGTTCTGAGAGTTCAGAGGGCAAATGAACAAAAGCATGAGTAAAATCACCCACTCGGCCCCTTTTCCCTACAGAGCTAAAAGATTAATACCACCACGCTTCCTTATAATGCTGAAGGGGCAAAGACGTTGCCATCTCAAACGGCAAGAGAGGAAAATCTACCCCAATGTCAAAAAAAAAAAAAACCCCAATCCCCAGAGAGGGGCTCACTCGTTTCATTCCCCTATGAACTGTATGAATTCCAGAAGGGTCAAGACATTAATAGAAGTGGTGGGGCCAACAAATAAAAGCAATAGTCAATGAAAACAGGATTCATTAAATAAAAATAAGAGTGAAACATTTAAAATGAAAAGTAAGTTGCAGATTGGGGTGGGGTTTCTTTTGTTGTTGTTGTTTGTGGAAAAATCTGGTCTCTGTTAGTTAAGTCTGTAGAAAATCACTCCACGACCGCTGTGGCCTTCTGCGCTGAGAAGAGGGCTGCTGTGCAAACCTCTAAGGCATAAGCAGGAAGCACTTGCCTCCTTTCGTACCTTTGTATATGGGGCACCCATGCTCAGAAATACCTAAGGGTTGCCCACCACCTTCAGAGCAAAGTCCAGATTCCTGGGCGTGGCTCTCAAGAACTCCACAGTCAGCTCAACCTACCTTCCTAAATCTAGGTCCCTCTCTGTCCTATAGAAGCCCTCTGCTTCAGCCAGCTGGGGGAACGGCAAAGCAAAAAAGAATCTTGGTTCAACATCTGGTCATGCCATTTCAGCAAGCCACTGAATCTGAGTCTCAGTTTCCCTACCTGTAAAAAGAACATAACATCGACTCTGCAGTTGCTGGAAAGCTATCAGGTCATGGATACAAATGCTTCACGCAATTCCAAACAGCCCCCCATAGGCTCTGTGAAAATATCAGTTCCCATGTTGCACACTCAGCCTCCCACATGAGCCTTCCCACTCCATTCCCTGCCCACCCTCCACCTGTGTGCAAGCTACTAACCCTGGTAATTGGTGACCTCCTCTCTCCCTGCCATCGGCCCCTGTTGCCCCGGCCATCCTGAAGGGTTCAGCTAATGAAATTCTGTGTCATCTCCAGGCGTCCCACCATGGTTCTGCTAACCATTAGGGATCATCTTCTCCTGTGGATTTCCAAATCGTTTCATCTTGGCCATTGGTCAATCCCCTGGCAAATGGCAAATGCCACTTTTAACCTTCCCGGTCTCTTTTTATCTTTGGCCAGTCCACTACACCAAAGTTTGGTGATCTCTCTATGTCTACACCAGTGCTCGGTTCAGAATAATTACATTTTTTCCCCATGTTGAAAATCACAACGTGATGACATGGGCTGCTTAGCAAGAACCATTACCCAACCTCTTGATCTTGAAAATCAGGACAACTTGTGTTGGATAGCTGACATTTATTCCTGTCTAGAACAGGGGGCTAGAGTTCATAATTTTGGGTAATCACTCAACCCCGTGATTATAGGCAATTTGAGGGCAGCTGGCAGGAAGAAGTAGCCACCAAAGAAAAACTTTGCTAGTTTGGGAAATTTCAGCCCCAAATCTCTGGAAACAAAAGGCAAGAAAGATGAAGTCATCCCAGCAATGATAAAGAAGTGGCAGGGAGCCTTGGGGCAGTCCCAGAGTTCTCTGGTGTATCAGTCTCCAACACCTGTGACAGGTGTCCTGAGGAGCCACGAAGCGAAGCAGAAAGTACAAAATAGTCAAAAGCTCCTCTTATTTTTATTTTCATTATTGAGATGTTTTCGAAAGGCCAAAGGCCTCCCGGAGAATTTTTCACCACGGGAACGTTTCAAGCCCCAGCTCCAGCCCTCATGCAGAGGTGTCCCTGGATCCCGGACACTCTGGCCCTTTGTGACCAGGGCTGGACATCTAACCCCCAGGGAGACCAAGGCCATGTGTCTGGCACTGTGACAGAGACACTGGACAGAAACGATGGGGCCAATATCACTGGGCACAGGGACCATCACACTGAAGGGGCTGGTGCCAAACTTCCACTGGGGCAAGCCAACGGGGTTCAGAAGCAGAAATCAACAGCCACGCAGAGGAAGCGAGACTGCGAGGAACTCCGGGAACCCAACCCCAGAGAAAGGCAGGGATGAGCATCCCATGTGGCCACCGAGGGACGCAGGGAACGGTTCCAACGGCCCACGGACCCAAGATGCGCTCGGTTGTGCATCACCCACCAGCCCTTTGGGAGCGATTATTGTGTCTCTGAGACACACACTCTTTTACTTATGCCAACCCGGGTGGTTTTCTTTTCTTTGCAACCAAATGTACCCTGACTACAACATTCCCCTTTAAGAGACGCTAAATAAATTCCACCGGGAAATCCCTCTTATAATCTATTTCAACTGACAGCAGCTACTTTTGTCTGATTTATTACCTCCGTGAGCCTTCCCGGGGGAAGAGGGAGGGGCTGCGTCGCTCCTAAGGCAGAGCTGATGCTACACTGGCAGGGCCCGCGTGCAGCCCTACATCACCCTGCCCTCTGCGATGCATCTAAACTAGTTTGGTCAGCTTATCCTGTTCCTGAAAGCCGAGGAGCCACCACATCAGCAACTCCGTTGCCAGGGCAACTGCTTACTTTCCATATCAACTGCAAACTCGTTGCTATGGAAACACATATACAAGAAAAATTCCTCTCTCTAGCCAGGGACCAGATGGCAGGGAACTCAGGGAGAAGTCATGGGTTAGGGGGGCTTTGCTAAATGGGATGTTTACTAGAGTGCATTCCTCTCATCATATCGCCATATCGAGGCGCCACCGGCCCCGAGCGCATTTGGAAATTACAATCTCATTACAAAAAGCAAAGGTTTGTTTTCTGCCTGCAAAACTACTGGCAGGAACTACAATAACTACAGGTTAAGTTATTTTTTGAAATAATTCTGAATTTCTCCCCCTAAATAGGAACCTCTTTTGTTTTTATGCACCATGCCAAAGCTACCCTAAAGTGAATTCTCTAGTCAAAATAGCAATGGAAATATAATTTTTTATAAGAACTGAAATGGAGGTTTGATTTCTCCTCCTTTCCGATGGAGAGGTAATCCAGAAATCCGCTTTCATTTCCACCAACTAACCACTAATGCGCCCCAGATTTCTACCTCCGCTCTGACTTCTCTACTGAGCTTGGAATTCACATATCAAACCCCCAACCTGATAGCTCCGCTCAGATGTTCAAAAGCCACCCCAAATTTAACATCGCCAAAACAGAATGTTTGCTCTATCCCCCATCTGACTTCCCAACCCCCGTTTGCCCACAGGCCTTCATCTGCAAACCCCAGTCCTGATCTAAGCCCAGCATCATTTCTGACCTCTCTAACCTGCACCATCAGAGCCAGTCCCAGGTACATGGTTCTCCAGAACGGCTCTTTAAAACATCGCATCCTCTCTGGGAAACGAACAAGGGGTAGTGGAAAGGGAGGTAGGCGGGGGATGGGGTGACTGGGTGACGGGCACTGAGGGGGGCATTTAATGGGATGAGCACTGGGTGTTATACTATATGTTGGCAAATTGAACTCCAATAAAAAAATATACAGAAAAAGGAAAAAATAAAAAAAAATAAAACCTCACATTTTCTCTATATAATGTCCTTTCTACTGGCCTCCTTTCTGTCCCTTGGACATTTCCAGCTGCTGCCACCTCTGGGCCTTTGCACCTGCTGCTCTCTCTGTTCCAGGCCTTGCAGCATCCCTCTTGCCACTTAAGGCATGGCCCCATCAACACCTCCAGGAAGCCTCCCACCCTCCTCCTCACCCCTCTCCAGGGTTTTACCCTGTTTTGTCTTCTTCACCATGTGTATCACTATCTGCTCTATCACCTATGTGTTCACGTATGGCTCTAGTGTTCAACACGTGCCCCCGTCCCCTTCTCCCCGCCCTACCGATCGTCTGGAATAGCCAGGTAACTAACTACCACACATCACCGCTATATCCTCAGCACCCAAAACTGTGCTTGGCATTCCACATAGATGTGTGGCAGGAATGATCACTGCTAAAAATGCTTCTAAAATGACTGAACTTTTTTTTTTTTTTTTTTTGTAAATGCCGAGTCTGATTTTTAGTTTGCAAACTAAGGCTTCTGCGGTCTGGAAATCATGGCTATGAACACAGGGTCTCACTTTACATGACCGCATTGTGGAAGACACTGGAAGGACCTGGGCATTTTATGCAGTATCCTGAGAGTACTTGGTGAGACCCTGCATCCAGGCTCCGGGCCACACTGTGGTGCTCTGATTCTGGGAGACCCTGGATTTTTTTTCCCCCTCCACTATCATAGCCACAATTAGAGCAGCGCTCGTGTGACTTGGCCTCTTTTTTTTCCCTAAAAACAAAGTGTACAAACGTCCTGCAAGCTGATGATTTTCTGTCTAATGACATCAGTTAAATCACTTATCGGTCCTGTATCCTGCACAGAGCTCTGGTAAATGGAAGGCAGCCCGGAACTCAACCCCGCTGGGAGCAGGGCAGATCCCCACTTCTCCCATGGGGACCAGGGGAGGAGACCCAGGGCAGGTAAGCACAGAGCCTCCTCCAGCCGCCAGCCGCCAGCCGCCGAGCAGCAACATGCTCGCCCCGCCTGGATTTTTCTGGTCCCCCGCCGAGTTCCCCGGTGCATGCGCAGGCGCACACAGCAAAGCCTGCATTCCGTTCTTGGAACGCTCTGCAACCTCACACAGCAGACTGGCAACTTATTATTCAGAAAACAACTTTACACCACTCTCTATCTCCCACCATACATTGCCTTGCTTCTCTTCTTATCATACTGGGCACAGGCTACATTAAGCTATTTGCTTTTCAAAATGTTAAATGCAATTTAACCAGAGTATCTTGAAGCAAAATCCTGGTTAACTGCCATGTTTAAAAAAAAAAAAAAATAGGTCAGCGTCTCTGCTTTAGTTAAGTTACCAGAGCAATTTATAGTCCCCTCCCCCTCCCTTGGCCTCCTAGCTCCCCCACCAACTCCTTACTTGTATTTACATAACCTTCCTAACCACCCATCTCTCTCCTTCCTCTTCTCTGACACTGTTCCAACATATCCCTCGGGTCCAGCAACATTTATCTCCTCTAGACCTCTTTGACAGAAAATCCCACACTTGCATAGTAACAAAACCAACGTTTTATTTGGGACTGCAATGGTCTCAGCTGAAAGACTCCATTTCTTAGCCTTCTTTGCAGCCATGTGACCAGAGTATAGCCAATGAGATGAAAGCAGAGTGTGGGATTTCTGAAAAAGCTCCTTAAAACTGCTAACTCAGTGGGACCCCGTTTGATCCTTCCCTGCACACCCCCTACCTACTTCCTAAATGGAGAGCATGCTAGCTGATGCCATCTTCAACCGTGAGAAGGCTCTGAGAATGGAAACCAGCAGTGCACTAGGAACAGCAGAGCAGAAGGAGAGGTGGAATGTGGGTCTCTGTCCAACTCCTCAAGACTTATTTTATGTCCGAGCAATCCACTTGTAACGTGTTTAACTCACTGTTGTTTGGATTTTCTCGAATAGTCAAATTTCATCCTAACTCATCCATTCTTGGAGGTCGCATGCTCATTCTCACACCAGAAGAATGCTTTGTGAATTTATTTGAGTGCTTTCCCCATGAAGAATATCCATATGCCCCATTTTAGGGAAGAGAAGCTTCTCTGACCTCAAATGACACCTATCACTTATTGATGTGGCACACTTCCCATACTTGTGGTGGTTTATTCTTTTTTCTATTTTTTATTTTGTCTCGTTTCCCTGCAATATAAGCTCCTAAAAGGCAAGAACCAAATCTCACTTTTTAACTTAACCTTTCAGATTACCAGATCTCTCTACTGAATAAACTAGTAAGCAGAGGGCCCCGGTGTCCCTGAAATCACAGGTAAAGAGATATTGATGGCCTACCAATACGGAAGCACTCCACAAGAACAACTTGGTAAGTTCTGACAGGAACATCAGGCCCCTGTTGAACCAAATGCAGCCAAAAGATAAACTCTCACCGGGCTAGTTAGATACATTCATCGAGACAAGCGACAAGTGAAAAGTGGCAAGGGTAGGGAATGGGAATAAGGTACTTTAATGGGACCATGGAACCAAAATACATAAACAAAGGTCTGCCTAATAAACTACAGTCTCATCAAATCAAACATTACATTAGCCTTTTTAAAATATATAATCATTTGTTTCAAGTGCAAAAATGTCCACCGGGCAGATGGTGGAATTTTCTACAAAATCTAAGACCTGCCATCACCTCGCCAAAACTTAAGGGCATTAAGATGACCAAGGGCTCTGTGAGAGAAGTATGGATTAATCCAAACAACTCATCACTATTTGTGAAAGAAGCAAAACCCATGACTTTCAAATAGGAGGTCAGTGTGCCAACTTCCCATATTATTTACTGCAGAGAATTATCCTGCAGCTAAAGTGATTTCAAAGGGAAATCCCAAAGCCTCTTCAGCTCAACAGGGGAGGTTCTGAGAGCAATTTCTTGCTGTTCGGAGATCCAGGCAGTACATCAATGAAGAAGCAACCCATAGACCTACCAGGTATCACAAAGCCCTGCCAAAGGAAATGCAACATTTTTGAACCGTTCATGGGGAGAGCTACTGGACAGATACACCAATGGGGCTCCCGAGTCCACAAGAACCAAGCTTTCTAGAAGACTCGTAGGGACCCTTCTCAAGGTCAACAATAGGAGTCACTGTAGGGACTTGAAAAAGCAGTGTTAACTTTGAAACAGAAGGGCCAGAAAAGAATGATGGGAGAAACAGGAAACAGATAAGCAAAAGGAGGAAAGTAGGCTGAAGGAAGGGCTTCTGCTGGTTAAGTTCTCAGAGCTGAGGCAAGTCTGTGGGCAGGGCTCACTGGACCACGGGCTAGGGCCCAGGCCACCACACATTCAACTTTGTATCCTTTCAGCATTTGGTGTAGTTGAGTAGAGTTGGTACTGACCATAACTACTTTACCAAGTCTTTGAATGAATGAATGAGCAGACAATCAACAGCTGGCAAGACCAGAACAGGAATGCACGACCCCCTCCCCCACCGCCAAGGCATCTAATACCTGAAGAATCAGCAAGAAGCAGAGTTGATAGGATCAGAGGGAGAGCATGGCCAAGGGTGGTGCAGACTCCTTGGGATGAAGGAGGATGCTGGTATGAAGTGCTTCCTATTCCAGGGCCTGCGACACAGGGTTATGTTTACTTCAGGCCCTTTGGAGACCCCAACCTCCTCAGGCAACAAAGTTTGCATTTAGCACCAACAACAGAAAGCGGTGCACTGGGTGGGGCGCCCTGGTGAGAAAAAGGCAGCCCATACTCAGGGATGAATGGGATCGTCACCTGCCCCAGAGGCCTCAGAAGAAATTGATAAACCCCAACACATTTTTTGCATGCCTCACCACCCAACACTACCCTGACTTTTTAGGACCCTCCCCATCAAAACCAGGATGCGCAGTTCTTCAAAGAGCATTACTTATTCAAAATAAGTCACCTCTTCTTCTAAAATGACCATCAGTTAAATGGGTACATTGACTAGCATCATGGGAAAGGGGAATGCTCTTGACACTGTGTTGAACCACCAAGAGGAGGGAATTAGAGCCAACTGTGCATAATAGGGAGGTCCTGCCACGTAGGAGATGCCACCGCATTTTCCAAAGTGCCTTTGAAAAAGAATCTCATAAAAAAAAAAAAAAAAGAAAAAGAAAAAGAATCTCATCCACCAGGGTGGAAAAGCAAAACATCCAGGGGGCTGGGAATTGGGAGGGAGAGCTTGTATAAACGGTGTCTATGCAGAGGGAAGGGACTCTGAACTTGGGCCAAATCAGTGGAGGAGGCTCAGGATAGAGCCTGGCAGCCGGAAGCTGAGAGGGCATGGGTAAGCTTCATGCACATGCCCCATCTTTCCATTTGCTGATAAAGACAGAATTTGGCCCCATCCCAACAGCACAAAAAGACTCTCTATATTTACCTTTCTCTACCCTGCACCCCCACAGTAAATTCTGAGTTTACTGGTGTCATGTTAGTTCCCTATAACTCATGTTCATAGAATATTTTGAGGAAGAATGTAGAGATGATCTACAATAGCCTGTCTACTGAGGTATAACTAAACACCCGGGTTTATTTAAGGACAGGCCCTTCAAAACTGGAGGGAATTAGAGTGATTTACTGCTCTCCTACTTTACCAGCCATGTGATCTCCAGAAAGTTTCTTAACCACTCTGAGCTCAACTCAGCACCTATGTTAAGAAGGAAAATGGGACCTTCCTCACAGGATTGTAGTGAGGAAGTAGGATACTGCATATGGCAAGTTCGAAGAAGGTGTTTGCATATTTATGTCTGCTACTGTTATTATAAAACACAGGTGGTTCTTCACTTTTCCTGAGTCAGAGGTTCCATTAAAGAATCTAAAAACCGAACAAACAGAACTCTGGGATCCTCCAGAAAAATGCAACATGCATAGTCACGGGGTATGAAGTCAATAATTTCAGGCTGTCTGCAAAGCCTGTGATATCCAAAGACCCCCAATTAAGAAGCCCAGCAATTACGAATTGCTGCTTCTATACATGAGAAGACTGAGGGCCAACATAGCTACCAGCACCAGCATCAAAACTAGAACCAGGTATCTTGGCTTCTAATCCACTCCTCTTTCAACTTAGACAAGTTGCCCATATTAATAAGCTGAAACTGTGTTTAAAGCACTCAGCCTGGGGGTACCCAGCTGCCTCAGTCGGAAGAGTGTGTGACTCTCCATCTTGGGGTCGTGGGTTCAAGCCCTATGTTGCACATAAAGAGTATAATAAATAAATAAATAAATAAATAAATAAATAAATAAATAAAGCGCTCAGCCCCAGATATAATAAACATACTTTTGTACAGTGTTTCCTTTATAAACCTTTTGTGACAACAATGGTTTTTGTTAAATTGGTAAGAAAAAGCACAGAAATAAACACACACGCATGAACCATTACCATCCAGCCTATAAAAAGGAATTGCACTTTACTCCTCCTTTACAAGTACTCAGGTTAGCATGTGCTCCTCTTATAGTCTTAACTAAGATCTGTATTTAGGGGATATAAAACTTCTTCTCAGACTCTGAAACTCTACTTTGATTCAGGCAGAGGTCCGTCCACAGATGAAACTCTTAAGATGAAAAGCCGATGGAAAACCTTGCAGAGGTGGCTAGCAGCTGATCCCACATGAACCCATGGCTCAAGCTCAGCATCATCCCCCAGGAGGGGCCAACCAGCCTTCCTGATGTGAGAACACAGAAGAACTGTCTAAAAAACATTCTAGAGGGGGGTGAGGGGGAACTCAGAAGGTGATCCAGCCTTACTTCTATTTCATGCAAAATACAAGGGGACCGAAGAACACGCTAGATGAAATTCAAATGAAGCAGACAGAACGTGGGGGCACTCTAGAGCCCAACAGATGAGTGTCTTTGACAAGGAAGGGCATCAGAAAGTGGGGAGGCATAGGGCTGGCTGTCGATGAAAACAGACATCAGGGGCCTAACGGACAACTACACACCAAAACCATGCTGGGATCCTATTCCAACCGAACATTCTGTAAACCCTCAGGGATCTCTGAGTACGGACTTGGTATTAGGTGATACCAAGGAAGTGTTCACTTTGTTCAGGGGGACGCTGGCATTGAGGTGATGTAGGAACTGGAGCTTATTCTTCTGCACACGGAAGGCAAATCGACGTGAGATCTAGGATCTGCTTCCAAAGACTTATGCCAAAAGCCCTTGCTGACTACAGAATCTGGTGATGGGCAAAAGGGGGTGATAGGGATTCATCACGCTACTCTCGCTACACACGTATGTTTGAAATTCCCCAGGATTACAAAATAAAAATAAAACTCTATCTTTTACAGTCCGTTTTTTTTAAGTCCTTATGTTTCTAAGTCTTATGAGTGATAAAATGTTTAAAAAAAGAGAGACAGAGATAAAACGGAAGCAGAACTGTCTATTCTTTCCGACTTACTCATTCATGAGATGTTCCCGATGAAATCTCAGCTTTGGAAAGAACCCAAGAGGGCATCTAGTTCAGGGATTCTCAAATCTGGCTGCAAGTCAGAAACATCCATGGAGCTTATCAGAACCACCAATTGTCCCCAACCCACCTCAAACCAACTGAATCAGAATCTCCAGGAAGGAGCCAAGAAATGCTCATTGCTTTGAAGTGCCCGGGGTATTGCTAGTGCAATCCTGTAAGGTCCCTCTCCCACATCCCAGGCAGGCAGGTGTCCAACGGGGGACATGTTCCAAGCCCTTGGGGAACAAGGACCACATAAGATTCTGCATTCTCAGTCCCGTCAAGCTTAAAACCCTCTTCCAAGTTTTTAGAAGGGAAAAAATGTGAATGGGATGTGCAAGCCTTCCATTCTCTCCTTCAACTAACGTATCTGTCACCAACATTCGGGTGCACTTGACCAACTATGTTGGGGCCCAATCTCAGTGTGGGAGCTACCATAAAGTAAAATCCCCTGGGGGAAAAACAAGTTTACCCATACAGCCAAAGGGGCTTTCACTGGGCCAAGTAGCAGGGAGGATGCCTTCCCCTTTACTCAGGTGGCCAGAGAAGAAACCCCAAATGGATGGGCTACAGCATCAGTGTCTTGGAAGTACCTGGGAGTGCCAGGGAATCCATGCCTCTGAATGCAGCCACCAGTTGGCCCAAGCAAGGAAGAGAAATGAAGAAAACTGACACTCTAGGCTTTGTTCTCACAAAATCACAAACGATGGGAAACCAATCCCCAACCACAACACTGACTAGCATTTGATCAGAAACATGTCAATACAGGTGAGCATGGCTCGGAAGCCAGAACTGAACATTTCCTAAGATTAACAATCTCCAATCCCAAACGCCATTCCCTTACAACAGGCAGTAGTCAGGGAAACATGACTCCCAGAGTGGGGACTGGGGGCGCAAAAGGGGGGAGACGGCACACCTGCCAGTGTGCCTTAACACACACACCCCATCCAACACACCTGTCACTTGGAGGGCTGATGAATAATCCTCCCAAGTCTCTCCGCACACTTTACAGAGTTGTTCTTGTCAAACATTTCAGGGCAAGCACTTGCTAAATTACTTTTATATGTCCTGGCCTTGTGGCAAACACGGAGCCAGGCAGGCAGTAACATGCTGAACAGGTTCACACCAAACGAAGAGCGCTGTTCGTTGCTTTATCGGTGGTGACACATTGCTCGGGGGGACCTGAACAGCATTTTCTTCACTATATTCTAATCTTGGGATTGCTTTTCTAAGCTGTTCCCCTCCTAACCAACCACCAGGACCCACTGATACAGCAGCTTTTAATATCACAGACTTGGTCTTTACAGCAGAGCAGCAAATCCTCTTCAAGTTCAAAGAATGATGGTCAAGCGGGCGACAAGAGCGGAGTCCAGAGGTTGGTCTGGAGATGTGGAGGGGAAGAAGGAGAGCAGTGGGCACCCAGGACAACAGCAGCACCCTACAACTGTCAGTTATGCAAAAACCGGGACATGGGGACTACTGGCACTTGCACACTGGACGCAGCCCCTGCACACACCAGTGGCCAAAGGCAAAGCTCCTGAGTGTCCTCATTTTTCCTGGGGTTCCCAGGCAACCCCCTCAAGCCCTGCATGCCCACTGCCCATCTTGAGCATAAACTCCAGGTGAACAGCACTTGCAGACAAACGTGCCCAGCCGCAGCCAGGGGAAGCATGGCTTCGCCACATCCTTATGCAATAGGCCTCCGTGCCCGAGCCGAGCAGGGTTTTCTCAGGCTCGAGATTCTACTGGAAATGGGACCGTGTTTCTGGAGAGGAAGAGAGGCCCCAACAGCGACCCTACCCCTGAACTTTAGAAAGGGTAAAGAGCAGACTGCCAGCTTCCCACCGCAATGCTACCACCACGAAAAACGAAGCTGGAAAATGCAAGGACGGTGAGAAAAGGCTGTAGACACTGCTTCCCAGCTTCTGTTTGAGCTGCAGCGACGTCATGTTTGGGATCTCCAAAGTCCGAGCATGCTGCTCTGTGTTCCAGCCCTGCCCGTCCATCCTACTCCATCCTATTTCTACCACACCGACGATGACGTTCCTTCCCAGAAAGGGAAAGCAAATCACAGAAACCATCTCACTCCGGCAGGCCAGGAAACCTGGGCCTTAAGGCTTTACAGTCCAAATTCAATCTTTTTTGGAACCCTACCCTGAGTTTTCATACTCTGGGTGTCTTTCAAAGTGGCCGCTTACATAGACACCTGCTGTGATGAGAGTTACCTGGGCAATTCACGTCTTTGTCTGGTCCTCGAGTATACTGTTTGGTCACCTCCCAATGTCCATGACTGTCCATTTATTCCAGAATCCTAGAGACGTGGTCTCTCTCCAAGTCCACACTCAGGAAGAAAAGAAATGCCATCTTTCTCCCGCCCTGGGCGGTTAATTCTCCTCAAATGTATAGACACACACCTCATGGTTACCGGCTGCCCTGTGTTTGCACTGTAAACCCATAGTGTCCCACCCATGTCGAGGAACGATGCCGAGAACCAATCAAGTGTGCAAACTCCCGTTTTGTGATTATGTTCGGATACCACGGTGGGAAACCCTCAGTCCAGCACAACCACCAAAAACATTCTTTAACTGGGACGTTTAAGGGCAAGGGAAGTTCTTTGCAACCAAATGAATGAAATAAAATTACTCATTTATGACCACTCCTTCAGTGTGGTGAATTTACATGCCATAACATTCCCCCCCCCCCAAAAAAAAAAACAGGGAGAAATGACACATTTAAAAGAGAAAAATGTGAGCTCCAGACACAGAGGGCTTACCTGACTCCTCTCTTTGTCCACTTTCTTAAAACATTTATTCAAAGACAAATTATGTCTCACTGAGTTTTTCCACCCGGTAGGTGCATTTGCAAAATACGGAAAATGTTCCAAGATCCAGTTGTAGATATCCTTTACTGGCAGGCGCTTGGTTGGAGAGTCCTCGATGGCCATAAATATGAGGCAGCTGAAGGAGTAGGGGGGTTTGCAGTTGGGGTTCTGCCTGGCATCGTAGGGCATGTCCGAGTGGGCAGGGGATGGCGGGGTGTCATCGTCCAGGTCCTGCACGGGGCTGACACTCCTGAGGACCGACTCCCCAAAGCTCTTCAGCAAGTTCTTGCTCTCGTGTAGCCAGTTCAGATTGGTCAGCTCTTCATCTTCCATGGCCCCCTCTTCTAGTCGGATGTCAGGCAGAGAAAAGTCGAGGTCATCGTCCTCCTGCAGGGCCTTGGAGAAGCCACTGCCCCGGTAACACTGACTCAGCCCACTGGAGACACTAATTCCTGAGCTTTCTGGCTTCTTGCTGGGAGGCATGACTGGACCCATTTATGTGAAGGCTCCTGGTAAACACATCACAAAGAAGAGATGAGTTGGGGGGAACCCCTAAACGGAAAGGCAGCTGCGCCCTCCTACTTCTCCCGAGCCCGCTCCCCACCCCTGCCACTTGGATAGACACCCCTCCCCCTGGCCCGCCCCACAGAAGCACCGTCTCATGGCTCCCACAACTGGGTAGCAACACAAACCCACCCCTCCACCACAAAGAAATGCTCTAAGAAGTAAAAATCGGTGCATTCAGCATGTAGCACAGTGACTGTCACTTCTTAAAGACGGTGAAAGTGGAAATATTTACAGTATCTCAATATGCAAATACAGTATGAAAAGAATGGGAAAATCCACAAAACCTTCTTCCCAGATGTATGAAGACTCTCACTGTGCCCCTGCTGATAATGATCATTTATGTCCTGGTGCCTCAGTTTCTCTACAAACAATGAGTATCTGCCCCGGTAAAATTCTTTCAAGCCTTCACGATAGACACTACAAAGTAAATGCACACGCACCACTCCTGTCACCTTGAGGTTTATCCTTGCCCCACAAAAAAGGAAATACCTGTAAGTTTAAGGCCCCGGGTTTCAGATTAAGTTCAGCTGTCTCCACACGAAAACCATGACAACTGCCCCAGAATTCAAACTGCGACCACGGCCCACACTGGTTGGCCGTGTTTTCTTTGACAGTATCTTTTCTTCATAAGCAGTGGCCCCAAACTCTGCAACTTCAATCACAGTTGGCAAGTGGCAAGAGTGGTCACAAGGAATTCTGCAGACTGGAACCGGAGGCAAAAGTGCATGCAACCGTCAGGACACTACACCCCACGTGAAAAAGTGGGTAACTCAGGGCACCGCACAAATAAATGCGAATGTGAAGACAAGCCATTAATTTGTCTAACTAATTCTAGTTTCAACTAGAAGTGGTGAAGAGCGTCAGCAGAGCAACTGGCCGCTTCAAGACTGCAAGGCAAATTCGACAGAAATGGCTACAGAGTTCTATTCTGCACCCCCAGGCCACCCCCCGTTTTTATCAATGACCTAGAACAGGGAGTACAACTTCTGACGAGAAAAGAAAATGAGGACGTGGCAAGTCCACAAACAGAATGACCCCGATAGATACAAAGCATATTCAACCCTCGAGTACTCAATGTGATAGAAAGAACAGTAAAGATAATGAAAGAGGTCTCCCACCGTCCGCTTGTAGCGCTCGCACAATGTGCTTGGCCTAAGAAGCAGGTCCGCTTTATTTTGTCCCCCTGAGTAAGAAGATCAAGCAAACTATCTAGAAAAAAAAAGAATGGACACAAAAGCAGACATGATCATTCTCAGGCTCTGAATGCCCATTGACACTGTGTTGAAAGTAACTGCCACTTCAGCTACGGAAGCTCTAGAATGGGATTCTAGAAAGCATAATGCGAAGCACCCAACGGCCAGCCGAGGGTGCCTGAGAACTGCAGCACCCTCCCTCCCTCTGTAGAAAGGCAGACAGAACGTGCTGGCGGAAGGCATGAGAAAGCTTTCTGGGGTGGCTGAGCGATCCCCAGCTCCAAAGATAGAAAACTTCCATGGGCACCAAAGTCCGAGACAAGTGGGCCAGCTGACACATCTCAGGTTCAGCCACAGGGACTATTTCTCTGTCCAACAAGGAACCTCACCTGAGGACTACAGGACACTATTTATTTATTTATTTATTTATTTATTTATTTATTTATTTAAGATTTTATTTATTCATTCATGAGAGACACAGAGAGAGAGAGAGGCAGAGAGAGAAGCAGGCTCCATGCAGGGAGCCCGATGAGGGACCCGATCCCGGGACCCCAGGATCACGCCCTGGGCCAAAGGCAGGTGTCAAACCACTGAGCCATCCAGGGATTCCCTACAGGACACAGTTTAAAGAATAATCTTGTATCTTCAGGTTTGGGGCGGGGGGGGGTGGAGGGGGGAGGCCAGAGACCAACCTGATAATGTCTTTTACTTTCTTTATGAACAAATCAAAGCTCCGCTTGTCTCTCTCAAAGTTTTCCCACATCCCCATCGAAAAACCCTAAGTTTCCACGAACCAGGAATGTCCACGCGGAACACAAAGCAGAACGAATCCTCAGCCGCTGAAGTCAACTTCAGCTCCAGATGAAAGTTTTATGTCTCCTGAGCTTCCAAACAGGAAAATTATATCATGGCTGACAGTAAAGTAATTTAATTGCACTGTTGCTATGACAACATGCTGCTCTTTCTTTTCAATTTGCTTATTTGTCAGTAGCTTCCCAAAGGAACTAACACACTACACTCCATGTTTCCTTTTGTTTTAAACAAACATTGCCAGCAGTATGGTTTTATTAGAAAAATGGCACTGTCAAGAAAAGAGGGTGACGGGGCCCCCGCTACCCTTGCATCATCTGTCTGCTTTGTGTTTCTATCCCCCCATGCTCTCCGACTGCTAACTGCAACCCTATAAATCCAGCATTTCATAGCAACCGTATCAAGAGCTGCTGATCACTACAGTTCCATTTAAAAAAAAAAAAAAAAAAACAGTTCCCAGAAACCACAGCTGAGGAGTTTTCCATTATTATACTCTAACTACATAATTTGCCAAATCTTTTTTTCCTCCTGTTTTAGAGGAGGAAAAAAAAGAGAGAGAGAGAGAGAGAGAGGACAGAGAGAGAGAGAGAGAGCGAGAATCCGGATCATGTGAGTCTGCAGTTAAGCAAACATTTTTAATCTGCTGCCAATAAGGCTGCTCCACCAGATACGCAAATAGTTATTCACTAGTGACCTCCTTACAACTTTTCGGTTTGCTGTTGGTCGCGTTCCATGCACACGCGCGCGCACACACCCACACACACACACACACACACACATACACACACGCCCTCTTTTTGTTTTTACACGCCTTGCTGTGTTTTGTTATCTTGTTTACTTTTCAAAGGAGAAAATGCAGCAGGAGAGCGGGTCTCTTGCCCGCTATCAGAAGGTCTCCAAAGAACTGACAACCGCATTACTGGCCCGGCTTTGAACAGATGTTGGAAGTGAACTTCACGGAGTCAAGGCACCGTCCCCGGGCCGGGCCGGGCCGGGCCGGGCCACCCCCTTCCCCCCCCCCCCCCCCCCCCCCCGCGCACACACGCACGCGCTCCACTCCCGTCTACTGTACTTGTCAAAAACATTTCAAGGGGACCTGCGGGAGCAGCGATTGGCTGCGGCCCGCGTCCATCAGCCGCGTTGCCCGGCAACGAGGAAACTGCTCCGCTCCCCGTCTACTGGGCAATTGGGAGCTCGCATACCTTCACTGCCGGTCAGATGTCATAAACCTTTTATTGGCCGCGCCGCGGCGAGCCTTAAGAACACATCAATAAAAGCCCGCCGTCCCCCCAACTTGTCCCGGGCGCTGGGAGGGTTTCCTAGAGCGCCGGGGCGCGGAGGGCTCGGGCTCGGGCTCGGGCTCGGGCTCGGGGGGTCTCGGGAGGCTCTCGGTGCCGGTGCCAAGCCTGCACGGCTTGGGGGGAGGGGACGGGGCATCTTTGTTAGGGGCCCGTTCCCCACCCTGGGGTCTCCCCCAGATCGGCACCCCCGCCCCGCCCCCGGGGCCCGGGACGGCGGGGATCCCGTCCTCCGCGGACAATGCCAACTCCGCTCCCTTCGGGCGTCTCTCGGAAATCGAGGCGCCGCGAAGCAGCCCGCACGTCGGGGCAGGAAA
Source organism: Canis lupus baileyi (assembly GCF_048164855.1). Taxonomy (NCBI): domain Eukaryota; kingdom Metazoa; phylum Chordata; class Mammalia; order Carnivora; family Canidae; genus Canis; species Canis lupus. Next base: position 62,011,638 of record NC_132846.1, read on the forward strand.
CTCTTCGGACCGGGCAACTTCCCGGCTCCGGGGGCTCTGCCGTCTCCCCGCCGGGCCGCCCCCGCCGACCCCACCCCAGCCCGGGCCCTTCCCCCAGGAACTGCGGCGTCCCGGTCGGCCGAGGGCGGCGAGGTCGCCTGCACGATGGCCTCGGACGCGCGCCGCCGCCCGGGGCCGCCGAGTCCCCCCCGCGCGCCGGCGGCAGGGGGAGCGCACTCACCTGGCCGGCGCGGGGCGCGGGGCGCGGGGCGCGGGGCGCGGGGGCGCCGCAGCCCTTCAGCGGGAGCCGACAAAGTTTCGCGGGCGCCCAGCGGGCATCGCTCGGGGGCCCGGCTGAGGACGCGCGGGCGCGGCGCGGCGAGCCCGGGGCGGCGGGCGGCGGGCGGCGGGGGGCGGCCGCGGGCGCGGGCGCGGGCGCGGGCGCGGGCGGCAGGGGCGCGGGGGTCGCGGCGCGGCATGGGACCTGCGGCGTCCGCCGGGCGCGCCGCGCGTCCTCCCGCCGGCCCCGCCGCTCTCCCCGCCCCGTCCCGCCTCCCGCTCGCCTCCGCCGCGGCGCGTCGGGCCGGGGCGCGCCGAGCGGCGAGAAATTGTTTCCACTGCAAACAAAAAAAGGCGACACATGACCAAGGCAGGAGGAGGGGAAGCGCGGGGAGGGAGGGGCGCGGAGGGGAGGGACGGAGCGGAGGGGGCGGAGGGAGCCGGAGAGAGCGAAAACGTGGGCCGGGCCGCCGCCGGCGCAGGGTGCGGACCCGCCGGGGCGCCCCTGCCCGCGCCCCCGCCCGCGCCCCCGCCCGCGCCCCCGCCCGCGCCGCGCCCGAGCGCTCCCCGGGGGCGCAGCCGGGGCCCAGGCCGGCGGGGAGGGGGGGGGGCGGGCTCCCCAGGCGCCGCGGGGATGGGGACGGGGACCGGGACCGGGACCGGGACGGGGGGCGCAGCCGGCCCCTTCCCCAGGCTCGGGCCCCGCGGGCGGGCCGGCAGCGTGTCGCCGGAACGCTCCTGCCCCATCCGCACGCCTTACAAGGCTCGAAAGTAAAAATAAAAAGAATTATGATGCGGGCGAGGCTCTGCGAGGGGGAGCGGAGGTTCCGGCGTCCTGGCGGGGCTCCCGGGGCGGCCCCCGGCCCTCCTCCAGCGCCCACCTCGAGCCCCGGGAGCCAAGGCACAAAGGCGCCGCCGCCTCCCGGCCCGCTGGCCGCTCCTGCTGTCGTCCGCCGGCGCGTGTCTGCCGGGGGGGGGCGGGGGGAGGCCATTACAGGCGGCCGAGCCGGAGGCCCGTGCTGGAGGCCACGCCGGGAGGGCCTCTCCAGCGGGGCCGGACCCGGCCTCCGCGCCCTCGCATTGTGACTTCTCCAGCACCCGACAGACAGTTCGCAGGGCCCCCCAGCGACCGCTCCAGGAGCTCGGGCTCCTCCAGAGAAGGGCCACCCACTGCCGAGGCCACCCCAGCCAGCTGCCTTTGGAGAGTCCGACAGGACACCCTGGTGGTGACACAGATAAAAATAGGACTGCACACCTCTCCCACGCAGCCACATCAGTAGGTTCCTCCACACAAGAGAAGCCCAGGTGAAAAGGCCCGTCCGTCCCCCCCCCCCCCCCACCACCACCACCACCTGAACCCACCTGAGCCAGGGGACTGGCCATTTTGAGCTCCCTGAAAACTGCAGGCAACCCAGGGAGAAGGCCCAGGGCGACCTCCCTCAGAAAGGCCTCTAGTTTGCCGCACCTTTGAACCTGGCCAGGTTCGAGAGACAAATCCACAAGGGCTTCTGGATATGATTTTGTTGTTGTTCCCCAAAAACAAAGAAACTCCAATGGATCTGGGAAGTCATTGCTTTCAACAGAGCTTCAGAGGGGTGGATGATGGTAAGTCTTCTCCAAGGACACTCGCCACAAGGCCTGACTGCTTAGCAGTTGTAAGGCAAATCCCACCCCAGGAGATGACTCCAAGGTGGAGGCCATCCAGCCCCACCCCTTTTAATTACTGAGCGCTGGATGTGACCTACCCAAACTTGCTAAGCAAAAGGGGTAAGGTGAGGGAGACGGATACCTCTGAAGCCTTAAGCCAGAGATTCTAAGCATCAGAACTGGTGACAAGGGGACAACCGGATACCAGTCAAGCATGTGGCACTCTCCTTCAGCATATCAGTCGTGTGGGCTGAATCTCCCATCAAAGGAACCAAGGCCAAGAGACCTTGGTCCAAGCGCCTTGCCCCGCACCCCCACCCCCTGACCCAAAAGAGGAAGAGCAATACTCCCCCCTTCCATGACCAGCGCCCAACCCTCCGCATGGCCAACCACACTCACGCCATAGCTAGAAATCTCTTCGCAGTAAGAGAAGTGGCATGTTAATCTTCGCTCCAGTCCTCTGTCCTCAGAGTGTGTCGCTCTTAAAATTGTCCGTGCAAGCTGTGTTTAGCCTCCAGTGTGTGAACCAGCCATGTAGGCCGAACACCTTTAAGGCACACAAGCCTTGGGCCAGGGGAAGCCCTAAGTAGAGGGTGGAGTACGGTGAGGTAAGCTGTCTTTTATTAGCCTCTCTTTCCTTCTGCGTGTTTTTGGTTTCTTCCATCCTCAAACATATGGACCTTCCTCTATTTACGATGGGGTCATGTCCCAAGAAGCCCAGCATCAGAAGTCAAAAATATCTTGAGTCAAAATTGCATTTAATACACCTAACCCAGCATACACGACAGCTCAGCCTCGCTCACTTTGAACATGCTCAGAGCGCTCACATTGGCCTACAACCAGGCAAACATCATCTATCACAGGTGGTGAGTATCTCCTGTACCTAACTGACGACTGTACTCAAAGTGAAAAACGGAGTGGTTGTATCGAGTAGAGAATGGCTGGAGGCCTGGTGGCTGTCTCCCCCGACTGGCTGCAGCTGCCCGGCCTCCCCACAGGGGATCGGACAGTCTATCACTAGCCCAGGAAAAGATCCAGATTCCCCACCTGAAGTATGGTGTCTACTGGATGTGTATCGCTTGTCATACCATCACCAAGTCAAAAAATCGTATGTCGAACTATTGTTAAGTCAGGGACCGTCTGTATTCCTTAATTTCTTTCTCCCATGGGTATGGGGATGTGGCAAGAGACATCATCCTGAAGAGGAAGTGGTGGACCAGCACTGCCTGATGGGGAGGGGGGAGCACAAACATCTGCCTATCCGTCCCTCTGACGTGGGGCACTCAGACATTTGTTGAAAGCCAAAGGCAGCCTTTGGGGTGGCCTTTCCACCTTCTAATTCCACAGAACCCCAGCTCCGAAAGATGCTCCCTGATAAAAAGGAGGCAGGGCCCAAATTCTTTGGAAAAATTCCATTTTCAATTCCCCTCCTAAACATTTACAAATTACCCTTGTGCCTTCGCCCCTGAGAAGTCTTCAAAAAACAAGTGGAACTGTTTAGGGGCCCTTGGGTGGCTCGGTGGTGGAGCAGCCTTCGGCTGAGGGTGTAGGGTGTAATCCAGGGGTTGTTGGATCGGGTCCCACATAGGGCTTCCTGCAGGGAGCCTGCTTCTCCCTCTGCCTGTGTCTCTGCCTCTGTGTGTGTGTCTCTTGTGAATAAATAGATAAAATCTTTAAAAAAAAAAAAAAAAGCAAGTGGAACTATTTCAACAATTGTTCTATAAGCAGGTTTGACAACAAAATCCTATGCGTGCCCTGGAAGTCACTTTGGGCAACACTTATTCCCTGGCTGGGGAGCTGCTAAGACCCTTCCCCAGCTGCTCTGGGCAGGCACCCCCAGGGTATACAGGAGTCTGGGGGGAAGGGAAGGGGAGACCTGGACTCTTCACCCAATAGGTCTCCTCAGGTTCCTCCTCCTCTGTACAGAAGAGTGCCTCTCCCCTTAATGGTTTCTTCCTTCTTCTCCAACGTGTTTCCCTGCCCTGCAACGTGCTTCCCTGCCCTTCCCATTTCTGGTTCTTTGGCCAACGTGATTATTTATGGACTAGTTCAGGGTAAAGCCTCCCAGTCCCCCTGACGCAGTAACACCTGAAGAGATGAGCAGTGAGAGGACCCCCGCAGGTGGGTGGACTGGGGACTTGCACAGCCGGGAAGGAATCTGAGGCAGGCCTGCAGAGATGGTCTTCTGGTCAGGGATCCTGCAAGCTGGCTCCAGTGACTAAAGGGGTCACATGAGCGGGAACCCAGGTGCCCCGCCGTGCTTCTCAGAACTGGGACGTCATCAAGCAGTTTCTTGCTCTCTACCTCCCCTTCCCTCTGAGACCACAGTCTTTCCTACTTCCCTCTACATATTTATTCCACTCGCCTCCCAAGAGGTTGGCTCTCTCTGCTCACTTATGACCGTGTGTGGCTGCCAGCACCACGTCCAAACCTCCTGACTTGCAGCACCCGCCACCCTCGGACTGCCTCTGCCTTCCATGACATGGTTTATATTCTCAGGGAAATCACCTGATTGGCTTAGCCTGACTTAGGTGACTGTTCCTTTCTGCCCACACCCTCCTATCAGCTGAGGCCAGGGCCATGGTGGAACCATCAGGCATGACAGGCCTGGGAATGACTTTAGAAGGAGGATATCCAATAAAGATGGGTTAGAGTTTGACCTGCAGAAATGAGGAAGGCATGTTATAGACCTGAGCTTATGTATTTTAGGAAGCCTCACATAATGGATCAGAATCTTCTACAATGGGCCCCAGGCCTGTGCATTTTGAGAAGGCAGTGCAGCAGGAGCTACTGTTCTGGGTTGGAGAAATGAATAGCACATGCAGATTTATCAACTATGATCTGACCGTATTAGAAGATGCATTCGTTCCTCGAACAAATATTTACTGAGTGCCCACCAAGTACGTAACATTCTATTAGGTGCCAGAGACAAAAGGGGGTTTGTTCCTTATGGAGTATGTGTATTGGTGGATAAGAGGGGAAACATTCTATGACAAAACTCTTTAAATGCTAAAATGAACAGTTTATACGCACTCATTCAAATGGCAAGAGGAACCCACTGAATATTTTTGAGCACGGAAGTGACACTATCAGAAATATGCTTGAAAAGAATGGCTTGGAACTAGTAGAAAAGTAAGTCCCAGAGACCATTTAATACACAGCACAGGGATCCCTGAGTGGCGCAGCGGTTTGGCGCCTGCCTTTGGCCCAGGGCGCGATCCTGGAGACCCGGGATCGAATCCCACGTCAGGCTCCCGGTGCATGGAGCCTGCTTCTCCCTCTGCCTCTCTCTCTCTCTCTCTCTCTCTCTGTATGGCTATCATAAATAAATAAAAATAAATTAATTAATTAAAAAAATACACAGCACAGTGATTATCAACAAGAAAACTGTATTGGAAACATTTAAACTAAGGGATTAGATTTTAATTGATAATAATTTTAATGCTAATAATGTGACACAGAGGTGTCAGCTAATGAGACACCAGTAATCACGTTGTAATTTAAATGTATCAAATCTCTATGTTATATACCTTAAACTCACACACAACGTTGTTATGTCAAGTATATCTCAATTAAAAAAAAAAAAAAAAAAGGATTGTGAAGACACCTGGGGGGCGCTCAGTAGGTTAAGCATCTGACTCTTGGTTTCAGAAGCTTAGGTTATGACCTCAGGGTTGTGAGAAAGAGCCCTGCACTGGGAAAGTTGGCTTGCTATTCTCTCCCCCTGTTCCTCCCCACACCCAGCTCATGCACTCTCTCTCTCTCTGTAAAATAAATAAACAAAATCCTAAAGATTGATTTAAAAAAAAAAAAAAGACTGGAATTGTGGATTCAAGACAAGTTTGGGGAGAAGAAAGGGGGAAAAAATGAAAAACCCAAAGCAGGCAGAACTCCTGAGAAAGAAAGACCATAATCCACATAAAAGGGAATAAAGATTTTTTTATGTTTTCAAAAATTATAAAATACGCTAAAATATTAAAATAGTGATCCTCTCTGAGTGGCAGAGTTGGGGGATGATTTTTTTGGCCTGCTTCTTTCATTCATGTCTATTATGTTCTAAATTTTCTACCATGAGAGCTCATTTACGTTTACGATGTTCTATGATAAGTGCGGAGGATCCCATGGAGAACAGTGGTTGTCAGCCTTGAGTGTGCACCAAAATTACCTATAAGGTTTATTAATGTGCAGCTTGCTGGCCCTCACCCCCAGAGTTTGTGATTCAGTAGGTTGGGGCCGTGGCATGAATTCATGTTTCTAGCAAGCTCTCAGGGACACTGCTGCTGGTGGTTGAGGGATCAAACTTTGAAACCCACTGACTTACTGAAGAATAGTCTATGAGACTGGAAGGAAGGAATGTATAAAAGCCTTCAAAGACAAAACCAAGAGGGATTGTCTAAAGTGAGAAAGGGGGAAGATTATGGTCAAAGAAAACTACTCAATCATGGGTTGACTGTCTCTCTTCAACTTTGATGAGAATGTTCTTGGTATTGGTAGAAAAGCTGCTCCATTTTTCCCTTAGCCTTGGACGTGGAAGTAAGAGAGACCCAGCGGCACGGCTGGAAGGCCCTCCAGTCTTAGAGCATTTCAAGACTTGGTCCAGCATCTTGGCACTTGTCATCCTCTCTTGCATTTCCCTCTCGTGCATTCTTGGTGTTTACACGACAGGTTTGGAAGGGTGTAGCCTGGGAAAAGGCTTCTTCAAGTTTCTCCAGCAGGGAACAGAGCCAGGAAGCTTATTTGAGGAGGGAAGGAGGGATGTGTGGTAAGGGAAAAGTACAGCCAAACCGGGGGAGTGAAGTTCATTAGCTCAGGTGCCCAAGCCAAACCCCAGCTTATCAAGTCTCCTGCTGGAGGCAACATGAAAACACAGGACCTGTCAACTCCTCTCTGAGCATAAGCACAAGTGTGAGCAAATGATCCAGAATCCAGATTTAGTTAATGCATTCAGTCAACAAGTATTTATGGAGCATCTAGCTACTCTATGCCTAGGACTGCGTGGAGGGGACCAGGAAGGAACCTGGAGAAATAATAAAAGGTGTAGTACTTGCCCTCAAGGATCTAGGAGACTAGGGGAGCATTTATGAAGTAACTACAGATAAACACACATACGGAGCAAAATACCACAGCCAGAGGTGGTATGGCCTGATGGCTAGCCTAAGAACCTGGGGCCAGGTTCATATTCTCACGTTACCACATACAAGAGGTGGGTAACCTTAGTCAAGGTACTTAACTTCTTTCTCGCCACCTAGTTTCCTAATCTTAAAAAAAAAAAGGCGGGGGGTAGGGAGGGAGACTACCAGTAAGGCCCACTTCATAGGGTTCTGATGAAGATCAAATGAATTAATATTTGCAAAACACATACAACGGTGCCCTGGCACTTAGCACAGTTTTTGTTAAGTAAATAAATCCAAAGGAAAACATTAACAGATTTGACTGCCCACCAATTTAAAATTTGCGTGTCGTACTGGGGTCATCAATCAAGCAAAAAGATAGATTAAAAAAATGAGGCAATATCTGCCACACATAGGAAAAAAGGGTTAATATTTAAACGTATAACCCTTACAACTCAATGAGGGGAGAAAAAAGGAAAAAAAAAAAGTCATCACCCTAATGAGAAAAGGGGCCAATTCATCAAAAGAGAAACAAAAATGATTAAAACCCCCATGGAGAGAGGATCCACCTCAGTAAAAAAAAAAAAAAAAACATAGAAATGCAAATGAAAGCGATCCTGACATCTCATTTCATCTACCAGACTGGCACAGGCCGAAAAGAAATTACCCTACCCGTGCTGGTGTGGGTGTCTGGAAGAATGTGACTGGGGACAACTGTTCAATGACAACCTAAGTGAGCCCAGCCAGGGACCCTAAATTTGCAACTTCTAGGAATTTATCCTAGGGAGGCACTCTAACAAGATCACTAAGTCGCCCACCTGACTACCTACCCCAGTGACCCAGCGGTTCTGGAAGGTCCACACACTCACCCTAGAGCCTGACACACACAAGCCACGCGGGCAGCACTTACTGGAAACATGCACTAGAATACGCAACACTGTATTTAGGAGGGTTTGCTGGGACATTGTTTAAAATCATGAAAACTCGGAAATTGCTGAAATAAGAGGCTGCAGGCATATTATTATATTCTGTGCCACCCCCCCACCCCCAGCCCCATGCTCCCTTTGTTTCCTGCCATTTGGATTTTCCGGTCATTTTCGGTGAAGGTTTCCTTTTTCACGATCATTTTCACGTTCCCTTGTAGGATATGGGTGAAACAATTTGCAAACATTTCAAAAAGTGAGAGCATGGAGAAGCAAGTTAGAGTTTAATTTTGTGATCTTCTCAATCAGAAGGAACAAAGTGAGTCCTTTCTTTTGAAAAGGCTGGTGCTCTGAGCAAACAGGAGAACCACTAAGTATAACAAACATGGTCCCCCGTGTTGTGGTGTCTATTGTCTGGTTGTAGGAAGGCTTTTGATTTATAGGTTTCGAGTATCCAACTTCCCCTACAACCTCTTAACATAGGTCCAAAGATAAGGGAAAATACTCTTGAATTAGGAATCTGGTGGGGAGGGGGAAGATTTACTCTTAGTTTCAGATTGATCTTCTCTAACAGTTTGTGCTTATAAAAGACCAGATTGATTATATCTTTTTTTTTTTCTTTTTTCAAATCTGATAGGAAAATCTGTGCCCAGCTGAGGCACTCCACGTGGCCAGAATTACTTCCGCTTCTCCTGCCTTCTGAGGGATACTCTGGCAGTCAGAAGCTCGCCCTAGAAAAAGCTGCCACTCTGAGCTCTTGGACTCCATTTATCTACAGCCGAGGCTCATTATTTGTGGAAGTTATGTCCTATAAAGTTTCTACAAACAATGAATTAGCAAACACTGAACTACTGCTCCCAGGGGGAAACACACGGCCAGGTTCCTGTGAGCTGCTGGTGACAGCATTTTCGTGACCTGATGACTATGTAACCATGTTTAGATGCTTTTCCATCTAAACATACCTTACATTGTTGATTCCTTAACACTGAACTCTCAGCCAACAGCTCTATAACTCATGTCTGAATGAAGACCTCTCCAACAAGGCTTCTGTAAATTGTCCACGAGGCACTCAGCCTTCACACACCCAGGAACACTAAACCTCCAGCACTACGACTGGTTGCCATGTTAAACAGAAAAATCACCACCACCACCACCAAAAAAAGCACAAAAAGCAGAGCACAAAATAGACCACAGAACGAATGCTTGTTTACAGTATGAGAACTGAAAGAAGAAGCCAGAGCATTGCTTTGTTAGACGTAGGCTGGCAATGTGTGCATTGGGGCAATTCAAAATTTTTGGCTACTCTGCGCATGTCCACAAATGACCATCAAAGCACCCCGAGTTATTCATTACTTTGGGGGTTACAGGTAATTTTTTGCAAGTACATGAATCTGCAAATATGGAATAAATACATGAATAATGACCAACTGTATTTAACAAACACTTAGGTAGCACTTATTCGGTGCCAGGCAGGATTTCAAGGTTTGGCAAATATTGGCTCAATCCAGCCTCACATTAACCATGTGAGGAGGGTACTATATTATTGTGCCCATTTTATAAACAAGGAACGTGAGGCACAGAGAGGTTTAGTCACCTGCCCAAGGTCACACCTGCCTGGTAAGTGACAGGGCTGGGATTTGAACCCACAGACTCTAGCTCCAGAGTTTGGAGCCGGGTCCCAGGTAGGAACCAAGGGAAGCTTCAGATCCATGCAGAGCATCTGAATTCCTCTTGGAGAACCCCTGGGAGGGGCAGGGCAGGGGGAGGGGTGTGTGTGGCAAGGACACGAAGGATAGGAGTGGCGGGGTTCAAGAGAGAAAACACTGTGAGCAGGCTATAAAGGAGAAAGAAGGAAAAAGGGACTTTTAAACGGAATGAAAAGACACTACTTGCGAAAAGCTGAAGTTCCATGTTCCTGGGTCCTAATCAATATGGTATGGTGTATCTTTGTAATAAAAAAATATATATAACTAGATAGTGAGCATCAAACAAATTGTAAGTGCCTTGAGAGGCAAGGACCCCGCCTTGTACTTCTCTTCTGCTCATAGCACAGGTGGCACAGCAGTAATCAAAAATATCGATCACTTAACAGGAAAAAAAGAAAAAAAGCTTCTTTTTATTGCTCTCAAGCTGGTATCTAATAACTACACAGATGAGTCAAAGAAAAGTAGCACCATCAACCTTCTCCTCCTGCAAAGTTGTGAAGAGCTCTCATTGTTTCCCTCTATTCAAGTACACCAAGTACCATGGTCTCGGGGGCTGCAGTTGCTAAGTCTGCCAAAGCCTTAACCATGCCAAGGAATAAGGTCTCTTGTTTTACTTTCTCAGAAGGATGGGAAAGCAGACAGTCGGTTCCCCTCTTCAAGATGGCCTTTTTGAAACACAAGTAAAAACTACGCATTTGACAAGGTCTCTGGGACGCACGGCCTAGGTTAGGATATCACCAATATATTTATTTCCCTGCTGCGTAAAACTCTGGTTGGGGGATGAGCAACTTTCAGCTTATGATGACTGCAAACCCGGAGGCTGCTCTTCTCTATTAGGTCGTGCAGTTCACCAACGCTTTCTGCTTCGAATCCTCCCTCCTTCCCGAAACAGCCTCCTGCATGCCTTTACTGTTTTGGTTCAGGTGCAAGCAAAACATGCCCATCCACTGTGAGGCCCAAGTGCACGCTGAGCACTCAGTCTCATAAGGGGTGGGCGCTGGGAAGCAAGTGGCCAAGTGGACCGCCGTCTCTCTGTGGGTGCACCATGCACCTAATACCCCCCACACCCTGCAGTCCCCCCGTGCTCAAAGACATGTGACTATCGCTGGCTTCAAAGATTTGGCCCCCTTTGAACAACCAGGCATCCTTTTTAAGTTGGCATTTCTTCCAGAGAGGAATACTGAGCATCTTTCCTACATGCCTCACACGGTGCTAGGCCAGCTGTCTAACAATATGGATCCCGGAAGGGGGTGCGCTGCCCACGTTGGCGATGGCAGCCATTAGTGCCTGTTGCTCACAGCAAACGTCAACGAGACCTCAGAACAGAGGCCCAGGCCATTGGCTGAGACACCCCGGGCAAGTCTCCACACGGCCTGAGTGCCAGCAGAGGCTACCCGAGGCCCGAGGTGGGCATGCCACGGGGTCTTGGACTTCCGGATGGAGTCCAGTCCCAGAGAGTGGACGTCAGAGCGCTCCGGAGGTGGCCCAGGCCAGGTTCAAAGGGAGGGATGAACCTCACGACATCCGTTCCAAAGAAATCCCACCTGCTACTGGCATGCCCAGGCTCGTCTTCCTCACATACCAGCTTCCCAGGCAAGCCTCCAAAGGCACGGTGGGCAGGCAGCTGCAACAGTTTGCTTTCTCTCAATGATTTGCACGGGGAAGACGGAGAATTGAGGAAGACGTCATGGCCAGGCCCCACGATCTGGACCCCCAGCTGGCCGGGATCCTGAAGGGTCATCTTCTCTAGCCCTTTGCAGGAATAACATGGTTTTTGTTGGCCCTAGAAATCTGGCCTGGCAGTTTGTCTGGAGTTCCGTTTCTTCATCCCCACACACTCACCTCATATTGATTTTTCAGGACTGTCAAAATGCAAACCCGCTCTGAAACCTCCTTCCCAGCCTCTATACTCCAGGGACACCCCCTGGCCCGAAAGGCCTGCCACCCTGTGAGTGCCCGGCTCAGGCGCTGAGCAACGACTCCCCAGCTTGCTGCTTCTGAATAACTTGAATATCAAACCAAGCACAAAGAGAATAATACACAGCAGTTGCTGGAAAAAGCTCACTCCATCCACTTCATTCTCTGTGGCAGACGCAACTGAAAGATTTTTTTTTTTTAATCCATGAAAAACTTCTCCTTTAAGCTTGGGGTGCAAAAGGCATCTGAAATGTGAGAGTCCGTGGACCAGCCCCGGGATAGAAAGGAAAGGTTTCAATGAAATACAAAAGCAACACAGACCTGAAGGGGAGCAGGCTGCCCGACAACAAGGCAGCCAACTGCCAAACTGTCATTTTGCTCGGCGGCTGAACAGAAGGCTCGAGTAATGACAACCACAAAACTCATTTAAAGTCTGAAAAGGTGACTAATGAGCTCATTCATGCTGGCTATAAATTATTCACTACAACACTGATCCCACTCAAGACAAACAGTAAAGTAAACTTTAAACACAGACATCGCCAGCCTCCGAAGGAGAACGAGTTATGTCTGCAAAACTTTTCCCAATGAGAGGGATACTCGTCTCCCCCTTGTCTATTGTCACATTCATTCTTCTGTTTACTTTTTTTTACTGCCTTTAATCAAGTTTAAGCAGACACAGCTGTTACACATTTATTTCTCTGTTGAGGTTTTTTTTTTTTTTTCCATTAGTTATTACGAGCAATCATGAGGCCCTAAAAATAGCAGCAAATTATATTCTCTAGAAATTGAAGGCTGACCTTAAAATGAAGCCCAGGTCTTCAGAAAGAATATTCATATGCACATGTTGGGTGAGTGACAGCCCTGCACAAAGGCAGAACACAAGTGCAGAGCATTTTCCACTCTTGGAGAGGTTTTCAATTTGCTTCCAAATTTCCTTTGGCTCTGGTGGAAACGGGTTGCTTCAAAACTCTATAATACAGAACCTGCTTCCAGTGGCCACGTTCTGGGGAAGATTTTCATGGAAACTCACCATCAAAGTTCTCCTTGAGGCTTTTTGTTACGGACAAACCCGGCCACAGATTTGCTGAAAACCCACCATGTTGCTGCACACTCCCCTGGTCAGTTTCCTGTTTAATATTAAGTAATTTCGGCTCTTCTGTTTCCCTAGACTGTGCTCTTTGCTCCTAACTGTCGCTACGGAAAGCATTGTGACTGCAGAGGACTAGTCTCCTGTTTTTCAGACCCTTTTTTTAATCGGCGTGGCCACTTCCAAGACAGAGTCAGAGTTAAGAGTTTCAAACCTGCCCTAAGAGATCTTTTTAAAAATAGCCCCCAAATAAGTACTTACATTAGCTCTTGGTCAGATCGCTGAACATTCTGTATTTTTAAACTGCTTTGAATACTTTGAAAAGGAGCCACAGAAAAGCCACAGAAAACACTCATATTCAAATCCCGCTAGATAGGGGTTCCAACTAACCAAAAGTGAAAGCAGAAAGGTTTGAAGCTCAGTCGGACCCAGCGCACACCTCGAGATTACAGGAAAAATGAATGGTTTGGGGCCTGGGGGAGTCTTGCGTAACATATGAGAAATAATGCATGGAAGGCAAATCGAGACCGGGGCTTTGACTTAAACCCCATTTTAGGAAAATCTTTCATGTTGTTTTCACAGTTTCTTGCACACGAACCAAAGGCTTGTCCGGCCATTTCTGTCGTCTGAAATGCAAAGCAATTTTTCTTTTAAGTAGAGAAAGAGGAGTCCTGCAATATTTATAGCCAAGTACTTTGCCACCTACTGACGCAATCTGGTTGGTCTTCACGTGCTTGGCATGGTTGTTGTTTTTTTTTCCTCCACCCTTCTGTATCTGCTAAGAAGCCATTCCTTTGGTCCTCTGTGCAAGAGTTCTTGCAGTGTCGTCGTTGTTTTTTAATCACACCATGTGTGAAAACCCGGTTCCAACCAAAGAAATGGAAAAGCCTCAACAAATGGCATCCTATTGAAGACTTGGCTGCTCTAAGCCCTCCGCGAACTCGATTCCTGCCACCTCTCTGGGGAAAGGTGTGGACCAAACATGGCTTTGAAATCAAGCCGCACGTTGATCACATGTCTGCCAGCAAGCTACCCTCTCCTTCCACGGGTGGGAAACCTGGCTGGTCCGCAGACACTCCTGACATGGCCCTACTCTTTATTTTCCTGAGGGAGGACCACCTGCCCAGCAATAGCCGGAACAATGAACACCAAGGGCCCAATTCCTGCAATCCAAAGATTCATAAAACATACACAACGCCAAAAGTTCTCCCCTGCTTCCTACTCGCCTGGAGCTCTGCCTGCATTATTTATTTCTTCCTTCCACTTACCTTGATGAGGGAGGTGCGGTCATCCTCTTACAGACGAGGATCCTGAGCTTCCAGAAATTAAGGCGTGTGCCAGTGGTGCTTGCTTGAAAAGGCAAGACCCCGTGTGTTTGGGGCCTGCAGAGCCCACACTCTTCACCGCTGCGTTCTCTAATCTCTGCATGCTCTCCATCCCTAGTTTTCAAGATCACAGAAATGTACCTTGCTGCTTGCAGTCTACATCCTGAGCTTCTTCGTTAGAGATTTTGGGGTGGGGGACTGTTTCATCTGTTTTTTTGCATCGCATATTGCAAAATGGGCCGCTAACCATGACATCCCTTCTGTCCTGCCAGGGGTAGCCCCTGAGGCTCGTACCGAATGCAGACACCATTCACTGAACAGACAAGCATAGGGACAAAAATACCCAAATACCCAGGGCAGTGGTGGTACACCAGCGCCGTGCTCCTACTGATCATAAAAGCATGACGATCATGAAAACAACAACAACAACAAAAAATAACTCATGATAGTGACAGCTCCAGAGGCCAGGCCCGAAACTCCAAGTCTATCCGCATCTCCCATTCGGATGGACCCTCAGAAACAAACAAGGTGCCATGGAGGTGCCCGTTACGCAACTCACAGAACGATGTGCTCTCTCTTCAATCCATACTCTAACCTCCCCCACGCCAACAAATGAACCTTTTCTCCATCTGCTATGACCACTGAGATCAAGATCTGATAGCTTCCCTTCAAGCTAATGCTTCCATTTCACTAGAAACCATTTTCGAGCTCTGCACTTTTGTACTTTGCACACAAAGTCAGAGAGTATTGCCTGCCAGTTTAGAAACAGTGCTGACCACCACCCCAGAACTATCTTCCAGAAGCTAAATTACAGAGAATTCGATCAAAGCACAGACCAACCTTTGGCAACTCTATCAATTCATTCAAAAATCAGCAAGTCGCAGTGGAAATAGACTGACTGCTCTACCAATCCGATTAACTTTTCCCCATAGGTCCTGGACAGATGGGCAAAACTACTGAGGCAGCCCTGGGCCCCACAGGTGTTCTGGAATCTTCTCCCAGCCCCGGGCACTGAAGACGTGGAGGAGAGCTGTTCCCAAAGCTCACTGCCATCTCTGGCACCTAGATTTGGGTACTGAGGCCGAGGAGTTCGTTTTGTCATGAACCACCTCCCTGTGCTTCCTTGAAAGCTCTCCTGCTGCCATGACTGGAATCTCATCTCAGGGCTAGCCAAAGGCTCTGTAAAAAGTGGATGGAGTAGAAAGCTGAGGTCTGTGGTTTCAGTCCCGAGAAACCCTCAGCTATCCACAGGGATCTGATTGCACTGCCATTTAGAGTCCTTCTGGCTTCTGCCAACACCAGCTCCCTCCGGATCCAAATGCAACCTTTCCTGGCTTCCTTGCGATACCAGCATCAGAGCAAAGCTCCAATGGTTATGGTAAGAAACAGGAGGCCTGCCCAGACCTTCCCTGATCTCCTGTGAAGGAACAACCAAGTCGCGTCTGCTGTGCAAAAGATACCCTTACGAAGTCAGGCGCTTACTAAGTCAGGGCAGTTTTTAGCAGCCATGCTCCAAGGCTCTTCCCTCACAGCCTCTATGGCCCATTTTTCTAGATCAAAATCTACAACTCATGAGTAGGAACAAAGTCACTAAGGCTGACTGCCCTGACTTATCATTTAATCTACACAGAGCTATTTATTTACTAATTACATTCTTGGCTTGACAGCAGTGGCCAGAAAAGATTTGTTTATTCATTACAAAAACCAATTAATGCAAACAGAAAATAAAATCTTAAAGGTTACTCTTGGGAAGGGCTTTACTAATGGTGTCGGACGAGCCCCTAATTGAATGAGGCAAATAAAGTCCAAAGGAGCGAAGTGATTTAGGGCCCACATGTCACAGAATGCACATGGGTAGTGTCCTTGCCAGTGTTCAACAGCACCCCAAACATCCAGTCCCATGGAATAAGTGGGACTGACCCCGCTGGTCGGCCCCTGGATGGGCATGAAAGAAAGAACGGGCAGGCCCAGCTGGGACCCAGTGCACACGCTGGGTATTGAGACGCCCTCTGTCTTTTGGACGCTTAACGTGGCTTTGCTGTCATTTGCAACCAAAAGCACCCCAGCAGGTACCCATGCAGAGTTTGTGGCAACTCCAGCTTCTTGACTCCCTGTACACAAATATTTCTGCCACAGAAGAGTCTTTAACATTGCAAAATAGAAAACCATATTTTGACAACCTCTGTGGCTGAACCTGGTAAGAATCAAAAGATTTGGGGGAGACACAGCAAACTAAACATTATCATCAAGCTCTTTAAAAGTATGGCTTAATATGTAACTGTGGCTATGTTTATAGAGTATTATTGATGACTGAAGAATTCATGGATAGAGATTAACTGTAGAGAATTCATGGCTAATGAGGGAAGGCCATTGTATTTTTTAAATATTTTATTCTCTTTATTTGTTGGTTTATTTATTTTTGAGAGAGAGAGAGAGAGAGAGAGAGCAAGTGAGGAAGCAGGACACAGAGGAAGAGAGAATCTCAAGCAGGTTCCACATCCAGTACAGAGCCTGACATGGAGCTTGATGCCAGGACCCTGAGATCATGACCTGAGCCAAAATCAGGAGTTGGACATTTAACTGACCAAGCTACCCAGGTGCCCCGAGGACCATTCTATTTATAACTTGAGACAAACCCTGACTCCCACTTTGGTCTCGGAGCTGGACCCAAAATTAGGCCCATCTCTAACTCCTGGAGGGATAATATCCCACTTTCACATCTCCAAGCACCCAGTTCCAAATCAGGTGCTGATGAAGGGGTGATGCGAGCCTTAATGGCTGTTTATTGAACAGCTACTAGATGAAGACACTGAGCTGTGTCTTATCTGCTTTATGTCATCGAATGCTTCCCAGTGATCAACATGAGGTAGGCTGATCAGAGTAGGCAATTAACAAATGATACAGAAGGAGTGACCACTGCACATACCAAACTCATGTAAGATTATATTTATTGTCAATGAGAACACTTTCTCTAGTAATCCTAAAACTATGAAATTAAAAAGATGAGTGTCAATACATAAAATGATCACATAGGTTCTACGTAACATTTATATCGAGGAGGGTGATTTGCCACCAGATACTGGAGCTTAAGGCATCAGCACCCCTTGTTCACACGGCCCTGAAGGACCCCAGATGTGTGGAATGAGCACAGGCTTTGTCACTGCACAGAAGCACTTAAATGAAAAAACTAAAACTAAAAATTAAAAATTAAATTAAAAATAAAAATTTTATTTTATTTTATTTTATTTTTTTAACTTAAAAATAAAAATTTTTAAAAAAAGCACTTATATGTCCTGAAGTCTTATGGCTCATATAGGAAAAAAAAAAAAACAGAGAGAGATGCCCCCACATTTGACAATCATCCTAAAAATTTACATGGCATTACCAATAACCACTTGTGAAGCAAACAAGCTTTTTTCCCTAATCCATCAATAATAGAAAACAAGTCCCAATCACCCAAGCTAGAGAAAAGAGTGAATTACCCTTCTATTATCTGGAGGGAAATGGTATTCTGAAATCACTGTTGTAGGAAGAAGTGATCAAAGAGCATACAGCCCAAAAAATGTAGGTAAAAAAAAAAAAAAAAAAAGGAAATGCAGACATATGTCAAACAGCCAATTAATAATCATGTGTTATTTTTCTGGATTTTGTGATGTTTGGGATGCCAGCTTTTTAAACATAGACTTGTTTACATTTTCTTTCAGCATCATCATTTCTTTCATCATTTGTAATTTTACATTTTTTTCTTAAACGAGGCTCCCGAATTGAATAGGGCTGGGGAGGAAGGGGCTATCTCCAGCCCACAGGGCAGACAAGAGCCCTATTTCAGTTCCCTGCGGGGTAGAGGGTTTAATCCTTGTCACTGGGAACAGTGGGACTCTGCAGTGGGTCACCCTGTGGCCCCGACCTCTTGGTCAGTGACCAGTCGTCTGCTCTGATGTTATTCATGGTTCAGGTAATGCTGATGAGGCCATGGTGCGACAGGTGTGGTGACAGTGGGCCCACGCGCCCAGGTCTTGCTGAGAGCTGAAGGCTGACGGCTGGAGGGACACAAGGAGAAAAGAGGGAGTGTTGGGCTGACTGCAGAAAAGGAAGCCTTGAACAGCTGCGGCCTCAGCTGTCCTTCCTCCCCAGCCCTGGTGGCTCTTCCTCACGGGTCCCATCAGGTGGCTCTACCTCAGGGGTCCCATCCCAGCCTCCAGCTGCCTGTCTTCCCTTCAATTCAGAACAACTGTGGCATCTGCACAGTGCTTCCTGTCTGACGAACTCCCTGCTGACTCAGTCTTGTGTCTGAAGAAACTGGGCCCTCCTGCGAGGCTCTGCTCCCCAGCGACCTGAACCCTCTGCATCAGCCCTCCCCACTCACAACAGGCCCCGCTATGTTTTGGTGCCACTCATTTAATGTCAAAAAATGATGACAGGAGCCCGCATGGCTCAGGTGGTTAAGCGTCCGGCTCTTGGTTTTAGCTCAGGTCTTGATTTCAGGGTTGGGAGAAGGCTCCACACTCAGTATAGAGTCTGCTTCAGATTCTCCTGCCCTCTCTCTCCCTCTCTCTCTCTCTCTCTCTCTCTCAAAAATAAATAAATAAATAAAAATTTTTAAAAATTTTTAAAATGATGAAAGTGGGGGCAACTGGATGGCTCAGTTAGTGGCACACGTGACTCTTGATCTTGGGGTCATGCATTCAAGCCCCACGTTGAGTGTAGAGATTACTTAAAAAAAAAAAAAAAGATTAAATTGCAAGGCAGAGTGTGATTTACCTTCTTGGAGCAGTGAGAAGCCCAGGGAATCAGTGGGACGCAAGACCTTGGACTTTACCATTAAAATAGTGTCAGTGGTCACTATTGTTGCTCACCTCAGGGTCTCTGCTTGGCCCTACTAGCCCCACCAGCTAGAATAGAAAGGGCCATCCTTCTGCAAGATTGGCATATACAGATGCAAAGTCCCAGAGAAGGAGCGACACCTACTTCCCAGCCTCAGGATGTACTGTGCTAACAAATCTAAAGAACTTAAGTGTCCTCCTGCAGGGGAGGGAGAGGTCGCTGTGGCCCACTGACTTTCCCAATGGCCCTGAGCATTTAAATCACCCAACCTTCCCTTCCCAATTCCCCAGTTCACCAAACCCCTTCAGTAGTCTCTCTCACTGCCGGTTAGCACACAGGCCTTCTGATTTACCACACCTGTCCTGTAAGCTTGGTTAACAGGTGCACCCTTGGGAAACAGGTGTGCCCCTCTGGGCTGAAGACAGTTCACAGAGGTGACATAACAGAGGGGATCTCCATCACCTCACCCAAGACTGCTGGCAGCCACAATGACCCACTGGGACAGACACAATAACCTTCTGAGCAAAGCCATACAGGCAGAGTCCAGCCTGGCAGACAAGGGAAGGAATCTTTGCTGAGTAAGGAATAGAACGATGGGCTGGTCAGTCCACTCTGGAAGGAATGGATCCCTTAGAAGGAATACACTTGTGCTCTTGCCGGCTGCAACATCCATTTAAAAGATGAGAGGCAGGGCCCCTTTGGCAGCACAAACAAGAAAACTGGAACAATCCAGGCCAGATTAGCATGGCCCCTGAGCAAGGATGACAGGTGGATTCATGAAGCATGCCATGTTTTTTCTGTTAACTAACTGGAATGAAAATAAAAACTAACTAACCAGTAAATAAATAAATAAAAGTCAAGAGGCAGGCAGCAGGATGAGTAAGCGCACAGGCTGCTCCTGTCCTCGCCTGTAAAATGGGGATGTAATACCACTGACCTAGGGCTGCCAGGAGGATTAGATAGACCTATGTAAAGCATCTACAGGCATGCAGGGCACAGGCTAAATGCCCTGCAAGTGTTTACTATTATTATGTTATTATGTGGAAAATAAAGAGAATTATAATAGAACAACAGGTAAGAGCCAACTTAAAGAATTACCTGCTCAGGATTTATGTGAACTGCCTAAAACCAGGGCGTTTTTCTCCTAAGCGTAAAGATCAAACATCTCTTCCTTTTCTTTCTTTGTAGTTGAAGCTACTAAGAAGCCACAGAAATTCTTCTACACTTGGGGTGAGCACAGCAAAACGTGGAATCACTATGCTGTACACCCGAAGCTTTGTTACACTGTGTGTCGACAATACTTCAATTCAGAAAAAAATAAAAAATAAAAAAAACATCAAAGTCCTTTTCCAGGATTAATCAAGATTTCCTGATAACTTTCTACAACTCCTTGAAGATGGTGGGAAAACGTCTGTGTTCTCGGTCTTGGGCCTCGCATAGTCTCTGTTGAAATAAAAGGGCAAATAGCTCTCCCCGCTCAGAACCAGGATAAACTTGCCAACCCTAATGATAAAGCACTATGGGGGGGGGGGGCTGCCCTTGGAGTGTGCATGTGTTCTCAGGAGGGAGTCATGGGGCTACGCTAAGTCTTAGTTTTTAAGACTTTCTTCCCCCAAACCCACCTGTTCCTTTCAGGACAGGGGTATCAGCCATTCCTAGTAACAATTCCCTATGATACACCTTTATGTCCATGCAGATGGATCGCTCCACTCTGCCACCAATAAAAACAGTGGGTGATAATACGACCAGGGAGCTCACTGTAAGACATCTGTCATGACTGTGACTTTTCTTGGGGTCCACATTCAGATGGGAGCAATGGGACAGCCTGTGGGCTACAGGTGAAAGCTTTGGGCATGACGGAACAAACAGTCTGGTTGTGTGGGGAGATGGTGCACCTCTATAGTGGAGAGCACCCCCATGCTGGTTAGCACAGCCCCGAATGCTGAGAGTTGTTCCCCCTTGAGACCAACACCCATGTTCCTGGAACGACCTACTGTCTACTGCTAGTTAGGTACACAGTCTTTCCCTTGAACATCTGCAACTTCCCAGTTTATCCCTAACCAGCCAGCCTTCCCAGTCACAGACATAATTTACGTATTGGCCTATACTTTATGGCCGAGCCTGCTCAGAATTCAAACTGAAATTTCCTTAATGCCTGAACTTGACTTTTCAGCCCAATATGAGGAACAGAGAGAAGAAAACCATCTCTCTAGCAGGGGGTCAGCAACCTATAACCCACAGGCCAAATCCAATCCACTGCCTGTTTTCGTAAATAAAATTTTATTGGAACACAGCCCCACCCGCTGGGTTACGCAGTGCCCATGGCTGCTTTCCCACCAGAGGGCCAGAGTTGAGGACTTGCAATAGAAACCACATAGCCTGCAGAGCCTAAAATGTTTACTATCTGGCCCTTTAGCGAGAAAAAGAGAGGATGACAAAAGCCATCAGAATATTTACAGAAGTTCCTGACGGCCTATGACTCATGGTTTAAAAGGAACAGTGGCCTCCTAAGTGAGCAGAAGGAAATGTGGGTTCAAGGGCTGGTTCTACTGACAGGCTCAGCTTTGTGAGGTCACACAAGTATTTTCACCTCTGGGCTTCCATCTCATTCATATAATAGGATTAGTCATGGGTGGCAAATGCATGACAAATAATTAGCTAATACCCCCCCAACATATGCATTTTGAACACACACACACACACATACACACACACGACAAGAAGAATTACTATTTGTTTTCAGAAGGGTAAGAGGTCCTGTCTTGGTGCAGCAGTATTTTGTGGCCGGGACAGGAAGCTTGTTAGCCAGCAGTTCAGTACATACTGTTTTCACTGGGTGCCCATGGGGCCCCTGTGACGGGCAGGGCGCTGAGCTGGTCTAGCCCCACAGGCCATGTGCCTCCAACTGCAGAGAATGAGTGATCGCGTACCTCGGGCCACCCCAGGCTGGGATGTTCAAGGAATGTTTACTCGTTTTTTTGTTGTTGTTGTTTTTGTTTTAAAAAAAGGAAAATGTGACTAGTGCCTGAAAGAAAGGGGAAGACTTCAGAAAAAGGAAAAAGGAAAGGAGAACTTTCTACTTGGTTCTCTCCTGCACTGAGCAATAAAACAAATGCTCAAAGTGAGAAAGGCCAAGGGTATCTTCAGAGAGCCGTGCCGGAGACACCGATTCGTGTGAGTAAGATCCCTCCTGGGAATAACTGGGAAGATGGCCCCGGAAACGCAAGGTTGCAGACTGATGAAGAAGGAACATGAGTTCAAAACCTACTAGTTGGAGGGATCCCTGGGTGGCTCAGCGGTTTAGCACCGCCTTCAGCCCAGGGCGTGATCCTGGAGACCCGGGATCGAGTCCCACCTCGGGCTCCCTGCATGGAGCCTGCTTCTCCCTCTGCCTGTGTCTCTGCCCCGACCCCCTCTCTCTGTGTCTCTCATGAATAAATAAAATCTTTAAAAAAGAAAAAAAAACCCTACAAGTTTGTATTTTATCTGAGACAATGGGGAGACACTGAATGTTCTAGGTGAAGGAGGAGATGATAACATGAAAGCCATATTTTAGAGACACTGGTATATAGGATGAATCAGAAGAATCTGAGCTACAGAAGAACTGAAATTGAAACACAGGAAATAGTATCTATCATATCGATGGAAACATTGTTTCAATGGGGGAAAAGAAACAATTCTTTCTCTTCATTTTAACTTAAAGTTTCCAACCTGTGTGTCCCCCATACCTCCCGGATGTCTCATTTAAAAAAGAAAAAAAAAAAAAAACTACTAAATAAGCAAAGCTGGAACCTGCAAGGAAACTATTTCAAGAATAACAGTCAAACAACAAAGGTCAGGACTTGATATAAGGTTTCACTCTTTGATGAGACACAGGTATATGATGAGGTTTTATTTTATTTTATTCTATTCTATTCTATTCTATTCTATTCTATTCTATTCTATTCTATTCTATTCTATTCTATTTTTTATGATGAGGTTTTAATAGTTGGCTTCTGACTTCCAATCACAAAGCAGGAGGAAAGGTTACTACAGCTATCACAGGGAGGTTAGACTTTCTGAGTGTGTGTATGTGCGTGCATGGAACCCCAATTTCCTCGTTTATAACCCTCCCAGAAAAGGCAGCTAAGAATAGCCGGCTCTGCATCCGGTTGCAACAAAAATAGGACTGTGCCCAATCTGAGAGTCGGCCCCCCTGAGGCCACCAGCACCCTGCCCCTCACGCACCGCCTGGCTGTCGACACCTGCGGGTCCGCGACGATACAGCCCGCCTCTGGGAGCGGGAGGCACAACCCAGGGGAGGTTAGAGACGCCGCTTCAGAGCACAGAGAGCGGCACTGGATTCCCAGCCCCTTCTCCCAGAGTGGCCTGCTCAGGTTACCTGCTTTCTGAGTGGAAGGTCCCCACCTATAAAACAGGGGTGATGAGCCCACTTCAGGGGTGTCGCCAGGAGCCTCAACTAGGAAAATGTCCGCAAAATGCTTCGCACACCATAACTGGCCCCAGACACAGCTCGCTCAGTGGAGCTGCCGTCACCTGTTTTCTCGGGGTGCGGTGACATTTGGCTGAGATAATCCAAGTCGATGTTCATTTGCAGGGTTAGAGGCACTTCCTTAATTTAATTACATACGCCTAATACACAAACTCCTTTTCCTCCTCTGAACACACCCCAGATTCCTAGAGGACCAGAACCCAGGACATCCAAAAGGGTGCCCGGGGACTGGGGCATCAGCAGCCTGGCCGCAGTCCTGCCTCCTGGGAAAGCTCCCAGGCTGCCAACCGTGCGGCACAATCCCCCAGTGTCCTCAGAGGAGACGAGAGCTTGGGATCTGGGAACCGCAGGCTGCAAGCCTCAGAGGCCTCTCTCCCCAGACTGCGCCCCAGGCTTCTCTGGCTCCCTCAAGAGCTCACCGCATGTTTAAGGAAGAGCTGAATCTAGAATCCAGGTCTGCTCACTTCTTTTTCTCTATCGTCCAAGGCACATTAAAAGAAAAAATGTATAAAAATCATAATGGTCACTGTGGAAAACTTGCAAACTAGAGAAGAATTTGAAGGGGAAAAAATATGCATGGATATATGGCCATTGCCCAAAGCTTCTAGGCCTCTGTTCATTCAGACTGTCTTCCAGGTTTTTCTATTCATACAAGGGACGTGAGAGCACACTGTCAAAACACTTTGTGCCCGTTTTCTTTTTCTTTTTTTTTTTCTTTTTCCTTTTTCTGCTTCACGCTATATGAAATCTGTTGCTGCAACAAAATTTTGAGCTTCAGGTGGGCTGAAGCCGTGTCAGTCTTGACATCACCCCTTCTGTGGGCCTGGCACACAGGAGGTGCTTAATAAACAATGCAGAATGAGTGGATGCCTGGAGAGCCTTATGTGGGGTGACCAGGAACTCAGCCCCCGCTCATTCTGCTGGACACTCACAACATCTCCAGTGTTCTGCTACTGTGAACCGTGTCGGATGCACGGCCTCACTCCTGCATGGTGTAAAGTCCCAAAAGTGTAATCGCCGGGTCGGAGTACTCACATTGTAAGGCCTTGGATCCCTACTGCCCAACGGCTCTCCAGAAAGGAGATCCTAACTTATATCTTCAACCGATGACCAAGGAGATGGAAAAGCATGAGCTTTCTCCATGGCGTGAGCACGTGAGTCAGGGGGAAAAGGCAGAATCCCTCAAGTAGGTGTTTTAATGAGGAATTAAGGGGACTTGAAGCTCACGTGCTATCCAGCAACCCCACACAGTTCAGAGTATCTTTCTGAACTTTGAGCAGTCTCCCTCTGACATCCTCTCTGTTGAAAACGACAGCATGGTACCGAATACCGGCGAACTATCAACCCTCCCATTTCTACCTCCCAAACCAGGAAACATCCCCCATCACCCAGGACACAGCAAAAACCCAAACCAACTCTGTGTCCCTGGCACCATGTCTGTTTTGGTTGACTTGTCTATAAATATCCACAGTTTATTAAAAGTCCATAGTGCTTTCTAAAAAAAACATTTTTTTTCCAAAAAAATAAGTAAAAAATAAAATAAATGTTTTTTTCAGCTGCATATGCATTAAAGATTCACCTTTCACCTCCCAAACACACTTTTAACATACGTTTCTTAGGAAGAGGTTTGTTCTCTTCCTAATACACATCAGCACAACAAATTCCAAATGTGTACGTCCATCAGAGTGTTTCAGTCCATCATTCCCTCCACCCCAGAGGTCAAGGAGGTCACTTGTGAAAATGAAGACAGCTGTGTGTAGATCCTGATCCAGAAAGCCCCAGGCTCCTGCCTCCCGGGGCCAGTGGTCACCTGGAGTCTCGCAGAAGCCAGAATCTCGGCGATGAAGGGTGCTCAACACCTACACACACCCTTGCTCCATGAGGCCTTCCATGCTGCAGCCAGAGACGCAAGAAGCTCTGGATTCAAATTTCACCTCTGTCCCAGAATTCCTGCAGCAACATTACCTTCTGTGTCTTTATTTCTCCATCTTCAAGATGGGTTTTTTTCCTGCATCTCTCCTGTGTTGCATGAGAATACTACAAAGAACTGAAGCGTAAAAATCGTTCATATCTCCTAAGAGGCAAAGCACCTCTCCAAAGCATCACGCCTTCTGTTTTCTTAGCAATCGGACACAGCACTTCTATCCAAATCTTCCCCGCGCCTTGGTTTCTAACGACAATATTATCAACCTTCTAAATCATCTGTGAATTTTTTTTTTCAAATCCATATGGCTCTTTACCATCCAATAATATTAAGCTACTCTTTGCCTTATATCCTATTTTTATAAACACACACAAACATACACACGCAAAATACCGAAGTCCAAATACTTTTCTTTGACTCCAAATAAACCACAGGCCTCCAGTCCTCAACAGATAAAAATCTCAAAGCTCATGTTCACATTTATCCACGAAAGAAATGTAATAGTTCAACATGTCACCCAGCAAGTCAATCAGAGGACTGAGAAATAAACACAGAAGTTCTCAAGTCCATGTTTCCAGTTTCCTTGTGATACGAACAAGACAGAATTTATTTGAGAAGAAAATGCCAAGGTGACATTTGGAACCACGTTTTGGGGGGCAGGAGGCCAACTTATAGGACCTTTTGCGTTCTTTTTTGGAACTGTGGCTTTGCCAGACCTACAACCCCATATGCGTACGAGGCTCAGCCAATTCACCACGGGGATCGGATCGCTTTGCCCATGGACTTCTGCCTCCTTCAGCAACTCTAAGGGAGTTTGCCATCAGGAGGCCTCTTGGGGGAGACGGGATCATGGGGGGAGCCAGAAAGCCAGCCCTCTAAGAAAATCCAGTTGGCCTAAAAGTCAGATTTCTTGAGTTAAGGGGAATGGACTATGGGGGAAGGGGATCAAGGTGGGGGGTCCAGCAAGAGGACAGAGCAAAGGACTAATATGAGGGCATCCTGGCCACTAGAGGCACACTGGCCATGTCCCTTGTTCTTAAGCCAGTGATGGTGCCACTTTGACAGCAGGATCTGCTTGTTCCAAGGGCGCAGAGCCATAGGCTGGGTCTACTCCACTTTCTGCCCTGTGTGGGAGACTGCTTGGGCCCCCAGCTGGCTAGAGGAGCCCTCCTGCAGCTCTGGACTCTCCCCACTGTTGCATCACTGAGCCAAGGGACAGCAGGAGAGGAGCAACCACTCCCGCATATGAGAGCCCCCGGATAGACTCAGCTCTGGCCCATTTCATGGCATTCTCACATTCTCCCAACCTCCACAGAGATGTTTCTAGACTTAATGAAATGCATTCTGCAAGATCTTACTGAGCTCCTGCTATCACAGCTTCATGGACGAGCAGGTCAGGCCAAGAGCATTATGAGTAAGGATGCCTCTAGCATCTGCCCACCGAGGGACAGATCTATAAAGGTCCCCTTGGCCTGTGGCTGCCATCTACGCCTTCTCTCCCGGGTGCCTTAGGGGCAGGACTCCCTTCTCTCATCCTTTTTCTTCTCTCTCCTCCTCCCTGGTTAACACCCCAGGCTGAAACTTCATCAATTCCCTGAAGCCCAACCCAACCCCACTCTAAGTCTGCCTCAAAACCCCATCCCCTTGGATGAACCCTGGAACCACTCTGGACTTCAGTATCTTTTTCTGACAGTGGAGGTAGGAGCAGCTCTTCTCCAATGTTCTTTTCAGCTAAGAAGATGAATATTGTATATTTTATCTTTTTAAAACTTTGTACCCCGTGCCTTTGACAGAAATAACTTTCTGGGCTTGCCTGTTAAAGGAATCTGAACATGCAGCATGCCAGAAAAGTCCCTCAGGGCTAGCTTCTCCTTCCTTGGTATCTACGGGACATTGCATATGGCCCAGAGGCAACAACGGCTTAAGGAGGGATATCTCAGTTTTCCAATTTTGCAATTGGGGCAACTGGATGAATCCTAAGGTCTCTTTCATAATGAGAAGCCCAGGATTTTGCAAATAGAAAGCTCACGCTGACCAGCCAAGACAGAAGGAGGGAGAAAGCCACCGGTGATTGAATAATCCCTAAATAGATACCAACTTTACACAGGGTAGCTCTCACGTTGCCGTCAATGCCAGGATGCTGACGTCATCCACAGAAGTGCAGGGTGAGGCAGCCAGCTCTTCCCATCAACCTGACCCCTGGGAGCCATTCTATGGTGAAGCCCATCCTCTGTCGGGGAAGGTGAAGCCCATCACGTAACATGACGTTCTGAATATCCTGCCTCGTTGTCAGGAAATGTAATTCCTCACATCAGGGCCTTCACCCTAAAAATGACCACTGGGCCACCTGTGTCCTCTCCCTCAGCCGACAGTTCTGGAAACAGAGCTTCCAGACCACGTTCTAGTTTAACAAGGCTTCCCTTGAGCTGGCCTTTGGATTGATATGTTTTCAATTCCTCGTGTTACCTGTCAGTGCTGTGTCACCACACAGGCGTCAGCCTGAGAACAGGCCAGGATATATATGGAATGACGCCAAGTCCTTGTGTGTGTTCTGGGGAATTACTGTAGCTTGAGGGGGACAGTCCCACAAGTGAAATCTTCACCACCCCTGCCTGCCTTAACACTTCAGATTCAGTTTTTTTGCTCCATTTTCACTACCCATTGGAAAAATTGTGAAGGCCTGTGGGTGTGGATATACTATACGGTTTAAATTAAAAGACCATTTAAATACCTAAAAATATATTTTCGGAAGTCGCCCCTCGGGTATGGGCGGTTGGGGCCTGCAGAGTTTCCCAAATCATTTGGATTCCGGAGAATATGACTACTCCACCGTCTGCCTTGTCTGACCATCTCAGCACTCTGAAGGCGTTTGATACAAAAGAGAGGACTGTTTTGATGGAGTGATTTCAGAAAGCAAGAATGAACCACACCTTAAAAGCCTCAACCTGATGCTCAATCCTCACGTACTGCTGCCTCATATCTAAAATCAGGTGCCCTGCCTTCACACTAGTGTGTAAATGACTAATACCAAGGTCATTCCCTAGAACAGGCTGGAGAGAAGCAGGGATCCACATGCCCCTCAAGGAGGCATAAAGGGATGTTCTCGGGGTGTGTCCCTAAGGGGCTGGGACACAGAAAGGCAGAAAGAACAGACTGAGAACACCCAGAACATGGTCACTGCACTATTTTTTCTAGAGATGATATTGCTTCTTCTTAATTTAGCTTTAAAAAGAGGGCATCCCAACAACACTGACCTTCCAAGGAAGGATCATTTATCCACCCTTGGCTTAACTGGTGCTTGAGCGGAGCCACCATGGAAAGGCTCCTTGGCCAAACCCATCTCCATCTCCCCAGCATTCCTGGGGGAAGGCGGAATGTGCACAGCTGAGACCATCAGCGCCATCACGGAAGCAGCACTAATACGGACACAGGGGGTGCCGGTTCATTCCCCCAGCCAGGTGTCCAGGCTGGCGAGGCCATCTGGGTTAGGAAATGTGTGCTCTAAAGCCTGCTGGGGGAAGCCCGCTTTAAGGGGGTGCTTAGCTTAAAAAAATCAGCCGGCTTCACCAAGTCTCTTCAGCCCTGGCCCTCATCAAGGTGTGGGGCCTTGGGGATGGGCTATGTCCCCCTATCAATAGCCCTGAGAAGACCAACGCCTCCACTTCAATAACAGCCTGTGGGCCAGGGGCCAGAGAACAAGGCCGCTCCAGCAGGGAACACAGGAAAAAAGATTGGGGAGAAACTAGATGTGGGCCTCAGGTTTCCAAAAATGAAACCCTTTAAAAGAAATGCCTGTCTTAAATGTAACCATACCTTTAAAGTCTTTGTGGGAGATAACAAAGAGAGATAACAAATGTGAAAAATGAACTTAAATTGTCCCGAATGATAACACTGTCTCTTTAAAAATATTTAGCTCCCAAATTTCAAAGCTTGGTGAAAACCCGGTGCAGATGAAGATGTAAAGAAAGAGGCACTCCCGTTCTATGTGGATGAGAGTGTCAGTAAGTCCTGTCATTCAAGAAGGAATGTTTAGCAATATTTATTTAAGTTCGAATAAATATTGCTAAATAAAATCCCTTCCCACGGGGATTTGTTGTCCAGAAACGCACAACTGTGCAAAAACATGCACGTGCGAGAACTATTGCAGCATCATCCGTGATAGAGGAAAACAGGAGAGAAGTCCATGTCCATCAAAAAGGGATCACTTAGTACATCCGGCTCGTTCATAGAACAGACACTTGCAGCTTTCAAAAGAAACAAGTAAACTGAGGTGTTTGTGAGAACAGATGCTTGGAGAGAATCGCACATTGCAGACTGAAGAACAAGCCTATTTTTTTTTAACGATAGTATCAGATGTGTTAATAGGCGCACAAAGAACATGTGTGATGGGTGGATCATGCAGGATTTTAAACTTTCCGTGAAAAGCATTTCTATGTTCGTCAGGATTTTAATGTTTTTATTTTTTTTAACATTAAACAATAATATGTAATCAGAGGTTAACAAGTGAATTCCTCCATCTTCACATTGTTTGATCATCTACGACACTGTCTGCGTCCCTCATCTCATGCTGGAGTGAGACTAAGGACTGGTTCTTGTATGTTCTAGAAGATAGTGGCTGTGAGCTATGTATTTTATCTTTGCAATTCCAGCATAGAGAGTTCAAAATTCCAGCGCCTCCAAAATCTTCCCACTACAGCTACTTTGAGCTTGAGAAGTAGCCAGGGTGACAGAGTGCGGGCAATGAGTCGGGAGTGTCCACTTGCACCAATTTTTTCCCCCGTGTTCCAGCTTTGTCATCCATGAGATGAAGGGCTTGCAGCGAACCATGTCTGATATTCTCTCTCACATAAAGATCTTGACCCCTCCCTGACCAGAGCCTTCATGCAAGGGGTACTTGATGGGCATTTGTGGAAATACCAGACAGACCCAGGGCCCGAAAACAGGACACCGTGGGAAAAGGAACAATCGAGGAAAGTCTGACTGGAGTCATCTGGAGGTCGTGTAGAGCCAGCCAAGGGAAGAGAGCAAAAGGGTACTAGTGTTGTGGGAAAAACCAGCACATTTTTAAGGTTCTCAACGGGAGAACTGAATGCTTGCAAATAGGTGAGGACGGTTTGTCACAACAATGGGGAGAAGGGAGATGCCATCAGCGTTGAACAGGTGGGCCAGAGATGCTGACCTTGAGCAGCACAAGAACCAGGATGGCTCCGCACCAGTACCATCCATGCAGCCTGTGGAGTAACAGGGAGGGGTGCCAGCTGCATGAGTAGCCATCAGCCTCCTCACCTGTCCGGAGGACTGGGGCCAGGACTAGGTGCTGGGGGGTGGGGGTGGGAGGGCCCAGGAAAGCAAGACTACCAAGATGGCAGCTAGATGGCCCGCCCTCTGCAGGCTGTTCTCAAGTCAGCCCGGGGCTTACAACTGCAAGCTTGCCAACCCCAAAATGCCCATTCTGAATCTTCTAATTGTACTTTCCTTTAACCTACACTGATAAGTAATTAAACCTCCTTGGAGGACTCATATCTCTACAGTTACTTGCCTGATTAAACCCTAACTACAAAAAATAAAAAATAAAAATGAAAAAATAAACCCTAACTACAGAAGAGGCTTTGGGCCTTGTCGGTTCAAGGCCTTCGTATTATGTCTTGGATCCCATTCTCCCCACTTGCCTGTTTTACATAGGGGTCCCAGGCTCTGGAAGGCCACCACTGTCTCGTATAAGCCCCAAGAAACAAAGACCACATCTACCATATTCCCCATAGCATCCCCAGCACCAAGAAGAGCAGCTGGCACCTTAGTAGGTGGTCAGTAAAAAAAATAAATAAATAAAAATAAATAAATGTTAACGAACAAATAGGGGACTGGAAAGGCACGGTGTTAGGAGCAGCCGAGGCTGGGTTAGCGACTGATAAGCTGTATGGTCCTGGGCAAGTCACTTAACCTTCGTGAGCCCTTGGTTCTTCTGTAAAGCAGAAGAGCAACAACCACTTTCCAGGGCTTTGGGGAAGATGGGAATAATATATGGCAGATATCCAGCACGTCTGGTTCGCGGTCGGTCTCAGAAAATGGGAACTAATTGTATCACCAATATTAACACAGCCCCAACTCACTACGGCCCATGCATCTGTTACAACCATAATTATCAGAGAAGTTACACACAATTTAGTTCAACTCACCCCTTTGGAATTACTAGTTAATAACTGACACCAGCAATGGCCTCTTCTTTAACCACAGGGTTTCTCCTTCAAAGCAACTAACTCTATGCAGGTTTTCAGCTAGGCCGCTGTCTTCCAGACACCGACAAGGTGCCGGTAAAGATGTGTGCGCTAGGAAAACGTGAAGACCAGTCACAGAGAACCAGCAGTGTCTGTGGGCAATTCTGTTTCAGCCCCAGCCCTACGAGTCAACATGTGACTCTGAGCTCGCCTCCAGACACCTGACAGCCTACTTGTGAGAGCCAATCCAACAAGGCACAGGGGTTGCAAGCATGGAATCTGGAGTGAGAGGCTGAGGTTCAAGCCCTGGTTCTACACTCTTCACTGTATGACCTTGGGCAAGTTACTTAACCCCTTGAAACCTCAGTGTTCTCATCTGGAAGATGGGGACAAGTAACAGTACTTACTTGAGAAAAGGGAGGAAGAGCTGAAGACTGTACTTCCTACTGGCGTGGTGGAAAAATCATGGAGATCAACCAGCCCATCGGCAGAAACCCTACTAACAGGAGTCCCTGCCACAGAGACTACCTTTCCCATGTTCGTTCATTTTTATTACTCATACGGCCCTCTCTAATCCTCGCTGAGAAATGGGGGAAAGGATTTGCGGTGATGCAGAACAAAAGCAGAGCGCTTTGACACACAGTAGGTCTTCAGGAAATCTCTGTTGAACTGAATGGCTGATTCGTAAGTCAAAAGACTGACAGTCCATCACACCTGTCTGACCCAACAAACTAAGTACGTACTAAGGTAGTGAAGATCTCAGTATCTCTGGAACCTGGGCCTGGAATCTGTATTAATAAAAATCTCTGTTGTGGTTGTTTTTTTTTTTTTTTTTTTTTAGTGGGGACATGTCCCAGTTGAAGAATCTGGGCATTTAACTGTGGACAGGTGATCCGGAGACAGTCCCAGATGTTCACCCAGCCAGCACACACACACCATGGTGGTACCTGGCGTAGCCCTCCTTTGCCACGTCCACCGCCAGATCCTGAGCACCCACAGCACGCAGCAGACAGTACGTGCTCACTAAACACACACCGAGTCAAAGGATCACCTGAACAAACCAATGAAGGAAGACACAGAAGGAACAAGCAAAAGTGAGGCGGGGGCAGTTACTGCAGAGTCTCCACGGGCACCGAAGCCCCATCCCGCAGCCTTGCTGCCTCTGCGCACGGCGTGGCGTGTAGAGGAGGCCGGAGATGCGGATGCACAGAAGCACGGGCGACAGAGATCCGGGCAAAACCGAGGAGCAGGTGTGGGTGAGTTTACAGGGGTGTGGGAAGGGCAATCAGGGTGTCTGTCCTGCCTGCACGGGCACTCTGCTCAAAGCCAGAGCGACCAGGACATCTGGAGGAAGGCACGGTGCAGCGCGACATCGGATCAGACCACGGGAGCCCGCTGCTTCCACAACGCCGGCTCTCGGGGCTTTCTCCTTCCAGAGGCATCCGTTGTTCTCTATCTCTTGCCATCTGCATCTCTTCTCGTTGCCTTCACCCGGGCTGGCTCCCTGGGCCTTGGATGCTTCGCTCTGCTTGTCCCTGTGTTAGAAACGCACAAGGGACATTTGTGGAGACAGCCACCTGGGCTCTCTCTCTACTGAGGGACTTCCTCTCCTCCCGGGACAAGCCCATCGTTCTTTCCCCAAACTCAGCATGTAGGTCTGCCGTGGACACCGACTGCCTCTTTGATGCACTTTTAACAAGTGTTTTACAATGTGCGTCTCAGAAAATTGCCCCATTCCTTCTGCACTCAGCAGGAAGATACACCGTGAACTGAGAACTTGGCTATTATGCTTGTGAATAATTTGAGTTTCAAGTGCAGCCTTGGCACGCCTGAAAACAAATAATTACCAAAAAGTTATCCAGCTGCCCTCCCAATCTGCCAGCTACTTTGTCCTGGGTGTGGAGCTCTCTGGGTTCGCCGTGAGCCCCAGCCTTGAGCCCCACGAACAGAACCATTGAGACCCCTCCAGGCCCCAGTCAACGACAGCAGCACAAGATTTTGGCTGATCTGGCCCTGGAGAAGATAAAGCCCTTAAATAGAGATTAGCCACGCTCATTCCAGCCCCACTCACAGCCAAGAGTCAAACACGGTATTTGCTGAGTCGAAAAGGACAAAAGGAAACAAATTTCATTTGCAAGCTCTCCAAACGGGCCAGGAAAAGTAATTCTCTGCTGCTCACCCCGTCCGCCTCCTGTTGCAAGAAGGCCAAGCTAACGTGGCCCAACTTTGCGGAAGTCTCGACGTTGGGGTCTCTGCATCGTGAACTATCAGTGGGCCCTTTGAATGAGGGGGGGGTTCAGAAAAGAGTTGTGCGGGATGTGTCCTTCAAAAAAAGCAACAGGCCCATTTTATTTTTTTTTTAACTTTATTTACTTATTCATGACAGACTCAGAGAAAGAGGCAGAGACACAGGCAGAGGGAGAGGCAGGCTCCCAGCAAGGAGCCCGATGTGGGACCCGATCTCTTGCCCAGATCATGCCCTGAGCCAAAGGCGGATGCTCAACCACTGAGTCACCAGGTGTCCCATTGCAGGGCCATTTTAAATGACTTTACGGTGACAATGACACTGTAGCTACTGTAGAGCAGTAAAAGCTTGGGAAACCTGAGAAGAGGGACTCCCAAAAGGTCACGCTATTCCTTGAAAACCCCCTGATGAGCTGGATCGCCCCAAAACACCCTTTTCATCAGGGTGAATTTATTTATTTATTTTTTAAGATTTTATTCATTCATTCATGAGAAACACACACACACACACACACACACACACACACACACACACACAGAGGCAGAGACACAGGCAGAGGGAGAAGCAGGCTCCATGCAGGGAGCCAGATGAGGGACTCGATCCCTGGACTCCAGGATCACACCCTGGGCCAAAGGCAGGTGCTCAACCGCTGAGCCACCCAGGGATCCCCCGCATCAGGGTGAATTTAAATCTGCACCCATACCATTAGCCTTTAGTGCACAATGACAGTATATTCATTTTGGGAGAAACCTTAGGATTGTCTAGTTGGCAATTGTGACTTTACAGGCAGGACAATGAAGTCCAGCCAGATTAAGAGACTTGCTCCAGGGGGCTCCTGGGTGGCTCAGTGGTTGAGCGTCTGCCTTGGGCTCAGGGCATGACCCCGGGGTCCTGGGATCAAGTTCCACAACGGGCTCCCCACAGGGATCCTGCTTCTCCCTCTGCCTATGTCTCTGCCTCTCTCTCTGTCTGTCTCTCATGAATGAATAAATAAAGTCTTTAAAGAGGGGGTGCTTACTCCAGGACACATGAGGCTGGGGCAGCAGTGAGATGGGGCTCGGGCCGCCTGGTCTAGCTCTCCCCCCTTAGGCCTCTGGCACCTGCTACACACTCAGGAGGCCGCGCAGTGCTGTCCAGGGGGCTGCGCAGAGTAAGCGCTTTTGGTCCCGGGGTCACTTCCCACTTGTGGCCCCAGCACCCTCGCAGGGCACAGGGGAGCCCCTATACTACACAAGAGGGCACAAGCAGCCAGGTGCCCACCCAGCCTCCCCCATCAGCCACAGCTTTGGCTGCTTCTCCCGTCTGCACGAGGGCCCCTGGACTTAGAAGGTGGGCTCATCACGCGTATCACGAAACCCAGAACCTCTGGGAGGAAGGTAAGAGCCGGTGCGGCATCAGCGTCCCCACGCAGGGCCACATTCCGCAACCCGCGCCCACGGCCAGACAGCCAGCTCAAAGGGGACGGCGTGCTGAGCAAGCAAGGTGCCCATCCGCGTGGGATGACCTCAGGCCCAGGCCCGTCAGCCCCGCAGCAGGAGGGGGGGCGCCAAGCACCCTCGCAGGTGGCTGCTGAGGAGCACGGAGGGGACCCAGGCGGCCCAGTCGGTGCCAGAAGTCCCGAGAGCACTCAGCACACTGACCTGGAGTCCACCTTTGCTTCTCTCCTTCCTCTAGAAAGCCAAGCCACTGCTTGTTGGGGACATGGTGGCGTCGCTTCTTCCTCTTGCATTTTGTTCTAAAAGACTAGGACATCCTAGTTACACGTTTCCAGAGTGTTCCAGCGGAGCTGTGCAGGCAGGCTGAGTGTAACCGGGCTGCTGCCCCGAACGACACGCTCGAAAGGTCAGAGCCACATACTAAGTGCCCTGATTAGATTCGAACATTCCTTCTTCAGCGAATGGGCGCTGTTTAACCCGTGGGGATCCAGCAACCAACAGGCATCTCTCTCTCCCTCTTCAGAAACTTATAGGGAACGTCCAACTAGCGTCCCTACCTAGTTCCTTCATGTACAACAAAGGTCAATGATATGCAAACCCGTGCGCTTCTCAGCCGAATGCTGCTCCGTGAGAGTGGCTAGTGCGCTCTGCCTGGGAGAGGCCTTGTTGGGTGGCATCTGGGAGTCGCTCCCCGGTCAGCTCTGCACACAGTAAACCCTGCCTTTATTGCTCAAAAGGATGGAGCGGAGAGAAAACAAACTACTTAGGGTTGGCCGATGATCCCAATCATTCTCTGAGTCCCTACCTGGTGGGCCACTGGGGAATCCTCAGAGTAGCCGAGCCCCAAACCCCCAGCTTGGCACGCTGGAGCCTTGTACTCTAAACCTGCTGACTGTTCTGGACTGACCTCACTCCCTTCTTGCGTCTGGCGTGCCCAGGATGGGTCGTCCTTTCTCACATCCAGACCTTCTCACTGGGCCAACATCAGCACCTTTTCTGGAAAGCTTCCCTCAACCTTCACCGAGCTGCTGCCTCTACGGCCCCTGCTCGCCAAGGCATCAATCACCCTCACATCTCCAATACTCGACACAGGACTGACGCGTAGTAGGTGTCCAATTAATGTTTGCTGAATGAATAAGTCAGGCATTCCCAAAACCCACAGAGCAAACTGGGCTCAAAAGAGATGACAAGGGGGCACCCGGTGGCTCAGTCAAGTTGAGCGTCTGACTCTTGGTTTTGGCTTGGGTCATGATCTCGGGGTTGTGAGATCAAGTCCTGAGTTGGGCTCCGTGCTCAGCGCAGAGTCTACTTGTCCCTCCTCCCCTCCCCGGCCCTCTATGCCGCTTCCACACCCTCTCTCTCATTCTCTCTCAAATAAATCTTTTTTAAAAAGAGAGGTGAAGAAATGTAGACTTTAAAACATACACACACACACACACACACACACACACACACACACACACACAGGCAAGTCCTTTATATGCAATGAATACGTACAAAAACTGGTGAAGTCTCCTAAATAAGGTCTGTGGCCTACCTAAGAGTCATGTGCCATGTCAATCTCCTATTGCAATGAGATAGTCTAGTTTCGGAAGATGTTATCACGGGGGAAGCCAGAGGCAGGACATATGTCCCCTCTATAGTTTTTTTTTTTTTTTTTTTAATGCAACTTCTAAGTCTATGAGTATTTTAAAATAACAATGCAAAAAATATACCAAAGAAGGCAAGATGCTCCAGGCACCAAAAGAGGCTTTCAGTGTTCACACACCCGACGACTCCTGGGGTATGGATGATCCCCCAACCCTTGCTTTCCTTCTCTCTTCTCCTTGGGAATCAGCTGAGAAGCCCTCCCTTCTGAGATGTCTTCCTAAACCAGAGGCACCATGGCACTTCCCTACAGTTCGTTTTACTTTCTTCAGTGAGCGCACGGACTGTAATCAGCAATCTCTCATCTGTTTGTTGTCGGTCTTCCGCCTCCTGGTGTAGGTGCCACAAGAACAGGAGCCTCACCAGCATGTTTCTCTCCCTGTTTCCCCTGCACCAGGGCAGATCCTGGCCCACAACACTTAAGGACTATTTTTTTTTTTTTTTGGAATGAATAATGAATATGGTAACTCACTCAGGAAGAAAAGTATGTATCAAAAACCGAAGCAGAGAGGGATGCTATTAGCCTTCAGGGATTTCGAATTTGACAAGATAAAAATTAAAAGCAAATCCCTGACAAATATAGCAGCACTTTAACCGGGATTCGCAGGAAATTACTCGAAACATATAATGTGACATCCGGAGCAGGTGCCAGGGGATGAAGACCCCTCTAGGACTGGTGTGGTCAGAAAAGGTGTTCAGTGGGTGACTCCCTGGACAGACATGGGAAGATGGACAGGATTCAAAGAGAGGTCAAACTAGGGAAGGGGAGGAAAGGGTGTTCAGAATCTGGAAGCCAGTACAAAAAAAGAAAGTCTTCGTGGCATCCAGGCCCATACCTGTCCTCTCAGGAAGTTAGTGACCTGTCATGAGCAGGGTTGGGGTCATGGCAGTGAACAAGAGAGACAGGCCCTGCCTGCATGAGCATCCCGTCCAGGTAATCAGCTTTTCATCTAGTAAAATGAGATTGGAAACATGGGATTTTTTCATTAAAGAATGTTTCCTGGGGATCCCTGGGTGGCGCAGCGGTTTGGCGCCTGCCTTTGGCCCAGGGCGCGATCCTGGAGACCCGGGATCGAATCCCACGTCGGGCTCCCGGTGCATGGAGCCTGCTTCTCCCTCTGCCTGTGTCTCTGCCTCTCTCTCTCTCTCTCTCTCTCTCTGTGACTATCTTAAATAAATAAAGAAAAAAAATATTAAAAAAAAAAAAAAAGAATGTTTCCTGATAGCACAGCAGGGAGCTCTCCTCTGGTATTTCGGAGTCCTCGCTGGCTAGAAGAAAGGCCGGAAGGCTATCTGAAATTGGACAGGGAGAAGCGGGAATCCTCGCCCATTAGGGGCAAACCCCTTCACTGTGGGAAGGGCAACTTTGGTGAACTCTCCCAACCATGAGACAGAAATCAAGGAAAAACTCTTCTTACTACTTAGGAAACTCCTGATATTGAAAAAGCCATTCAAGGTCAAAGGCCTACACGTTCCTACATCATTTCTTTTTTCTGTCATGCCCACTAACCAGCTGGACCAGGACTGGTGGAAGAGAAGACAGTTGGAAAATTATTAGGAAATTCCAGGGGGAGAGGTTTAAAACTAAAAGTGCGCACTCTGCCCCTTACACTACAAGATGACGGGTTGGGCGGTTTTGAAGGGACCAGTTCTTACCCATCCTGAGCCCTCCTCAGCCAAGAGTTTTGCATTTTAGTTATTCCCATAGTGTCTGGTCCTTCTAGAACAGAGAGCGGATTTTGAAGAAGCCTTTAATTCACAGAGGCTCTCAGGTCTCTTCATTCTGGCCTCAGCCACTGGGGCCCAAACATGGTAGCACTGCTCCAGGGCCATAAGAAGCTGGGATCCCCTGATAATCTGGCTGTGGACCAACGTCTGGGGCATCGGAGACATGGGGGGTAGAAGTCTATTAGTCCACCGTCCCCGGCCTTGTGTAACGCAGATGGAACAGATGCCTGTCTTTGCCAGATGCCAGCAGCGGAATGGATATGGGGCACCAAAGAATAAGATAGTGTCCTGTATGGGGGAAGCTGTGAAATGTCTCTCTATCTTATTCCTGTTTCCCAGACCTGCCCCATTTCCCAGACTGGGGGGGGGGGGGGGGGCGGCCTATACTAACTTGGACGTTTAGAGGCAGCTCTTCTCACACACCGCCCTCCCCAGAATCACACCCAAGAGCTCTCATCCCTACAGCTCATGAAAAAGCAATCCTGGTGTCATCAACACAAGGCCATAGAGTCTACTACCCTTCCGGCAACACCTGTAAAACTTTTAAGTGACTTCCCCTCCCCAGAATCCTTGGCTGAGAAACCTTCCTTAACTTAGTCTATGAAGCGGGATCCACCTTCTTGCTTATTAACTCTTCGGTACTACACACCCCGGGAAGTTTTCAAGATGGCCTCACAAGATGGTGTGTTTTACGCCATTGACCACATGCAGAAGGGTCTCCCCGAAACTCACAGATTTAAACACTGCAAAGAATGGGAAGAGTGATCTGACACTTCCAACCTGAGCTGTTAATCACTTCAGATACGGAGAGGTCCTATTCCAGTCTCTCCAGAAGAGGAAGATTTGTTGGTGCCACTGACTGAGGTAGAAGGCGCTCTTGAAATGCCCCACTTGAATCTCAGCTCTGGAGCTGTCTACACGTGGTAGGCTTAGGACATCATTTCGGATGATATCATAGAATTAATTTTATTTTTTTGTTTAAGATTTTATTTCTTTGAGACAGAGAGAGAGCACAAGCAGAGGGAGGGGCAGAGGGAGAAGCAAGCTCCCCGCTGAGCAGAGAGCCTGAGGCAGGGCTCGATCCCAGGACCCTGGGATCATGATCTGAGCTGAAAAAGATGCCCAACCGACTGAGCCACCCAGGCGCCCCACAAAATTAATTTTAAATGCTTATTCCCATATTTAGTTTTTGATGAACAGTGTTTGGTATTTTTTTGTTTTTGGATTTTTTTTTTTCCAGAATGATTACTGAGAGAGAATACTGAGGTGGCCCCCATCTCACTAGCTTCATTCATTTCTAGAAATAATGCATAAATATACAAAAAAAAAGACTTTCTCCCAGCTGCCCCCACATGAGGACAGCGTGAACACCACTGAGTGTGTGGGCAGGGAGAAGACAGCAAGCAAATGCAGGGCCCGTCCCCCTGGGAGCCTCCCTGGTTCTCCTGCCCCACCAGCTCCCAGGACCATTGGTCCATCGCTGCCACTTATTTTTTTCCTCCATTTCATCCGTCTTCCTTCCGTGTCTGCTCCTCCTAAATCATGACTCTGTTCACTGAAGCAGACAAGTGTCTCTGCTGAAAGCAAAGTGCCATGAGAGCAACCAATACATCCAGGGTCCCCAGGGGCAGCCATTCTGCTACCAAATAGAACTTTGCCAAACTAAGAGGACTCTCCACTTATTTGTCATCTCTCTTCTGATCGGAGGCCAGGGTAGCGGATATGTTTTTGTGCCACCTGGTTCCTTGTGCCTCTTGACTGCTCACCCAACCATTTTGCCCACAAACACTAACTCTACCCATGCTGGACAGGGTCCTGGAGACCTAAGTAAGACATGTGAATCAGCGAAATGAATCAGGACCCGGTCCACCAGGAACCCACAGCCTAGTGGGGGGCACAACCCACAACAGCAGTTGCTTTACAGCGTGGTAAATGCTGTAACAGAGGTGGGAACAGACTGTTACGAGGGATTACGAGACACAACTGCACCCCCCTCCCTATTAAACCAGACTCTTTACCATGAGATGGAAAATTATGGGGCACTCGGGACAACTGAACAAGCATCTTGGCCACTCTCTTTGAGTCCCTCCCTTCTCTTAAGGGTTTTCTCAGTCCAATTATTGTTCCGGCCCCCATGCTGATCACCCAGGGCATACAGCACGGGAGTAGGGGGAGAGGCACACCGCTTTCACCACTGAGAAACTGAGGCAGAGGCAAGGGGGCACAGGTGCATCGTCATTTATAAAAAGAGGAGAATAACAGTAACCAGAGCACTTGCTCGTAAAGAGATTATCACGGTGCCTGGCACAAATTTAAGTGCTAGCGTCCATTGTCCATGGTGGTTATAATCATGAACTCAGAAGGATCCAGGTCGGGCTGGAGCCTGCCCGGAGTCCCTGAACAGAGACAGCTACGTATCACTGGTTCCTTCTCTAAATGGCTTTCCCCACCCTCGATTCAGACACAGCTCTCTGCTAAGGAAGAAAACGAGTGCCCGCCCAGCAATACAAGCCAGTCTCCAGCAGGGAATGGTGGGATCCTGGAGGTTGACGCATCTCAGGCAGATATGTCCATCACTGTCCACCATGACCTGTGGGCAGGGAGCACGGTTCCATCACATGTGACATGAGGACAAGAGCCGGGTTCCTGCTCAACAAATGCATTTGGGATATTTCTAACCTGGAAGGGACTGTCAGAGAAGGTTATGTCCAAACTTTTCACTTAAAAGTACGATTATTTGCTAGATAATTTTTAAATATAAAAATTTTCAATTTGGATTTTTTATTTTTCTTTTATTTGGGGGGGGCATTAAATGTTTATTAAATCAAGCCTTTAAATTATGTCCACCTACAGGCTGTAAACAGATACAGTACACATGTAAGTAAAAGGCTCTTAGATTAGAAGTGGTGGAAAATGAAAGATCCCTCTGTACATGGGCACCTCACCTCATCACTCCACTGCTTGCCTCAGAATTTAGATTTTTTAATATAATTTTAAAATTTTTTAAAAATTTAAAAAAAAATTTTTTTTTAAATTTAATTTTTAAATATAGAAAAAAATTAAAAACGTAAATACCCCTCGTTTAAATAACAATTTAAATTATCCTTCCTCCCACTGGATGGATTAGCCCTACGCAAACAGATTAGCCCTGTGCAAACATTAAAAAAATAAAAATCACAAACATACCCTTTTTTTTTTTTTTTTTTATTTATGATAGTCACAGAGAGAGAGAGAGAGAGAGGCAGAGACACAGACAGAGGGAGAAGCAGGCTCCATGCACTGGGAGCCTGATGTGGGATTCGATCCCGGGTCTCCAGGATCACGCCCTGGGCCAAAGGCAGGCGCCAAACCGCTGCGCCACCCAGGGATCCCAACATACCCTTTTTTTAAAGACAAAATAGTACAGGAATGTATACAAAGTTTCCTTCTCTCCTACCTGAACCCTCAGTTCCCCCTACTTTCTTCCTGTATATCCTGCTCTAAAAATAATTGTGAAAGTATGAGCATATATACACACGCACATATATACACACACACATATATATATATGACTTGATTTTTTTACAGAAATAGGACCCCACTTTCCTGCAACTTGCTTTTTCTTTTACTTAGGAAGGTGCTATGGTCTGAATTTTGTGACCCCCAGCCCCACCACCACCCCCACCTAATTCATATGTTGAAATCCTAATCCCCAGTGTGATGGTGTTAGAAGATGGGGCCTTTTGGAAGCACTCCCCTCTCATGAACAGGATTAATACCTTAAAAAAAAAAAGAGATGTCGCAGAGCTCCCTACCTGCTTCTATCACGTGAGGGCATGGAGAGGGGGTCTGAGACCCAGAGGAGTGTCTTCACTGGACCAGGCTGGCACCTGATCTCAAACTTCTAGCCTCCAGGACTGAGGGAAAAAAATTTCTGTTGTTTATGGGCCATCCAGGCTCCGGTATTTTGCTTAAATAAAGGAGCATGACAGGAAAACATGTTGAACTGTGCTCTTTCTGCCCAGATCGACGAAGGGAAGAAGGCAATGAACCCAGAATGGTAGCTTTGTACTCCTGTCACCACACTACTTTCTAGAGAGATTATAATCTCAAGTTGATTTAATCTCACTGTGCCTTCGCTTTTTCATCCGTAAAATGGGGAATAGTTGAGTTAATATGTGTGAACTTCTTAGAAAATGGATGACACTCAGAAATCGATATTATTATTACTTATTCCCATGATATCTTTGTGCCCTTTCCAACTCATCCTGTTCTTTATGTAAGTATAATCGGTACACGATATCCTATTAATTCCAGGTATACATCGCAGTGATCCAAAATTTTGATACATGATTAAATGATTCCAGCAATTAAGTTCAGTTACCATCTGTCACCCTACAAAGTTATTAAATATTATTGACTATATTCCCCGTGTCGTACATTACAACCTCATGACTCATTTATTTCTTAAGTGCAATGCTGACAACTGGGCCAAGGATTTACGCTCTTCCAATCCTCCAGTGATGGGTACTGAGGCTGTGTCCAACTTGGGGCTATTGCTATTATAAACAATATTAAGATACCCTCATTGACTAGTTTTTGACATTTCAGTGAGCAAATCCACAGGATCCATTTGTAAGGGCGAACCCGTGGGGTGTCTGCGTGTAACTTTTGCAGACGTTGCCCAATGCACCCCCTAGGTTCTCTGCCTTTAAAACTGAGGGACAGTGCCTGTTTGCTGACCCCTCTCCAGAACTGGATATTCTGAAATTCTTAAATACTTGCCAGTCAGACAAATGGTATCTCCTTGTTGTTTCGATTTGAACCTCTTTAAATAATGAGTAAGGTTAGGAACTCTTTAATTTACAGATGAGAAAACTAGAGACCTGGTGGTCCTCTAATTGGTTGAAAGTCAAACCTGAGCTGGTTCTAGAGACTAGCCTGCACCAGATCTCAGGATGGTCCACCTGAGGGATGCCCTGAACCCTAGGACCAGCAAGAACATCTGATGACCTATGGGCACCCCCCTTCCTCTTCTCCGGCCAGGGCACAGCAGGGTTGGGCAGGTAGGTGGGGCTCTCTGCTGCCAGGGTTAAGGTCAGCACCCCCCTTGGGACCAGCAGTCCCAAGGCATGCGTTTCCCTGGCCAGACTGGGATGTCCCAGGGTCGTCCTCGGCCCAGGAAGCAGGGCTTGGGCCTCTTCGGGCTGCAGGGTCACTGGCCGAGGCTGGCAAATGGAGATAGCTTTGTCCACACACTGCCTGAGGTTCCAAGGTGTTTTTCCTCCTCCTTAAGTCATCTTAAGTCATCTCTTCCATCTGAGAGCAAAGAGGTTCATGCTGTGACTGGACTTTTGCATTCCCTTTTCTCCTTCTCCATGAAACTGGCCTTTTTCAACTGGGAAGAAAGATTCTTGGAAGAAGGAAAGGATCTCCT
Source organism: Canis lupus baileyi (assembly GCF_048164855.1). Taxonomy (NCBI): domain Eukaryota; kingdom Metazoa; phylum Chordata; class Mammalia; order Carnivora; family Canidae; genus Canis; species Canis lupus. Next base: position 62,055,539 of record NC_132846.1, read on the forward strand.
TCTATTACCCTCTGGTGCCCTACCAGGCCAGGCAGGAAGAGCACAGGCGTTCAGAGCAGCTTCTCCCCAGCATTGAGGCCACGGGCACCTCCTTCCAAGCCTGCCTGTCCTCCCCTGGTTGACCGAAATGACACCAATGCCTGCTTGGCCTAACACACAGGACAGCTGTGAGCCAAGGAGATCGTATGCATGGCACTATTTGGAAAACCAAGGAGCTCAACACAAATGAAGGCTACTGGTGGAATGTCAACAAGCTCGTGGCCATTCGCTTCCATGCAGGGACTTCCGTGTATGAAGCAATCATCCTCAGTCATGTGGGAGAAGCCCATCTCCACGCTGAGATGTTCCAGAAGTGGTCCATCTCCTACCCAGGCTGATCATCATGACACTGAGTCCAGGCTTCATTCATCTTGACGATACAAAAAATATTTCACAAGCATCTATTTATACACCAGCTAAACTAGCTGTTCAGCAAAGGGAAGTCTAGTAACTTCACATTCATTTGGCAGAATCAGGAAGGACAGTTCCACCTGCTGGGATTTCTCAACCAGCTGATACTCCTCACACACTAGAATTAAAAAACAAAAGTGGCCATTTTGAAGGGAATCATCCTGCAATTACTATACATTTTTTCTGCTACGGTCTACACAAAAGAGCTAAACACAGTTCAACCCCTTTCCTTATCTTGCTGCCACCATCCGGGACATTCTCCTAAGTCTAGAATCATAAGAACTTGTTCTACCACTCATAGCTTGGAGAGTTTAGACAAATTACTTAGCCTTTTTGTGGTTCGGTTTTCTCATCTATAAAAGTAAAGGGAATCAGAAAGCCAAGTTAATTGGGAGTGTGGTCACACTAAGAAGACAAAACCAGCAAAGATCTACTTAAAGTTTAATGCTTGGATTTGGAGAAAGCTGTTTTGTCCTCTAAGATATTTTTTGTTTCTCCCTAACTCCTAGTTAAATTCCAGATAGCTGAATTTTGCTGGCTAAGGGAGTCCCTCCTGGGTGCATATAAATTCCTTTTGGGGCCTTAAACAACATCACCAAGGCCATGTTGGAAATGCTGACACCCCAAGCCCAGACCCCGGGGCTTGTTCCAGGCCAGGAGACTTCCAGCAAATGCCCTGGAGCAGCCTGGTGGAGACCAGCAGAAGCCACAGATAGGATGGAGGCAAGGACAACAGGAATTCCCCTGAGCCTGATGAGTGAAGAACACGTCCCTCCTGACTGCTGTACGCACAGATCTATGCCCCCACCCACCAGGCTCTGTCTTTGTTAAAAGAAACCTTTAGATGCGCACTTAGGAAAATGAAATCTGAAGGGTGATGTCAAACACTGGGACAGCCCACAATGAAGAGCCGAGAAGAGAAAACCAAGGAATCGTGGCCCTTCTGGAATGTCCAGGTAGGAAGAGCTTAGAGGGAGCATTGGTAGGTCGGGAAGGGGACAGGAGAGAACTTCACTGTATCTGCATATGAACACAGTGAGCGTTTATCTACTTAGATGTGTGTGAGACAGAGAGTATGGGGGCACTAGAGCCCTGGCTACCCCTTGGTTCAGTCCCTGGAAAAGGATAATACTAAAGAAATAAGCCAATCCTACTTCAGGTAACTAGTCCATTTCTCTAAAGGATGTAAAGAATGTTGTTCAAAGCCAGTGGAGAAGACAATTGTTTTATTGATTTATTTTTTAAGATTTATTTATTTACTTGAGAAAGACAGAGTAAGTACAGGGAGTAGAGGGCTAGGGACAGAGGGAGAGAGACAGACAGACAGACAGAGTCTAAAGCAGACTCCATGCTGAGTGCAGAGCCCAATGTGGGGCTTGATCTCGAAACCCTGAGATCATGACCTGAGCCCAAACCAACAGTAGGGCTTACCTGACTGAGCCACCCGGGCGCCTTGACACTCTTTTTTATTTTTTTAAAAGATTTTATTTTATTTATTTATTTGACACAGAGAGAGAGAGAGAGAGAGAGAGAGAGAGAGAGAGAGAAAGCGTACAAGCAGGCAGAGCAGCAGAGGGAGAAACAGGCTCTCCTCTCCACTCAGCAGAGAACCCAATGTGGGACTTGATTCCAGGATCCCGAGATCATGACTGGAGCTGAAGGCAGACACCCAACCGACTGAGCCACCCAGGTGTCCTGAACAATCATTTTAATAAACTCCAATTACTGACGAGAAAAATTTCCTCCATGGTACTCTTGACCAACACATACATTCATCTTCCCAGACGTCAGGTGGGGGGCTGGTCACATGGGCATTCCTTTGTTGACTTTATTTTCCCTGTTGAATCCAGAGTTTTAAAATACAGTTCCTTGAACATCACTATGGGTTGACACCCACCAAAGTCAGGTTCTCATGCCTCCAAAGGCATATTTCAAGTCATCATTTTATTTAATATATAAAGCGTGAGAAGATTTGGAGTACTCTCCTACACTAAAAAATCCACAAACTCAGTTTTTCTATAGCAAGATGTATCAAAACATATGTCCTACACAGTTGCAGTGCAATCTAGGAACGTCAGCTAAGCTGTGATCATAAAATCTTCCCATTTCTAAAGAATAGGCCCCACAGACACAGATTCTAAGTGAAGCCACCAAGTCAATCACTTTGGGTCAATATATTGTACTAGCCATCAATACCTTTCCACTTATAAATCAGTACCAATTCAGTCATTTTAGTGAGCAAGATAACTATGCCATGATCTTATTTCTGGGGTTGTTAAAATAACCAGATGAGAGTCACTGCTGGTCAATCAATAAAATGCTTGGAAATAAGGATGAGAGAAACTTATGGCCAATCAATTGGATGTCAGGGCCAAAGGACCTGCCTACTACCTATATCCCCAGCCCAAGCCTTATAATACTTACATTCTGATTTCCCAAGGTGCCCAGGGCTGGTCTCTAAGTACATTGATGTATGTGTCACAGAACCACTTGGATCTAATAGTCAATTAAATTATTAATGAAAGACCTATACAAATAAAAGCATCATGCTCTTTTATGTAGTAATAATTACTATTGTAAGCAATGCAAATTGAATAATAAGAATCATCAGGACAGTTCAGTGATAAGCTAACAATTTTCGGCAATCAAGCCAAACATCTCTGCTCGGGCTGTTTAAGAAAATAAATAGCAGCTTGTTGACATTTTTGTTCAGTTAAGTGCATATATATCCAGAGGCTACTTATGTGTCCCAGATAGAAGAGCTAAAAAAGGAGAGACTGAATGATAGAGAAGTGGGACCAGTTATGATGGTAGTAACTTAGATATTTCAACATCTTCAGAAAACAGTGAATCCTAGAATGTGTCCCATGACGTAATTTATTTACACACACACACATATTACATATACGTCTGCATTACATGAATATACAGATACGCACAACAATAGATTCTTGTAACTGCAACCTTTCAGTTACATCCACAGGAGGAATAAAGTTAAAAGCCATGATAAAAATAGCTCCATCACTGTTTCAAAGCATTTATCAAGCCCATAACTACCTAACACACAGCCACATGTCTGGAAAAGAGCAGGTCATTTCTTTAGCGGCGCCCGAGCGAACCCTCTAGAAATCACATAGTCCTTGAACAGAGCTTAGCATTGCCCAAATCTCTGCCAGTTCACCCCAGGCTGATTCAGGAGAGAGGGGATCCATTCACCAGATCAAACTAATCACAGGTAAAGGCTATTAGACTCTATTTGGGGAATAATTTGGACCTTCTGGTAGCTACTACAACCAATCTCCTGCTTCTTTTTGCTCACCTGGAGACTATGTATTATATGTGAGGGAATGCTATCCTCTGGTATTTAGGGAAGAGCAGTCAACGGCAATGAGGTCATCACAGCTTCTGGCAGGAATAAAGTCCTACTGGAGAGCGCACTTCCCCACCGGCTGTCAGGTAGGTTCAACTCACCAACACACCTTCTACGAGGCTTGGAGTGTCAGCGGTTAAAAGTTCACCTGCTCAGAGGCCATGTGCTTGGGCCTGGGGATGGCATTATGGCCTTTACAAAAGTGGGTTCCCCTCCTTTATTATGAGCTGTTATATTAATAAGGCCAATCTGGGTGCCACTGTCTTTCAAGGGGTACCAGCTTCAGAACAGCTCTTCTTCGGACTCCACGGGAGATGCCCCTGGTCTGAGTTTCAATTGTTCCTTTGGGGCTAATTCTATCTTATTAAACTCTAAAAGCTCTGTCTTCTGCTACGTTGCTACCGCCACTGATGGAGCTCCAAGCTTTAAGAATAGATAAGAGTTTGGGCCCAAACGACTCGATCCCTTGTCAACACCCAAGTATTCATTTTGGGAGTGCACATGCACATGCCAGAGTAAGAATAAAATAACTGTGGACACATGCATACATCCAAGTGTGAGGAAACAGCTAGCACACTATAGCATGTTCCTTGGAAAGTAACGGCTCACCCTCTGCCCTCTGCTGAGATGGGGTCGACCAGACTTCACCAGGAGATAGACGTGTGACTGGGGATTCTTAATTCAGAGTGCTATGGGCAGATGCCTACTCATCTTTTCAAATGCTTTTTTTCTCCTCCTTAAATCAGAAAGAAAGTCTTAATTGCTGGCATGTCTCTAACACTTGCTAATCTCCTCTCTAATAAGAAGGATAAGCCACAGGCTGGGGCCTCCTGTAAACAGTAGTGGGAGCCAGCAAGGAAAGTAGGGAGAGAGGTGAGAATAGCACCAAAGAGAAGCAAGAGAGCTCAAGTCAGGGAGGTTCCCAGATCGTGATTTTGCACCACAATAAGATTTCAAAAATAGTTTTGGGGACGAGCGTAGGTTGCCAACTTTTTATTTTGCCAAGTAAGGATACTGAACTCACTCTGTTGAGCTTATTTATCTCTTTGCCTCGGACGGGGGGAAAAGTTCATCTTTGAAGGCTTATTTATGCATATTCGTCTGCCCCCTGCCCCATCCCCACCATTAGACCATGGGCTCCAGGGGGGCACCTTAAGCATTCCCTCTGCCTTCCGCCTGGTGTCTAGGAACCACTGAAATAGACCAGAGCGGATCCGGAATCTGAGAATTATTACTTACTTTCTCATTTCGTCTGAGAAGGTTTCACATTTCCTTATCTTCCTTCAGAGAATTTCTGTGAAACACCTTCTCTAAGGTGATATAACTACGTAGCCGTCTCAAAAAAAAAAGTCAACACATTTTACATTGGATTCATTTCAACCCTTTGATAAGAAGGTAGTATATGTGCTTCTAATGGAAATGAATTCTAACAAAAGGGTGTATTCACACTTTCAGCCTTAGGGCCTGCCCTACAATGGCCAAGAACACATGTGCAAATAACGTGAATGGCTTCTTCTGCAGGCAGAAAGAGCAGAAGGAGCAAATGACCGAAGACTTTCCATCCATTTATCTTGACATAAACCTACTCTACAGCCAGCCAAGATGACTGTTCTAAAGGGAACCAACTTGCAGAGTCTGGACCAGAACCAGGGCTTTCAGCAACAGCTAAGGATTTAGATCAGCTTAATTCCTGAATTCTTGGAAGACAAACACCATCTATACTAATGTGGCCTGCACAGTGTCTACATCGAAAAACAAAAAAAACAAAAAAACAAAACAAAACCAAAAACCCTCCCTTATCCTTTGAGACCAGAATGCTGTATCTGGCCTCGCCAAGCCTCGAAAACAGTTTACAAAGGGCCTTCGACATTAAGAGCCATTTATTGAATGCACAAATGAATGGACTCCCATATTTACCTTGTTATCTTCTCATACACGGAAACAACTGACTTAGAAATCTTTTAGATGAATTTTCATTTAAATGAAAGATGGATTTTAATCTTATCTCCAATTGTCGGCCAGTACTGTACATTCTCAAGCAATAACAATTAGAATCATTTTAAGAGCTACCGTAAAATGAGTGTTTCCTATCTGCCAAACACTGTGCCCAGTATTTTATAAAAATTATTTTATTTAATTCTCATGCCATCTCTACCAGGTAGATACCATTATTCCCATTGCACAGTGGAGGAAATGGAGACTCAGGAAACTTACATTATTTTCAAGGAATCCACAGCTCAGAAATCACATCCAAAGCCATTCAGCCAGGAAGAGCGAAGACTGGAATCCAGAACCGTGGCCCTCATATCCATTGCTTGGCCCTGGGAATCTTGGGCCACTTCACCAAAACAAATCCTACCACCAGCCATCGCCTTTGAGGTAATGTACTTTAACGTTATGGTGCTGCTGAAACCCCAGGCCATCCCCTCTTTCCTTGAAATCAAGGTTATTTTCACTCTGTTTGGAAGTCCTGTTCAGGCTTTGTGCCTCTCTCCCCCAGAAGCTCTAACTTCAGCCCTCAGGCCTTGGCCACACTAACAGCTAATGGCCTGATTACAAAATCATTCTGTCCAATTAGACAAACTTATTTCTCTCAGGGTAGTTGGTGCAATTCAAAAATGGCTTATGAGAGAACCAAACTTGTTTTCATTAAATCAAGCTCTCCAGAATTCATAAATCTCTTTCATCTGCTTTCATCTGTGGTAACAACAGGACCAGCATTAGTGTGGAGGCTACCCGGCCACCCCCACCCTGTGATGTCTTGCTTTGTGACCTTGCTTTGCGACTTCTGTGGCTCTAAGTTTCCCTACAGAGAGAATACAAACTCTAGTTACCTCTCTCACAAAAATGATTGCAATAACCAAGGGGAGATGATAGTAAAAACACTTTGAGGGGGGAAAAAAGAAATAAATGCCTTCTAAAAGTAAGGAGCTAATATCATACCTTTTCCAAATGATACAGGTTATGGCAAATTACACTGAGCGCTTAGGAGGCCAGAACATAGCGCCAGAAACTCTCACTCTGTTACATATATGGGGATTTCTATTTAATTAAAAATTTCTGGGGATCCCTGGGTGGTGCAGCGGTTTGGTGCCTCCCTTTGGCCCAGGGCGCGATCCTGGAGACCCGGGATCGAATCCTGCGTCGGGCTCCCGGTGCATGGAGCCTGCTTCTCCCTCTGCCTGTGTCTCTGCCTCTCTCTCTCTCTCTCTCTCTCTGTGTGACTATCATAAAAAAAAAAAAAATTCTGGAAAACACCTAGGGCCATTATCAAAGATACTAACTGGGCAGCCAATACGAAAATTCCCTGTAGGTCTGTGAATCAGTCCTTGGGAGGGTTTTTGTTTTGTTTATTAACATTTGGGCCCCATTTATGACTCAAGCATAACTCTCCTTGGTATTAAAGTAACTGGGAGTGGAGATTAATTGCCCAATTTTTAATTACATTTGGCCTCTTTATACCCCATGTTGTAAGCACCCTGCCTATGAGGACACCATGGGAACAAGTGATCTGTCATCGGCTATTCTGAAAGAGCTATGGTATCTGCAGAGTTTATGATCACTAAAATAAAGGGTTGTAGCCTTCTAAGAATCTAATGCATACACACTCTTTGTGTGACTTTAAAAATGGCTTAAATAATGGGAGCGTCATTGGAAAATATGTTGAACTGTTTGTTGACTATTTACACAGCCTCTAACCTGTCCAGTTATCTCTGCTTGCCAAGGCGTCAGACTCCATTTTGAACACGAATTTCTTTTTCCCTTTCTAGAGTCTCTCATTTTCTCCATTGTATTCATTCAGAGGAAAAAAAAGACCTCATAAATGTCATTTCATATTCCAAGCAATTTGCTATAGGCAACTACACCATTACTTTGTACAAATAAATTTACATAAATCATTATTAGAATGTTTTATCTTAGCAACATTATTTGGTTCCCAGAGCACAAATTAAATGCATGCTTAAAGCAGAATATTTTAAAGTTATTCCTATATTGTTTATGAGACAGGATTAGAAATTTCCATCTAATTTTTCTTTCATAATGGAATTCCTTTAGTTTTCTTTGTATGTTTTGAAACCACATGTATCATTTTCTGGGGGGTTTCTTGAAGCAAGCAATGCAATAGATGACTCTGCCACATTTGGTTCATTTTTCAGAAACTCTTCCCTTTGATTCCATGGGTTCAGTTCTGAACACTGATTAGGAAGGCCAGAAACTGGGGAAATTAATACCATCTCATGAATAAATGGGTTGTTGTTTGATATCATTCTGTAAGCAAACTGGTCGTTGGTGTGGTTCAGCTTTTTTTTTTTTTTTTTTCCAACAAACAAATTTGTAAATAAACTCCCTGAAAACAGAGCTCAGGTCCTCCCAGCTATTGGTATTGGGAAGGAGCCTGTTTGAATCAACTGCATTGCATATGGCAAGTCTTCACTGGTTAGAGTTCTCCTCCACCCTAGATTTCAAAATAAAACCTTTCTCCCTGTGTCAGATGTAGTGCCCAGTATTAACAAAAGCTGTGCTTGTTGATGCCAGGGTAGTGGGGGCGGGGGGAAGGGACTCACGGGTCCTGCTACTTCCTGGCTGGCTCTGGAGAAATCACCTAGTGAGTCCATGTCTCATCTTCTCATCAAGGCCTGAAAGGGCTAGTCTCACCACTCAGGCCTTTAGCCCTCTACCAGTGTGTGGCCTGGGCACAGTTCCTAAGCCAGTGTCAGGGAAGTGGGGTCCCATGCTGTCCAGGGGGCAGTCCCCGAGAAGGGTAAATGAAGCAGTCCCATGGAAGACTTAAGAGCAGGATAGACCTGGATTCAAGGCAAACCTTTCTTCTTCGGCTACCTCAGCTTAAGTGAGATTATGTGTACCTACTTTGCAAGTTGGTTTTGGAGATTAAATGAAACAAGGCAGGCAGGCAAAAGCTTAGAACAGTATGACTCAGAAAAGGCTCCTAAGCAGTAGCTAACATTAATCTTGAAGGACGACCAGTGGAGTCAAGCTGGGGTGATCATTTAATTTGTTGTCTATGCTAGGATATTTCTGGGTGTGAAGGGGAGGACTATATGATAATTACATTAGGTCAACTGGCAAATGCTAGGACGGTCTGAGGCATACTGGGGCGTAGGCAACTATCTTGACCCCAGTCTATCAGCATTCAACACCTTCCATAGAAATCAGGTAATGATTATATCTTACAAAATTCACAACTCATTCTACCACTTAAGGCTCTTTCATACATTGCATCTGACCCTTTCATAAACTATATGAAAAAACGTAGAGCTGGGTTAATTACCTTTTAATGATGAGCAAAGAAAAAGCATAGGGTTTCCCACAATGACCCAGTGTTGCAAGGCCAGAAGGTACCCCAAGCACCCTCATACTCCTCCCTATTTTCCAGCCTCCTGGCAACATGATGGGATCATGTGACTAATGCTGGCCAATGGACTATGGATGTGAAATTGCTCTGAGTCGCTTCTGGTCTAAAGCACTTGAGAGAGGGTGTGTGTTTTCAATTCTTCTTTTCACATGCTAGAGCAATCAGGAAGTCACATGTTGAGATGTCGGTGTCACAAGAGGGAGGAGGCCTGGAGCCTCAAAACTGGATGCGGGACAGCCACTCTGGTGCAATCCAATTCTGGCTGAGTGAGAGATAAACGTCTGTTGTACTAAGCCTGAGATGTGGGGAGTACATTTTACCCTGATATACCACAGCCTGCCCTGGCTCAGCTAGTTGGTAGGAGTAAGATCCCGCATCTCCAACTTTGACCACAGTTTGCACTCAACAATATCACAAAACCCCACCAGACTGGGAAAGTATTGCCAAGGTTAAATGGCATGACTTACTCCTAATAAGTCTTCACTGCCTGCTTGGTTTAAAACAAAATATGTATTTGGTTAAAGTAAGATAGCTCAAGGGTGCCTGGGTGGCTCAGGTGGGTAAGCACCCAACTCTTGGTTTTAGTCCAGGTCATGATCTTATAGGTTGTGAGATGGAGCCCTGTGGGGCTCCTCTGATCAGCGGGGAGTCTGCTTGGGGATTCTTGAGGATTCTCTCCTCTCCTATGCAAATTTTACTAATCTTTCATTCCATCTTATTTTCCTCATGGGGCAAAATATTCTGCATCTCAAATTTTCAAACACTTGTGTCACACAATTGCCTGGGCAACTTGCTAGGATGACAACTCCCCCCCCCCGCAAAAGGTCTGAAAGTAAATATAATTTTTGACACATCTTTTCAACTCTGCTCTTGTGCAAAAACTGTCATGGACAATCTGCAAATCAACAGGACTATGTTCCAGTATAACTTTTTTCAGGGACACCGCAATCTGAATTCCATTTGATTTTCATGCAACACAAAATATCCTTCTTTGAATTTTTACCAACCATTTAAAAGTGTAGAAACCACTCTCAGCCTGTCCAAGGCACACAAAACAAGCAGCAGGCCACACCTGACTGATGGGCGCTGATTGATCCCTGGACTAGCCTCAGAAGACAAAGGCCCACAATTAGGCAAAGGCTTTAGTGGGAGGAGAACACAAAGACTTATTCTAGTACTTCTGCTTCCTGGTGGCTGGCGATCCAGGGCTCCCATTCCAGGAAGGCCTTAGCTCCTAGGTCAGCAAAGCAGGAGCACCGGAGCCTGCCAGTGGATCACAGCCAGGACAGGCCTGACAGGATGGGCAGGAGTCTGGGCAGGCAACTCTCAGTAGCATCTTTAAGACCCAAGGCAGCGAAAGCCACCACTGCTTTATCCAAAAGCAGCAGTGGAAAAGAGGTCGGCGTGGGCATGATTTGCTGGGCTATCCCAGAATTAATCAGCGCATTTGGCTCCCCATCCCTGACTGTGGGCTCAGCTCCAGCCCCAGGACCCTCACTGAATTCTGGCTTCCAGAACTCTCGGCATCGACTTACAAACTCACGTTCTTGGCTTCTGCCTACTACCCTTCAACTTCCCGACTCTGAATCGCGCCTTGTGAATCACCGAGCTACTGACCTCACACGGCCTCTGGTTTATCCCTGAGGCCTTGTCAAGCCACACCTGCCAAGCAGAGCTTGGGGGGGGGGGGGTGCGGTACAGGTGTGTAAGAGAAGAGTAAATAATCAGGTAGACAGGCAAAGGCCAGATGTGGATAAACCCGAAGAAGTAGAAAGGCCAGCTTGGTAGCAACCAAGCCAGGGGCGGGATGACAGTGACCACGGTCCCTTCATGAAGAAAGCTGCCAACCAAGCAAGGCGCCTCTGTAGCAGGGCAGCTGGGACTTCCCCAGGGAAACCTTCAGGCACCCAGGCTCTGAGGGGGAAGCTGGCTCTGGCTGGGACAGGGCATCAGGGTCCTCTCAACCCCATCTGCTCCACACACTTAGGGCTCTCACTGCCCAGGCTCCCAGTGGGCTCATTTCCACCATCTTATCCAGGCACCATGTTGCTCTTCTTTCCTCCACCCGGCCAAAACATCCACAGCAAAAAAAAAAAATGGGGGGGCCTCCCCCACCCCCAGAGGCCCTCTCTCTTCCACAGATTCTTCCCTAACTATTTCAATACCAATCCTCAAAGTCTCTCAATTCCCTAAACCAGAGAGCTACCATTAATTAGTACACAGCCCTGGCCCTAAACTGACCACTACCATCTGCCATTTCCTTGAGTCATGGATTTTTGGCTAAGCCGTGACTCTATAAGGACAGATCTGCGTCTTATATATATTTTTTTGATTCCCATCTGTCTCAAGAACATATAACAGACACTCAAAAATACTTACTGAATTCAATCAAAAGGTACAAGATTAGAAAGATTAATATAATTCAAGAAACACATGGTATTATGGGAAAGAAACTGATTTAGAGGAACTACGATAGAAGGTAGTTTCTAGATGACAATTCCCAGCAGTGTTTCTCTTGCTTTGTGTGTCTAGGACACACACCAAAATTTTAAATAAAGATGTGATTGAATGTTTTCATTATCTTAATGCCTAAATTGGATTGACCACATTGTCAGTCTGATCAGCTGCATAAATTAATCATTAAGAAGATTGGGGAGGATACCAATTGATGAAGAAAACAATCAATTTGGCATTTGCATTTAAATTCAGCTTTGGTATTTCACTTATTTGGTGCAATCTCCCCGAGGTGCAGGTGAGCAGGGGAAGACAGAGCCTGGGTACCTGAGTCGGAATGGGTCCAGGAAGCCGAGGTCAGCATTGCTCCAGTCACAGACAGGACAGACAGACCTCCATCATCACAAGAATGCTGGTCTTCTAAGAGATGATGCTTCTAGTGACTGCTGGAGAGGAAGAGAAGAGAGTCGGATTAGAGCAGAGGAGAGAGGACCCTCTCAAACACAATGGATGTCATCTCTGGCCTGACTCTAAAAGATGTTAAGACTTTAGGGGGAAAAAAAAATCAATTGCAACAGTTACCTCTTATTTCTTGGAAAGTGATCGAATCACTGGGTCTTTCAGGATGGAGTGTTCTTGAAACTGCCTCGTGGGGCATAAAAGGACCCAGAAATTTGAAAATACATGCCACTGATATGAGACTATCTTATTTTACTACAATGGTCATTGTGACATTTACGAGATTATTTTACTTCTCTACACCTGGCACAGAAACACTTGTCTATATAAAGGAACAACATCAGAGCACCAGCAAGCATTCAAGGCCAGCACTCCAACACGTGGACCAGCCTTGATCCGCTGGGCGGACCAGGTAAACGGGCTGCAAGGCAATGATGCTCTCTTCTGTTATCAAATAAAATTACTCTGGCTCTACTCCTTTTTTTTCTTTTAAGATTTTACTTATTTATTCATGAGAGATAGGCAAAGACACAGGCAGAGAGAGAAGCAGGCTCCCCATGGGGAGCCCGATGCGGGTCATACCCTGAGCCGAAGGCAGAAGCTCAACCGCTGAGCCACCCAGGAGTCCCTCTGGCTCTACTCCTGAGGGAAAAGATCCCATCAATCCCACTAAATGTTTAGGCTACCAATTACTGGGCCACCATTAGCCAATAATCTTACAAAATAGGAAAGCTGGTACAGGAGATAGGTTGCATAATAATTTCTGATGGAAGATATTTTCTTAGCCTACGCCTTGGAGAAGACAAATTAATAGACTCTCTCATGAAAAGAATGATGTTATCTTATGAACTTCGGCATTGAGAACACTAGGAAATAAATTCAGTAGATCGCCGATTCTCAACTATGGTCCCTGAAACAGCAGCAGAACATCCCCTGAGAGTTGTTCGAAAGACAAATTGTTGGGCCCCACTCAAGATCTACTGAATCTGAGTATTTGGAGGTGGGGCCCAGCAATCTGTTTTAATAAGACTTCCAAGTCATTCTTAGAAGCCTTTGATTATTAATTTATCCACCCATTCAAAGACACTTGTTCTGTCGTTGTCAAATAAAACTATGCTACTCTACTGTGTGTTAACCTTTTTTTTTTTTTTTTAAGATTGTATTTATTCATTCATGATAGACCTAGAGAGAGAGAGAGAGAGGCAGAGACGCAGGCTCCATGCCAGGAGCCCGACACATGGATCAAGGATCAAGCCCTGGGCCAAAGGCAGGCGCTAAACTGCTGAGCCACCCAGGGATCCCCTGTGTTAACCTTTAATAACAGGCAAAGCATTAAACTAAGGATTGTAGAGGGACAAAGAGTCAGAGAGAGTGAGGATGACCAAATCCCTGCCTTAAGTATATCGTCCTTGGTGCACATGAGCGGTTTGGTAGGTTAAGCACCCGACTTTTGATTCTGGCTCAGGTCCTAATCTCAGGAGGTCATGAAATCGAGTCCCACCTAGGGCTCCATGCTCAGCATGGGGTCTGCTTGAGATTCTCTCTCTTCCTCGGCCACTCCCCTTGCTTGTGCACGCTCCTCTCATTCTCTCTAATAAATAAATTGATCTTTAAAAAAAAAGAAAAGAAAAGGAAATGTATCATCCACTATGGGAGATAAGACACATATGCAGACAACTACAGGCAGTGTGACTTCCTCTAATAAACAGCTGGTTTCTGAGGAGATGTTTCTTTCTGGTTGGGGTGGAGAAAGCAGGTAAGGAAATGTATCAAGACAGTCACAATAATAATGGGCCTTGAGATCTGGACAGAATTTTGACAGGTGGGAACAGGGAAAAGCTGAAGCAAAGGCCCAGAAGTGAAGAAGTGTGAGGGGCCAGGCAGGTGCATGGCACAACCAGGTCTGGCTGATACGTGAGAAACCTGAAGGCATTCTGGGTGAGACAAGGTGGCTTCCAAGTACAGACAGGTAAATGCTAGGGGCCTGCGGCTTCTCTTTCTTGTGTGAAGACCATCCCGTGGCACCTACTGCTTCTGTTTAGAAATTTATGTCTGATAAACTTGATGACTCAAAGATTTCTAAAGCCAGTTTGCTTTTCTGTACTTTTTTTTTTTCTCCCCACTACACTTTCTAGAAGGGTGCACTTCCACTGCTTCAAGAATTAACTGCTGCAGTTCTGCCTGGGAGGAAGACACAAAAGAAAATTTTAAAGTAGGCCCAAGAATCTAGATGTCACGGTAGCCTCGGGCCATTCTGCAAAGGGGCAAAATGTTACCATACCTAAAAAGCCCCTGAAGACATCTGTGGTTTTAGTTTTATAAAAAATAATTCATGTGGATGGCGGTGTGCCCTAATCACAGGAAAAAAAGTGAAGCCCCGCAGTAGGAAGAGGAAAGAAAGGGGCAAAGGGATCAAGAGCTACAGACTTCCAGTTACAACGTAAATAAGTCATGGGGATGAAGTGCGCAACATGGTGACTACAGTTCACCAGTAGACAATACTGCAGAATTGAAAGTCGCTAAGGGAATAGGTCTTAAAAGGGCTCATGAGAAGAAACAAAATTTTGTGTAACTGTGGAAGGTGAGGGATACTAACTAGACTTACATTGTGGTGATCATTTCACAATGTACACAAATATTGGATCACTCTGTTGTACATCTGAAGCTAATAGACTGTTATATGTCAATTATACCTCAATTTAAACAAATTAAGACACGTGGGGAGGAAAAACGTTAAACCAGCACTCGACATCTCCGATGAGAGAAGGAAAAAAAAAAACCTCTGCACAATCAAGAAGGTATGGCTTTTGCCTCTAGAAACCTGGCATAAATAGAATGTGTTAGTTCCTGACGCTGCTGGGCGAATGACCGGATACAGAAACGTCCTGACATCACACAAGATTGTGGCAAAATTGGAACAGGACTGGGAAGGGACTTGGAATCGGCGATATCTGGTTGCTCATCCCAGTTCTGCCATTTAAGCCATGTGAGTCATTGGGAGTAAGGGACTTAACCCTCCAAACCTGTTTCCCACTGATTGAGAATTAGAGGCCGACTTGCCCCACCTTCACTGAGACTAAAGAAGAAAAGACACCCGAAGTTGCTATGACAATTCAAAGTGCAATGCTACTGTACGGTACAGAATTATCTGGCCCATCGAGACGTTTGGTACGAATTAATACTTACTGTATTGGCCTTTGAAAGTATAAAAGCAAAATGTTCCCTATGCCCTTGAGACTCACCTTTTAAATAGCTGCAGAAGCAGCAAGCCTAAGGAGCAAATTGGCATCCACCAAACCCTCCTCCCAAGAAACATTTCAAGGCAAATTTTTTTTTTTACTCGTTTTTTTTTTTTTTTTTTTTTAATTTTATTCCTTCGACCACGATAGAGCATCCAGTTATCTTTCAGCAAGCTCCTGGTGAGCACAACTCAGTCTCCGGCAACACTGACATATATGATGGCGATAATTTATCATCTCTGTAGGAGTTTAGTCCCAGATGGACCATTTACTAATTTATTTCCATATGTAACTGGCAGAGAGATTAATCAGGCTTCCAACTTGGAAACCCGAATTGCGCTTTATTCCCTTCCCAGGCCAGCTCTGGACAAGAGGAAGTAGACGTTTACACAGAAAGCTAGGAGTTCCTCTGAAAAAGCTTGTGGGCTTCAGACGCAGGGCTTTAAACACGCACACACACACGCACACACGCACACATGCACACACACAGCTTGCTCCTTATGTCAACTTGGCGGGCTGGCTCTTTCCTTAGGTACTCGTGGGCACCCCAGAGGGGCAGGGCCTGACAGGGCTACGGCAGAAGGCGGCTTAGAGACCCAATGCCAATCAGCTCCAGCTGCAGCCACGTTCCCCGCCCCGCCCTGTGTGCAAGCTCCGGGGTCTCGTGTTTCCGAAACTGAAGAGATCTTCTTGCCACGGGGCTGCGCCCAGCTGGCCCGGCTCTGCGGTGCCCAGGCCCTGGAAAGTATGTGCTTTCTTTTTTCCACTCTTTTTAAGGCTCTGAACCTGACCGAGTTCAGCAGCTGCCATGTCCTCGGGGAGGCGATGGCTAATGAATTGTCAGCGCTGCTCCTGGGGCCCCGGAGTTAAAAACCTCAAGTCCACTTTTGTTTTTCATTCTATCCCAGCGGTATCAGCCCTGGGCAAGGAGTGGGTAACAGGACTGCCGTCCCAGGATGGTGCTTAAAGAGGGAAAGCCAGCCGATCTTAACACAGGGCAGAAAGCTCGAGCTGACTGGTGATGTCTTAAGTGAAACCCAAGGCCACGGCCAGGAAGGGTCCATAGATGGGATCGTGTAGAGAGATTAGCGGCCAGATCCACATGCCCGGGTCGCTAACCAACCATGTGGCTCTGGAAAAGGCCCTCACAGGTCAGACTCACAGTTCTCTCCTCTGTAATATGAGTTCAGTTCCTTAAGGTTCCTTCTGGTTGTAAAATCTTGTGATTCTCGAAATATGAAAACAGAAATCAGCCATTCACTTGGTTTCTGTGTTTAGATGATGCCCAACAGCCAGAAGTTTGGAAGCATCTGAAAGAGGCTGAACTGGTCTGGATGCCTGGTGCTGTGACAGACGCAGCCTTAGGAGCCTCAGGATCCCACAGACCCTCTTCGAGCAGAGAACACGAGCACTGGAGATGACTCAACGACATATATCTTTAGGAGGTGTTAAGGATTCAATGAAATAGGACAGCTTGAAGTACTGTTCAGGTGTGGCAAAAGCTACAAGAGTCCGTGAGTCATGGTCCTTTGTCTTTAATACACTTACATCTCACTTAAGGACAGACACAACTAGTCTTCATATTGTGCAATAAGGGCTATGATTGCAGACAAAGAAACTGTTATGGGAACATGAAGGATGGAGGAGTCATCCCACTGAGAGTGCAAGGGAGAGTTCTTTAAGGTTAAAGCTGGAAAGATGGGAGGAAAGGCATCTGGGCAAAGGTAGTGGCCAGAGCAAAAGCCCAGAAACTTCCCAGCATGGTCAAGACATGGTATTTAATGCCTTTGGGCAGCATCGTAAGATGGTCAAAGGAGAAAGGATTGAGAGAGCGAGAGAGAGAGAGAGAGAGTGAGCTCTGAAGAGGGACCAATGGGAAAGCCCTGGACGCCAGCCTTCCCCGTGATCACCAAGAACCTTCAGAAGTTTTGGGCAGTGGACACTCCAAATGAGCAACACTGCAGGAAGTTTATTCTGGAGATTTTATTACCATTTAAGATTGGCAATAAGATCAGCGTGTACCTTCATTTTTTCTCTTATTTATTCCATGCTGCCACTATCTGGGAATCCCTCAAATTTATTTTTTTCCAAATCAATTTCCTGGACCTTCAAATGGAAGCAACTGAGTTTCCTACAAGCACTGCCAGGATTTTACATTCGGATGACTGGTTCAGCCTAGGGCTCTACGTCTAGGTTCATGTGTTTTTCTATTCCTAAAAAAGAGTTAAAACAACATGGTATATAGACTGGTGGATGTGTTGTTGCTGTTGTTTTCCGTGTGGGGGTTTACACTGGAAAATATTTCTGGAGGACGATAAACAAAAACCAACCAACCAACAAACCAACCAACCAACCCAAACATCTCGATGGTTGGAAGGGCTTGCTCTAGTACTTCCAAGCAGATGGAAGTTGAGTCAGTCATCCCAAGTAGTTCATTGACGCTTTTTTTGATTTCTGGTTTCAGAACCCAAGGTTAATAAACCCAAAGTTTCCAGGGCCCCTCAAGTGTCATAGCAGATAATCATGTAAACCCTTATACAAATGAATCCATTAACCTTATACCAATGGCATCTGGTTCCTCTGCATAGGGGTGCGGAGGGGGACGGGCACAAGCACAGGTGGCTTTCTGCAGCTGTCATGGAGAGAAGCTGGGCATGGGGGTGGAGGTCTGTAAACCTGCCCTCCTGCCCGCCCCCTGCCAGTGTCCCACAACTGAAACAGAAATGAGCACGGTCTTAGGAAAGGGGGGGCTCATCCTCTGAGAAAGGAGCCGCCCTGGGCATGAGCCACCAAAACACAAACTCCCCATAGAAAACACATCCTTCCGTTCCCATGTCTGGGAGGCTCAGGCTACAGATGGGCATAGATAGAAGGCTTCAACCTTAATTTCATTTTGGACCACCTTATTTAGAAAGGCAAATCATACCTATCCACTGGGGTGTTTAATATTCTAGGGTTCAGGTCCCTGATTTAGAATTCAAAGTCGGTCCCAGCCCCCCACATACCCAGGTGTTGGGGAAGCTCCAGAGAGCACAGCCCCTTCTCCCCCTGCAATAGGTGCTCTCCTAACATCTAATCAAATAACTGCTGTGAAGAACAACATGCAGTGGGCACCGTAGATAGTTTCCTATGCACATAAAACAGTCTCGTACATACCGAAAGAGTTGCACGACTCATGCCACTTTTTGTAAAAGTCCACCTATGGTCAGAAGATGAATCTTCCTCAAATGAATAGATTAGCTTAAATTACCATGCCATTTTACATTCTCTTCACTGATACATGAATAATAAAACTGTAAGGTAAATGTAGCTTAAACTGAATAATGGGCCTAAATAAAAATATTTTGACATTAAAGACTCAGTATAAATTGAACTACAACATACTTGAAAGCTCCTGCAATCATAACGTGCACATTGAAATCCATTAACCTAATACCTAGGCTGCTATTCAAAAGCAGAGGTCGAACGCGTAAATAAATACACATCTGAACACTTCTCCCAAATTACCGTACAATCTGAGTGCAAAGTCACACACTTACAAAGTCTATCATCCTTTACTTGGCTGCTCTCTAAGCAACACAGAGTCTTATCAGGCTACAATGTGGCAGCAAAACATAAACACACGAGAGCCCAGCAAATGGTACCAAAAAGTAGCGGCAAAATGTCAAAGACAAACCAGGGTCATCCCCACGAGAAGAGAGGTATTTACATAAGCATTCAGAAAAGACAATGGAGCCCCAAATTCCCTCTAACTGCACACCTAACCAACCTCTCTGCTCCTCACCTGATCGTTTTTATACGGAAGCGATGTCCACACTGATACATTCAAAGACCTTAGTTGCCATAAACTCAGCAGCAGTTAAGGATTGCTGCCCATTAGCTTTGCTTTCAGACTCAGCTATTTTCAACCAGAGCTTTCATTCGTTGCCCATCACTAACCCCCCTCCCCGAAAATTAGCTTCCCTGACCATCTCCTTCTTAAACCTGTCATCCGCCAAGGCCATTTCCTTACCTTTGCAACTCACTCACATTTGTTTCATTTGCTATTTACCCGAGCAAGGGCAATCGTTGCACTCGAATCTTGCAACTTTCAACTTTGCCCAGATTTTGCCGCCGTGAGGAAGGGGAATGTCGACACCCCCGACGCATGGCTCCGCTGAGCTCACAGACCTCGGAATCAGAGCTATATTTTAAATTCTTTTACACTTACTTAATATAGTGCGTGCTGCCTGTCCACTGATGCGATATCAGAAACCTGCAAGCTACTATTTCTGCAACTGTGTCACTGTAGATAGTCTGAAACATGTACGTAGCTGTTGCCATGGAAACAAACACAGCTAGGGTAGAGTGCCACGCTGTGTTAATTCCTTCACCCATGAACCCCAGGGGAATGCTAACATTCATCTTCTTTCTCCTTTAGTCTCACACTGCTTTAATATTTTTTAGCATTATCAAATGATGTACTAAATACGTACGGTACACCTGAAAATACGGATGGCTGAAATGAGCTGTGTGCCAACCCAGCCTGCTGGGTAGCCGCTTAAGGTAGTAGAGCAGGGCAACGGAGCCCCTCACTAACTTCTCCTGGGAGGAATCGACAACTTTGTTTCCTTCTTTTAATACGGGGTGGGTAGGACCCCCTCCAATAAATAAGTAAATAAATAAATAAATAAATAAATTTGTTTTTAAATTTATTTCAAAAAAGCGAACATCTTGTCTCACACCAAAGAAGAAGTCACCATGGAGTGGCACCAAAAGAAAGATGCTTTGGGACATGTGCCTTATCAGTTCTGGGGGAGGCAGGGGGAGGTCTTGCAAAGTTTCTGAAGTGGATCCAAGCTAAGAGTTGTTCTTCCGGGATCCCTGGGTGGCGCAGCGGTTTGGCACCTGCCTTTGGCCCAGGGCGCGATCCTGGAGACCCGGGATCGAATCCCACGTCGGGCTCCCGGTGCATGGAGCCTGTTTCTCCCTCTGCCTATGCCTCTGCCTCTCTCTCTCTCTTATTCTGTGTGTGACTATCATAAATAAATAAAAATTACAAAAAAAAAAAAAAGAGTTGTTCTTCCTTCGAACCAGAGCCTGCATGAGCAGGCTGTAAATCCAATAGCTTTAATTAGGCAAAAAGCATAAACCCTCAACAAGGGCTTCATCTGGCCCCGCTCGGTCTTTGTTCCTAAGCCCATGGAAAAAGGTATTAGAATGAGTGAATGGCTAACAAGATGGAAATCCGCCATCATTCAGAAAGAAATGTGATTTTCCTGGAATCGGAATATTCTCTTATTTGCCTCAAGTTCAAATCGCTGCCCTCATCAGATGTTTGGAACAGTGGCGAAAAGTCAAATATTCTTTTATTACACCTACGAGGCAAAATGTATACATATTGGGCACATCGGGCCATCTTCCTATTATTCCAACCAGTATGCCACTTTACATGTTGAGGTTACTCATGGCAGTAGACAAAAGTAAGCTGTTCAAAATCTTAATTACATCCTATCCCTTGGGCTAGTTAATAATATTCAATCTAGATGAAAATGGCCACACTTTAGATTTGCATGCTGATGTGCTTCACTTGAATACAATTTTCGCACTAAACAATCAATTGTAGGCTTGAAAAGTGCAGATCCGTGACTCCGAACTGGCACGTTTTAAAGAAACCACTACTGTATTCGTGGGGATTATGGCAAACACATCCTACCAACAATACGCAAAAATTTCCTGTCACTTCCCCAAATTGAATCATTCTTTTGGCTACATACTATGATAATAATCAACTCATCCCGAAGATAAAGCAAAACAGAAAAAAGATAAATACACCTTAGTAGTGAAAGGGATGTCACTTTTTAAAAGCATCTCAAGGGGCCCCTGAGTGGCTCAGTGGTTGAGCGTCTGCCTTCGGCTCAGGGCATGATCCCAGGGTCCTGGGATCAAGTCCCACATCGGGCTCCCCATGGGGAGCTTGCTTCTCCCTCTGCCTGTGTCTCTGCCTCTTTCTCTGTGTCTCTCATGAATAAATAAATAAAATCTTTAAAATAAAATAAAATAAAAGCATCTCAAGATGATGTTAGGGGGAGTATAAAGCCTAGCCTTTGGGTATTAGCAGGGCGGGTAAAGATGACCTATTTTAACTGATCATGAGCAGTACTTTACCAACGTAAGGAGCAGAGCCACAGCAATACAGCAGGGGCTCCTTACGTTTACTTTGCACTTCTCTATCTACATTTGTTGGGTATTACCAAGCATTTTCACACAGGTCATCCCATTTGACTATGACAAGACTATACTATGATAATATTAGCTGGGCAAGTGTCCTCAACCTCATCTCTCACTAGAGAGCACCGAGGTTCTCAAAATCAGTGATGGGCCCACGGTCAGACATCAAGCAGCAGAATCTTATCTTCTATTACCCGACGTAGTGGTCTCTCCATATGCCCCCGGGTATGCTCACAAATGAAGTTGGTTGTAAAGGACTTAAAATAACTGCAGTAACAACACTTATAAATAGAAAGACAGAAACAAACAAGCAAACAAGTGGTTCTCTTTCTCTAGACTAACACACCACCCTAAGGAAGTAAGCCACTCTGGACTCACAGCCACCATCATTTCATCATGATTTGGGCTATTCACAAGCCTCCTGAACACATTACCCTGAATGTCAAGAGTTAACCGGATTCAGTCATGCTACATATTTGGGGGAAAGAGGACTTCCTAGAAGTGAAATTTTTCCAGACCACTGAATTGTTGTAGTTTGGCCCGGGGTTGGGGGCGGGGGTGGAGTTTCAGAAAGCCCTGGAAGACATCCTATGGGCAGGTGTCCTGGGCAGTCTTCTCACGGAGGGCAGGGGGAAACTGGGCACCTTCAAATGGATGCCCCATCCAAGAGTACGATTTGGTTCCTTTGGATGAAAACACTTCTAAATTGGACTGTATAACCAAACAATGAATTGGGCAAAGCACAGAGCATGTGATTTAGCCTATTATAAATATTTGTCATGATGTGACTGGCATCATGCACATTATGATACACAGGTGCTCTCAGAAGCCACAGAGGCATGGGCGGGCAGGGGAGGAGGTCACCCACATAGGAACAGGCCCCACACTACTGTGATTTGCTAATCCCTATATTTACATTTTAATTCTCTCTGGCCTCTGCTTCCCGCTCCTGGCTGTCAGGGTATCAGCTGGCCTTCTCACCAGGCAAAGTGGCCTGGCTCTCGCCACTCCCTCCCTGCTTGATTCACATCTAATATGCCAGAGGCTGGGAAACCAAATAAGAGAGCTGATTAGAATTTTGTCTGAAATAAGATGAATACAGGCCTGAGAGAGTGTCCCTGGGCACAAAAGTGTCAACTTTTGGATGCCATTGACTCCAGGTCAATTAGCCTAAAGCCAGTCACCTAATGAGCAATTTGCCTACCATTTAAAACCTTTTTGAGTGCTTTTACGCAGCAATGTCCTTTACTTCTTTGGCCATTTCTTTGGCATGATGAGGTTTATAAATCGAGCCCTCTCGGGGCACACCCAGCTTGTTTTTAAATTCTAGCTTACGTTTAATTTTCATTTTTAAATTAAATAACTTCTGGAGATACTAGCAATGAATGCCAAAACACTCAAAATAGAATGGAATTTCTGGGGAACCGATTACTCGGCAAATCGATGTGAGAACCGGGTTTAGGGGAATTTTTATTTCTAATTTTTTTTTTTTTTTAGAATCCGAAAAACTGTCCAAGGAAATGTGCAGTTCAATTAGGCAGAATGCAGAATTCTGACTTTCGCATGCTACCCTGGCCTTTTTTCCTTATTGTGCTGGACTCGGCGCTGCAGAATTTCCAGCCTCTGTGGAAGGAAGGAATTTTGTATCATTTGGCTGAGCTTTTTCCACCGTAAACTTAACTCATGGGCTGAATCTCTTAGAGCAGGGCTCACCTTCCTGTTCACTCTGGGGGACCCTGACATGTGTTTGGAAGCGGTCGGCACAACAGCATAGGGGACACCCATGATCTTTGCATCAGATCCATGTATGGCCTGCAGGAGTCTGAGAACTACTCACCTGACAATCTTTTATTTTATTTATTTATTTATTTATTTATTTATTTATTTATTTATTGTTATAAAATTCTTTTTTTTTTAAAGATTTTATATATTTACTTATTCATGAGAGACAGAGAGAGAGAGAGACAGAGGCAGAGACACAGGCAGAGGGAGAAGCAGGCTCCATGCAGGGAGCCTGATGTGGGACTCGATTCCAGGTCTCCAGCATCACACCCTGGGCTGAAGGTGGCGCTAAACCGCTAGGTTTAAGAATCCAATTCATAAGGTAAAAGGGGGCAAAAGGCCCAACGTCAAGGTGTACCCCATATGACTGGCAGTGATAGCACCACCACCACTCAAAAGGAGAGGCCAGCTGCCTTGCAGCACTCAAAGCGCCCTTTGAGAGGGAAACCAATAAGCAGACTTGCCTCAAAGGCCAGAGTTCACACTGGCCAGAGAGAGTAGTGGCAGCCTGGTGGGTGTGCTCCCCTCAGGCACAATCAGGGCCACAAAGTGGCACAGGAAGGAACTGGTCCCTGTGCCCCCCTAGTATCCACCTATGGCTCTGAAACAGACACTGCGCCTCTGCGTGGAACCCCTAAGCCACCTCAGCACTCTGTAGGAAGCAAGCATTCCAATGAGCAAGGTGCCTGGGCACAGAGCTGCAAGGATGCCAGCCAGCTAATGAGGGCCCTGCTTTTCCTGGATTGTTCTACTCCGTCGTGCAGATGGCGGGGAGCTTTGGGGGCCAGGCTCCTGGAGAAAATGACCAGGAAGGCCCCAGTTTTACGATGCTCACATGGACACTCAGTCGTGTTGGGAAGAAAATCCTCCTGGGAATGGAAACTTTTCCCTTTCCGTTGTGACAATGGCTTTAGATGTCTCCAGTTGGGGACAGAGCAGCCAGCCAGCCCCAGTGTGTATGAACTTGCTCTAGCTCCATATGGAAGATAATCACTGCACTTAACTAATGTGCTCTCAACAGGGTTATGTCCACTCCAGGACTGGACACTAACAGAGATGGCCACTGGGGAAGCTAAAAAATGTATTGTTTTCCTTTTTAAATCTAAGGATGCAATGAATTAGATCAATTCGCTTTATCCTAATCCTACTAAGCAAAAGGAAGTTTTTAATACAATAGGTCACTAGTAATGTACATCATCAGAATGTAAACCACTTCTACTGGAACATTTTTGGATCTAATGGAGATCAAATCACACCAATGACTTAAATAAAAAGAAGTTTGTTTATCTCCCAGCCTAAGATGATAGACAATCTGGTGGTGGGACCAGGGAGGGTGGGATATGGTTAGGGAGCGGGCCTCGTTGAGGCAGGATTTTTCGACCTTGTAGCTCTATTACCTCCTGGTGTGTTTCCCACATTTGGATAGGCAGCTCACTACCACTACGAAGGGTTTTTTCCTTTCTTTTAAAGGCAAAACCCTAAAGTTGTATAGCCCTTGTCATGTTCATCTATTAGCCAGAACTTAGTCACTTAGCAATGGCTGGCAGGCAGCGTTCAGCTAAAGCTCTGGGGTTTGGGACGCCTGGGGGGGCTCAGCGGTTGAGCGTCCGCCTTTGACTCAGGTCATGACCCTGGGGTCCTGGAATTGAGTCCCACATCAAGTTCCCCACAGGGAGCCTGCTTCTCCCTCTGCCTGTGTCTCTGCCTCTCTCTCTGTCTCTCATGAATAAATAAATAAAATCTTTAAAAAATAATAAAATAAAGCTCCGAGGTTCTATGATTAAAAGGAAATGGATACTAGTAGACAACAAGCTGTGTTTTAAAAATGCTAAATGTATTTGTGGACACAAACCTGTTTACAAACACGCATGGGAATGATAAGCACCAAATCAGGATAGGGATTATATGGGTCATGAGGGAGAGAGGAGTCTTGAGATTAGAGCGTGAGGCACATAGGGGCTTGCAACTGTATCATCAATGTTTTATTTTTTATTTTTATTTTTTTTAAGATTTAATTTTTTTGAGATTTTATTTATTTATTTGAGAGAGAGAGAGGGAACACAAGCAGGGGAAGAGGCAGAGGGAGAGGGAGAAGCACACTCCCCATTGAGCAGGGAGCTTGACACAAGGCTCAATCCCAGGGCCCCCAGGATCATGACCAGAGGTGAAGGCAGATGCCCAACCAAATGAGCCAGCCTGGCGCATCAAGATCTTTATATTTATTTGCAAGAGAGCATGTACTCCTGTGAGGGGGGGCGGGCAGAGAGGGAGGGAGACTCTCAAGCAGACTCCACACGGAGTGTGAAGCCCAACACAGGGCTCAATCTCACAACCCCGAGATCATGACCTGAGCCAAAACCAAGAGTCGGAGGCTTAACCAAACCAGGCGCTCCAATGTTTCCTTTTTTAAAATATCTGAGTAAATGTGGCAAAATGTTCAGATCTGCCAAAGTTGGGTAATGGATACATGGGTGTTTTAGGTTTTTATATGTTAGAAATAAATCTCCATCAACATGTACAAAATTATAAAATTTAGCATTATCTCAACAACCCAACTGCAGCTCCACTCATAATTAAGTTACATTTCACCAATTCTAAAATGCACATTTTTCTGCATTTCAGCTCCCTGAAATGAGTGCATCTAATTATATTAGGCAGCATTTTTTTCTTAGCAGTACATAAAATAAGGTTTTCTTTGACAGTAAATGCTGACTTAGGTTTGAAGATGTACAATGCATAAATCGCACTTTGTGGTAATACGTTCGACGGTAGAGCTGGGGGAGGTTTCTACAAATGAGCACCTCAAAGCTCAGGAAGCTATTAGAACCCCGTCCCCGGATTCTATCAGACAGTTTTCTGACTTCACGCTAATGTTCTTTCCAGCAATAGTGTCTCTGACTGAGGTCATGCAAAATCCGCACATTCAGACTAATTTTCTCGCAACTGAGGAAAACATAGCAGATAAAAGCCCTCCTTTATTAGTTCTAAAGTGCTTGAGAATCTCTTCTCTGGTAAGTGACATGAATGGCACCTGCAAATGAAACTCAATTCCAAACGGGAAGAAAACAGAGTCGGATAATTACAGGACCAAAATTTTGGACAGATCGAGAAGACACAGCAGACACAGCTGTCTGAGGACAACCAAGGCTTCTCCATCCACCCAAAGCCTAGTCCATGTTCCTGGCCAGCAGAGATGACGGGAAAGAATGCCAGGGTCCGTGTTCCTTGGATGTTTGCTACGTGGTATTGTGGAACTCTCTTGTTAGAAAATTAACTAAGAATACATCAGCAATATTGTTCCCTCAATATTATCAAGATGCAAATGAAACAAAATGGGAAAAAAAAATCCATACAGCTGCTTTATCCAACTGCTGAAAAATAAATCACCATTTATTTAAAAAAAAAACATTTATGAAAGTTTTCTTCATTTCTCACATTCAGTTAGTATACAGTTGGCATTTTCAAAATTCAAACCTGATGTGGATTTGGAATTCAATGCAGCACATTGGAAGACATCTGAGTGAAAAAATAAAAGTTCTAGCCATATGCTACTGGTGCATGAATTTGAATATTTGAAAGGTAATCTAGAAATGCGAATGTTTCCAATTCTCCTTACCAACAACAGTAATTCATAGCAACCACACGTTTTATAGATTGAGCCACTTCACCATCTGAGAGACAATAGTAGGGCAGACGGAGTCAGGGGCTGGGCTGCTGTCCCAGCCTGGCTAGTGTGGGATTTTCACTAGGTCACGACCACGCTGGAGGTCTGCTTGGTCACTACTGAGGGTGCAGTAATGATTCTTGCCTCACTGGGCATCTTAACACATTCAGGAGTCTGGAAGTGTTTCAGGTTTGGTTAGCAATTGGATGCAAAACCTGAAGACCTCTTACAATGGCTGCTTCCCAAAGACATAGGTGACACGGTGACACAAGCTCTAATGTCGGGCCCGTTGGATTGTCTTCTTACTCCAGTCTATTTATCTACATGGCTAGGAGGGAAATGAGCCAGGGATTAAACCAATAGCAGGGACTGTCCCCCTGGCTCTGCTGCTTGTTTGCACTCTTGACTAGAATAGCACAAGCCCCTGGCCCCAGCTGGGAAGGTTCCCGGACAGTGCCCAACCAGCCCGGGCCAAGCCTCTAACTGGGTCACTCCGTCACGGAGCATACCAGCCAAGTGGTCACACACATTGCTAATCCACTCACGTGCATTTGGGAGACACGAACCCTGGCAGGAGACTAAAATCTATGGCAATAATTATGCTCCCTTGCTTTCCAAGCCACGTGTCAAGAATCCATCCCATGTGTTTGCAGGATGGCGACGCCATGGAGAGGTCCAAACACTCAACGCTATGATTCCTATGCACTTGGAGATGAGAAGTAGGTGGCAGGACTCGTGACAGAAGTGTGCCATCTTTTACCAACTCGGTAAGAAGTCGGGAGAACAGAAATGATAGCATTCTTTTGGATCTATCCTGGCAATAATTCACAATGGACTGGTCTTGGGACACCTGGATGGCTCAGTGGTTGAGGTTGAGTGTCTGCCTTCGGCTCAGGGCATGACCCCGGGGTCCTGGGATCGAGTCCCACATCGGGCTCCCCAGAGGGAGCCCGCTTCTCCCTCTGCCTGTGTCTCTGCCTCTCTCTCTGTGTCTCTCATGAATAAATAAATAAAATCTTAAAAACAAAACAAAACAAAACAATGGACTGGTCTTTCAGTCGGCCCCAGTTTATGAAGACTGGTGCTCTTCTCAGGGACATCAGAGAGCACAGCAAAGGGCAGGGAGCAGGGCAAAGAGCCACAGTTCAGTGCGAGGACGGTATTGGTGTCCACGATAACATGGTCCAGCTGTTCAGGTCTCCAGCCTGCTCCCCGCTCCTCACCCCAATTCAAAGCCCCAGGGCTGGGGAAAATCCCTGAGGAGCGGCTTCATATTGCTTGGTAGAGATGCCCTTCTTGGTACGAACTTTTTATAAGATGACTTATTGCAATGTTACCAGACCAAACTCCCTGCAGAAGCAGTCACGGCCCATAGGACCAACAGCGATCACTTCTTCAATCCCAATTTGCCCTTCTAGAGACCTGAGACCCTGAGCTCTTGCATCCAATCCCCACTCGCCCCGCCGCCCCAGGAGCTTCCAAACCAGACATGAACTTGCCAGGAAGCACGTCCTTCTTCAACAGGCCTTCAAGTACCCTAGAAGGCAAATATGATCTCCATCCTGGGCAGTGAAACAGAATCCAAGGCAGAAGTGGGAAGGTCTGGATAACACAGGCGATCTGGGACTTGGCTCCCTCTGTGGGGTCTGCCAAGCTCAGCTGCAATGGTCTGACTTTATCTCTGCAGCCTAAACTTGATCAGAGACCCAGGGTGACCAAGGGAGTTCGGTGGTTGGGTGGTTGCTGTGGATGCTGTGTGGTTCGCTTGCTTGCCTTAACCTGGAGGGTGCCTAAGATTACACAGCTAATGAAATAGCGTCCCTGAGCCCAGCTGCTTTATGCAGCACGGACAGCAGCTGATTAAGTCGTCAGTCAGGCAAGCCCAGAAGGCCATGGATCGGCACAACAGCGAAGATCTGAAAACACCCAAGCCCAGCAAGCATGGGGCCGATCTGGAATTCCAAGGCGGTAAGGTAAGACGCGGGGCCACTGGAGCGATCGGGTTGCTCTACCAATGGAAAAATGTGGCCTGCTTTCTACTCCAGCCCTTAGCAGGCCAGGAAACACTTGAGAAACCTGAGAATTTGACCATGTCCAGAAACCAACGTTCAATAATAACTCCCTAGTTGAGCAAGTGCTATGCTGAAAAGGTCTTTCTATTTGATCGCGAGCCATACATCAGCTTGCCTTTAACTCTATTGTCAGGAGAAGCCCAGAACATTTTCCAAGAGAGATCAACCCTAACGTTATTTGGGTCATACTGCTGACATACACAAATAATGGGAAGTGTGTGACTAATTCAGAAACAGCCAGGGAAGGTCGACGTGTGGTTTGTTTCTTAACCCACGCTGATCCGCAAGTAACATTAATAGGCATTTGCCACTATCTGCTCGTCAATGCTGCAGTCGTTAAATGGACAGAAGGAGAGACAGGATTTCACACTCATTAAAATAAAAAAAAAGTAGGTTAGGATACCTAGTGACTTAGGCCCGGAAATCACACACTTAAGAAGCATTTATATAATGAAGCCTCAATAAACCTGCCTGTGAAGCAGAAATGATTGCAACCCCATTTTATCAATACGCAGCCTGATAGCCAGGCACGCGAAGTGATTCGCCCGAAGTTCCTCAGAAGTTAATAATAGCCAAGCCACAGTTAGGATGCCGAGACCCCGGGATTCGTACCCAGGCCACAGGGCCGTGCGCTGTCCCTCTCCAGGAGGGCAGGCTGAGGACGCGATGCCCAGTCCTCATGGGGACCAGCCGGCACGATGCAGAAGCACTGCTCCTCCCGGGACGCGCCATCTCCACGCACCCACAAAGGCAACCAGCCTTCCTGCACCTGCAACCCCGGGGCCCATTAAGAGACCCGGCGAAAGATGATGGGAAGGTGGTCTCTAGATGAGCCCCCGAGCCTTGCCCAAGTGGGCAGGGAGCCCGTGATGCGGGGAGGCCGCACGCAGACCTGGGCCATCGGTGACACTCTGCTAGGAGGAAAGGCCATCTCTGAGCCCACTGAAACACATCCTAGACATGCCACAAAAGCCAGCGGACCAGCATCCTGGAGCACCCCCGCACCCCACATGACCCCGGAGAGGGTGGTCCCGTGAATAAGGGGCAGGGTGCTAAGAGTGATGTGTGCCTGGAAAAGCAGAGGAGCAGGGCTGGGGCAGGGGCGTGTCCGTGTCACTGTCATCTCTTCCTTCCACAGAGGAAGAGGCTCAGGCGGACAGTACTGGCGGGCCTGCCCTAGATCGCCTGGGTCTTCAGGGGCCGCGCTTCAGACTCCCAGGCTTCTGATGCCCAAAGCCACAGATGGCTCTAGATGGTGCTTCTTAGTTGAATACATCCATAGATCACCTGCAGGCCCCACCAGAGGCAGGGTCTGCCTCAGTAGGTCCGGGATAGGGCCTGAGACTCTGTGTTTCTAACTAGCACACGGGGGATGGTCGAGCTCAACATGGACCACACGTTGAGTAGTGGGATCTAGAACATATTCTGTGACTGATGATTTTAGGCCTTTCTCCTGCTCCCAAAGAAAGGCTCTGCACATAGCCAAAAATCAAATCACTATCAAGTAGCTCTTATTTTTTTTAAAGATTTTGTTTATTTATTATTTGAGAGAGAGAGAAAGAGAGAGTGAAAGGGAGCAAGAGGAAGAGCAGAGGAAGAGGGACAAGCAGACTCTATGCCAGGCACAGCACCCAACACAGTTCCTTGTCCATCTCTCCACTAGCCAATTGGCCCCAAGAAGGCAAGGATTTTTTTCTGTTTTGTTCATTGCCATATCTATTCCAGGGTGTGGTGCATAATGGCATGATAGGCTCTTCAGTATTTGTAGAATGAAGGAAAAAAAATTAGTTTTTAATAAAACTGTTAAGGTACCAACCAGATTCATCCTCTCAGACTTCAGAGATCACCTGCTTATATCTAATATGCTATTTTCCAATCTGGGAAAACTACCTCTTCAATATTTCAAAAAGGTCCGTTGTTAGACTGGAGGAGATATTTTTATCTTGTCCTGCAAGTATGGGCTTCGTGGAGAAAGGCATCCCCCTGGTTTTCCAGCTCTCATTCACCATTCAGCCCAGATTCCTCCTCCTTCCTCCTCCTGGGGCCCCCACAGACAAGAGGCAGATCGCAACTGGCAAGCAGGCCTCCCCATGCGAGGGGCCTCCCACTCCTGCTTGCACATGGGGAGGATTCAAGAGAAGCCAGAAGGCAGGATGGTGATTCCTCCTCACACATGAGATAAGGTGGTGGCTCAGGGAGGCAAATGACTTGTGCAGGGTCTCACTGCTATCTGGTGGTGGGCCTGGGATGAGAACCCCAGCCGCCTAAGCCCCCAGTAACTCTCTGCCATCTGCTCCTCTTTATAACCAGAACGTGGGATCTGGTCTGACAGTGGCTTCAGTTCTAAGACCCAGGACAGGGATCCCAGAGGAGTCTCGTGACATCCGCAGAACCAGTAAAAGTCAGACCTTCCCTGGGACCAGTCCAGCATATCCCCCCCAAAGGCCCTAACCAAGCAGAGAGGGCTGTGTGTCCCGCGGAAGCCAGGATCCACGCTGCTGAGCACCTCACCAGCACACATCTCCAATCAGTGCGGAGCTGTGGGCAGCTCCCCCGAAGGGCCCAGAGGACCCGTGGTCATGGTCACCTTCAGAATGACAAGACATGTTTGGAGCTTGGAAGTTAGGACTTTGAAGTCATAGATTGAAATGACCAAGCTCACCCCTGCCTGCCTTTACCCCAAAGGCCACTTTCGACTCCTTTTCCATTCTAGATGTGCATACCTAGCCGGGGCTGGCCTAGGGGCATTCATGAGGGTCCGGACTCACTTGACTTGATCCAGATTCAGATCCCCAGGGGTTAGGGTTCTCAGAGGACCCACTTGAGTTATAACTCACATTACAATTCACATTCACTCACAGCTCAGTTTGCCCTGAGGCCTAGGGTCACCGCCTAAATATGCTGGACCTACACTAACCTAGGCTTAACGAGGTTTTGCAGTCCTAACAGCGCAGACTCTCTAGACACATGCTCCTGTTTGCCTGTAGCCATCTGCCTATGGCATCAAACTAACAATTACGTCTGCTTCCCTCCAGGGCAGGGCAGGAAGCCACGCACCTGGTGAGCTGTAGGACAGCTGCTCAGAACTCTAGGAGAGGAAAGACTTTCCTTCTACCCTCTTAGGTTCGGTACCTGGGGCCTGTAGGTTAAACCGACAAGAGAGAGATTAAAAGGGGGAGAAGCAAGCAAGCAAATTTTATGTGGTATTAACATTTTTATGTGTCACAGGGGGTCTCACAGAAAGAAGTACAAGCCCCAGGTGGTTAGACCCAGGGGTTTATATGCCATTTTAACAAAGAGGGATACATTGTGGAGATGTGACAAAGCAAAGGAACAAGGGATTTGTGGGAAGTGACAAGGAAATGTGTCAGGGAGATAAGTGCTACTGCAGTAAGTTTGCCTTGTACAGCCTCATCTGAGCTTCAGCTCCCCATCACCAGTGAGAACAATGCTCTCCTCTTCCTGGTCCTGGGAGGCCACCTTCCTCACAGGAAATGCATGTCCTTCTTAGGTACAGATGGGGTCAGCGGAGAGCCCCTCCGGTAACAGCTGTCTTTCAAGGGCCTTCGGCTCAAAATAATCAAGATGCCAAAGTGGCAGGTGTGGGGATCCCCTTTAGGACCGTGAAGCAAGGGCTGCTGGGTGGCACAGGGACCAACCTTCACACATCAAAAGCAGTAGGAGTGAAATACAAGAAAGAAAGTACGCAGGGATCCCTGAGTGGCTCAGCGCTTTAGTGCCTGCCTTTGGCCCAGGGTGTGTTCCTGGAGACCGGGGATCGAGTCCCATATCAGCCTTCCTGCATGGAGCCTGCTCCTCCTCTGTCTTTGTCTCTGCCTCTCTCTGTCTCTCGTGAATAAATAAATAAAATCTTAAAAAAAAAAAAAAAAAAAAAAAGAAACTACGCATTTACAGCTTCCCCAAACCCTCCTTCCATGCTGTCTAACGCTGGCTCCCATACCACCGTTTTGAGTTTGTTTTTTATCTCAAAGCCCGATTCACTATTGCCCCAACTGTAACAATCTCCTACTCTTTCATTCCCTCCTCTCCTTCCCTCCCTCCCTCTCTACCTCTCTCTCTGTCTCACACACACACGCGCGCGCACACACACACACACCCTCCACTTAGAGAAAAGTTGGTAGCATTTCCAGATGAGCCAGAAGGGAGGGGACATGGCTTTATCTTTGTTTCCTCTAGCTACTGTGAAAGGGTGACCGGAGAACCAGGTGAGGGCTGCTGACCACGGAAGACAAGGTAACAACCAGCCAAGCCAGAACAGAGGAGAAGATGCCAGAAAAAGAGAAAAGCAGTGAGTGAGGGAAGAAGAGGAATGGAGAGAAGCCGTCCTAAGGGCCGGGTAAGCAAGCGCTCCACTCCCATCCCACAGGGCTGGAGCTTCGGGAAGAACGGGGAAGAACGGAGCAACATTCTGCATCCCGCTGCGCTTTTCTGCTGCAGGTCCCAAAGGGAGCGGGCTATTGTAAACGGATTTGCCCTTGGCCTCCGCATCAATCGGACTGGAGACCTCAACATCTGCCAGTGCAAGCTCGGGCCGTCCTCACCTCCTCCCTGGGGTGAACCTCTGTGTGGATCACGGGCCAGGACAACAGCAACGTTACCCCAATTAAATGCAATTACACACCCAAAGAAAGGTTCCTTACTACACAGTCTTAGAGCCAGATGCCTACGCGCTGGACGTGCTGCGACCAGATCTCACGGCTACAAAACCAGAGGCCCAAAGAGGTTGGTCAAGGTCACGCACGTTGCTAGGAACAGAGCCTGCGCTGCCTGTCAGGACGGCCCTCTTTCCACTACTCACACTGCCGAAAACAACTACATTTAATTTTAGTTCATCACACATTCAGCTTGCGCTTTCGAAGAATTTTATAGTCCCCACTCCATCTGTGCATCTTGCCATTCTAGTAGCTTCCCTGTACTCAGCGCTTCCCGTGTGTCTATCTGTTGCGCTCTCCGCAAAAGAAGAGAGGTCCACGAGTTCAATCAATCGACATCTGTTTGTTGTTTCCACAGCACAGAGATGCCAAAACATTCGTGGTTGAGCGTTATTCCGCGTTATTCTGGAAAGGCCAGTTCCAGATCGCCAATCCACTCTGGAGAAGGGCAGAGAAAGATTGCGCCCAGGGCTTACGGCCACCAAGAAGGTCACCGTTGTCAACACATGGCACACACTGTCATTTAGGGAGGTATCAGGTTTTACTTTTCAGAAGTGCTTCAAATACCCTGAAGACCATGAGGTTGAAACCAACCAGGCCGAATGTGTGTGAACACGCGCGTAACTGTTCAAATGGCACACGGAGCGCAAAGTTAAAAGTTCGGTTTTGATACCGCCTGGGCATGAATGCCAAGGGTGCTGACGTGCAACAGAAGCCAATCTTGAGGCCCGTGGTACCTGAGGCGCATTTAGAGGCCGTAACTGTGATAGCCTGGTTGCCTCTGGGACCTAGGAGCAGGTGTGCTCATCTCCGCCAGAGCATCGGTCCAAAGCCACACCGCTGGAAACAGTCGCAGGGTTTCCAAAACACCACTGGGTGTGAACAAAAAAACAACATCCAAACAGTCCAAATTAAGCACCCGCTTGCTCCAGATTAATAGTTGATTTCATCCGCAAGTTGTGCATCTTGGGGAAGCAGAGTCCACAGCATTGTTTGTGAAGCACCTACACACAGAAGGGAATTTTATTTGTGTGCAGATACTATGCGTGCAGAGATGGCTATCTGTGCAGATAAATGCTTCAGGGACTTTGAGCTTTAGGAAAATGGAATCTGGCTACAGTTTCTTCTCTCTCTGCTCTCTCTGTTGCTTTAATCTTTTATATCCTTACAGCAGCCGGATGGAAATCCATGCTTCCACTCTTCTAAGGTGTAGAGGTAAATGAGCAAATGAAATTTCAAGGATGAGCACACACTTCGTATTCTACATGCAGTAGCTTGTCTTTCTGCTGTGATACACATTCTGACTTTGGTGACTAAAATCCTACTGAGGGTTCAGGAACATGCAACAATATTTAGTGGCTGTGCATGCAAAGCTCTGTGCTAAGCACCAAGTGTCAGGCTTCCAGTAGCTTTGCAAAGCAGACCTCCTGTAGAAAAGACACTGTGACCTAGCATCTACTGCTCCCAGTCTCAGCTCCGAACTGCTCACTGGTCCACAGGCCCTGGCCAGCTCTCCTCCACACTCTCCCCGGCACTGACTTTATCACGTGACCTTCTATTCGTGCTGGTTCTCCAAGATGAGTCATGTTTGGCCAACGCCAAGGTTCTCCTGAAACATGACTCAAGTTCCAGACTCTGCTCTTCCCATTCACGTGAGGGCTTGGTCGTCTGCTTGCAAGCACCCCAACCAGATGGGTTAGCGTTTCCCACTCCCTGGGCAAGGCACAACTCTAACAAGGTGAAAGATTAAAGAGATGCATGTCAGTGTCACGCCTTTGAGAAGTTTATGATCTCAGTAGGAGTGCAAACACAACCACAGAAGATGGCATGTATCAAAGGAGTAATACAGAGAAGCCCAGAAGAGGGGGGAAGAAATGAAGACCAGTAAGGGATATGCCTTTCTACAAGTAGACTGCATTTCAGAGAGAAAAAAAAGCATTCATTCATTCATTCATTCATTCAACAAATGGGATTTACCACATGTAAAAAAGTATAAGCTACTTTAACTGAAATCCAGGTGATATACCAATGAGCTTACAGGAGATGGTGAACACACCAACATCTATAACGCAGAGACAACTGGGACAAGAGCTGGAAACACAATGGTAGGAGCCTCTGCTTTCTTCAGAAACTGTCTCCTCCTCCTTTCAACTCTCCGCCCAAATACCATCATCAACAGAGATTAAGTTACACAAACTCTGGGTGTTACACAAATGAGCCAAAGATGACCCATGTGTTCTGGCCCTTTGATTGTTAATAATTTCTTCACTACACTCTGAGACCTGTTAGCTCGAAAGTCTGCTGGTGCCAAATTCAAATTTTCATACATCCCATTATTTTTTTAAATAGCCCAAACAAGCATATGTTTTGCTATTTAAAGCCTGTCTGTTTCATACACCTTACAAAACCACCTCCACTATCTGCTGGTCATTGATGCGAAAGAACCTTGTGGGGTATAAGTCCCTATGCTACTACTGCCCTCTGGAGCTTCCTGACCTAGACCCTCCCCCATGACCTGCAACATCATGGAGACACAGGTGTGAGACCCTCTCCAAGGATCCTCTCCCTGGAGTGACCCTGCCCTCCTCAACCCTCCAGCAGCAGTCTCTGAACTCCTGCTCTCAGGAGCAAGGGCCCCCCCTCCTTGTAGCCCCAGGCAAACCGGCCTCAGTGTTGCCCAACAAAGCTTGTGTACACTACTGCCACCTAGTGGGCACCTCTCTTTCCTTGCTTGCCCCCCCCCGCCCCCCAATGCTCTACACCAGGCTGCCATGTTTAAAACCATGTCACCTGGCTCCCTGGCCCCAGACAGATTAGAGAAAGGGTACAAAGCTGAGCCAAGCCTGACCAATTAGATAATCTTTTTCAGGATGAGAGAATCAGGATTCAGACAATGAAAAAAGGCAAGTCAGACACCCAGGTCTCCTTTGTTTGAAGGGGGGGGGGGGGCCTCTGTTACTTGTAATGAAACCCTGTTAAAGAATTCAAAAATATCAAGAGAAAGGCCCAGCATAACTTTCAATCGTTGGAAATCGGGGAAGAGCTTGTGTAAGAAAAGAAACAGGAATTGGGATGAGTTCTTCACAAGCAGTCATCCACAGAGATGTGAACGAGCACGGTCGGCCTGCTCAAAGGGAAGGTGGGCCAAGCTAGAGGAACTGGTGAAGCTGGAGGAGTTCATTGAGGCCAGTCAGGTAGGCTGGGCCCAAATGGGGATGCCTGTGTATGAGCAGGTTGCAAGCCACAGGATGCCAATACCTGAAGGAAAACCACATTTTCCTTTTTCCCTGAATTTCTGAGGTGTTTATGCTAATGCTAAGAGTGCAGTCCTAATTGTGCAGCTGAGATGACATGCTGCCACTCATTCTGCCTCCCTGCCCCTCAGGAAAGCTAGAAACTATGCAGAAAGGGGTGGGGAAAAATGCAAGGGCAGCCAGCTTCCAGAAGTACTGACATATCACCATCTATGGCTAAGGAGACCACCATCATGGGCAGCAGAGATCTGCTGAAGTGGTCTGAGCAAGGCAGAAACTGTGCAGTTGGTATTTAGGAAGTTCTGGCTGAAGATGTTGAAGATGGTTTGGAGGGGGAGAGCCTGGAGCCAGAAAATCAGGTGTAAAGATATAAAACCTGTCCTGAAATGATGGAGACACTAGAGTACACAATTCCTCAAGGAAGAGCAGGAATCAAGACTAGAACTGCCCAGGGTAGGAGGGAGGAGGCAATGTCTTCACTGTAGGGGGTGAAACCGAGGGAGATTTAAGAACCTAGAGCCAGGGATAGAGCTTTAAGAATTCAAGAAAGAGAAAGGTTTTGCTTTTCATAATAATGAAGTAGTTTCTAACAGACCAATTTCTTGAAAATAACAACTACCAACCTTAGTTTTAAATAACAAATCAATGAACAAAGAAACAAAAATAATACCTCAATGTAGTGGAAAGCAAAAACTATAGGGGAATCTACACTTGATAAAAAGGAAAGGTAATGGATGGACTTTGTTTTTTAAGAAAAAAGCAAGTCAGTGCCATATGGGCTCTTAAAACATAGCTGGAAACTCAAGGTGTTACCAGCTTGAAGCACCAGAAGGCAGAGTCCACAGCAAACACAGAAGCTATAAAGCAAGGGGCAAAATCCCAGGAAGGAGAGTCTGAGAGATGGAAGCCCTACGTTTTGTGGAAAAACTCTGCCTCAATCTGTAACTATCCATGTGGGGAAGATAACAAGCATATAAGCTAAGGCTAAACGAAATATAAAGAGATTTAGCTGCTGCTCACCACAAAAAAAGACAAGGGTTGGAATTACAGTGAACTCTAGATAACTGCCTAATGACACAAAACAAGACAAATCAATATTTTTCAAGAAAAACAGAATCCAGGGGTGCCTGGGTGTCTAAGTCGGTTAAGTGTTTCACTCTTGGTTTCGGCTCAGGTTGTGATCTCAGGGTTGTGAGGTTGAGCCCTGTACCAGGCAGTCAGCACAGAGTCTGCTTGAAATTCTCCCTCTCTCTTTCCCTCTCCTTCTTCTTGTTTTTTTTTGTTTTTTTTTTTTTTTTATAATAGTCACAGAGAGAGAGAGAGAGAGAGAGGCAGAGACATAGGCAGAGGGAGAAGCAGGCTCCATGCACCGGGAGCCCAACGTGGGATTCGATCCCAGGTCTCCAGGATCGCGCCCTGGGCCAAAGGCAGGCACTAAACCGCTGCGCCACCCAGGGATCCCCTTTCCCTCTCCTTCTAACCCCCCCCTCCACTCATGCAATCTTGCTCTCTCTTTTTCTAATAAATAAATAAATCTTTAAAAAAGAATAACGGAGTCCAGAGTCTCTACAATATGTCATTCACAACATCTGTGTTATAATCTAAAATGTCTAGACATATGAAGAAACAAGAAAATATAACCTATACTCCAGAGAAAAGTCAAAAGCAATCAAAAAGACTGACCCCAAAATGACCCACATTAGAATTAACCGACAAGGATTTTAAAAGCCTATTAAAACTATGCACATACTATCTTAGCACAAAAATCAATATGCATGACAAACAAAACACACTTCATAGTAACAAGAACCAAATGAAAAATTAAAATCTGAAATGTAAAACAATCTCCTGAATGGGCTTAAGAGCAGAATAGAAAGAACATAAGAGAGTCTATAAACTCAAAGACAAAACAGACTTATTCAGTCTATAAACCAGAGAGAAATAAAGATGGAAAGCAATAAGAACCTCAGGGACCTATGAGACTATCTATCCATCTATCCAAGTTTAGCAATTGAAGTCTAAGAAGGAGAAGAGAGAACAGGAAAGATAAAGAACAAGGCATAAATATTATTTGAAGATACAATTTCCCAAATTTGTTTGAAGACCTAAGTTTTGAGGTGGGTGGAGGATGGTGAAATAGGGGAAGAGGATTAAAGAGCATGCTTATCATGATGAGCACTGAGTAATATACACAATTGCTAAATCACTATATTATGCACTGGAAACTAATATAACATTGTATGTTAACTATACTGCAATTAAAATTAAAAACTTGATTTAAAAAAAAGACATACATTTCATGTTTAAGAAGATCCATAAACACCAAGCAAGGGACATATAAAGAGAGCCACACCTCTTTGTGTCAAAAAGGGAAAAATAGAAAAAAGGGATTAAACAACAACAACAACAACCAAAACTCAGCAACAAAACATGGTGGAGGCACTCAGAAAGGGTGGAAAACCCATTAGGGACAGAAGATCAAAGATAAAGATGACAGTAGATTTCTCATCAGAAACAATGCAAGTCACAAAACAGTGGAGACACATCTTCAAAGTGCGAAAAGAAAAAAAAACCTGTCAAATTAGGATTTTATATCCAGTGAAAATAACTTTTAAAAACAAAGTGAACTAAATACTTTTTCAGACATGCAAAAACTAAAAGAATTCAATTCCAGCAGATCAGCACTGTAAGAAATGATAAAGGAAATCATTCAGGCCCAGGGAGAGTGATACAAGATAGAACTCTGGACATAAACAAAAGAATAAAAAGTACCAGAAACAATAACTATGGAGACTAATATAAAATACCTTTTTCTTATTATTTAAAAGGCAACTTTAAATGGCATCCAATTGTTTAAAACAAAAATACTAACAATGAACGGTGGGGTTTGTAACAAATATGGAAGTAATAAAAGATATGATAACCAGACTATAAAGGTCAGGAGTAAAGAAATAGCAATATACTCTTTGAAAGATTCTTATACAATAACTAGTGTAATAAAACTTGAAGGTTGACTGTGATGATGATATATACTACAAATGCTAAAGAAACTACTAAAATAATACAAAGAGGGCCTCCTGGGTGGCTCAGTGGTTGAGCGTCTGCCTTTGGCTCAGGGGGTGATACCAGTCTGGGGATCAAGTCCCACATTGGGTTCCCTGCAAGGATCCTGCTTCTCCCTCTGCCTATATCTCTGCCTCTCTCTGTGTCTCTTATGACTAAATAAATAAATTCTTTAAAAATAAATAAAATAAAATAAAATAAAATAAAATAATACAAAGAGATACAGCTATTAAGTAAATACAAACAATAAAATAGAATCAAAAAAGGATGATCCCTCCAAAGGGAGGCAGAAAAGCAGAAAAGAGTACTAAAGAACAGATTGGACAAACATAAAACAAATAACTAAGTGGTTGGTTTAAACTCTACTAAATCAATAACTATATTATATGTAAATAATCTAAATATCCCAATTAAAACACAGAGATTGTCAAATGAGAAAAAAACATAATATTAAACCACATGCTGCTTACAAGGAATCCACTTTAACTACAAAGTCACAAATATAAAGAAATCTACTATACTAGTATTAATCTAAAGACAGAATGGCTGTATTTTTTTTTTAAACTTTTATTTATTTATTTATTTATTTATTTATTTATTTATTTATTTATGATAGTCACACACAGAGAGAGGGGCAGAGACACAGGCAGAGGGAGAAGCAGGCTCCATGCACCGGGAGCCCGACGTGGGACTCGATCCCGGGTCCCCAGGATCGCGCCCTGGGCCAAAGGCAGGCGCCAAACCGCTGCGCCACCCAGGGATCCCCCAGAATGGCTGTATTAATAGCAGACAAAGTAGATTTTAAACTACAGAATATTACCAAAGTAAAAGGAATAATTCATAAATACAGTGGTGTCAATTAACAAGAGAACAACACAACCCTATATATGTAGACACCTAACAACAGAATTTTAAAATACATGAAGAAAAGTGATAGAACTATAAGGAAAAATAAATCCATAATTATAGATCTCAGCAACCTTCTCTCAATAACTGAGAGAATAAGAAGGCAGAAAATCAGCAAAGAAAGGACACTTGAATGCTATCAACAAAACTGATATAATGTTAAGAATACCAAACCCAACAACAGAACACTACCCGTTCAAGTGCACAGGAAATGTTTACCAAGATAGACCATATTCAGGGCCATAAAACATATCAATAGATGTAAAGGGATTAAAGTTATACAAATGTGTTCTCTGACCATAATGGAATTAAACTAGAAATCAATAACAGAGGAACGCCTGGGTGGTTCAGCAGTTGAGCATCTGCCTTTGGCTCAGGGCACAATCCCGGTCCTGGGATTGAGTCCCACATTGGGCTCCCTGTGAGGAGCCTGCTTCTCCCTCTGCCTGTGTCTGTGCTTCTCTCTGTGTATCTCTCATGAATAAATAAATAAAATCTCAAAAAAAAAAAGAAAAGAAATCAATAACTGAACAATATTTGAGAAATTTCCAAACAATTGAAAAATAAATAACATGTCTCTAAATAACCACAAGTCAAAGAATAAATCAAAAGGGAAATGACAAAGTATTTTAAACTGAATGAAAATGAAAACAACATATTACAATTTGTAGGGCACTGCTAAAGCAGAATAAGAGGAAAATTTATAACCCTAAGAGTCTATATAAACAAGGAGAAAGATCCCAAATCAGTAACTTCAGTGTCTTCCACCTCACAAACTAGAAAAATAACAGCACATGAAACCCAAAGCAAAGAGAAGAAAGGAAAGAATAGAGGGAAAAAATCAATTAAATAGAAAAAAATTAAAAAACAAGAAATAGGGGATTTTAATTAGACCAAAAGCTAGTTCTTTCAGAAGGTCAATAGAACTGATAAATCTCTAATCAGTATTATCAGGAAAAAAACATATTACCAATATCAGGAATAAGAAAGGTGATGCTACTATCATCTGTAGATATTAAAAGTATAATAGGTGGACAGTGGTAACAATTTTATGCCAATAAATTCAATAATTTAGTTGACAAATTCCCTAAAAGATACAAATTAACAGCAATCAACGGGAAAGAGATATATAGGGCAGCCTGGATGGCTCAGTGGTTTAGCACCACCTTCAGCCCAGGATGTGATCCTAGAGACCCAGGATCGAGTCCCACCTCATGCTCCTTGCAGGCAGTCTGTTTCTCCCTCTGCCTGTGTCTCTGCCTCTCTCTGTGTGTGTCTTCCATGAATAAATAAATAAAATCTTTAAAAAAAAGAGAGATTATATAATCTGAATAATCTTACATCTATTTGTAAACTTGAACTTATAGCTAAAAATCTCCCTTCAAAGACTTCAAGCCCAGATTAGTTTCAGTGGTGAATTCTACCAAACATTTCAAATAAAACTAATACTATAAACAAAACATCTGAGAAATTTAAGAGGGGAGAATTTTCTCCACTGATTATTATATGAGACCAAGATCACTCCAGTAGAAAGACTAGACAAAGGTATACAAGGAAAGAAAACTAAAGACCAATATCTTTCAAGAATATACATGCAAAAATTATTAACAACAACAAAAAAAGGATGAACAAATCAAATCTAAGAATAAATGTAAAAGATAATACAGACCAAGTGGAGTTTATTCTAGGAGTGTGGGGTTGATTTAACATCAGAAAAAATCAATATAATTCACCATAGTAACAACTAAAAATGAAAAGTCATATGATCATCTCAGTAAACACAGTAACAACTAAAAAGGAAATCATATGATCATCTCAGTAAACAGAGAAAAAGCATTTGACAGAATCTGATATTTCTTCTTGGTAAAATCTATCTTCAGCTAGCTAGGAATAGAAAGGAACTTCCCCAGCTTATTAAAGAGCATCTATTAGGAAAAAAAAAAAAAAAGAGGAAAAAACAAAGCCAAATTCTATAGCGAATGTATCTATCATACTATCATACTTAAAAGAATGAATGCTTTTCTCCTAAGATCAGGAACAAGGCAAGATTTTCTCTCACCACTTCTACTTTTTTTAGAGTGAGGAGCAGGGGCAGAGGAGAGAGAGAATCTCAAGCAGGCTCTACACCCAGCGCAGAGCCCACCATGGGGCTTGATCTCACGACCCTGAGATCATGAACGGAGCAGAAATCAGGAGTTGGATGCTTAACTGACTGAGCCACCCAAGCACCCCATCCCAACACTTCT
Organism: Canis lupus baileyi; assembly: GCF_048164855.1. Taxonomy (NCBI): domain Eukaryota; kingdom Metazoa; phylum Chordata; class Mammalia; order Carnivora; family Canidae; genus Canis; species Canis lupus. The sequence goes on from NC_132846.1 coordinate 62,098,755, forward strand.
ATTTAGTCTTGTACTAGAGGTCTAGCCAGAATTATCAGGCAAGCAAAAGAAGTAAAATGTAATCACTGGAAAGGAAGAAGTAAAATTGTATTTGCATAATATGATCATCTTGGTAGAAAATACCAAACAATTTACAAAAAAAAAAAAGCCTTCAGAATAAGTGAATTCAGCAAGACAGCACACTACAACATGAATAAACAAAAAGCGGTTGTATTTCTTTATCTTAACAAACAATCAGAAATTAAAATTTAAAAAGCAGAATTCACGGTAACATAAAAACATGGACATACCAAGGGATAAATCTGACAAAAGATGTGCAAGACTCATATGGTAAGAAGTACAAAACATTGTTGAGAGAAATTAAAGACCTAAATAAATGGACATATAGACCATGTTCATGGATTAGAAGACTCAATTCTATTAAGATATTCTCTTTAAATTAATCTAAAAATTGAGCATCAGGGTTTTTTTGTAGCAGTTGCCAAGCTGATTACCAAATCACGTGTAAACACAAAGAACTGAGAACAGGTAAAACAACAGGCAGAAAACGAATTTGGAGGAATTTCACTACATGACCCTAAGACCCATTATAAAGCTACAATAATCAATATTGTGGGATTAGCATCAAGACAGGGCACCTGGCCAGCTCAGTGGGAAGAGTGTGCAACTCTTGATCACAGGGTCATGAGTTCAATCTCCGTGTTGGGTGTAGAGATTACTTAAATAAATAAATAAGTACTTTATTTTTTTTTAAGATTTTATTTATTCATGAGAGACACACACACACAGAGAGGCAGAGACACAGGCAGAGGGAGAAGCAGGCTCCATGCAGGGAGCCTGATGTGGGATTCGATCTCGGGACTCAGGGATCACGCCCTGGGCCAAAGGCAGATGCTCAACTGCTGAGCCACCCAGGTGCCCCATAAATAAGTACTTTTTAAAAAAGGATAGACAAATAGATCAATGCAACAAAATAAAGAGTCTGGAAATAGACTCACACATACTTGGTCAATCAATTTTAAACAGGTATAAAAGTAATTTAGTAGAGAAATAAGTTTGTTTCAATGAATGGTTCTGGAACAATTTGAAATCCATATATTTAAAAAATGAAGCTCAATGCATATCTTGCATCACATATAAAAATTAATTCAAAATGGGCCACAGATCTAAATGTAAAACTATATAGCTTTTAGAGAAAAACGAAAGAGAAAATCATGTTAAGCCCATACCTCTTAGATGTAACACCAAAAGTGCAACCCATAAAAGCAATAATTGATAAACTGGATTTTAAAATGAAAAATATCTGTTCTGCCAAAGACATGGTCAAAAAATGAAAACACAAGTCAGAGGCTATGATAAAATATTTGCAGATCACATATCTGACAAAGAATTTATATCATAAATATATTTTTTAAAAGCTCAAAACTCAATAGTACGAGATAACCAACCCAACAACAGAATGGGCAAAGACTTCAATGGACATTTCACTAAAGAAAATAAATTAATGGCAAAGAAGGACATGGGAAGATGCTCAACAATATGAGTCAGCAGGGAAATGCAAATGAAATCTATAACGAGATACTACCACCAAACACCTAGTAGAATGACTAAAACTTATAAAGATCATACCAAGTCTTAGCAAAGATATAAAGTCACTGGAGCTTTCACGTTTATATGAGAATATAAAATGGTACGAATAATCTGGGAAACATTTTGGCAGTTTCTTAAAAATTAAACAGTCCAAAAAAAATTAAACGTTCCGATCTTAGGCATTTACCCAAGAGAAACAAAGCATAGGACCATACGTGTGTTTGTACGCAAGTGTTCACGGCGGCTTTGTTTCTGATAGCCATAGACTGGCAACAACTTCAAAGTCCATCAAAAGGTGAACGGGAAAACAAAGGGCCATATATCCATTCAATGGGATACTACCCTCCGGATACTACCGGAGGGTTAAGTCATACTCTACATATGTATACATCTTGCATACGTGGATGGATCCTAAAACCATTATGCTGAATGAAAGAAGCCAGACACACTCCCTCCAAAAGTACATACTATATGATTGCCCTTATATAAAATTCTAGACAGTGCAAAGTAACCTGTAAGTGACAGATGGCAGATTAGAGGTCTCTTGCCTACTTGATGGAGGGTAGGGAGGGATGAAAGGGGAGATTACAAAGGAGACTGAAGAAGCTTTTGCAGGTGACAAGTATCTTCATTATCATGATTGTTAGGATGGATTCACAGGTGGATACACATATCAAAACTTATCAGACTGCACACTCTAAATGTGCAGCGGGTTACGTATCAAGTATGCCTCAATAAAGGTATTTTTAAAAAATGATTGCCTGAGGGCACCTGGGTGGCTCAGTCAGTTAAGCGTCTGCCTTTGGCTCAGGTCAGGATCTCAGGGTCCTGGGATCAAGCTCTGTATTGGGGATGGCGGAGGATTCCCCAATCAGCAAGAAGTGTGCTTCTCCCTCTCACTCTACCCCTCCCCTCTCTCTGCTTCTCTCTCTCAAATAAACAAATAAAATCTTAAAAAAAAAAAAAAAAAGATTACCTGATATCTTAAGACATGCTTCTTAAAGTTTCCCACCAAAGAATCTGTATAGAAGAAAACAAATAAAACTCCAGGGATCTGGAGATGTAACCCCAACAGCAACCAGCCACAAAAACCAAATTTCTTTAAGTCTCACCCTGTATTGGGATGCCTGGATGGCTCAGCGATTGAGCGTCTGCCTTTGGCTCAGGTCCTGATCCCATGATCCAGGTTCAAGTCCCACATCAGGCTCCCTGCATGGAGCCTGCTTCTCCCTCTACCTCTATCTCTGCCTCTGTCTCTGTGTTTCTCATGAATAAATAAATAAAATATTTTTTTAAAAAGTCTCACCTGTATCTTTTTTTTTTTTTTAAGGAAGAAAAGGATGGGCAGAGGGAGAGAGAGGTGAGACAGAATGTGAAGCAGGCTCCACACCCAGGGCAGAGCCTGATGACGGGCAAGATCTCACAACCCCGAGATCATGACCTGAGCAGAAACCAAGAGTCAGAGGCTTACCGGACCAAGCCACCCAGGCAACCTCCTCACACTGTATCTTAAAAATCTGTACATGTTACTTCCTAGTACATAAATGGTCTGTTTGAACATAAATATGATGTTTAATATTAATTACTAGCCAGATTGCATAACATTTCCTGCCACAATCCTTCATGTTAAATAGATACCACAGGAAGATGTACCCTGTTTTCTTGGTGTATTCTTTGCTTACAACTAAAGAATACAAAAATATTTTACAAAATTGCAAAGTCTAGATACTTTTATTATCTTTCCATACTGCTACTCTCTTCCTCAACTCCTCTTTTTTTCACTTATAATTACTGGAAAACTGGGACAAGAAAATATATATACATTTGCCAATGTCAGATACTACTTTCCTCTTAGAAGGAAGTAACACCTGAGAATTCCAAAGGTTTGTCATTTAATCAGATTGAAAGAAAAAAAAACACAGACTCTTTACTTATTCAGGAAGGGAGCATTTTTGGTTCTGAATAACTGACTATTCCAGAAAACCTTTTGTTGTTGCTGTTTACTTTCCACCGGATTAGCCAATATCTCGGGATTATAATTATGAACTTCAGGTTTTACTATATAGTCCTGTGGCTGTTGAGAAAGGTGGAGAAGAGGAGAATCTGGCTGACTCAGTACAAAGCATGCAACCTTTGATTTCAGGGTTATAAATTCAAGCCCCACGTTGGGTGTGGAAATTACTTAAAATTTTAAAAAATTTAAAAAGAAAGAAAGAAAGGTGGTGAAAAATCTGCCCCTAACAAATCTCCCAGATCTATGGGCCCATCTGTCTGCTACAATCTCTTGAGTATTTCCAAAATTTGTTGGCGGAACATGCAATGAATGAATCTGATTATTTGCACTTGCTTTTTTTTACAATAAGCAATTTGTAAATATGATGATTTTAAGTAAGTGGTTTCAAATAAATGCACACATAATTTTTGCTAGAATTAAAGGAATAATCAAACATTTCCTTCTGGAATGGTATAGAATCGAACTCCCCTAAGCAAACTCAACTATGGCCAGGTTGACCTCAGCCTGCCAGAGAAGATGCTGTGACTTCTTTTTTTCTCCCCATGCGTCGGTGGCTATATAATCTCAATGCTATAGGCAGAGCATTTCTGGTGTTCCAAGTTACTTTATGCAGGGCTTCTCAAACTTCAGTGTGCACACAAACTACATAGGACCTTGGGAAAAATGCAGACTCTGATTCAGCAAGTAAGTGCAGGCTGGAACCTAAGACTTTGTATTTCTGACAAGATCCCAGGTATGATAAGATACGCTGCTGGTTCCAGACAGCACTCCGCCAAGGCTTAACCTGCGGTGGTCCTCCAGGTGTGATGCGGGGGGGCGGGGGGGGGCAGCAGCGTCAGCATCACCTGGCCACATGGGAGAAATGCAAGTTCTCAGGTCCCACCTCACAGCTCCTGAATCAGAAACTCTGGAGATGGAGCCCAGCAGTCATGTGTTAATTAGGCTCTGCTGTGCAAGAATCATGGGCTTCGAGAATGGGGAACGACAGGTCAGAATCAGCCAAATTTCAAAAGGTCTGTGGTTCTGAGAGAAAGCCATGGAAACTTCAAGAAGAAGCCTAGTTATAGAGGACTCTTTTTTGTTTTTTAGATTGTATTTATTTATTTAAGAGAGATCACACAAGCACAAGCAGGGGGGGAGGCAGAGGGAGAGAGAAAGGGAGAAGCAGACTCCCCACTGAGTAGGAAGCCCAATGTGGGACTCAATCCCAGGCCCCTGGGATCATGACCTGAGCTGAAGGCAGACCTTTAACTAACTGAGCTACTCCGGCACCCCCATAGAGGACTATTTCAAACCAGAATGCATCTAAAATCTTCCCAGAAATGTCATCACTTCTAATTTTTTTTTAAAGAAAGAAAATACCACGTTAAATACACAAACATAAAAGCTCTCTGTTGACAAGGTACAATATGTACATACCACCAGCATAATCACTGGTTCCATTGTCACATGTTTATAATAAACATGTCACAACCATATTTTTTTAAAACCCTCCTCCCTTCCCAAACTCCATGTTCAAATTAGAACACATGAAATTACATCTATTCTTAAACTTTACAAACCTAAAAACAGTGTGTAAGAACATCATGAAGCGATCAGGGAAACACAACACAGCCCCCGACTTATAGCGGCAAAACAAAAGTCTATCAGTTGGGCAAAAAATATATAATTAGAGGATCTTATTTAGAACAGTGCTGGCAGGCTGATTTTACGCCACCATTTCCACTGATAGCCAATGAGGATGAGGTCAACCGGATGATTATTTTGAACAATTCTGGCATTTATCTATAGAATTTTAAAGAAATCGTTGTAGGTACCAGATAAAAGAAACTTTGCTCTGCATGTAGGGAACAAAGACTCAAGAGATAGGGTAGATTGAATCATAGAGAAAGATGGGAGGCCAAGACATGCCGGAATTCAATAAAAATGGAGGGAAAAATTAACGGGAAAAAAACTAAATTTTTATACTCAGGCTCTCCTGAGGGTCATATAGAAAATGGAACGTAGATAAAAATTAGCATCTATAAAAAGGGCCATCTCGAAGATAAATAGGCATTGATCACACCAAGGTGCCTGAACTCAAAGACACAAAATTATGCCCATATTTGTGCTTCACTGATCTGCTGCTTGGACAGCAACTACACAACACCAGCCTTCACAGGCCACAACTGATCTCTTCCAGCTGCCCTAAGGAAAGCATCCACCCCAGCACAGAGCTGTTCTGAACTGCCAGGCCACCAAAGTGTGACCCACAGATGGGCGTCATTGGCATCCCCTGGAAATGCTGTCTGTGGGAAACGCACTCTTCGGCCCCTCCCTGGACCTGTTGAATCAGAATCTGTGTTTTAACAGCATCTCAAGATTCGTGAGCACGTTCCACCTGAGGAGCACCACTCAAGCCTTCTCTGTCTCTTGGCTCCACCTGGACACCACTCCCCACCCCGAGACTTCCCAACGTTATTTCTGGCTGGTGATGAAGCAAAGGCTCTGGTTCTCAATCACTCCATTCTAAGGTACTGGCTCCGGAGGGAACTGCTTATAGGGAATTAAAAGCCCTTTATCAAAGTGTGTCTGATTTTGGAGTAGAAGACAGAAGGGAAAGTATTACTCCCACTTTAGAAAATCCGTCTCAGGGACGCCAGCGGTTGAGCATCTGCCTTCCGTTCAGGTCGTGATCTCGGGGTCCTGGGATCAAGACCCGCATCAGGCTCCCCACAGGGAGCCTGCTTCTCCCTCTTGCCTGGGTCTCTGCCTCTGTGTGTGTGTGTCTCTCAGGAATAAATAAAATCTTTTAAAAAAAGAAAAAAAGAAAACCTGTCTCATAAAAGTTAAATGAATTATTGAAGGTTAAAGCTTATCATTAGCAAAGTACTAAGTAAAAGCCACATTTCTTCTTATTTAGGTTTTACCATATTGTCTGGCATTCCCTAGAAATCCCAAAAAGAAAAGCTCTCACTTGAGTTGGGATCCGTGGTTCTGATCTGCTGACCTGTAATCAAGAATGAAGTTCTATTTCTTTTCTTCTTCTTCCTTCCTTTCTTCTTTTTTTTTTAAACGGCAGCAAATTAGGATCAAGACTCAATCCACCCCCCCCATACCCTGGTCAACAACAATAGCTCCCCCATCTCTCCATTACTGTACTCGGAACTTTGCCTGCATCTGGATGTGCTCATTTTCTCTTTTTTCCTACGATGAAGTTCAGAGAGAACACACTTATACTTTCTCTGTGATGGAAAAAAAAATCTCAGGGCTCATTTTTCAAAAGAACATTGTAATGTTACTTTTTAGCCCCTTTACAGAGAGGAATCCATCAAACTGAAGACTTAGTGAAGTACTCTCTGAGTCCAGCTTTGAAGGTTTCAGCTCCCCACTCAGGACCAAGGCTTTCAAACCTATGTCCCTGGAGTACAGGGCCCTCGCTGCAAAGAACACAAGGGGACAAAGAAATTAGTCATCCTCTGGGCCAGTGGTCCTTAAACATTGCTGTGCATGAGTCTTTGGGGGAGCTTTTAAAAATCCCACACCTCAGAGCAATTAGACCAGAATCTCTGAGTATGGAATCGGGCATTATGTGTTCCCCCCCAAATTACCCAGGTGATTCCAAAGTACATCCAAGTTTGAGAAACAGTGAGCTGGGCAGTGACACCCCCTAAACCTCACACCGACGCCGTGAAGTCTGTTCTATCGACAGCTCTGTGCATCTTATATTTACTCCACTCTTCCCACATACCAGGCGGCAGGATCTTGGGAGATAGACTTTCACTCACATTCCAGAACCTGCTCTTCTAAAACAGCTGCTTCAGTTGGGGAGATATATATATTTATATATATATACACACACACACACATATATATATGTATATATATATATATTTTGCAATGAGCTTCCATTTAATAAAGAAATTCTTTCTCATTCCCTTAATATTCCTTCCCATTAAAGCATAACCTACAAACAGCAGGTGAATTATACTTAAGTGGTGAGTATAAAAGACAGCTGTTTTATCTCAATGGAGCATTTTCTCTTTCTGATTCCATTATTTTACTCTGGCATGACATGCCTAATGTTTTAAGTAAGGCACAGCTTTGCTTTTCTTTCTTTCTTTTTCTTCTTCTTCTTTTTTTTTAGTTGAGGTGAAATTTCAGCTGAAAATCTACTCTAAAAGATCTTCAAGACACAGTCCAAATAAGAACACGGCAGTATTTATTTTTTATGAGCAGCTGAAGGCTGATCACAACGTTCCTCTCAGACCACAAAATGTGTAACCCTGGCATTTTTCAGGGCTATTTTTTTGGCACACTGAACACAGGTCAGGACATGGAACAGCATTTTATTTTAATTATTCTTCTTGAACCTCCTGAATCTTCGAGCACCAATACCTGAAGGCACTCATTCACAGTTAGCAGAAAATGCAGCCTTTTTTCACCCTGCAGTGACCTAGTATGGAGAAAATATAGTGAATAAACTTTTTACCAAAGAGGTGCTGTTAACTCGCCCTTGATTGCAACTGCCTGTGTGTGTGAATTCGGAGAACATTTTCCAGACTGTCTTTTCAACAAGCAGAGCTTGCTGACTTTGCCAAATCTACTTCCTTACCTTTGTCTGTTCTGTTCTTTGGCAACAACTCTTGACAAACTTACCCCATCCAAGGTCTTTCCCTTGCTCTAATCTGTCTCATTATGTCTCTTCAAATCTACTTTTACCTACTCATAATACGGATCTTCCAAAGAACTCCCCAAAAGGATGGAGTCAGAGTCATGATTGATTTTCTGTTAACACTGGAAGGAAGATTTATGACTTTGCCCTCAGAAACATACATTGTTTGTAACACCCAGTTAGTACAAAAGAATTAAAGTCACATAATTCTACTCCATAAATGTGGACCTATTTAATGATAAAAGACCATATTATCAGAGACAAAGATTAAATAGTAGAAAACAATGGCACATTTGTTTGGTGCTGATTTGAGTCTTTCCACTACATCAACTCTTTGCTAAAGTCACTGGAGGCAAAAACACAGCCACCAGGTAAGATGTTTCAGGTGAGCGATGAGGATGAAAGACTTGCCAGCACTTTAACAGCATTGGTAGCTCAGGGAACCGGGATTCCAGAATCTGGTAGACTTCAGTTCCAATCCTGACTGTGCCACTAGCACTAGGCTGTGTGTCCCTGGGTCCGTATTCCACCTCTGTGACCATCCCTAACTCTAGAACACATATAAGAGCAATACTGACCTTCACAGGGTTGCTCTGAGGAGCAAGTGCTCAGAAAGCAGTGAGTGCATATCAGCGGTTCTTACTGCCTTTCAAAGACAGAAATGCAACCCAACCCAACCCAACCAATGAGGCAAGAGAAGTGAGCCCATCTTACAGATAAAAAAAATGAGGCTCCCAGAGATGAAGTCAACTCATCTTCCACCCCTATATTTCTAAAGTGCAAAAATGACTGTATTGTTTCCTATTTAAAACTCTTCATTGGCTTCCATGATCAGAAAATTAATTGAGCCATCAAGTCCAAACTCTTTATCATGACGCAATCCCTTGATAATATTATTCTTTCCCCCAAAACTCAACCCCAAATCAGTACTGCCATCAAGCCTTTCTGTAGTGTCACAATGTTGTTCCTCCCTCCTCTGGGCTCCCACTCTACCTGCCCACACTTCTCACAAAACCGTGGCATTTTTCTGAACATGTTCCTTTATGGGTCTGAGTCTGCAGACTAAACAAGTTTGTTTGGAACAAGGCACTGCCCTACTCATCTGTGTAGTCCTTGCATCTAGCCAAGCACCGAACACCTGATGGGTATTCCATAAAATGCCTGATGAATAAATGAGTGAACGGTTCAAAGCCACCCAATAAGTAATGGCAGGGCCAAAGCAGACCCCACATCTTCCAACTTCCTGTAGGGCCATCATCCCCAGGTCCACACAGCCTTTGCCAATGTACAGGTGACCTCTCTCGGAGAACACTTGAAACTCAGACTCTGTATCCAGAATGGACTTGCCATGAAACCTCAGGCCATGTGTTAAAACAAACAAACAAACAAACAAACAATAATAACAAAATTGTGTGCATCGATTTATATGTCTGTAAAAGAGGGCTCATACTTAATACTGGACATTAGAATACACCAGAGGTGGAGAAAAACTAATTAGATAACACTGACAAGTACCTTCTTGAAAAGTGTCTTAATCTAAAACCATCACAATAGTAAATATAATTAGATAACAATAATAATACAAAATACCACAGTTTATTACCATCCTTTCTTCTGGGGCTTTCAATTGGAACTGAAAACACAATTACTAATTAAATTAGACTACAGGAGGTATCATTTTCCAAATGGAACCCTAGTGATATAAATGAGTTACTGCAGCTTCTCAAATTTCTCACTGTCACTCAAAGAGAAGAGGGTTGTTTACTTGGCTAGAGTCAACTCAGAAAAACAGATCCATAGACTGCATTTGTTCTTTTATTCCTAAATGCAGCTAATTTCTCTATTTTCTACATAGTTACTAAGTCACCATCAAACCATAAAGATGCCATAGCCCAGTTCCTCCCCTCAAGGAGCTTACCATACACTGGTGGGTGCCGAGGGGCAGTAATTGCAAAACAAAAACAAAAACAAAAAAAACTAGTCATATATTAGGCAAAATATATATATATATATATATATATATATATATATAAATATAAGTCTCAGGGTAGGTGATTAAGAGCAGGAGACTTGCATTTCTTGCCTTGGAGGAATCTGGGTAAAAATAAAACAGTTTTAAAGTGAACCGAGTGAAGCAGGAGGCTGTGATCTTCAGGGGGCCTTAGAGCATTCTGTTTTCTTCCACTTCTTTTACAAAACCTTCAATTGCATAGTCGGATGCACCAAGTTCATTATTTGTCTTTTCACTGAAGACTTTTCCAAATTGTGCTTTTAAAGGTGTTAGGAGGGAAAAAAAAGAATAAGAAGAAAAAGAAGAAGAGGTGTGCAGTCAAATGGAAATTTAGAAAAATTAAATAAAAATAAAATTTTTCAATTTTAAAAATAAAAAGACTTTTTTGCTGAAGGACCTCTCAGACCTCTTAATATGCAAAGTTGAGTTCAGAATCTCCTAGAAGGGGATGTAATGTGCAGTTCTGACCAAATTAATTTAACGCAAGAGTCTTTTGTTTGTTTTTTTAGAAACATCTTATAGGCTAGTGTTCTGAAAAAAGCACACAGAAAATACTGGTCTAATGAAAATGATACACAAATCACCTCCCCCTTTGTATTTTAAGGATTCCATCACAGATTAAAAGAAAAAGGGGGGTACCTAGAATGGAGAAAAGGGGGTGGGTATTAGCTAGCATCAACAGCAAGAGAAAGATTTTTAAATTATATAAGTAATTAACTTTGGTTAAATTATATAAACAATAAGCTTTGGTCTGCCTCTCCACTTACACTGTGTGACTCTGGCTTAAAAATTGATTAAACTGGGCAGCCCGGGTAGCTCAGCGGTTTAGCGCCGCCTTCAGCCCAGGATGTGATCCTGGAGACCCGGAATCGAGTCACACGTCAGGCTCCCTACAGGGAGCCCGCTTCTCCCTCTGCCTGTGTCTCTTGTTTCTCTCTGTGTGTCTCTCATGAATAAATAAATAAATAAAATTTTAAGAAAAAACTGATTAAAGTTGGGATGGCTGGATGGCTCAGTGGGTAAGCGTCTGCCCACTGCGTCATGTTCAGGGCATGATCCCAGGGTCCTGGGATAGTCCCTCACTGGGCTCCCCACAGGAAGCCTGCTTCTCTTTCTGCCTGTGTCTCTGCCTCTCTGTCTCCCTCTCTGTGTCTCTCATGAATAAATAGATGAAATCTTTAAAAATAATGATTAAACTTTTGCGGCACCTGGGTGGCTCAGTCAGTTAAGCAAGTTAACCAAGTCGACTCTTGGTTTCAGCCCAGGTCATGATCTCAGGGTCGTGTGATTGAGCCCCGTGTTGGGCTCTGCAGCTAGCAGGAATCTGCTTGAGATTCTCTGCCTCTCCCTCCCTCTCTGTGACTCCACACCCTGCTCACAAGTGCACTTGCTCTCTCTCTCTCTTGAATAAATAAATAAAATCTTTTAAAAAAATTAATTAAGCTTTCTCAGCCTGTTTCCACATCAGCCAAATGGGAATAATGGCATTACCTGCCCCTAAGAGTGAGTGGAGGTATTTACTGAGTTAAATCATTCACAGAGCGCTTAGCACAAAGCAAACCTTCCATGTTTAGAAAATATCATAGTGGACTCAGAGAGAGGTGCATTAGGGGTCGCCCACCATGGCTGTGTCTTCTCAGGCTAAAATGAAACCCTATGGGGAAAGAAAAAAGCACACCAATATGGGAGAAAAGTCCGAAGAAAACTCTTCTCAAGACAGATTTTTAAGACAAATTTTTAAGGAAATGAAGTTAAAATGAAATTACAAAAACAAATGCCCCCAGCTGTTTCTACTTGTCTATGAAATCTGATCTCCAGATATCATGATGCATCTGGAGAACAAAGAAAATGCAAAGAACAGCGGGATAAACACTTTTAGTTGTGTTCTCACTTCATTTCTTCCAAGTGGTGTGTGCAGTACGAGAGTGGAGGGAAATGCAAAATCCATCCATCTATGGTAAATTTATAGCAGATTTTGGGATCCAGGATATTTCTGAGGAAGTATAGAGAGAGCGGTAATGTGGCACATGGTAAGATCAAGACTCTAAAAACAGATGCCTCCCTTGGCCAAGTAAATTAGTTTTTCCCAACTGCCCTTTAAAAAAACACGCTTAATACAGACCCAAACCCAAAGCAAAGCTTCACAATGGAGTTGCACAGTATTGCACCCTAAGAAAAAAAAATCTTGCATATAAAAGTGCCTGGGGCACTAAAGCAACCAATTTGAAAGAAAAAGAATGAGCTTTGTGACTTTAAAAATCAAACTTTTGGGATCCCTGTGTGGCGCAGTGGTTTGGCGTCTGCCTTTGGCCCAGGGCGCGATCCTGGAGACCCGGGATCGAGTCCCACGTCGGGCTCCCGGTGCATGGAGCCTGCTTCTCCCTCTGCCTGTGTCTCTGCCTCTCTCTCTCTCTCTCTCTCTCTCTCTGTGACTATCATAAATAAATAAAAATTTTAAAAAATCAAATTTTTTAGGATAAAATGTCCCAACACTGCTGCTAACAGAAGTTTGTATGGAATCGTCCTCGATAGAAGTGTGTCCACCTGGGTCTTGAAGATACTTTTGTTGCACAAAAAATTTCAAAGGTTCAGTTGAAAATGTCTAATATGTATTTATTGCTGAAGGAAGTGAATGAATGGATGGAGGGATGGATGGAGGGATGGATGGATGGATGGATGGACAAATGGCATGGTGGGGTCACAGTATCTATGACTGGAGGAAGAGCCCTAAGATAGTTACCAGCAGAGATCTTCTGCATACACCATGTCATGAGAGCTCACTATCTGGCCAGACAGCTCTCTCTGTTGTGATACGTTCATGTGTGACAATGAACACTTCCAGAGGTTCAAGTTTTATCCAATTCACTTTTCGGATGGTGGTAAGAATGGAAGTGTTCCCCGAGAGCAAAGTACTTTAAAAGATAAAATTTAAAGTACTTTAGGGATCCCTGGGTGGCGCAGTGGTTTGGCGCCTGCCTTTGGCCTGGGGCGCGATCCTGGAGACCCGGGATCGAATCCCACATCGGGTTCCCGGTGCATGGAGCCTGCTTCTCCCTCTGCCTGTGTCTCTGCCTCTCTCTCTCTCTCTGTGACTATCATAAAAATAAATAAATAAATAAATAAAGTACTTTAGACTTTGTTATCTGTCGCCTGTGTTCACCTTGTATGTTGGCTAAGTAGTTATCCCAGTATTTCTCTTACCTGCTTCATTGTCCACCATGGGATTTCCCTACCTCTAAATGTGACTGTGTGAAGGTAAAGATCTTGTCTTTCCCCAGCACCCAGCCTCAGACATGCACACACACACCACGTGCATTAATATCTGCAGGACGTATTAATGAAATGAGAACTATGTATACAGGCGCTTCTCCTCACTCATTTCATCTCAAATACATCATCTGGGCAGTATCATCATTAGGAGTCAATTGGCCAGGATTTAGTCCCTGCTCTTCATTCTCGACATAGCTATGCATCCCTGAGGGAACTTTTACACCTCACTACTTTCCTTTGTTTTGTTTTGGGTGGGGTTTGGGGTTTTGTTTTTTTTGTTTTTTGGGTTTTTTTTTTGTAGTTTTATGGTTTTATTAACACAAATACAACATGCACATAAGTTGTGTATTCACTTTCTTCACTGGGCAACGTGGCATTGGCAACTCCGAGGGCCAACGGGGCTGCTCTTTCCCCAGTGGTTTTGTGGTTTTTGGAGGAGACGCCATGAGCAATCTCTGCACAGTGAGACTTGTTGCACTTCAGCAGCACTTCAAGCTCCATGATGTTGTGGACTAGGAACTTCCAGAAGCCACTGAGCAGCATGGGCTTTGCTTCCTTGTTGCTCCATAACTAATGCTGGGCATCAAGATCGAGCCCTTAAAATCTGAGCACCCTATTGCCAATGCATCTGGGTTTCTGCCAGTCGCACTTAATTTTGACATATGGGTCTGACTGGCCCCAGATGAACCCCTCGGTCCTCTCTTTAACGATCTTGGGCTCCGCTAGAGGTCTGAGGGTGGCCGTGATGCCAAGTAGGACATGGCTACCACCTCCACAGGCAGTGCTGAGAAAGAGGCTCGCTGGTTGGTTTCCTTTTGTAAAACTGGGCACTTGAACTGTGCATTTGAAGTTCCCTTACTTACATCAGTCAGATTCTAAGATTACTTGGGAAACTATAAACCCAAATACCTGAGTTACTCATAACTAACATAAGTCTAGAATGATTGGAACAAATAAAGAAATGCGCTCCAAGACTATTTTACTGAGTTAGTCACAGTTTTATCAAGTTCACTCATTTCTCTGCCAAATCACAAACTGTACTTTCCTGCATCTGGCCCTTAAAAAGAGTGGGATTGATGAGGTGGCTAATGCCCACTCACGGAAAAAAAGGAACAACCCCCTCCTCTCCTATCCAGAGAATTTCTGCAGCCTGTTTGCAGGCATTCTCATTTGGGATGCAAGTGTCATTTCATTAAGGGCTTCCTGGTGACTTTGATTTCTCCTGCCTCCAATGGGTTAACGCTCTGAGAGCTTCCTTTGTTTTACAAAGGGGCAAGAAGACACATTGAGCTGATACAGGCCATTATTAAAATTGCATTTCGGCAGAGGCACATAACTCCAGCCACCAGACGCTGGGCTTCACCAACATCTTCCCTTGCTACAATCCAAAGCTATTACATTAAGAGCGTGAGCAAAACAATAGAGCTGACAGTAAAGCAAACTCCCCTGGTACATGGAAACCATCAATCCTGCTGGTGAAGTATTTAGCTACAAAAGGAGAAAAGACACTCTTTGATTGAAGGATAAAAGGAAGGAATACACAGCGGCTCTTCAATCAGAGCGAGATCGCGAATACTTGAAGAAATAACAGCTTCCAGAGCCAGAAGGTAAGTTTCTGAGAGTGGGAGCCGGCCAGGACACCTGGGGAGAACCTAGAAAAGTCTGGGGGCAAAGGAGGTCCTTCTCATCTGTTCCACATGCAGTGGGGAGGCTCCTGGTCCCACCCGTTCCCCGTGTGACACTTTCTGTAGAAGTCAAACGCTGCGCTTCCCCATGGGCCCAACAGGCACAGGACTGGCCTGCTCAGCTTCAGCAACGTTCAGCAATATTAATAAACTCTAAGCCTTTCTTTAGAAGTCAGTGGAATTAGCAATGGAGTTTAGAAGCTAGAAACATGATGTTTGGTTATCAAAAAAAAAAAAAAAAAAAAAGAAAAGAAAAAAAAGAAAGAAAACAAAAAACTCTGACCATTCCTTTCAGTTAAATTCCAGCTCCGGTTCTCTGGACCAGAATAGTAGTGTTAATAGATTCCACCTCGACTAAAAAGGGAGCCAGTGGCAGAAAATCTATTCCTCCGGCAAGGTTGCCGGGCAACGAGCAAGCTTTTGGCATGTGGCTGATGTCTCCAGGCAGCCTGGACTACACAAAGTGAGCTCTTCCATCACTTATAACTAACTTGATTTTGATGGATTAAAACTGAATCAAAATGTACTGTAACTCACTCGCTTCCAAACTCAGGAATCAGGGAAAGACAAAAAAAATATCCCAACACCCAACTAAAGCCTAATTTATCAGACAGTAGGACTGACTAAAGTTCATTCTACCGGGTGGTCAGGTCTGGGATACACAAGATTTTATTTTAAGACCAACAATATCCGGGGCCCCTGGGTGGCTCAGGGCGTGATCCCAGTGTCCTGGGATCGAGTCCTGTATCGGGCTCCCCGCAGGGAGCCTGCTTCTCCCTCTGCCTGTGTCTCTGCCTCTCTCTGTGTATCTCTCATGAATAAATAAATAAAATCTTAAAAAAAAAAAAAGTTAGTCTGGCATCTATGGTGTTCACTTATGAAAGCCACCTCCAAGATACACTTGACTAGACTAACGAGACCAAAAATGGTCAGGGCTGATGGCTCAAAGGCCACGCGTGTCCTTTCCCAGGGTCTGGTGCAAAGCAGGCCCTCCCGCCTGGCCTCTGAATGCCCAAAACTTAGGCTCACACTTAGTAGCAAACTTTTCTTTCTCTTTTAGAAAAACACCCTTGGCAGCATTCCTAACGGATCACTTCTGACGCAGACCAGCAACTCTGCCCACACGTTGCAGACTCTGCTCATCGGCTCCTTCTAGCGCACAGGCCACCGTGACTGCAAGTGAAGCACTTTCACGGTCCAGCCACGGAAGGTCCCATTTGTGGCCTCGCCAGCTCCTCACCCATTATGGATCCATTACGCCTTTAGTCAGGTTCCATGTTTCTTGCAACACATTAAAATGCACTACAGGAGCTAAAAGCAGCCTCCTCCGTGACCATTAGGATGATAAAACACAACTTGATGGAAACTGATATATTATTATTGCTCCCTAACAAGACATATGCCCTCAGGAAACAAAGAGTTGTTAGTTTTAATGTGAAGAAGAGGCTTAGTAGGTGTTCCCAAGAGCTTGGGGAGGTGGCTGAACAGGTGCATGGCACTGCCACTTTCTAGAAGTCTGATGCTTGGCCGTGCTTTAAGGTGCAGTTGGAAGGCCAACCCAGAGACTGTTTGCTGGACTCCTGCTCCCCAACCAGGCTCTCCCTCTGTTACCTGTAGCTTTGCTCCTGCACCAAACCCTTTCTACTCTATATTCAACCTTCATGTATCATTATCCTCTCTCCTGTCCTCCGAGTGCAAGCTTAGGGACTTATTCAGAAGAGATGTTCATCGTGTGTTAGATGATTTTGTTTTTTACTGGGAGAGAACAAAATAACATGTAAATATAACCTCAAAAGATTACAAAATCTTTCTTTGTTTTTTCTTTATTTTATTTTATTTTATTTATTTTATTTTATTTTATTATTTTATTTTATTTTTTAGTTTATGGATACTCTGGGATATCTGGTCAAACCACTAGTGCTATATGTCATGCAAAGAGTCCACAGTGCTCATGTTAAGTTGACCAACTGGCTCTACCCTTCCAACCGGAGTGACTTTTGCTCCCTGTAAGTCATCTACTAAATTGCGGCTTTGCATAAGAATTACTCAATAAGCAGATGCCATGAGAAAATTCAATTAGTGTTTTCTTTTCCTAATGGTTTCCTTTCTTAAAATAATGCTTTATGTTATAAATATATCATATACAAACATAGCATATAATCTTTGTCTTTTTCATATAAATATACATACACACACAATATTATCAGTGTCGAATTTTCTCTTTATCTGATTTATTTTGCAAGCCTGCTTTTTTCAAGTCTATCAATGATAGCACCCCATTTGTTTCCTATTCAGAATTAATCACTATGTCTATTAATTATTTGTTGTATCCTAGTTGGTCTGTCTTCCCAATAGACTATGAGCTCTCCAAAGGTAGATGCTATTTTATCTTGAGCTCTGTTAGTCTCTCCCCTGCCTAACACCAAGGCTGACATGGATGAGGCACCCAGTAAATATCTGTGTCTGAAGACTTTAGTTGACTAATTAATGCCTAATTCAAGTTCTTCCTTGGTAGAGGGTCTTCAAAAGGAAGACTGCAGACTTAACAACTAGGCTACAGGTCTTGAAATAGGTTTTACTTCAGAGAAACACCTGCAAACCAGAACGCTAATGCTAGCATCGTCCTTTAGGGAACCTGAGGGAGACTGTAATCCTAGGAGACCAAAGAAAAAGAAGCTGGCAAAGGGAAAATGCTGTATTATCTTGTTCAAAGAGAACATTCTAAATCAGAAACACCTATATCTTCAAATGTTCAAGACAGAGACACTTAAGAGGAAGTCAAAATATCTATTTGTTTTTAAATACAAGTTTGAGGGGCGCCTGGGTGGCTCAGTGTAAGCGTTCACCTCTTGGTTTCGGCTCAGATCATGACTCAGGGTCCTGAGATCGAGCCCTGCTTGGGGGCTCCATGCTTAGTGGGGAGACTGCTTGAGATTCTCTTTCTCCCTCTCTCTCTGCACCCCCCTCTGGCTCCTGCACATGCTCTCTCTCTTCAATCTTTAAAAAAATAAATAAGTAACACAAACTTAAGACTAGAAACACCCCTACTCTGAGTAAAACTTCCCTCTTTTACTTGCCTGCCTTTTCTTCCTCCCTCCTCCTCTCACTTCCCCCTTAATCCCTACCTCATGCACCCCTCAGATTTTCTCATACTGTATTTTAGATAATTTTATTATTCCCCACAAGTATATTTGTTTCTCAGAATATATGCCCTGATTTTCTATTTAGAAAGAACATCATACATGCATGTATCCAAGCAGGCTACACATATGGTTATGAAGATGTGTGCATATGCACATCACAGAATTATGTTTATTTATTCTTGCTAATACAGCAGGGTAACACAGATGCAGAAAAATCAAAGCAGTAGATAATTTTTAAAATTATTCATATTTGACTCTAGGACACTAACAATTTAAACACTAGATTTCCCTTCTAATTCTTAATTCTATTTAGCTCAGGCTATTAAGACTAATTTATGTTTAAGGGCATATGCTAACTGATCATATGGGATAATATATGTGAAAGTAATCCATAATTAAAAGTGTAATATAAATGTGTTATTAACATAATAATTATAATTTTTCTTTCAGGGTATGTATATGTGTATGTATGGATAGATGGGTGTCTTATATGGTACATAATCTACGTAACCTGATACAATTTTCAAATACCTAACACAGTTTCCAAATATCTCTTCACAGACCAATAGTGCTTAGTGACAAAGTTTTTACAGGCCAGAGGCAAAATGAGGAAAATTATAACAATACGTATTAAGGGTTTGTTTGTTATCATGCTAAATGCATAATATTTAAAAGACTGCTTTTGTTCTGAAACCAAATTCTTACCGAATTTTTATTTGTTTGTTTGTTCAAAGGTCTGTGTGGTTTTATGAAATTATGGTGATAACGAATGGTAATTTTTAAAGCCCTTATTTCCAAAAAAAAAAAAAAAAAGAAGAAGAAGATGATGATGAATAGAAATTTTCTCTTGAAATGTTACTAGTCTGTGGAATCTAAGCATCTAAAAAAGGCTGGCAACAGTTCCATATTCTGTGTGAGGAGCGATTTCTACCTTCAGTTCCTCCGTTCACCCCAGTCACAAAAGCATCTGGAACACCCCTAAAGATCCAGTGTCTGAGCGGAGCCCTCCCTGGCTCCCAGCACTCTAGCACCTACCCGGGCTTGTGTGTGTTCCCTTCGTTTTTCCCAAGAGCCCCAATGGGAGGAGAAACCCCCAATCTTAAACTAGTCCAAGGTGGGGGGCAGGGTGAGGAAGGCACTGAATCCAATTTATTAGAGGCAAAGAGACTTCAAAGTCTCCATCCAATGGCTCAAATATCCATAACAGAATTGGTATTTCTTCCTGGATTCAAGGCATGGCCAAGTCACACAGACTCTGTTCCAGAGTCCAGTTTTCATCTTGGAGGCCGCAAGCCAGGCAGGCTCTCTGCCCTTTGATCTGGTTGGAACCGGAGTGTTACAAATATGCTTGTATTAAGCTATCTCCAGTCTGCCTGAGGGCATCAGTCTGGAATGTGAAAATGGGCGCTTCAAACTGTGAGGTTCCCAAGTCCTCATTTACGTCACATTTTTTTCTGGCAGGCTGGCTAAGGCTCCTTCTATGGAAGGCAACAACGTGATGCCCCTGGACCAAGCAATGCACAGTGGCATCACTGGGCAGGACTAGAGAATTCTTTCTCTATCCTCAGGGCCAGGAAGTCAGGTGCAGGACAAGGGAAATACAAGCAATCATCAGAAACCTAAATCACACTTGCATTAAGCAACCCCTAGGCATGGGGTGGGGGAGCTCAGGGCTCCAAGCGCTGGGCCAGAGAGACGCAAAAGAAATGCCACCATCTTGGGCCATCAAAGCATCCATGTCCTACCCTCCACCTCGGGGGGGAATGAATCATTTCCAGGACTCCATCCCTTCTACTCCGAGGCCTCATCCTCTGAGACTTGACAGTGCAGACCTCCGTTTGCAAAGTCAAAACGTAGAAAAAAAATTATTATAACTGGGAGATGTTCTGCATGAAAGAATGTGCAGTGAACATCAAACATTTCCAGCAGCACAGCCAGTATGTCCTTATTTCCTGGACAATTGACTGAAAATCCTCCACCCCTGCTTTCACAGGTTGCGGGCATCTGCTGTGCCCAACTGTCTGCTGGTGAGAGAGAGAAACCAGCATATTCGGCGTGGCCCAGGGATAAAACTGAAAAAAAAGAGAGCGAAGTGTCCTGGATGAACAGCAGACTCTGAACTAAACCTGTACAACCTGTCAGCAACAGGCTTTCAATGGTGGATGACCAGAGACAGCGAGAAAGCAGCTTATTTTTCACCAGTTTATAGATCACACCGGTCATAATCCCCCAAAACATCAAGAACCCCCAGGTCCTTGGGTGACTGCTTCATACCAACATGGAAACGGGACAACACAGATCACTGCTCCTTTGATTCCTCCAGATGGAAAAGGTGCTGTTTTTAATATCATGCTTACTGGACATCCATCATCTAAAGCACAGTACGACCGTTGTAGGGAGCAAAGAAAGAAAATATATTCTGTGGGGTAGAGGAATGCACACAGGAGTCTCAACAGACATGTGGTGAAGAAACGGTCTTCTACTTCTCGTCAGAATCGTGGTGGGACGTGGTGCACACGGATGTTTCTGGCTGACCTTAAAAGAAAGGAACTCTTTCAGAGGGTAGTGACTTTAAACAGCTTATCAACCTTTGAAGTTATGCACAATGACATCCTTTGGTTCCTTGCCCAGGGCAGAGGTTTAAGCTTTAAGATTCCATTTACTTACCAAAAATTAAAGAAATATTTTTACCACGGCACAAGGCAAAAGAGCCAATTTTTTTTTTTTTTAAATTACAAATGATAGGATGGTGAGGTAGGGGAAAACATCCTTTCTGTGAGGCACTCCACTGTGCTGAGGGATTCAAGAGCTGTAGGTCTAGCTTTCTGGGGTTCATCTCCTTTATTTTTAATCTTCTGTACTATTCAGATCACTTGTGTGGGACTCAAGTCAAAGCTATTGAGACAGAAATAGGTCCTGATACTTACCTTCTCCCTTGAACCCATCCCTTGTCCCACCTGCCCTAACGACACCTGTCCTTCCTACCGACACCACTATGTCTCTGCAATCATTCTCATCCCCTACAAAAAGGGGTACCCCCAGCTCTCTCCTATCCTCAAGCTGGAGTCCAAAGGGCAATATCGCCTTCTATAGAGGCATGAGGAGACCCTTGTTAGCATTGCTGTCCCTACACAGCTTTCTAGAGCATCTAGTCTTGCGTTTATTCCTTAAGGTGGGTCATGTCTATCTGGTTGACTACGGGCCCAGCCAGTACAGTGTTGAGCATAGCGTAAATTCTCAGGACGTGCTCGTAGAACAACAGTCTGGATACCGCCACCCCCAGCATTCTTCCTTTCCTTTCTGCAAGATAGCTGCCTGTCTTGAGGTGTATGCTATTTTTAGGGCCTCACCCGTGACTCAGTCTTGGACATCAGAACCTTCTCTTGCTGGAGCTGTTTGGTTTATTTGTTTTTGTTTTAATCTCATGCCATGGCAAAAGTTCTTATGCAAGACCCCCAGAAGCCAGGAGCCCAGAGATTCTGAGAACCTCATAATTGTCACTTAAGAAAAGGTAATAATCCCGAATGCCATCATTTTCATGATTTGATGATCTCTGTATAACTAATTACTGAATTAGAGCCAAACACTTGAAGGAAAACAGAAGGAAATCTGTTGCCCCGAGATTTATCCTTCTTCTTCAAAGAACTGAGAGTTGCTTCTATAGTACACGATGTTAGGATAGGCCTTGGGCCAATCATTGTAAAGAGCATCTGAAAAAGCACTCAGAACTGCGTGCCTGGTTGTTCCGTGACGGATATCACTATTTGTTTGCTTAAGTGAGGCTGTAAGGATTGCTGGAAACGTCCTGGGAAAACATTAGCCAAACTCAAGTCCCTACCAGCAAATATAAGCACGCAGTTCACACATATATGTCACGACCATGCATGTCATCTCCGACTCACAGGTATGAATAATGGATAGCCGAGCTGAGCCCCGTCCAAACAAACAAGTGACTCTGGTTCACAATAGAAAAGTAAACACGGGCCTCCGTTGACGTTAGCCTTTAACTCCAAATTGCCTGTGTACACAATAAAACAAGCTCTTTACTGGAGCCTGGAGGGGGTCTCCACGTGGGCTGTGGTGAATTCTCCTAACGAAGGCGACAGACAGTAAGTCAACATGAAGGGGCTCTCTCAAACACCCCACTTGGCACTCATTCACACTGGGCCTCTTCATCTGAAAATTTTCAAAAGCCTGCGCGCCTGGTCTGGGGGGCTCCACTTGGCCTTCGCGGCAAAGAGGCCACCCAGCTCCCCATGTTACACAAAGGGGACGGGAAGGAAGAACTATAAAGTAGTGCTTATGGCTTAATTGAGTTAAAAGACCAGCCCCATGAAAGGAGTCCTTTGCCTAAACATGTGGCAAGTGAAGAAAGAATCAAGAAACCAGAACTCTGGAAGTATAACCCCCAAATACACAACTTGTAATTTCTAATAAAGCAAGGAGGTAGAACTTGAGGCATTTAAAAAAATGTTCGATACCCAATTAGGAGCCCCAGCCCCAGACAGCTAGCTCTCTGCCCATGGGATTAATCCTCTGGGCAGCAGGCCCCAAGGCTCCCTTCTCGCCAGCTCCACCACTCATGGGTAGGTCAGGGAAAATGAGTATCTAGGTTAGGTCTGCTGCTCACAATTTTTCAAGGGTTACTCAGATCTCAGAAATAATGACTGGCAGATCAAGGGAAAAGCACAGACAGGACCGTTTGGTTCATTAGAATCGTGGAAATAATGTCACTTTTTGCCGCTGTAAGGAGTCCATGCAAGCGAGTTTGCCCGCACCCAAAGAGTGAAAGGAAAATACTCTTCACTTTAACCAACAAAAAGGCATATGAAAGTCAAGCATGATAAAGGCAAACAAACAAACAAACAAACAAACCAAGAAGCCAGTAATTCCCTTTCCTTGACTTTCTTCCTCTCATTATTTTATTTTAAATGTTAATTTAGCCAGATGAAAATAAAAAAAAAAAATTGGGGGCTTTGGCCATATTTTTTGGTTGTTCACTTTGATCTTTTTTTACTTTTGATTTTTTTTTAATTTGGTAATATCTGCATATGGTATAAAATTCGAAAGGTTCAAAATACATCGAAAAGTAGAATAGTGATGTCTGGGTGGCTCAGTGGTTGAGTGTGTCTGCCTTCGGCTCAGGGTGTGATCCTGGAGACCCGGGATTGAGTCCCACATCGGGCTCCCTGCATGGAGCCTGCTCCTCCCTCTGCCTGTGTCTCTGTGTGTCTCACAAATAAATAAAATCTTTAAAAAAAAAAAAAAAAGTAGAGTAAATTTTACCACCCCTGTCACCAGCCACCCAATTCCACCCCTTAGCAGAAAAACAAAAAACAAAAACAGAACCAATGCAAAACAGGAAATACTACCAAAGGGGGGGGGGGGAGAAAAATCAAATGTTTTTTTGTAAACTCCCATACTTAGCATTTTTCACTTAGCATACTTTGAGATCATTCATTCCCTATGGGTGGTACATATACAGCTGCCTTATTTTGTACAAGTGCAAGTACATCTAAAGGATAAATTTCAAGAAATGGATTTGCTTACCCACCAATATATTCATTTTCTGCTTCAATTAATATGACCAATGTGCTTTTCCTAGAGGCTGTATCAATTTATACTCCCATCGACAATTTAGCTCTGCTTCTCCTCACCCTGGCTAACAGAGCACCATCAACCACAGCTGACACCGGACCAAGGAGGAGGTTAGGGGTGCTGACAGGACACCCCTCACCCCACACAGTTCAAAATCCATATAGAACTTTTGACTCTCTAAAACTTAATTAACTAATAGCCTACTGGTGACCAGAAGCCTTACTGACAAGTCAGTTAACACATATTTTGTTTGTTCTAGGTACTATATACTGGACTCTTACAATAATCTAAAGAAAAGCTTATTAACAAAACCTTAAGGAAGAGAAAACACATTTTCAGCGCTGTAAGGGGACCCACACAGCTGAACTCCTGTTGTTCAAGGGCCAGCTGTATTTTGAACCTCAGTAATCTAACAGGTAAAAACTTGATCTTTAAAAGTTTTAGTTCATATTTCTCTTAGTAGCAGTGAGAAGATAAGCATCTTTCAACACGTTTAAGAGCCATTTATTTCCTTTTCTATCCACTGCACATTCTTTTTTTTTTTTTTTTTTTTTTAAGATTTATTTGAGAGAGAGAGAGAGCACAAGCAGGGGGAAGAGTAGAGGGAGAGAGAGAAGCAGGCTCTCCACTGAGCAGGGAGCCTGATGAGGGGCTCGATCACAGGACCCCAGGATCATGACCTGAGCCAAAGGTAGACGCTTAACTGACTGAGCCACCCAGGTGCCCCATCTGCACATTCCTGTCTTAGATGACTTTCTACTACTTTCTTTATCTTTATTAAAGGCAATCTCTCTACTAAATAATATCCAGACTGGTCTTTGAGTGTTTTATAGTGCCTTCAGCCCCTTCATAGAATTTTGTCTAATTTAATAACTGCAATAAGCTGGTAAGGAGGCATAAAAATTTTATTCCTATTTTAGAGCTCAGGAAGCTGAGCTTTAGATTGTTAGCAGATCTGGCCAAAGGACTCACAGTTAAGTCCCAGCCAGGCCTAGAATTCACATCCTTTACCTTCTAGTCTAATGATTTCTGCATGCCTATGTTTACTGCATCAAAATGCCTCTTAGATTGTAGAAAAAACAAGAAGTGTTCTCTCTCTCTCTTTTTTTTTCTTTTCTAGGGATGAATTTGCATTTTCTATTTACCTGGCCAGTTTTCATTGTATAACAGGCAAAAAAAGAATGGTAAAACTATATGATTCTCCTCCTGTTGTTTGGGCCAAAGCCTAGAGAAGCTTTGGCTCTCCATGTACATCACCAGCGTATGAGCCTGTCATCCCTGGGTGAGCAGGATGTTCAGGTGGAGGGGAGGTTAGAGGAGGATGGACATGCTCCCTTCTCCAGGAAGCACAGGCCTCCCCTACTGAAGTATTCAGAGGGAGAATGAATGCACCAACTCCCAGGATGGGGCAAAGGAGGAGCCCCCCTGGGGGTTGGGGTGGGGGTAGAGAGAAGACAGTCACATCCCACAGGGGCCTGTCAATTTTTGCCTATTGACAAGGAATGCCTCTGGATCCAACCTAGGATTTTGATTCCTAAGTGGTCTCTGGTCCATTCTGGGGATGCGGTCTCTAGCTTGCCAGAAAGGGGTATGGGATGGAAAGTATTGGTTGATTTGGGAAAAGGGCTAGAAAGAAGCTAGAAAATTGAAGACATGCATCCTGCCCCACGTTAGGGGGGAAGGAGGGGGCAAGAGGGCAAGGGATCTGGAGTTGCCAGCAATGGGGCAAAAGGAGAAAGACGCTAACACGATCAGAGCTGCCTCTGAGGGCCTGCATGCGACCCAGAACCTGATAGGCAGGAAAGGACTCGGTGGACGGGGGTTCAGGGATCTAAGCTGTGGTTTGGCAATCATCTGCCCAGCTGCATCGGGTGGGGCCTAGATCCAAAACCTTGCGACTATCACCAAAGGTCTTGAGTGTCGGCAAGGCCTGCTTGGCTGGACCACCGGATGAGTGATGGTCTACAAGTCTGACCTTACACCTGCAGCAAAGGCACCGATCACATCCTTTTAGTTACATCCATCTGTTGGTTTCCTTGGAGAGTAGTCCTTTCCATAAAAAGATGAAAAAAACTCTCCTCTCCATTCCTGCTCTTACTGGAGGGTCGGTCTTCACCTCACTGAAAAATCCTGAGCATGTACACATGGTAGGGTGGTCTGGAAACACCACTGCAGGCTGATGGAGCTCTACCCTGACACAAGGGAGCCACTGTAATTCAGCAATACAGCCAAAAGGTGGGCCGTTCTGTGGGAATCTAACCTAGTTCTGGGTGGTCCTGCTACTGGCTCCAACCAGCCAGCTCCATGCCCAGCCTGTGGCCTGTGCAATAACCTGACTTGTCTGGTGAGCTGCACAGAGGGGCTCCGGGCAGGGCTATGGCAGGGCTCCAGTCACTGGGCTGGGGCAGGTGCAGAGGGCAGAGATCCTATCACAGGCGCTAGGAGGATATCTTCAATGTCACACAAAACATGGCCTCATGTTGCATAGAAGTTAGGTCCCAGCACCAAAACATATGTAAGTGTAGACAAAATTGCTTTTAAAAATTAAGAATTAGGGGCGCCTGGGTGGCTCAGCAGTTGAGTATCTGCCTTTGGCTCAGGGCATGACCCCGGGGTCCTGGAATCAG
Source organism: Canis lupus baileyi (assembly GCF_048164855.1). Lineage (NCBI taxonomy): Eukaryota > Metazoa > Chordata > Mammalia > Carnivora > Canidae > Canis > Canis lupus. The sequence goes on from NC_132846.1 coordinate 62,125,347, forward strand.
GTCCCACATTGGGCTCCCCATAGGGAGCTTCTCCCTCTGCCTGTGTCTCTGCCTCTCTCTCTCTCTCTCTCATGAATAAATAAATAAAATCTTTTTAAAAAATTAAGAATTAGCTTAAGATAAAGAAACCTTATAGATGTAAAAATTCACAGCATATAGTTACTGACGGGACAATGAAAATGGGCACTGAAGGCTTGCTTCTACTTCTCCGGATAATATCTATCTATCTACGACCCACCTGGGCCAGGAGCATATGGTCAAAACCTGCATGAAGTATCCCCACTGTGTACCGAGGACAAACAAGTGGTAGGGCAGGAGAAAGGCAGTGTAAAGGCAGAAAACAGAACGCCCGACGTGGCGAGCGAAGCAGGTTAGGAGCAGCGCACACGCAAAGCTGACAGGCAGACAGTCTGGGGGCGGCGGGCAGGGCCCATCTGTCTGGCTGGTGGTGAGAGGCGGGCTCTACTCTGTGGACAGGTCAAGGCGGAGCACAAGCCCCCAGTCCCTGGGTCCCCAGCCAGGTACATAGACTGGAAGGTTGGGCTCAGAAACAGGGTGGGGATCTGAGGACCAATTTAGAGAACTGATAAAAAAAGAAAACAAACAAACAAAAAAAAAAAACAGGGCTCAAGGTCAAAGTTGGACAAGGCAAGAAGGATTCTGGGATCGGGGCACCTGAGTGGCTCCGTGGTGGAGCATCTGCCTTGGGCCCAGGGCATGATCCCAGAGTCTTGGGATCGAGTCCCACGTCGGGTTCCCTGCATGGAGCCTGCTTCTCCCTCTGCCTGTGTCTCTGCCTCGGTCTCTCATGAATAAACAAAGTCTTTTTAAAACGTGAGGGGATTCTAGGATCAAGCTCCTTAAACACTGCTTCAGGTCAAGCCTCACACCAGGTAGGGGTGAGCCCCATCCCTCAGGGAAGGCTGAGCCGGCCTGGGAGTGCAGTGAGGAGAGACAGGTGCCTCCAGAGCTCAGGGCTTCGGCAGACCCAGTCCGGGGTAAGGGAAGAAGCAGGCGAGGTGGCACCATCACGGTGGCTCCAGGAGGCCTTGGGGCACCGGCTAGAAAGCCGGGGGGACAAGGGGGCAAGATGGGCCGCAGCTTGGTTTCATTACCTGCCTGAGATGCTTAACACATCTCGTGCCACCTGCTGGCACTGGAGCAGCCTGAGGCCTGTCTGAACGCGGAGCTCACTCAGCCCTTCATACCCTCGCCTACCTCCCCTGGAAGGCGCGGTGCTACCAAAAGGGGTAAGAAAAGCGCAACCAGTGCTCGCTTCGGCAGCACATATACTAGAAAAGCGCAACCACAAGCTCACAGGACGCGGAGTTTTGTGATGCCACATATCAGAACTTCTGCATACGTGCATGGCATCAGGGTGCCAAGGTCCTCCTAAGGCCCAGGGGAGGGTGCCAGTCCTGGGGACAGTTTCTCTCGGTAGCTCTGGGATGGGATGGGGTAGCAGCAGCCGTGCGGACAGAGACAACTGTATAGGCTCAAACTTGCACTTTGGGGGAAGGAGGGAGTCTTCCCAAAACGGTGAGGGTCTGCCGGCCTGCTCTCCTTGCACAAACCGGGAATGAGCCCAGGCCCAGCTGGCCTGGCTGTGGTCCCACACAGCCCCCGGACCTCTGGGGGAGGAACGTGGGACCCCTTACATAGCCTATCTTGGCTAGGAGCAAGGAGGCAGGGCTCTCCCCTGCCCCAAGGTGCCCACACCACTCAGTCCTGGCACAGACTTTGCGGACAGCAAAAATCTAGCCCTGGACTCCGCCGGCTTGATGAACGGTGGCAGATGTGGCCAGCAGTTTTAGAAGTGGCTCCAGAGCCAGTTTGCAAGTCTGAGTCCCATTGCTCTATAATGACCTATCCTTACGGACCCCAAATTACATCACCCAGTAGTGCCTGCTTTCAAGGGATTTACGTTTTTGCTATCTCGGAGGATTTGGATAACGTAAAACTGGCTATGCCACCCCCTGAATGGGTGCTGTGTGACCGTTTCGGAGACAGACGCTTTCCAAAGCCCTGTGTGGCTCTCGGGGGACAAAAGCAACTTTCTTGAGCCCACACAGCAGCCAAAGCCCGGAAAACAGGTCTGGCCCTCCTGACTCTGCCCTGCAGGCTCCGGACAGAGCTTCAGTTCTGGAATTTCCAAGGGAGGTGCTCCAGATCCCTTACAGCCCGTGACCCCTGCCATGCCCTGAGCCCAGGCCAACCGAGGGGCGCAGGCAGCGGGTGACAGATGAGAGTCTAGGCGCCTGGTGGCCGCACATGGGCACCTGGTGGAAGAGCCGGAGGGCAGCAGGTGTGGCCCTGCTGGGGTGGCTGGGAGGCAGAGCAACTGGAGCAAAAGGTGGGGGGTCTGCGTGGGCCGGGGACAGGGGGACAGGGGGGCAGGGGGACAGGGGGACAGGGAGGAAGGCACCAGGTCCTGGCCGGTAGGCCTCACCAGGAACTGGCTTCCACAGTGAGGGCCTGCCGCGTCCCCAGGAGGCCCTGTGAGATCAGAGTGAGGTCCCAACAAGGGGGCCTTCCCCGGGAGCATGTCACCTGTCAGGCAGCGTCCAGGAGGGAGGGGTGCAGATGCGAGCCCCCACAGGGAGGCCGCGCCCAGGGGCAGCAGGGGAGGGGACACCATGCCACAGGGCCAGAGGGGCACAGCATAGGATGGAGGGGCTGGGGTGGTATGGGGCACACCCGGAGGTGGGGAAGCGGAGCCTTCTGTTGGCAGGGAGGCCCAGCAAGGCAAGTACAAGGGGGGAGCAAGGGCAGGAAATGGGGTGCCCTTAGAGTCTGTGCAGAGCACCATAGGATCGGCCAAATTAAACTGGTTGGGCTTTCCAGAATGTGAATTTAGAAGAAAACTGAAGAGGGGATCTTCCCAAACTACCTACAGAAGAGTTGTCCGTGAATGATGCACAGTGGCATTTGCAAGAAAGGCTGTTTATTATCATTACTGCTGCTCTGGTTGGGTGGGTGCGATCCTGTAACAAGGCTCAGAAGGGAACATGTGTGTGTGAGTGTGAGTATGTGTGTATGTAGAGGTTCCAGCGTGATTATGATACTCATTCATAATCACATCAAAAGGACAAGATTTCTTTGGTCTCCTGGATCCCCCTGTAGCGGCTCCACTTGTCTTCCTGGACCTGTATCTACGCAGTCAGACTTGAACATTTTCCCAATCAGCTCCATGCAGGAAAACTCTTCCTAAATGAACATCACTACTTTTGCTACCACACCATGAATTCTTGACAAAATCACCCAAGTCCTATGTGCTAGAAAGAGTCTGTCTTATCAACAGACTTGGAGCATCAGCGCCCTTCAGGGCATCTGACGGATACATGGAGAAGACACACAGATCTGCTCATATTTTTGCCCAAAGGAATTTCTATTCCTATGGCCATGTAAAAAAGTAGGTATGGGTAGAATGGGATGCGTTGAGGAAAGTGTCTCCGTAAGATTCACATACAAGGAGGAGGGTCAAGAGGAATTCAAAAATCACACTAATATCAAAGAGCATGTAATTGGCAAATTTTGTATGTAAGGGAGCAAATTGTACCAGGAGTTTTTAGGCAACATATTAAAGTTTACCTCCAAGTAGTCACCTGCAAGGTTTTTCTCTCTACTCATCGACCCACACCCAGCTACCCTACACCACACAACGGACCAGAAATTTTCTGCCTCACCACTTTTTTAAAGATTTTATTTATTTATTCACGAGAGACACAGAGAGAGGCAGAGACACAGGCAGAGGGAGAAGCAGGCTCCCTCTGCCCCACTGTTCTGCAGCACGATTCCGTCCTCACAGGTGCGTTCAAAGGGTTACCACAGGGATATTACACCAACCTTGATGCTGTCAAAACCACATCCAATTAAACGAATCGAGGATATTCCATTTCAACACATGCCCGTGTTACATCCTGACGAGGAGGTATCAAAAGAAAATGAATTTGGACCACTTTTGAATGATGACATCCGCGTTACCACAGAGATTCACCTATCAAACTAATTTAGGCTTAGAGCCAAAATCAACACTGCTGTCAGAGAGTTGATTTCTATTCATTTAAAAACCTCCAGGCTAAAGAGTGATGAGGGGGGAGAGTGGGGAATTTGAATGTCCCAGGAAAAAGGAGACAGAGGAGGAGGGTGCAGGGACTGTACACAGCAAGATCGGGACCTTCTGTTTAGCCAGCAAATGTTTACTGATCATCCAGGGCAAGGCTCCATGCTCTGCATGGCGGGGATTCCAAAACACAACCTCGGTCCTAAAGAGGCACACAATCCTACCTGCAAAGATAGTGACAATGACGGGGAGGATGACAGCTAGGGCTGATGAATCACTGCAGGCCAGGTACTACCCTCTGTGCCTTACCAAATTAATCCCCCCGGGTATTCAGATTCACTGGTCCATTTTACAGGTAAGGATGCAGAGGCACATTATGTGAAAAATATTTGAATAGCACTTCTTGGAGAGGACTTTCAAGTGATTTTAATACTCTATGTCATCAGATTCTCAGAACCACAGAGAGGCAGGCAGGCCGTCTCGGAAGCATCCCACAGCCACGCAAAGCGGGAAGGGCAGCATGAGTAGAAGGGGGCTCTTGTGGCTTGCCAGCCACTATTTTACAAAGAGATGGCACCACCGAGCAGTCCTGGGAGGCCCAAATGAGGTAGTGACAAGGAGGTGGGCCAGCCCTCACTCAGGAAGAGATCACTTCCTGTCTGAGTAGCATCCAGGAAGCTGAGGATGAGGGATGCAAGCCCTGGAGAGGGGTTGGGGATGGTGGCATGTTGCGGGGGGCAGCAGGGAAAGGGGACACCACAGCAGATGGCAAAGAGGAGCCAGAGCAGAGCACGGAGGTAGGGAGGTAGGAAGAACCCCAAGGAGGTCAGGGAGCAGATCCGTTTGGTGTGAGGGCCACGGCAGGCTGATAATGACAGTAGGAAATGGGGTGCCACCAGGGATGCTGTATGACAGGACTGAAGAAATTAAAAGTGGTCACTCTTTGCAGAAGGTGAAGTTAGACTGAGGGATGGTGGGAAAAATAAATAAATAAATAACAGTTAAGAAGAAAGACGGGATAATTGGGATTGCTTAAATTATAGGACAAATTGTTGTATATTCTAAATTATAAATACATACAAAACAAACATAGAAAATAAATAGGATGGACCCTCCAAACTGAAAGGCTTTTTGGAGACCGAAAAAAGAACCCAGAGAATCTCTACGAAAATATCTACAATGCAAATCTTGTCTCTGAATTGTTTTTAATGTCATCCTTTTTTTTTTTTTTTTTTATGGCTAATCCTTGGGTTGACTCACATGCCTCCAGCTCCTTGCTAAAAAGTGAAAGCTACACATCATCATCATTAATAATAAATGGAAAGGACTCAGGTTCCTGCACTTGACAGGAAAAGCATAAAGACAGAACAAGCTCTGAAAGTACAGTTGAAGGTGATCGCGATTCATCACAGTTAAACGTCTCCAAAAACCCTCCCTGGAAAACCCAACCCCACGCCTCCTGCTGGGCACTGAATTGTGTCTCCCCCACCTCCGCCCCCCAAGTCCTAACTCCTAGAACCTCCCGACGTGACCTCATTCAGAAAAGGATCTTGCAGATGCAATGAGTGAAGACGGGGTTAGACTGGAATACGGTGCACCCCAAATCCAACTTGACTGGTGTCCTTCTAAGAGGAGAGACACAGAGACACACACAGCAAGAGAGCCATGCGATGCTGGAGGTGGACACCGGAGCTCTGCGGGCATAGCCAAGGACTGCCAAGGATGGCCAGCAACACCAGAAGGGGGAGAAAGCCATCGAGCCTTCAGTCTGCAGGGCCCTGCCAACACCTTGACTTGAGATTTCTAACTTCCTCAACATGCAAGAAAATAAATTTCTGTGACTTTGAGCCACCCAGCATGTGGTACTTTGCTACAGCAGCCGTAGGACACGAAATCCACTGGCTCTCCTTCAGCCCCTGGAAAGGGAAACCCCGTTTTGCCCAGGGCTTGGGAGACTGGACTTGTAGGCTCCATTCTGCAACAGCCTCCCAGGCTGACCTCCCCTTCAAAGATCTTCATCTTCCAAACCAAGCGCTGGGGCCAGATGAGCAGTTTAGTCTGCTTGTAGGTTGGAAATTCCAATTCTATCACATTATGGCCTAGAAAGTCAGCTGTTCCCGTGAATCCGCTGAGGGTGAGAGTATATAATGGGGCTGCCACAAGGTAAACACTCCCCAATTCAAGAAGCCCTCCCATCACCCGTGGAAGCCAAGGAGAAAGTGAAAAGAAAGAGTAATTAGTGGTGGTTGTTGCATTTACCATATGCCACATAATCATTCCATCTCCCGTCAAATCTGGCCTCCAGCCCTCATGCCAGGGCGAGTTAATACAATGAGACGCTGGGAGCTGCCAGACGCAGAAAATTAATACACTGGATGCACGGAGGATCTCTGCAACCTACACTCCATTTCCCAAACCTGCCCGTGTCAAGGTCATTTAACCCCAGAAATACAAAACCCACTGCGCCGAGAAGAAAAGAGAGAAAGGCTGGCATCGAAATTGTCCCCCCCCCCAAGCCTCAACCCCCCGGAAGACTTTTCATCTCACATAATTCCTGCTTGGTGGGCTCCTCAGACCTGCAAGAAACTGGTGATTAGTAAAACAAACCCACTAGTAAAGACCAACAAGAAATTCCCGTAAAAACCTCACACGCACCCACTATTCTGTTACCTTTCTTTCAAGGGGAAATTACGGCTGTCAAATTGCACCCTTTCATTACTGTCACAGACTCTTTTAAGAACGGCTAATCAGAGAAGCCTACAGAGGTATTTAATCAGATTTTTTTTTCTTCTTCAAATGACCTAATGTTTTGGTACGAAACCGCTGCCAGCTCATGCTGGGTAGAAATTTAGCACTGTCAGCATTTAATTATTATTTTATCGCGGATTTCTTTACTTTCCTACAGGGAAAGGAATAACTTAAATTTTTTTTTTTTTCGATGCAACAAATGCTCAGCTGCTAAAAATCGCAAGACACTGCCCTCATTATTTTGCATTGTCAAAAATTACTAGCTCAGGACATGGGACCTATCACAGAAATGCACTTTTAGGTGAATAAGTGGTACCACTATCACTAGCTTCAATCTTCCAGAATAGTGAAAACCGTGGAGCGAAAATAATGTTCATCGCGCTGGTTTTGAGAGATGAAATTACTCACGACTCATTCGTGTGTGTGTGTGTGTGTGTGTGTGTGTGTGTGTGTGTGTGTGACAGCAGCTCCGTATTCCAAATGACATCCCTTGCCCTACACCTGAATGAAGCCCACGGCTTGGCCCTCCCTCTTCCTCCTCTTCATCACTTTACCTTTTTTTCCCTCTTCTAAGGGGCCAATAAGAGAGCAAAGAGGAGGAAAAGAGGAAGAAATGAAAAGGAGAGAGAAGACAGGTGTGCAGTGCGAGCCTGCTCCTGGTACAGCTGATCCGAGGTTCCAGGTACACAAGTGAAGACAGGTGCTGTGAAGGCTGGGCCTCTGGATGTGTTCCCGTTTCTTCATCATGTGTCCCAAGTCCCTTCTTAGAAAAATAGCCATTTTGTCACTGGACACCACAAAAGTCCCTCTTCCCTGGCATCGCTTCCCCCTCAACCAGTTTCTTTTTCTTGCTTTGGAACCGGGTTCTCTGAATGAACTGGGGACGCTTGGTGCCTGAGCACCTACCACGCGCGGGCGATGGTGCTAACTACAAAGGTGCGACACGGCATATATCTGGGTTTGGAGGGGTGCCCAGGGGAGGTTCGTATGCAGGGGGAGGGCTAGTCATTCATCCGAGCACAGAGTGACTCACGAATGGCAGGGATAAGAACAGTTGCCCTGGTTCAAGTTTTCCCGGCCCCACAAGGTGCCCTGTGCCACCAACACACTTGACTTCAAAGCAGAACTTTAGACTTTCCCCCCCCACATCTGTCCTTCCACTCCCCTCAACTTCTCTCATCTCAAGAAATGCCACCTGCTAGATGTCAGCATCCCAGCACCTCCCCGCCCCTCCTTGACTTCTACATCAACCCACAAGAAAGTTCTCCTCACCTTCTCTACTCCAGAGCTTTAACTTAGTCTGGTCTGGGGCTATCACGTGCCTGGTCTCAGTGAGGACACTCCACACGGCAGCACAAGTGACACGCTCAGTACAGACCTGAATGCGTGAAACTGGTAAGGGGCTCTCACCATGGCAGCAACGATAACCACCACCACCACCCCCTCCCCGGCCCCGGGAGCAGCCTGCCCCTGCCCACCTCCTGGGCCTTCCACCCAGGCCACACATTCACCCTGTTGAGCTGGGCTCCATCAGCCTCAGGATCTTTGCACATGCTGTGCCCACCATCTGGAAGCTCTTTCTTCCCTCATCTGCATAATGAAGCTCCTTCTGGATTTTTAAGGCTCTTTGTAAACATTCCCTCTTGAGGGCTGGCTCCTAACATTTGTATCCTTCACTGTGTCTTATCACAATTTGCAACTGTTTCACGTGTTTACTTGTTAATCACATATGAATTCCACCCTGGCAAGGCCTCTTCTGTCCTTGTTACTGCTCTAACTCCAACAACTAGCAGAAGCCTGGCACATATCTGAGTCAATATTTTTTTTAATCTTTTTCTTTTAAAATTTTATTTAAAAAAATAAAAAATAAAAATAAATAAAATTTTATTTATTTATCCATGAGAGACACAGAAAGAGAGAAGCAGAGACACAGACAGAGGGAGAAGCAGGCTCCCTGCGGGAAGCCCGATGCAGGACTCGATCCCGGGACCCCAGGATCATGCCCTGAGCCAAAGGCAGGCGCTCAACCACTGAGCCACCCAGGTGGAGCAGGAACAGGGGCTTCACGGGGATCAAAGTCTCAGTTTCTCATGACCTGAGCCTACGACGCACTGCTCTGGTGAGGCTGACTCACCTGGCCACACGCAGGGGAGGATGCAGGGGGGAGACTGGAAGGCGCAGTGTCTTGCCCACGATGGCTTGGGGCTCATCTCATTTTCTATAACTTGGAGGATCAGTATCACAACCGGTCCACCCAAACGGCGGGAAGGGCGGCTGAAGGGTGATGCTGAAACACATGACATCCCTTGGGTCTCAGGTTGAGTTCATTGCCTTCCCAGGGAGCTTCCCCATGATGGTAAAGCCACACGCATGAGGTGGTATATGTACCCGTACAGGCAGCAGACTTTATGGCAAACCCAGAACCATCGGCAAAATTAAAGCAACGATTTCTAGAAATTTCCAGGGGTGGTAAGACTTCATCTCCACAGGATAACTATCAAGAATGATCCAGAAACATAAATAAGAAAAGCCAGGCTCTCTAAGCAGCTAAAGAGCCCAAGCACTCGGCACCTGCCCTGACCGTCCCCTTGAAGTTTTGTTAGAACCTATTGACTCTTTCTTTGAACTTAATTCTGGTTAGTTGTGTCGACTGGCATCTTAGCCTCTAGCCAGGTGGATTAGTAAATTAAAACTAAAATCCTGGAGGGAGATAGTGATTGCAATGAAAAGTAATAGACTGAAAGGGGGAAAATTTTTTTGTGTGTGATTATTATTTTTTTTTTTTTAAAGAAGAAAGCAGAGATTGGCAAGCTTTTCCCATAAAGATCAGATAGCAAATGTTTTAGGCAGTGTGGCTGGCTCATACCTTCACGGCTGTGATTACTCGGTTCTCCAAAGAAGCTAGAGATGTAAGTGAATGAGTGTGGCTCTGTTCCAATAAAATTTTATTTACAAAAACAGGTGGTGGGTCGAATTTGGCCTGGAGGCTGTAGTTTACAACCCAGGGATTGGTGAAAAGCATCAAAGCCAACACAATATCTAGAAAATCTTAGCAATGTGGGACCATATCATAAAGAAACAAATAATCCTAAACTCAAAAGCCTTTAGGACAATTGACATTACAGCATACCCTGGCCCTTCATCATAAAATTATAAAATTTTAGAAATCTAAACAACCAAAAAAAAAAAAAAAAAAAAAGAAATCTAAACAACCTTGGGAATGCAATGGTCCAAATTCCTCCATTTTTAGAGATGAAGAAATAAATTTTCAGAGAGAGGTTAAGGTAGTTGCTAAAGGTCAAACAGCTAATTAACGATTAAACATAGAACCAGAGTTTTGGCTCTAAGTTTAGGACTCTTTCCATTATTTCATGTCTACTATTTTAGCCTTTTTGGTAACAATGGGACAGAGGAAATGCTCATTTAATTAAAACACTACACCCCTGAGACTGTTATCACTAAAGTCCACAGTTGTAGGTATTTAGAAAGATGATTTTGAATCATCAAGACAAAGGGTAAATTAGGGTTAGTGTACTCAGAGAATATAATTTCAGAAGTAGTGTTAAAAACAATACATTTCAAATAATCTGAAGATTAATATATGCAAAAACTTTTGTTCTCCCTCGTGCATGGGAAAATGAAGTATCATCGTCTGTTAGTATCGGAAGAAAATCTTCTCACTGTATTTGATGGGTTTAGACCTGTTCATTATTTTTTTTTAAGATTTTATTGATTTGATTTATTCATGAGAGACCCAGAGAGAGAGAGGCAGAGACACAGGCAGAGGGAGAAGCAGGCTCCCTGCAGAGAGCCTGATGTGGGACTCGATCCCGGGACTGCAGGATCATGCCCTGAGCCAAAGGCAGGTGCTCTACCGCTGAGCCACCCAGGTGCCCCTGGACCTGTTCATAAGTCTGACCAGTTCCAGGACACCCCAAGAATGACCAAAGTACTGGCAAGCAAGCCCAAGAAATTGCTCGAATTGCTGGATGCCCATATTCACTCAATTGTCTTATCAAACTCAAAAACCAAAGCCCCCTCAGTTCTACGTGTCCTTTCTCTTTTCTATCATTAGCAACATCTTCTGCTCCTTTTCTGAATTAATTGGGAAATAAAAATAGAAACCCTGACATGTTTATAAAGATTCAAAGCGCTGGTTAAACATGAAAGAACAGAGGTTGGGAACACCGGGGTGACAAATTTTATTTCTGTGATGACAAGGTAGAGAGTCCTCCCGCCAGCTGGACCCTGCAGCAGCCAGAAGCATGCACCTGTCTGCAGAGAAGTCACACAGGAAGAGGGAGCTGAGAAAGATCTGAGGGCCCGGTGGCCTTCTCTGCCTTGCAAATGAGTTCTAATTGCTGGAGGGTCACTGAGCACCGTTCAGCGCAGAGAGGTTCCTGACAGCTCCCGACAGAAGGGAAAGCAGGGGGACCACTTCTGCTTCCCTGGCCGTGAAGGTGGTCCTGTCTCTGTTCACAGGCCCCGGAGCAGGGCCCTGGTTGGGGGAGTTCCCTCCTTCCAACCTTCCGCTGCAGAGGGAAAGGGCGAAGGGGGTGGGCCGCCCAGTACTTCTGAGTGTCCCTGAGATGCACTTCCCAGTTTGACAGACCTGCCAAAGGAAATGAGAAGCGATAAATGATTGGCCCCTGATTAGATCAGCCACCTTGGGAAAGGTGCTGAGACAGAGATATTTCACTGAAATAAGGAGAAACCTGGGAATAGATTTCTGGCAAGCAATCCCAAAGTAGATATGGTCTGAATTGGAAATGGATTCTGTGGGCAGATAAAGTCTAATAAATGGCAGGTCACTCAAAAATCATATATCATCAAGTCTCATACAGTGTCTGTGAAGTTTGTTATCAATAATTTAACACCAGAAGAACCTAGCCCTTAGCAAATATTTAATTTCAAAACATACCTGCTGATTTACTCAGATACAGCATACATAGTATATTAAAAATATATTACAAGAAGCCAGATGCCAATAAAGCTGCACTTGGAGAAGACCAGCTGTACTTGTTGCTTTCTGGGTATTTTTGCTGAAGATGCGACTGGGCCCTCCACCTGCTGAGCCGGTTCACTAGCCAATTCTCAGCTGTGCAAGAGAGGAAAGCTTGCACACGAGCTCCCCTTCACACAGTGTGGACCTCACCTGAGCTCCCCTAACCAGGCCAGGCAATGAGCCAGGCACTGTAATAAGTGCCGGGGTGAGGGGCGGGGGGCAAGAACTCAAGCACAGTTCTCCATCCCAGGCCTGAAGGTTAAAGGCAGAGGGCACATCCGTATAAAGCAAGGTCTCCTAGTGGCAAAGAGGAGTCATTTTTAAGGGGATTGGAGGCCGAGGGAATTATGTCCGAGGTCACGGTCTACACTTGTCGTTGATCTGAGCCGCTCCCTGCAGCCACTCACTCAGTCCCCCATGGAACAGACCCTCGACCACTTCCTGGCTGAAAAGTGTCACCCCTCGCTGTGATCTGAATGGTCATGTCCCCCCAAATTCACATGTGGGAATCCTAATACCCAATGTGAGGGTGTTAGGAGAGGGAGGGCCTTTTGGGGGGTTTGGTTTTTGCTTTTTTCCATTTTAAAAATTTATCAAGGGAATAATTGGAGTCTTTAGAGGTTTGGTTTAACACAATAGGAGACTAAAAATTATGAAAAAACACTTTACATTATTTTTTAACCTATCAAGCAGGATCTAAATTAAGTAAATCCTCTATGACTTTAGGAAAGAGACCACTTTCCTAAATCAGAAAAGTTGATTTCGAAATCAGACTCTCTTACCCCTACTGCCTTGCAACCCGGAGCCAAACCTGGAGCCACCTACCTCCCCAGGGGTGGCTCCTCTGGAGGTCAAGGTGGCAAGGACAGGCGGTCTGCCCCCACAGACGAGGTGGAGACTCTGAGCCAAAAGCTGAGTCTGTGATGTGCAGCATGATCATCTAACCTGGGTCCTTCTGAGAACGAAATGGGGTGCTGTTGATTACTTGAGAACCAAAAGCATAGGGAATGGGACATGTGGCCACCCGGCCACAGTGCAGTTTTGCCCTGCCCCCTTAAAGGTAAATAAAAGAGACCCCAGAGAGCTCCCCAGCCCCTTCTACCAGGGAAGGATTCAACAAGAAGTCTGCGACCTTCTGGAAGGGAGCCCTCCCCCAAGCATGCTGGCACCCTGATCCCAGACCTCCACTCCCGGGCTGTGAGAAACAAATGCCTGTCGTTTGTAAACCACCTGTCTGCGGTACTTTGTTATAGACTAAGACACCCGTGGGCAGCTGGTGCCGGCAGCAAGAGATCCAGAGAAATGGATATTTTCCGAGGGAATGGTAGTTCATTTAACTGAGTTAGAAACGCAGCCATGGCCTCAATACGGACAGATTAGTTCTGTGGTAAATACTTCCCTAATAAGATTTTAGGTCTTCTTTGGGGGTGATAAAGGCCTGGCAGGGATGCATTCGGTAGCTGGCAGGAAGAGAGCAGAGAGAGAACGTGCCAGGGGGTGCCTCTAGTCATCTTCCACTCAGAACACGTGGAAGACAATAACTGAACTGAGGTCTCAAGGGAGCTGGGTGTCAGCCCAAGTCCCCCTACTCCCACCCCGCCCCCTGACTCTGAGCCTCCCACCTCGGGATTCAACTCCACATCCTCAAAGGGTGCTGGAACGTAGTTGGTTAGGGATGGCTACCACTTTGCATCCCACTGCACGGGCGACACAGGGAGAAGTTTCTCTGGTCATCCTGCAGGATGTGGCTGGAAGGAGGAAGGATGATTGGGCAGGTGTCGGGAGGCCCAGCTCCTTACCTCTCTGGGCTTATCTACACATGCAAAGGTGGCCCAGACCTCCAGGCCCCTTCCACCTCTCCAAATCTCTTCCCTAGGAAATCCAGAATTGCCCTGACAGCCAGAAAACTCTGACTCTCTTAGTCCTACATGTCATGCCTTTAAGAGGGTTGGAAGGATATACCAGAACTCTGGAACAAAACACGGTATCACGGCCACCAGAACGTACCCCCAAACGCAAACATACCTACCAGGGCTAGTCACAGGCTAAAGCCGATGAGATCAGTTAAGAAAAATTACAAAATCCTCAAAGCTACAGTAAAATGCTGAGAATGTGGTGGCCATTGAGCTGATGATGACGAAAGCCAGTACGGACGCCAAGTTTCTCCTTCATTAACTGCAACTGCTCTCCTCCTCCTCTTCCCTGATGAATTCCTACCTCTCAGGGATGACGTGAACTGGCCAGCCCACCCGAGACACTGCCAAGGAGACAAGGACTCCAGAAGATCATAGTTGAAATCACTCTAGTAACGCCCTAGAGGGACCTTGCCACGGCTGGTCACCAATCACTTGGCACTTCAAGAATCATGCTGAAGACAGCCTGGAGGGGCCCCGAGTGCATGTTTGGGGTCAGTGAACCCTGGCAGGGCTGGGGGTTGGGGGCCATGGGGAGTAGGGGTGAATACTAGAATGAAGATGCGTGGGGAAGGGAGGCTTGACAACGGCCCGCTCCCCACTTATGCCAAAGGCCAGGCCTTCTCCAGCACCGCTGAATTCTCTGTGGAACAAAAGCCCCGTCTGCAATCCATCCTTAGAGCCGCGCACAAACCCCAGCTCTAGAGCACACAAACCACAAAGTATGTAAAAGTCAGCATTTTGGAACCAAAAGAAAAAGAAACTGCCACGTTTGGTCCCTTGGATGCTGCTTACGGGTAAGTGCCCTTCGTCTCTGGGGGCAGCCTCGACCCCAAGCCACAGGTATTGATGGTATCCCAACAATCGTTGCTTGTTTAGGGCCAATAACCCCAAATCATGCCTTTGTTGACTGTTTTGTCAGCCTTAGCCACGCCGTGGCTGTGTGATCACTGGGTCAGAGAAATAATGGGGCGCCTGCCCTCGGATGGGGCGCCTCCTGCCTCGGCAGCAGGGCTGTGAACCCCTCATCCAGCTGAACTGCAAACTGCACGCAGACTGGTCCAACTGGTGACTCTCCGGCTCTGAAGTCACCGTAGGTGGGACAAGGATCAGGGGGTCTTGGGCCTTTACGCCGGGTCTCATGGAGGCAAATTCTCCCCCTCCTGACACCATCGTGTCTTACTTTTCCAGTTCTTTCTTTTCAGCCCTGACGGCTCCCAACTTAATTTTCCAGAGACACCAGTTTAGCCTGGAAGCCCCGGAGGAAAACACCTTAGAAATATCCAAACAGACACGTGCACCGGCCTTTGGGGCTTTGTTAGAACAATTTAAATTTGGTGCGTTTTAGACCATTGCATATTAACTAATTTAGAAAACTCCGCTTTAGCAGACTTAGCTGGCTGCTTTGCACTGCCAAACTACATACTCCGCTTGAAAACACGCCCCTGCGTACGCAAGTGATTTCTCCTTTTAGGCTAGGAATGTAATGTTGACATAAATGTCAAATAAAATTAATGAGAGAATGGGCACTCAGCTGGTACTCCCGTGAAGGGAGTTTGTTAGACTGGGACCTTTGAGCTCAAATGTATATATAATTATATAACACTCATATGGGGAAGGAATCTGAACGTTAAGCTTTAGCAAATTTATCACCTTTGTCAGAAATGCTGTTACCTACAGAAAGCAGGTTGCAAGTCCATTAAGATGAAAATACCATCGGATGAGAAGGGCGCGGTGTGTCACAGCAAAGTTACCGTGGAACGAGCAGGGTGGCCCGTCTACACAGAACAGGATCCTCCCCTTATCTGCACAGAACTCAGGTCACATCTGAGGCCCCACCTGATGACTTCCGCCCGGTGGCTTTGCAAATGGGACTTCCTCCTGCCCAACCCGGCTGCTTCTCCCCTACCCACCCCCCCAACTCCCCATCCCAACCGGCCACTTAGGAAGAGTAAAAATGGCAGTTAGAGCAATAACAGGTATTTTCACTTAATAGTCAAGGCACTGGATCCTAGCAGAGTGGCTGCCTCCATCAATACAGTGATAGGACTACTCTGTCTTTTATTTGTAGGCTCAAAAATCTTTTCCAAGTATGGGAGAATCGTGGAAAATCACCCTCATCACTGAAAAGAGCCCTGCTCCCAGTAAAGCCACTAGTCTTCTCTTGTCAGAGTAAAAGGCAGGGAGTAAAATTTCCTATAAACACGGGGGAGATCAACATTTCCCCCATGCCAAGGAAAGCAGCGAGCAGGACTCACAAGGAGCCACACCAACATTTATTATGCACGATGCCTGCAGATGTCTGGGGTGGATGCCTCAGGGGGAGGAGCTTCCACGAAAATAGTTACTGGGTCTGGTCTCCTACACTTTAGAATTGAATTCTAACCACTTGACACCAACCATCACACGGTCCTTTTTCATATACGCTGATCTCAAAATACAATCACATAATGTTGAAAATCCATGACTTTTTCCCTAAATAAAATTAGAAGGAATAAGGGGGATGGGTTTCTGTTTCCTCTCAGTTACCTGGAGAGCTCTGTCTCCCAAAAGAACAGCACATGGAACTGTGAAGGTCCTAGGAGTGATTCCTCCAAACTTGGGAATCAGAGACAAATCACACAAAACCCACAAACTCCTTTGGATGTTGTCACCCATCTTTAAACAGGTCACAAAATCCATACATTCAGGGCAGTCGCAAAGAATCCCCAAATAATTTGCAGTGGGGGGGGGGGGGGAACGTTTAACTACCAACTTCAAACAACTCACCCTCTCTCTGTTTACTATAAAGTGATCCTTACTCTGGATATTTGAAATGTCTGCAATGGACCCAGGGAACATTCTCCATTTTTATTCTTCCTCTCCAGGCTATCAGTTCATAATGAACAAATATGGAAATTTTTCTGAAGGGGAAATCCAACTACCAAAATAACTCCTTCATAATTCATATGTGCAATCACAACAGTGATTAATAAAAACCTGAAACAGTTCCTAAAAGCCTAAAGCATTAATTACTCCGTTAGATACCAGGACTCCATGAAAACCTATGACAGCAGGTTACTCGGGCAAATTAAATCATGTGAACTTAAGGCAGAAAAAGAGAAATCTTCACTTGGTGGATCTGCAGGCAGGTAAATGTATGCTTTTGAAGAGGGGTGACCAACCCATGACTCTTGGGGCTCTATATTTCAACTTTGAGAGACATATGAAAGAGGGAAAAAAAATGCCACCGCAAATTGAATTTATGCTGGGATGAAAGGTAATATTCTATCTTTTGAGAGACCTAAAATAAATGAATGATAGTATTAACATGAAAGGGGACACTAACTCTCCTTGAGTGTCTACTGTGTGTCCCAGGCTGGCTGGCCAAAGCGATTCTTCTCTTGGCTTTTGTGGCACCACACGTCCAACTCCACATGCCCGTAGACTCCAGCTGCCTTTCCTAAAGTCCCCAACATGCTCTCAGGGGTAGGCTGTCCAAAACAGAAACCCCGGTCACCACCTCCCCGCCCTAAGTCTTTCCCCTCTCAGGAAAGGACATCACCATAAGAAATCCTAAAATAATCCTCTGTGGATCCTTTATCCTCCCCCCATTCTCCACTTCCAATCCATGGACTGTACTTCCAAAATGCATCCTGACTCTTTCTACTTCAGTGGAAGCTCCTCTCCCCTTCCAGATACTATCATACCTCTTGACTGGTCTCTCCACTTCCATCCTGCACACCGTAGCCAGAACGTTCTCTTAAAAAAATGCAGCAGACTCCGTGACTCCCTTCAAATTCTCTAGCGGGTTCCCATTACACCTACTAGAAAATCCAAGCTCCTCCTGCTATAAGACCTGACACGATGGAATCCTGCCATTTCATTCCCTCCTCACTCAACTCACCAATCTCCAGGCACACTGGGGAGATACCTGGTAACCTTTGCTCAGTAAGTACATAAACGAATAAGTAAATACATTTGCCTCTATTTTCCTATGTTTGTGAGATAGATTATTCCTACTTCAAAGAGGAGACAGTTGAGATTTCCAGGGATACGTCCAAGGTCATCCAAGTAATTGGAGGCAAAGCCAGAATTAGAACCCAAATCGAAGGCTCTGTGGCCCATCTTTCCCCACACCAGATTAGTACTGACCATCCACTCCTAAGATTTTCCAGAAACATATCACCTGGGAACTTGTTGTAGGAAGATCAGAATTTGTTCCTCTATCACGCTGTCATCTATAAAATGGGTGAAGAAAATGAGTTTCTCTTGGAGAAATCTTTTCCTTCCAGACTATAAAGAGTTTTGTAAACTCTCAGAGGACAATTGGGACTACCATGCTGTGTCATTTTAACTAGAATATGTTCTGTGCAGATACCACTGTGTGGGGTTTTCAAAGTGGGTAATCACATAGACACAAAAGGACCCCAGAATACTGCCAAACGTGGACCAACTTCCCCCAGACCCTTTATTTATTTTTTAAGATTCTATTTATTTATTCATGAGAGATGCGGAGACAGGCAGACCCAGGCAGAGGGAGAAGCAGGCTCCCTGTGGGGAGCCCAATGTGGGACTTGATCCCAGGACCCCAGGATCACGCCCTGGGCTGAAGGCAGACGCTCGACCTCTGAACCACCCTATACCCTTTAAGGACGATGTGATATCATCCCACTGAAAGATTTAGGCAAGGGAAGGGAAGAGGTGATCTCTAGAGGGTCCCACCCCTGCCCAGTCCTCATCTGTACGATTCCTTGTACCAACACCTAATGGCCTAATCAACTCTCCAGAAGAGGCTGATCTCCCCCGTAGCATGTGTTCCCCGTAGCATGTGTTCCCCGTAGCATGTGAAACCTGACCTGGTTTCACCTGCAATAGGCATCCGCATGCTCCATAATTGGTGCACACTGAGTACAAGGGATAGGATGGGACTCTCTTTCTTCCAAATCCAATTAAATCTGGATCTCAAGACATCCTTCGATGGAAATTATTTCTAAAGTGTTTTTAGGGACCTTCCCCCTTCCCCAGGGTTAGAGAAACATCTTGGAGGATTACCCAGGGCCCAAAGAAGGGGCGAAATGCTCTGTGGGGGTCAGTTCCTAGACCTGCCTCCAAGACGCCAATCAGCCACCCCCTTTCCCAGTACCTGTTTTTTACCCTTAAACCAATCGGGACCACAGGAGTCCTTGGTTGTGGCTCCAGGGGCCATGGTGCTTGATGTTAAGTCCTTCCAGCATCCACGTTCCACCCCATCATAGAACTCAGCACATTCTTGCATGCTCAAGGAAAGCAAGCATGGGCCTCTCCTTCCAGGCATTCCCCCTAACCCCCAGGCCCTCTCCTAAAGTTCCAGAAATCCACCAGCCGCCCCCCGCCCAGAACTCCCATCTTCAAAACCGAACTGTTCTTGTACCCTCACTTTCCATCACCTGCCTTCCCCACATCCGTGACTTCCATCTACTTTCCTCAAGAAAGTCTGGGTAGAGGTCAACTTCCAAATATCTGGAAACCCAACATTCAGCCCCAGGACACAAAGACGTTGCCACAACCCTCTGAGGCAAGGGAGTCTAGACTCAGAATACAAACATTTCACTGCTTTCTTGGGAAGGGTGCAAGACAAAGAACTCTTTCAGGTCTTCTGCCTCAGGGAGAATAAAACTAATATGCCCATCGGATTTCATGGCATGTGTTCTACATGCTGTACTTTTAATACACCTTATATCTCTTTATACCTCTGGGCTGCAGTAGTCCTCTCTCTGTGGGACGGATCTGAATCATTAGCTCTACCCCTCTCTCTTCCCAGGCAGGTCTCAATGTCTCCAACTGCCTGCCACACAGCTCGACTAGACTATTCCTCAGACACCCTGAGCTTGGCGTTTCCAGAATGAAACTCATCATTTACTTCCTACTTCCTTCTCCCATGTTCTCTATGAATGGCCACAAAGAATGTCTGGCATACCATCGGCATGTAATGATATTTTTTTTTAATCCAGATGAATAAATGAACAGCCCCAGGGAGGATACAAACACCTTGGCTTACCCATGATGACCTACGGTATACTAACTCCAGCCTCACCTCTGTAAACAGCTTTACTGGGATACAAGATATATTTAGAGAATACAGTTTGATGCGTTTTAACATTTGTCTACACCTGTGATACCATCATGACAGTCAAGCTAGTAATCATACTCATTACCTCCAAAAGTTTCCTCATGTCCCTCTGAAACCCCTCCTCCCTGCCATCACCAGGCAAGCCCTCAACTGCTTTCTGTCATTATAGATTGGTTTGCACCTTCTAGAAATATATATGTGCATATACAGAATCAGACAATACGTACTCTTTTTCTTTCACTAACAAAATTAAGACTCATTCACATTGTTGCATGTAGCAAGAATTCATTTATTTTTCTTGCTCAATAGTGTTCCATTGGATGAATGTACCATAATTTTTCCATTCACCTGTTGATAAACATTTAGGTTGGGGTAATTCCTTTCTCTTTTTTAAAAGATTTATTTATTTGAGAGAGAAAGAGAGAAAATGTGGGGGAGGGGGACCAAGGGAGAGGGGGACAAAGGGAGTCTAAGCAGACTCCATGCTCCATGGAGAGCCCAGCACGGGACTCAATCTCATGACCCTGAGATCACAACCTGAGCCCAAACCAAGAGTTGGATGCTTCATTGACTATGCCACCCAAGCACCCCTGGGTTGGGGTAATTCTAAACCCATTTTGGGGTTATTCTAAATAAAGCTGCTATGAAGATCTGTATACCCTGGGATCACACCCTGGGGTGTATGGCTGTATGCTTTCATTTCTCTTAGGTAAATACTTAGGACTGGAATGGCCAGATCCTATGGTCGGCTCATTTTTAACTTTTTAAGAAACTGCCAAACTGTCTTCAAACCAGTTATACAATTTTCTATTCCCACCAGCAACGTATGAGAGTTACAATTTCTTTGCTTCCTTGTCAGACTAAGTATGGTCAGTTTTTAAAATGTTATCCATTCAAATTGACGGTGCAGAACTGGGGATTTATTTTGCATTTCCCTAATAACCAATGACGGTGATCATATTTTCACGTACTTACTTGCAATCCACATAGTTCTTTGGTGAAGTATCTGTTCAAATCTTTTGTCCATTTTTTTAAATTGGCCAATCTCACTTTTTCTTCTGATTTTTCTAGTATTCTTCTTTATGCACCATTTGCTCCAGTCAAACTCAATTCATAAGGCCCTACACTCACATCTCATACTTCCGTCTAAATGTTTGCTTTTTTTTTTTTTTTAAAGTAATCCCTATACCCAATGTGGGGTTTGAACGCATGAGCCTGAGATCAAGTCACACACTCTCCCAACTGAGCCAACAAGGCACCTCCTAATTTTTGCTTATGTTGTCCTATTTGCTTTAAGTGATTTAATGGTTTTTTTTACCTACATTTCTGCCCATCAACTTCCATTTACCCTTCAGGTCCCAGTTGAGGTGTTACAACTTTCCTCAAGCCTACCTTGAGCCCAGTTTGAGTAATGGTTTCTTCATCTAAACTTCCCCAAAATTCTCTTTCTTCTGCCATTTCTAACTTTCTACTTTGAATTCTACTTATGTTGTTGTTATAGTTAAGTAAGAACATATGTCATTTAAAATAATGGTTCCCTCATTATATGCATATTAGAGAAATTCAGTCCTTTAAATCTTTGAGGTTTACCTTATTGAAATTCATTCAATAAACAAATACTTACTGAACATCTACTGTGGGTCAGGCACTACTGGAGACCCTTGGTATATACATCAGTGAGCAAAACCCATGAAAAAAAAAAAAGCCTGCCTTTGTAGGGCTGACATTCTAGCAGAGGGAGACACATAATATCAATAAATAAACAATATAAGCAACAAATAAGTAAACTATATATTATGCTGAAAGATGAAGAGTGCTTGGCATAAACAACAAGTAGAGCAGGGCAAGGGGGATTTGGGAATGCCAGGGATGGCAGGGATGGGGCAGGTTGCAATTTTGAATAGAGTGGTCCAGGTGGCTTTAAGTGAGAAGGACCATGTGCGGGAAAGCTTGAGTGAAATAAGAGGAGCCACAAGGCTGTTTCTCATGCCTGTAATATTTCCATAATCTTTTATTATTCTGCTTTGTATTTCTACTCTCAAATCACCCAGTCCCAGTGCCTAGCATGGAGAAGTGAGTCAAGAGTACTGTATGGTGCACAGACAAAAAAAATGAATGGTCAGGCTTCAAATCAGCTGGGAATATATCCAAATGTGAAAACCGAGACAAAAGCAGGGAAGTGAGAGAAGAGATGAGGTCAGTAGGAGAAAGTGCACTCCAAGAGCTGAGCTCAATGCCAAAAATAAAGAAAATACTACCAAAGCACCCTGCACAGTGGGACTCTTACTATGGACTCACAAAACCCAGGTCCGAAGATGACCTGGTCTACCTTGCTTGTGGTGCATTTGCGTAAGGCAGCTGAAGACTTTATATGGCCTCCGGAACAAAGCTAGTAAACTGCTCAGTTGAAACTGCTCTCTCTGATCATGACTCAAAAGTGTAAGGCTGTCTTGAAATAGATGGATGAAAAAAAGGTGGACTATCTTTTTGGTCGCATATGCCTCTGTCTTGTTCTAAAAATATTTAAAATGGCTTATTGTGACAGAGGGAATGTTTGTGCCCCCCTCCAAATTCATCAGTCGGCATGCTAGCTTCCCAATGTGAGAGTATTAGGAGGTAGGGCCTTTGGAGGGGGATTCAGTTCTGAAGGTGGAGCCCTTATGAAAAAGACCCCTTATAATCAGCACCCTTACAAATGAGACCCCAAAGCAATCCCTAGCCCCTTCTGCCATGTGATGTTGCGGCACAGCGTCAGTCATCTGAGAACCAAGAAGTGGGTCTTCATCAGACACCAAATCCACCAGTGCCAGGATCATGGACTTCCCAGCCAACCAGAACTGTGGCCAATACATTTGATGTTTCCTAAACCACCCGGCCTTTGTGTATTTTGTTACAGCACTTTGAAAGGACTGAGACACTTACCAAATGGAGGATGATGAAGAGGTGGGTTCAAATCAAATGCGCTAACCAAATAGCCTCCCAATACAACCTTAATATAGTATCCCCATCACCATTCTCTTGGTGAGTCTCCCTGCTTGTGGCGTGTGTAGTCCGTATCTATCAGTAGCTATTTGCTAAAGCAGCTACAGTTAAGACACAGATTTGGGGGACACCTGGGTGGCTCAGTGGTTGACTGTCTGCCTTCAACTCAGGTCGTGATCCCGGGATTGTGGGATCAAGTCCCACATCAGGTTCCCCACTAGGAGCCTGCTTCTCCCTCTGCCTGTGTCTCTGCCTCTCTCTGTGTGTCTCTCATGAATAAATAAAATCTTAAAAAAAAAAAAAAAACACAGATTTGGTTGTAAGCTTTTAAAGTTAATGCAAAGAAGGAAATATTTTCAAAAAAAAAAAAGAGAAGGAAATATTTTCAATTACATGACTCAGTATTCACAAGATATAAGGAAACCAACTGTTTTCTCCTGCAGGTCCCTATAAAGAGTTCATTGTCTGCATTAAATATTTCCAGAGAAACAAAACTAACAGATCTGTAGATGCATAGAGTGAAAGATTTAGTCTAAGGAACTGGCTCATAGGATTATGGGAACTGGAGAGCCCAATGTCTACAGCATAGTCCAGAAGGCTGGAGCTGATGCTGCAGCTCAAGTCTTAAGTCAGTCTGGAAGCAGAATTCCCTCTTCCTCAAGGGATCTCGGTCTTTTTCTCTTAAAGTCTTCAACTGATGGGATAAGGCCCACCCACATTATGAAGGGGAATCTGCTTTACTCAAAGCCTATTGACTTAAATGTTAATCTCATCTAAAAATACTTCCACAGAGACATCTGGACTGGTGTTTGACCAACTATCTGGGTACCACGGCCTCATTGAGATGGCACATAAAATTAACCACCACACTGTGTAAAGCAAGATTTGCAAACTCAAATGGCCACAGGAATCATGTTTTGTGAGACATAATCAAACACACATCTTTTACAGGGTGTAACATATCTGCCATCCAACCGTGCAACTTTTTGGTGCGCCCTCAAAGATTTACTAGTTGCAAAACATATGTCACCAATTAAGGGACCTGCTGTATGGTATCATTAGCCATCAACCAATTTAAGGTAGGGAAATACTTACCCCTAAAAAATATATATACATATATTATTAATTCTTTAAGAAGGACACCTGGGTGGTTCAGTGGTTAAGTGCCTGCCTTCGGCTCAGGGTGTGATCCTGGAGTACCAGGTACGTGCCTCATCTGTAGGCGATCAAATTCAAAACTTTTGAAGCCACTTGTCTGGGTCAAGCAACAATTATCTACAAATTAAATAAAGCCCAGGAACCATGGTTTGGATACAGTAACAAACACACCAAAGGGTGCCGGAAGCTTTTTTGTTGTAGCAATGACCTCCACAGTGCACAATGGCATCAGAACAAAGCACAATTCGGTGAATGCTCAAGGCTAATATGGCAGGTATGGAGCTTTCTAGTGGTCAAGCTGAATTTGGGACTAGGCCAGACAATGTGCAATGGTTCATAAGCATTACCTTGCTACACCAAAAGTCCAATCAGTGCTGGTAGCAGTATTTTTGAGGTAAAACTTCCAGCCAGCATCTGGAATGTAGTCAATTAAGTATGGGGGGGGATCCCTGGGTGGCGCAGCAGTTTGGCGCCTGCCTTTGGCCCAGGGCGTGATCCTGGAGACCCGGGATCGAATCCCACATCAGGCTCCCGGTGCATGGAGCCTGCTTCTCCCTCTGACTGTGTCTCAGCCTCTCTCTCTCTCTCTCTCTCTCTCTCTGTGACTATCATAAATAAATAAAAATTAAAAAAAAAAATTAAGTATGGGGATGTGTGGGCAGCCCGGGTGGCTCAGTGGTTTAGCACCATCTTCAGCCCAGGGCGTGATCCTGGAGACCTGGGATCGAGTCCCGCATCGGGCTCCCTGCATGGAACCTGCTTCTCCCTCTGCCTGTGTCTCTGCCTCTCTCTCTGTGTGTCTATCATGAATAAATAAATAAAATCTTTAAAAAAAAACAACAACAACAAAAAGAAGGGCTTGGCAAAGATACAAATCTAAATAAAAGCACTCGGCACCTGTGGGCAGAGCCAACAATCCCCTTGCAAAAGTGATTTCAAGCCACTTTGATATAAAGACAAATGGGCAATCAAGCTTCCATGCCCAAAATACATCTAGCCTGGAATTTTGTGAGACATAATCAAACACACATCTTTTACAGGGTGTAACATATCTGTCACTCAACTGTGCAACTTTTTGGTGTGCCCTCAAAGATTTACTAGTTGCAAAACATATGCCACCAATTAAGGGACCTGCTGTATGGTATCATTAACCATCAACCAATTTAAGGTAAGGAAATACCTACCCCCCCAAAAAATATATATATATATTATTAATTCTTTAAGAAGGACACCTGGGTGGCTCAGTTGGTGAGCTCCTGCCTTCAGCTCAGGGTGTGATCCTGGAGACCTGGGATCGAGTTCCACATCGGGCTCCCCGCAGCGAGCCTGCTTCCCTCTCTGCCTATGTCTCTGCCTCTCTCTCTTTCTCTCTCTCTCTCTGTCTCTCGTGAATAAAAAAATAAAATCTTAAAAAAAAAAACAATGAATATTTGAACTGTAGCCATCTTTCTTCCTGGCAATAACTACACAGCATAGCTCAGTGTTTACCACGTGCCCTTCCAGATTATGTGACTAAAATCATATTGCCTTTGTGTAAAACAATGTGTTCTTATAATCTCTAGATAAGGAGCATTCTTCCCTCCAGATTACCGTGAAACCAGACTTACGGAAGCATTTCAAGTGTACCTCTAGGTGTGGGCCACTTCAAACACAATACACTCTTTTCTTTTTTATTTTCCAGGTCCTAGTCTTTGGAAAGCAAATGAAGGCTACCTTGATGGCATGAGATGTTATGGGAATAGCAAAACACAATAGCTCTGGTCAGAACCTTTAGTAATTTCCACCAAATCAAATTACTGGTGAAAAATCAAGTGAGTCTCATTTAAATTAAAAAACAAAACAAAAAAAAAAAAAACCTCGAGAAAGCCAAAGAAACTGGCCATGCTTAAACAATTTCCCAGTTACTAAGAAGGAAAAGAGAGGGAGAAGGGCCCTACTGATCACTGAGCATGGTCTCAGAGCTCCTCATGATTCTAGGATCCCACAGTGCACACAGCCTTGGAAATATTTCATACTGCCAACTTCAAAGGTATGAGGAGAAGAGGGAGAAAAAGCCCACCCGGCTGAGGTCTACAGATGCAGCAGCGCCATGCAGCCTAAATTAGAGATGCTGTGAACGCCAGCCCAGGCCTGGAAGTTGGCTGCTCTCTATCCTGAAACCACTCAGCAAACAGCAATCTAGATGTAGCTTCTCAAAATCTGTCATGAGCATGAAGTGTGGCATATATGTTCCCAGATATTTTTATTTTCAACAATAAGCCAATCCTAAGAAGGGCTGTGTGGCTATATTCACATCAAAAATCTCTGAAAAGCTATTTTAAGAGCACCCTGTTTGTGTTTAGAAGAGGAAGGGAAACTCAGCCCCTTCAGGCATCTGAGGGTTGTCCCCCTTCCCCACTCTACTCCTCCTTTCCAGTTTGGAATCAAGATGGCTTGGCCAAAGGAGGTGGAAGTGTTTGGCACAGGTGATGGGTGATGCCTGGCAGAATCCAGGGCACCCAGGCAACAGAAAGGAGCAAGAAGCCACCAAGAGCTGGATGTATCACCCATGGAGATGCTATCATCTGCACCTACCCACCCACAAATAAGAAACAAGAGACAACATGGAGGGAAGGTTCAAGAAGGCCAGAAAGGCAGAGTACTTCATTGATGAGTGAGGCAGGTATCAGTCAACCAATCAACTGATCAATCAATCAAGTGCTTCCTAAGCCTTTGTGCTTGACTCCGCAAGAAAACAAAAGATGTGCAAGTCATGGTTTCTGCCCTCAGAAAGTCAACATATGCCCATGAGGACAAACAGAATGAGAGAGGGGACAACAGCAGATGAGAGCTGTCAACCAATGTCCTGAAGACGGTGGGTAAATGGGAGAGAGATAGCTGAATTTCAGTATAATGAAGAAAGCTGACACCGGAATTCCAGTGGAGGGGAAAACCCACCAACATGAGTGGACTGGCCTTACAGAATCCCAGAAAGGCTCAGGATTTGGAGGCCTCTGATGACACAGGGGAAGGTGGGAATGAGATATGGAGGTTACTTGGACTCAACGGTGAGAAGTTAGACCCCCAAGTTCTCAGCCCGCCTGGGCATTAACCACACAATTCCCCTCCCCTTTTCCCACTATGAGCCAGGCTTCATGCTGGAGATGTCGAAGAGAAGCAGGGGTGGCCATCAGGCAGAGAGCAGAGGGCAAATGGAACAGGGAGAGTCTGTCCCCTCCCTATCTGACTTTCAGAACATCACACGGGACTAGAAGATCCTTCTCTGAAAAAAATGCAATGGCCCCAGAGGACAACTCCTGACACATACTGAAATTTGAAGAAACTAGCTCACTACCTGGGCACTCCGAACGGCAGCTGCTCAGTTCATGAGTGAGCCCTATTCAATCACAAAGCTCCCAATAAGCTCTTCTGATCCTTACACTTAGAAGTGAAAGTAAAACCTACACTGAAAGGCAGACATCTCAATGGTCAGGAAAATGAGAAGGTGTGAGGGGCACCTGGGTGACTTCACTGGTTGAGTATCACACCTTCGGCTCAGGGTGTGATCCTGGGGTCCTGGGATCAAGTCCTACATTGGGCTCCCTGCATGGAGCCTGCTTCTCCCTTTGCCTATGTCTTGCCTCTCTGTGTGTCTCTCATGAATAAATAAATAAAATATTTTAAAAAGTAAGAAGGTGCAAAAGAAGAGAGATCATGCAGGAAACAGAAGAAAATATCAAAAATTATAATTGATATATTTTGTAAGAGAAAGCACTGCTTCTGTTAAAAAGAAAAGAAAAACATGCTGTGAAAAGAAACATGCAGGAAAAAATTTTAAGCTCTTGGATATTACAAATACAATGGGCTAAGTTAAAAATTAAAAATTAAACCAATGATTTGGAAATAAAAAGGAAACCATCCAGAAGGTAAGGCAATATGACAAAGAGAATATCAAGAAAAAAGGAAAACAATAAGAAAAGGATCAGTCCAAAGTTCGACTACTAGAATTTCTTAGTGTTCAGAGAAAATGGTAAGAAAAAAAATGATTTAAAATAAGCAAACACAGGGACACCTGGGTGGCTCAGCGGTTGAGCATCTACCTTTGGCCCAGGGCATGATCCCGGATTTCTGGGTTCAAGTCCCACATTGGGGTCCTTTCAGGGAGCCTGCTTCTCCCTCTGTCTGTGTCTCTACCTCTCTCTGTGTGTCTCTCATGAATAAATAAATCTTTAAAAAATAAAATAAAATAAAATAAAAAATAAAATAAATAAAATAAAATAAAATAAAATAAAATAAAATAAAATAAAATAAAATAAAATAAGCAAACACAAGGGCACCTGGGTGGCTTGGTTGGTTGAGCGTCCGATTCTTGGTTTCCGCTCAGGTCATGATCTCCGGGTCATGGGATCAAGCCCCTGGTCAAGCACCACACTCAGCAAGCATCTGCTTGAGGATTCTCTCTCCTTCTCCCTCTGCCCTTCCCCTCACTCGTGCTCTCCCCCAAACCTCTCTCTCTCTCAAATAAAATAAATAAATCTTTTAAAAAATAAAAGAAGCAAATATATAAACACAAAATCCTTAAGAACCATTTCACAGAACAGGAGCCTGAATCTTCCAACTGAGAGGCCTGATTAAATCCACAGCAAAGTGATCTATAAAGACACAACAAAAGTATAGTATCGTGAAATTTCACTGCAGGGATAAAATTAAAATTCCAGAAGCCTCCATGAAGAAAAAAATCTATTCACATATAAAAGATGTATGTCAAAATGGCCCATGACTTCTCAAAAGCAACAGTAAAAGCTAAAAGTCAATCGAGTATTGCTTCAAAATGCGGAGGAAAGATGATTTTCAATCTAGAATTATATGCCTAGCCAAACTACTGATGAAGGAGGGGAGGGTACATTAAAGATATATTCAGAGATTTAAGTTCTTGGAAAATTTATCTCCTAGGCTTGCTTAGTAAATTGTTAGTGACGTGCCCCACCTAAAGTAGCAAACCAAAAAAGAAGAAAATGTGGGATCCAAGGAACAAAAACAATATAGAAATCTTCGCACAATTTCCCTGTTCCCAGACAGGCTCATTGAGCAACAAGGACAAATCAGAGCAGGAGAAACAAAATGGAACTGGTACGTTATCTGATACGTTTGGCCAAGAGCAAAATCGGATTGAAAGATGCTGTTCAAAGGCATGCAAAGAATTAGAAGGAAAAAAAAAGAAGAAAAGAAGGACTGAAGGAGGGAAGCATATGTTTGTAAATATACAAATATATACATGAATCAAAAAGAGGTATGGTTTTCAACAGGAAAAAAAAAAACCTAAAAGCTGCACAAGAAAGGATTTGTCATCATAGTATATCACCGGTCTCGCTGATGAACTGTGTTTACATAATATAGTGTCAACTCAAAAGAAGGCAAGGAGGACGGGTCTCAATTATAATAGCAAGTCAATAGGTGATATTTTACATTGACTCACAATCAAGAAAATAGTGGCAAGGGTACATTATTTATTGATTTTTAAGATGTTGATATTGTGAAATATACTGAGAAAAGTGCACAAACAAAATCTACAGCTCAGTGATTTATCCCAAAACAGATACCCATGTAATCACCACCCAAGTCAAAAAAATAGAACTTTGCCAGCATCCCTGAAACTCCCTCATCATTCTCTCTCCTAATTATCACCGCAGCCCTCCCTTACAGCTACCTTAACCTGTATAGCACTTTATCATTCTGCATCTCAGCAGGTATCCCTAACGTCTATAGTTCCGTTACACCTGTTTGTTGAGCTCTATACCAATGAAATACAGATGTGTGTGTAGGTACGTGTGTGTGGCTTCCTTCACAAACACATGTGGATGAAACTCATCTACATTGAACAGCTCGACTTTGTTTACTCGCATATTGTTTCTCGTTTGCATAAATAGATAATAAAATGTGTGTATGTCCATGTATGTGCGTGGACACTGTTGAGTAGTTTCCCCTTTGGGGCCACTATGAACACCACCATATGAACATTCCCATCTATGATTTCTGGATTACATGTATCCACTTTTCATTGAATCTGTGCATCAGAGAAGAACTTTAGGCTCAAGGAATATGCTTATGTTCCATTTCAATTAGCGTTTCATGAAGCCTCCAACCTCTTCCAAGTGGCTGTACCAATTTACACCCTCACCACCAGCGCAGGAGAATTCTCACTTTTCCCAATCCTCCCCACCTCTTGGTACCCGAAGTCATTTCTAATTTTAGGCATTGTGGTGGAAATGTAGTCACACTTGATGTAGTTTCTAATTTATACTTCCCTAAAGACTTAGGAGGTTGAGCACTTTTTCCCATGTGTGCGGGATACTTGACTATCACCTTTTGGGAAGTCCCCATTTAAGCCTACTGCCCATTTTTCAATTTTGTCTTTCTTTTATTGACTTGTAAGCATTCTTTGTATATCCTCCTCATGACGTTACAAATCTGTCTCTAACTTGCCTCTCTCGTTAACTGTGTCTTTTGAGGTCTTCTGATGAACTTAAGTTCTTCATTTTAATATGATCCAATTTTATCTTTTTCTTATGATTGGTTCTCTTAAGGTCTTGTGCAAGAATTCTTTCCCTAGCCAAAATTATGAATACACTATCCTACATCATCTTCTGGATATTTTATTATTTCATCTTCCACTTTTAGCTCTTGAATTCGCTTAGAAGGGGTTTTGGTGTAGAGTGTAAGTTTAAGTTTTATTATATTTTAATATTAACACCTAATTTTCCCACAGCTGTTTATTTTAAAAAGATAATTCTGGGCCACCTGGCTGGCTCCATCAGTAGAGCATGCAACTCTTGATATCAAGGTCATGAGTTCAAGCCCCACAAAAAACTTGGTTAAAAAAACTTTGTTAATAAAGTTTTAAAAATAGGTTCCATCCTTAATGTTCTACAGTGTCATTTTTGTCACCAATAGCATGTCTATATATCCATAACTCTATTTTTTGGACTCTATTCTTTTCCACTGGTCTATTGCACCAGTGCCATACTGCTTCAACTCCTCTACTTTAATAATAAACCTTAATATCTGACAGAGCAAGTCCTCTTCTCTTACCTTTTTCAGGAGTGTCTTAGCTATTTCAGTCCTCCATGTTTCTGTACAAATTTTAGGACGAGCTTATCAAATTTCACAAAAATCCTCCTGGGATTTTGACTGAGATTGCACTGACTCTGAATATCAGCTTGAGATTGACATCTTTAGAAAATTTCATATTTTGGGGGCACCTCGGTGTTTCAGCGGTTGAGCGTCTGCCTTCGGCTCAGGTCATGATCCTAGGGTCCTGGGATCGAGTCCCACACTGGGCTCCCCACAGGGAGTCTGCTTCTCCCTCTGCCTGTATCTCTGACTCTCTGTGTCTGTCATGAATAAATAAATAAAATCTTTAAAAAGCAAAACAAAGAAAAAAAGAAAACTTCATATTCATATATATATATATGAAATATTCCTCCGTTGATTTAGATCTCCTTTCATTTCTCTCAGTAAGGTTAAATGCTTTTCAATATGGAGGCCTTCATAACTTTTGTTAAATTTATTGCTAAGTATTTGATCATTTTTATTCTAATTAAATTCAATTTGTTTCTTAGTGATAAATAGAAACACATTTTTAAATATTTACCTGTATCTGCAAACTTGCTAACTTCACTTTCTAGTTGCAGCAATTTACCTGAAATTTCTTTTGAATTTCCTACATATATAGTACTTGAAACTCCCCATAATTACAGCTTTACCTCCTTTTTAATCCTAATATTTTTATTTCCACTTCTGTGCCTCACTGCATTAGCAGGGATCCACTAGACAATGATGAACAGAGGTGATGATAACTGGTCTGTCCTTTCCTACCAGCATGGGGAAAGTTTTAACATACCCTCCGTTACGCATGCAGTTTCCTATTTTTTAATAAGAGTATTTTCTGTAGATACCTTCTTAGAATAAGAAAATTTCTTGTTTATTTGAGTGAGTCTTTAAAAATAAATATTGGATTACAACACATACATTTCCTGCATTTACTGAGATGATCATATGATTTTTGTCTTTATTCTGCATTATTCTATATTTTATTCTTTGTTCTTTATATACTGAGTTACACTGACTGATTTTTAAATATATTACCCTAACCTTGCATATCTGGAACATAATCAACTTGATCATGATGTAGTAATTTATTGCAAGATTCAACATTGCTAGTATTTTGTTTAGGGAGTTTTGAATCTACATTCATGAATAAAATTGGCCTAGAATTTTTCTTTCTTATCACGTCAGATTTTAGCATCAGAATTCTGCTGACTTCTTAGAACAAGCTGAGAATGTGCTTTCTTTTTCTATTATCTGGAAGAGTTTGTAGAAAATATGTGTTATTTCTTCCTTAAATATTTAATGTATTCAACAGAAAAATCATCTGAGTCTGAAGTTGTCCTTGTGGTAAGGTTTTTAATTACATATTCATACAAGTAGATACAGGGCTAGTCAGACTCTTATTTTTCTTATGTCAGTTTGGGTAAGTGACATTTTTAGAAAATCTGTTCTTTTCTTCTAAAATTTTACTCAGTAAGATTGCCACTGGGTTATTCATCACATTCCTTTATTATCTTTTAAATGTAATGACGTCTCTTGTGTCATTCCTGATATAGGTTATTTATCCTTTTTCTTCTTAATTACTTTCACCAGGATTTATTGATTTTATTAGTTTGGGGCACTAATGATGATTCTATGGGATATGTGTTTTCTATGTCATTACTTTCTTCTCTTATTTTTGCTATTTTCTTCCTACCTTTTTTAAAAATTTAATCGTCCTTTTTAAACTTTTTTTTAAAGATTTTATTTATTTATTCATGAGAGACAGAGAGAGAGATGCAGAGACATAGGCAGAGGGAGAAGCAGGCTCCATGCAGGAAACCTGATGTGGGACTCGATCCTAGGACTCTGGGATCATGTCCTGAGCCAAAGGCTCAGCTCAACTGCTGAGCCACCCAGGCGTCCCTTTTTTAACTTCTTGAGATTAATATTTAAGCTTTTTTTTTTTTTAAAGATTTTATTTATTTGTTCATGAGGGGGGGTGGGGGCGCAGAGACACAGGCAGAAGGAGAAGCAGGCTCCATGCAGGGAACCTGACATAGAACTCGATCCTGGGTCTCCAGGATCACGCTCTGGGCCAAAGGCAGTGCTAAAACTCTGAACCACCCAGGCTGCCCTTAAGCTATTTATTTTTAAGCCTCTTTTTTTTTTTTCTAATACATACATTTGAGGCTACAAATGTCCCTTCAAGCTTGGTGTTTGCAGCATTCCCCTTTTGGCTTGTCATATTTTCATGGCCATTAATTTCTAAATATTAGCTAATTTGAGGGGTGCTTGGGTGGCTCAGTCAACTAAGCATCTGACTCTTTGGCTCAGGTCATAATCTCAGGGTCCTGGGATTGCACCTTGTAATGGGCTCTGCATTCAGCAGGGAGTCTGCTTGAGGATTCTCTCTCCCTCTTCTTCTGTGCTGCCCTCTGCTCATGTACATTCTAACTAAAATAAATAAATAAATCTTTATAGATAAATAAGTAAATATCAGCTAATTTTCATTGCTATTTCTTTTTTGGCCCATGATTGCTTGATTTTAAAATATATGGGGATTTTTCAGTTACCCTTTTCTGTCACTGAATTCTAGTTTAACGTCACTGTGATCTAAAAATACACCCTGAGTAATTTCAATCCTTTAAAATTTGCTGAGTTGCTTCATGACTGAACATGGGCAATGTTGGCAAATATTCTATATGCACTTGAAAGGAGTGTATATTCTCTGTCTATGAAGTGCACGGTTTCATAATTAGATCAGGTTTGTTAATTAACTTTGTTCAAATTGTCTATATCCTAATGGATTTTTTTTAAGATTTTATCTTTAAGCAACCTCTGTAGCCAATGTGGGGCTTGAAATTATAACCCTGAGATCAAGAGTTGCATGCTCTACTGACTAAGCCAGTCAAGCACCCCATCTTAACTGATTTTTATTGTCTACTGGGTGTATCAGTTACTAGGAAAGATGTGTTAAAATTTCTAATTATATTGATTGCTCTAGTTCTCCTTGCAGGTCTTAAAATTGTGTGTATGTATGTTTAGTAAGTGCATACACATTTAGAAATATATTTTTCCAGTGAATTAAATTTTTCTTTATTATGAAATATCTCTCTTCATCTCCAATGGTTCTTCTTGCCTTATAAAGGGTGTACTTTATCTGATGTTAATATAGCTATGTGGGGCACCTGGGTGGCTCAGTGGGTTGAATGCCTGACTCTGGATTTCAGCTCTGGTTATGATTTTCAGGTTGTGAGACTGGGCTCTGCATCTGCTTGAGATTCTCACTCACACTCTCTGCTCCACCCTCCACTCATGAATGCATGTGTTCTCTCTCTAAAATAAATAAATAAATCTTTTTAAAAGTGTGTATACACACACACACACACACACACACGCATGCATGCATGTATATATATATGCAATCTTTCTTTTGGCTAGTGTTTGTATGTTATATCTTTTTACATCCTTTTAACATTTGGCCCTTCTGCATCTTTTTAAATAGTGTATGTCTCTTTAAAGCAGTGTATAAGTTTTTCAAATGCAAACTGATTATCTTTGATTTTTAAATAGAGTAGTTACCCTGTTTATATTTCATATAATTGCTGGTAGGTTTGGGCTTAAATCTATTATTTGTTTTATCTACTATAGGATCCTTTTTCTCCATTTTCTACCCTCTTTTTAACTATCTGAGTATGTTATATTATTCTAGTTCCCTTCTTTTAGCTTATTATTTCTATATTCCTTTACCATTCTCTTAAAGATTATCCAGTTTATTTTTTAAAAGACTTTATTTATGTATTAGAGAAAGAAAGTGAGAAAGAGAGTGCACACACAAGCAGGGGAGAAGGAGAAGCAGGAGAGAGGGAGAAGAAGGCATCCTGCAGAGTGGGGAGCCCAATGCAGGGCCCAATCCCAGGACCCTGGAATTGTGACCTGAGCCAAAGGCAGAACTTAATAGACTGAGCCACCCATGTACCCCGAAGATTATCCAGAGTTTAAAACATGCACCCCTGATATATTAATAGCTAATACAAATTAGTTTTTTAAAATCATTTCCTACACAATACATGGATCATAGAACTTTAACTTCCTTAATCTCTTCAGACTTAAGTTCTTCTTTTATATTTTATTCACCATATATTTACAACAGGAATAATTTTTATTATTTTGTAGAATAAATATTTATTTAGTTACTTGATTATTATTTCTATTACTCTTCATTCCTTCCTACATCTCTGAGCTTTGATCTGAAATAATTTTACCTCTATCCAAAGGATGCCTTTTAGGGGCACCTGGGTGGCTCAGTCAGTTGGGCATCTGACTCTTGATCTCCGTTCAAGTCTTGATCTCAGGATCCTAAGGTCAAGACCCACGTTGGGCTCCATGGAGCACATGTAGCCTACTTTAAAAAAAAAAAAATGAGGGATGCCTTTTGGCAGCTCCCTTAGTGTAGATGAGCTCATGATAATTCTTTTAAAAAGTACTTTTAGTTTTTTTGTCATTTTTGAGGAATCCCTTAGGATTCACAGTTAACAATTATTGTCTTTCAGCAGTTTGAAGATCTCATGCCATTTCTTTCTGATCTCTATTGTTTCATTGAAGAGCTAGTTGTCAATATTATCATTGTTCCTTTGAAAATAAGAGTTAACCACTCTTCCAGCCATGATTACTTTTCAACTTGTCTTTTCTTTGTACTGAACCTGCTTGCTATCTTAGGGCTTCTTATTCTGCAGCTTTATGTCATTTGTTAGTCTTGGAGAATTTTTAGCCATTTCTTTCCAATTATTTCTTCTCCATTCTCTCTCTACTGAAACTCCAATTACATGTATATTAGGCCTTTCTATAATATTTCACATGTCTTTCAAAAAATTGCATTTACTTTCCATCATCTTGTCTCTCCATACTTTATTTTGGGTATTTTCTTCTCCTATGTATTTCAGTTCACTAACTCTCTCTTCAACTGCATCTACTCCATTGACCTCATCTATTCTTTAGCAAGAGCTGTTTTAACACTTACTAAAGTACAATTTACAAACCATAAAATGTACCCATTGTAAGTGTATACTCAATGGTTTCAGCATATTAATTCAATTGTGCAATCATCACTATCACTATAATCCAGTCTTAGAGGACTTCCATCACCCCAAGAAGTTCATCGATTTATCAATTATCTATTAAACTTCAGTAAATATATTTTTCAGTACCAGATTCTTATTTATAATTTTCAGTTGTCTGGAATATTTTTACATCTTACCTTTTAAACCTTTAATATTTAATCACAGTTGTTTTAGAGATCACCTCTGATTAATCCACTCTCTGGATCTCTTTTGGGTGTACCTTTTTTTTCTTCTTTATCTTTATTTCTCACTTTAAAGAATTTCAGTTATCTAGAATACATCTTTAAACCTTTCCTATATCCTTTATGTTTTCTTTTTAAATACTTAACATATGGTGTTATATTAGTTTCAGGTATAAAACATACCGATTCAACAATTCTGTACATATCTCAGTACTCATCAGTAGAAGTGTGCTCTTGATCCACTTTATCTATTTCACCCATCTCCCCACCCACCTCCCCTCTGGCAACCACAAGTAATTGTTCTCTGTTTTCAAGTCAGATTTTTTATCTCTTTGTTCATTTGTTTGTTCATTTGTTTCATTTCTTAAATTCCACATGTGAATGATAAGGAAGATGTGATATATAGATATAAACATACAATGGAATATTACTCGGCCATAAAAAAGAATGAGATCTTGCCATTTGTTACAACATGGATGAGCCTAGAGGATATAATGGTAGGTGAAATAAGTCACTCAGAGAAAGACAAACACTTTCAGGTATGTCTTATTTGTTGATTTTCTAAATCATGTCTTGTCTTCTCATAGGTCTAGTTATTTTTCACCAGGTGATAGATACAGTACATGAAAAACTCTAGTAACAACATGAGGCTCTGTAAGATGTATCTTCCTCCAGAGAGGATTTTAACTTTTGTTTCTGGCAAGCAACTAAGCTAGGGACACTAATCTGAAAATATTTGATTTTTGGCTTCAGTTCCTGTGTGAGTTTTTCTATTTCTGGTTTGTCTTGACTCAGGGTTCCAAATGAAACCCCAGGTTGTTTACTAGGGCTTCTGCTCCTTGGCAGGACTTGAATACAGTTAAAATGCCCCCAATCACATGAGTCTGTTGAAAGCTCTGCTAAGTTTTTTAGTCTCTTGGCTACTAATTTTGGAAGTGACAACTGTCTCAAGAAAAAGATCCAAAAGCTGTGCTCATCTCTTAGGGCTTTCCTTTCCTGAATCTTGGCTTTACCATTCCTCATTGCCTTGATGACTCTCCAATGCTTCCAAACTTTTTTTCTTTTTAATTTTAAGCAGCTTTTCTCAGCAGATGAGCTGGTCTGAACAAATCAGATCTACTATTGCTAGATACACTGACTACCACTATATGTAAGATGACAATAATTTATCATATAAACCACAATGACTTTGAAAATAAAAGGAGTCATTACACTGAGGCAGTAGGCATACACCAAAACTATTACAAACAAGTCAGGATATATGTCACCCCAATAATACTGCACAGAGTACTCTGCTTTTAAAAATATAAATTAATTTAACGGGGCACCTGGGTGGCTCAGTCAGTTAAGCATTCCACTCTTGATTTTGGCTCAGGTCATGATCTTGGGGTCACAGGACCATATCGTGCATCGGGCTCCATGCTCACGGGGATTCTGCTTGAGGATTCTCTCTCTCTCTCTCTCTCTCTGTCTCTGTCTCTCTCTCCCCTCCATCTGTCCTTCCCATGCTTATGCTTTCTCTCTCCCTAAAGATAAATAAATAAATCCATATATATGTATATAAATTAATTCTACCCTGTATGCTAGGTCCTGGGCTGTATATATCATTAATGTCTTTGGCTAAGACTCAGAACCTCCAAAGGAGTAGTTTTGGTAACTTTCTCAAACACAAGAAAAAATTCTAAAGAGAGAAGCTTTAGAATTAAGAATATAATAGACACAATTTCCAAGAAGAGCACTGTGCACCCACCCCTCTGCACTTCATCAATTTTATTAAAAATGCTGTACTCCTCTTACCTGCCAGAAATTCTATGTCCTGTTCCACGAATGAAACAATGGCTTGCTCTGTCTTGGCTACTGAGGGAGCCACATCTACCTGCTGGGTCATCATCTAAAGTGAACTCCTCTGGACTCAAGAGCTATTCTCTGCCCAGTGCCAGAGCTAAGTCCGAGGAGGTGCTCAGGCAAATAAAACTTGGTCTACACCTAATTATAGACTCATCACATCTTGTATTTTGCAGCCTGACCCTTCCTGGAATTTTGAGGATGCTATCCAGGACACCACTTCCTATTCCTAATCTGCATATTTTAGATGGCTTGATTCAAAACAATGTTTTGAATATAAACAGCCCAACATTTTTCCAAAACACAGGCTTTATTGGCATATAAAGTAATTTGCCACATGCATTGTGCTTGCATCCGAGCAGGTGGATAATAGATTAGAGTACTAAGATGTCAGTGTATTTTCCCATCCACAGTGCAGTACAGTACAGAAAGAAAACTATGCAATGAAAAGAAAACAAACGATGATTCCAACAGTTTAACTCAAGTCCATATGTCATTCTCATTTACTAAGACCAATAGCAACAGAAAATAAAAATAGAGAATTGAAAACATAGAGCCTAGCAACAAAGAAATGAGTTCAACTCAAGCAGAGAGTGATACTGAGGCCAATAAGTCAGGGTCCAGTTCGGCTGGATTATCTGTGGCCCTAGAGAATGTATAAGAGCTACACTCAACTTGCTGGTTTGCGACTTGCCTGGAAAAGGGCTAGTCTCAAGTAAGGCCTAAAAGTAAAGGAAAAAGAAATGAAAAGTCCCTCCTAAAGGACTTAAGATTGCACCAAGCCTTGATCCTCCCCATCCTATAAAAAAAACAAACAAACAAACAAACAAACAAACAAAAAAAACAACTAGAACCTCACCACTGCTGTATCAAATACAGAATCAACTGCAAAGGTCTTTCTCCACTCAAAGCAGTTTGTTTGTACCCCCTCACCTGATTGGCTCTGGGACAGGAACTTATCTCACACCCCTAGAACCATCTGCTCCACAGTATCTAGCACCTCATAGACCTCAACGAATATTTCCAGAAGAATGGGATAAATTTCCATAACAACCTGGAGGATACCAAGAGGGCTGACAGCAAGACATTTCAGAAGAATCAAGTGAGATAGATTAAAATGACCCCCTCGTGGAAATGCCACTATTGTGTGTAGTGCCCACTTCAAACTTCAGGGAATTCAAAGTTTTTTTCTCCAAATGTTTATTTTGATAAATTTCAAGTCTAAGGAAAAAATGTAAAGGAATAACATTAATAAATAAGTTGCAGATCACAATGCTGCATCCCTAAATACATTAGCATTCATCTCCTTAAAACAAAAGAATGCTCTCCTTTCATTTGGGGGTTTAATTTCTGTAGCGCATACTGTGTGTTCAAAACTGTGTGACAAGGCACATTTTCAAATGTTCAGCACAAAACTCACACCCTCCAGGAAGTTATTATATAGTTGGGGATTTAAACTGGATGAACATGAAATAATTCAGGACGGTTAAATCCTAAACTTGGTGTCACTGATTTTAAGTGAAAAAGGCCCTCAGAGAAGTGAGAAACAGGTTAGGCCAAAGTTTCAGAAAAGAAATACATGGCACAGACAGACCGGCTGTTTATTACACCTGTTCTTCTTCCTCCTAGGCACACATCCAGACTACCTTTCCCAGCAAGCCTCCTCGCAGGCAGATGTGACAATCCTACCAAGTATCAGCTGGTTATGGGGAAAGGAAGTGGAGGGTGCCCATCTAGGATGGCCAGTAAAAATCTGTCACTCCTAAATTTCTATGTTCTTTCCCTTTTCTGCTACTGTGATCCAAAGTAGCCCAATGACCTTGAGAGCTATTGGTTGAATATGGCAGAGCCACAGAATGAAAACTGCCTGGTTCCCTAAATCACCACCTGAATGAGAGCCATTCTCCAGTTAGGACACTCACTTTGGATATGTAAGGAATAAAGTTGAATTGTTTTGATTCATTGCACTGTTGGTTTTATTGAAGCAGATA
The DNA here is from genome assembly GCF_048164855.1 of Canis lupus baileyi. Classification (NCBI taxonomy): domain Eukaryota; kingdom Metazoa; phylum Chordata; class Mammalia; order Carnivora; family Canidae; genus Canis; species Canis lupus. The sequence continues at coordinate 62,165,513 of NC_132846.1, forward strand.
GTATTACCTCAACTAATACAAATTAGAGCTTAAATTATGTGTAGAAGGAAGTAATACTTTGAAAATAATGATTGTGCTTTTTCTCTATTGCTTTATGCACACAGCGATCCCTACTCTAGTTACCCAGAGGCATTCATATGTTCGGGCACTATTAAAGAAGGAAGACAAAGAGAAAGAAGGATGGGAGTTCCTTTTCTGGCACTATGGCAAAAAAGATACCTGTCCAATCCTTCAAACAACTAAAGATGCTGAACAAAATACTTCTTCAAAATAGTTTGAAATGATGTTAGTATGAGCCAACAAGAAAATGAGGCATACCAGAGCATAGCAATTACATCAGCTTTCACCTTGAAGGCATGTAACAAACAGGAGAACTTGAGCTTCTGTTTTTATAACAAAGCACAGCATAGGGGACAGCAAATAATCTTGGTAGCACAAAGCCAGGACTCACCAAGGTACGAAGAAAGTATACTAGGAGGTACTCTGCTATAATAGGACTCCAAAAGGCCACCAGGATTGCCTGTCTCCAAAATTAGTATTGAGTAGAAGAGAGAAAAGTCTTTACTGAAAATCTGTAATCACAAGAGAGCCCTCACAGGATTTCTGAATATGAATTGATTATGTGATTATTCCCCAAACCTCAAGTTGAAAGTTTTAAGCCCTCGCTTTGCAGATCGTTTATGATGCCATGCACCTGGCAGAAACAAATGCAAAATCTAGAGAATTCACCTCAGTGCAAACCTCAAAGAATTCCCATTGACAAAGTCGAAAGAAAGAAAGAAAGAAAGAAAGAAAGAAAGAAAGAAAGAAAGAAAGAAAGAAAGAAAGAAAAAAGAAAAAGAAAGAAAGAAAGAAAAGAAAAGAAAGAAATTAAGTCACACACAAAAAAAGAAATTAAGTCACAGTAAAATAAGACAAAACCCCCATACACACATGCATAAGGAAACAAAGCAACATTAACAACTAGCAGAAACAAGAGATAGTAGAAATGAACACACAAAGACTTCAAACTTTCAAATCATCAGACACACAATATAAAATAAATGTTTAAATAATAGAAGGAAATAAGTAATATAAGCTGCCGGCAAGATCAGACAGATTGGATAGTGGAAAATGACAAACACTGAAAATATCTAGACCCTAACACATAGAGATACTAAAGACAGAGACAGAAAACATGAAAAAGAGGTTAAAACATAGAGAAGACAAGGAACAAAAGTCTAACATATACTTATTCTGAAATCTAGAAGTAGAAAAGAGGAGTAGAGAGCAGGGACAATAACCTGAGAATCTTCAAGAACTGATGAAAAAATTCAATCTACAAATACACAAAACCCAGAAAAATCCCATGCAAAATAAATACATAGAAGAGAAATTCACATCTAGATATTTTACAATAAAACCACAGAACACCAAAGACAATAAAATATCTTAAGAACAGCCATAAAGTACTACTGAAAAAAGAATACCCTTCAATGACAAGCAACAATTAGATTTAGTATTGACTTCTCAGAAGAGGAAATCAGAAAACAACAGAAAATTGTTAACATGTTGACAGAAAAATAACTAAATTGTATATCTACCAAAAAGATTTTATACCTAGCAAAACTATATTTTTAGAAAACAGGAAAAAAATAGAACTTCCCAACAAACAGTAACTGAAATAGTTTTCCCTCAACCTATCCTCTCTAAGTGAAATCTAAGAAGAGAAGTGACCCTCAGGAGTAAGTCACTGGGGGCAGAGGAAGGAATTATAAGCAAAAAAAGTAGTAAATATGTAGGTAAAGCTGAATAAAATAGTAATGTCTAATGTGTGAAGTTTAAAAAAAAATAAGATACAACTAAAACACTGATCAAAAATGGGACCTAAGTTGGGAAGTGGGGGGCAGAGACTAGAGTTAAGTAGCCTAACATTCTTTCATTGTTTGGGAGGAAAGGAAAGATATGAATTAGGTTTAGACTTTGATAAGTATACCTGCCCAAACTTCCAGAGAACCACTAAAAGAATAGTAAAAGTGTAAAACTTCAAAACCACAATAGAAAAAAATAAAATAAGAAAGGAAACCTCATCAATTCAAAAGAAGGCAAGAAATGAAAGAAAAAGAAACGTGGAAGAGGCAAAACAAATGGAAAGGATAAAATAACATGAAGGAGTAAATTGAAACATGCATAATTACAAAATATAAACATTACATATTTCAGTATTTACAGGCTGCCTAAAAACATTATATACCTTTATGTCATGTATAAAAGATATATCCAAAATACTAGGATACAAAGAGTTTAAAAAAACAAAGGATGGAAAAACAAGCAGCAAGAATTAATAAAGAGGAAGCTGATTATTTCCCACGATTGTCTTGTATTATTGCATGAACATCAGACAAAATACACTTGAAGACAAAAAGCAGTATGAACATTAAAGTGCATTCCTTCATAATAATAAAAGATTCAATTCTCCAAGATGACAGAAGAATTCTAAATATATACACCAAATAATGCAACTTCAAAATATATGAAGAAAAGTGATAATCTACTCTCAATGAGAAATTTTAGTTCACTTCTCTCTCTCTCAATTAAAAATACATCAGCAAAGTATTGATAAAAATAGTAAAGATTTAAAAATTAGGTTAACAAGCTTGACTTAATGTTCCATAATTGACATCATAAGACTGTTTTCTATGACAAAAATACAATGGTTAGAAATCAATAATGAAAAAAATAACTTGAAAGATACAAAACACTTTTAAATAATTCATAGACAAAAAGTCATAATAAATTTAGGAGTTAATTAGAACTGAACAACAGTGAAAATTTTACATATAACAATTCCTGAAACAGCACTAATATAGGTCATTTACAGCTTGTATTTTTGCATTAGAAAAGAAAACTTCTGGGGCACCTGACTGGCTCAGTCAGAAGAGGCTGCATCTCTTGATCTCAGGGTCCTGAGTTCAAGCCCCATGTTGGGTATAGAGATCACTTTAAAATAAAATATTTAAAAGAAAAAATAGAAAAGAAAACTTCAAAAGCTGTCACTTTAGGAAATTCAAAAATATAATAAACACAAAAAAGTAAAAAGAATAAAGATACAAGTGGAAAATAAACAGAAAGAGATACTACAGAGAAGATCTAAGAAACTAAAAGTTTCTGACTACAAGATGAAAGGCAAATAGGAACTTTACAAACGAAGAAACATACATAACCAATAAACTTATGAAAAGATATTCAAAACTTATTAATAACCAAAACCATTTAAATAACAATGAGATTATTTCACACTTATTATACTAGCAGAACTTCTACAGTCTGACAATATTAAATGTCTTGAGAACATGAAACAACAACAAAAAAAACCTATTCACTACTGTGAGGATTATAAATTGTCACAGGCACTTTTTGAAGTTTCCATAATACAGAGGTTTTTCATTTTGTTTCTAATAAGAAACATTTTAAACCATGAGACAGTACAAACACACACACACACACACACACACACACACATACACGTATCTATAATGTTTTCATTTGTACCAAAGCATGAAAAACTGAACAATATTGTAGTTTTGGGCTAAAAAAAAAAAAAGTATGTGATAAAGCTATAAAGAAAAACAAGGACACAAACCACACGGACACCCCACACATCTACTCGAATCCCAGAAGCTAGAATTTTGCCATTCTTAGCTGCAACGGAGTCTTAGAATTGTGATCGTTAGCTGATCCCCGCTAAAATTTGCACAGAATAGACAGATAGGAAACTAGGAGACGCTATCACAGGCAGAAATTCCACAGCCTTGAAAGTCAGGCTTTGTCCCAGGACAGGATTTTCCACCATTTACCAGGAATCTAGAGGACCCAACACAAAAGAATCTACCAGAAGATGGCAGAAGACACTAATCTCACCCATCAGGGACAGAGCAGTCCCTGATCTGCCTTCAGGGTGCAAGGAGGAGGGGAGCTAAGGGGACGTCCACCCCTTTCTGGGTCCAGATAATTATGGGAAAGAAATAGGAGAGAAGAAAAAGAGGACAGTGGATAGAGTGGCTCCTGCTTGGCCTGACCCCTCCTGGGTGACTGCCTCCTGACTGCAGAAAGTACCATTAAGAGACGTCCTTGTGCCCATCTCCCTATACCCCTTGGAGCCCTGAGAAGAGATGACCCACACCAGTGTGGGGCACAGCTTCATCAGCCCAGTGCGACAGCAGGCCCAAGCAGAGAGAGTGGTGAGGTCAGGGGCTGGGTGGGAGGAGGAGGAGGCTGAGCTGAGTCTTATTTCCATGTCATTGGATCTTAGGTCAAGGTCACGCACAGTTTTTTAAAAAATAATAAATTAAATAAATAAATAAATAAATAAATAAATAGTTTTGTTTTTTTTAAGATTTTATTTATTTATTCATGAGAGACACAGGTAGAGAGAGAAGCAGGCTCCATGCAGGGAACTCGATATGGGACTCAATCCCGGGATTCCAGGATCATGCCCTGGGCTGAAGGCAGGTGCTAAACCGCTGAGCCACCCAGGGATCCCCAGATTTATTTATTTTAGAGAGCATGGGTCTATATCTTATTGTGGGTCATTGAAAATCACTGGATTAGACTACATGTAATAAGAGTCACAGGCTTCAGCTGCTCGTATAAAACAAGAAGCACCAGTGGGCGAGAGACTTAGCCCCCAGGAACAGTGGTCACCCCACCTAAGGAGCCTGAATCTGCTCACCTCAATCAGAAATACAAGGAAGGAATGTGCTCAACACTACTTCCCACACACACACCATCAGACAAAGGAGTGGGGGCAACATGAGCAAATGGGCATTATTCTCCTAGGAAGACTAGAAATACTATAAGAGACCAAGTGGATTATCTGACCACACTGAGTTTTAAAAGAGGATCAGAAGTTATTATTCTTGGGGTGCTTGGGTGACTCAGTCAGTTAAGTGTCTGCTTTGGGCTCAGGTCATGATCCCGGGGTCCTGAGATTGAGCCCCCACAATCAGGGTCCTTGCTCAGCAGGGAGTCTGCTTTTCCCTCTCTCACTGCCTTCTGCTCCCCCTGCTTGTGCTCTCCTCACCCCCCATCAAATAAATTAAGAAAATCTAAAAAAAAAAAAAGTTATTCTTTTTCCTGATATAATAAATGGGTATGTGCCGGGGAAGAAGGTTTACTGTAGAAAAAAACGAATAAATTGCATTTTCTCTATATACTGGAGTTGCAGGATGGGTAAAACTGGTGTCTTTCCAACATGTGAATGGAGGAAGAAGGTTGTGGTCAGAGGATCATAGGAACCAGGGACAATATAAACAAGGTCAGGGGAGCTGGAAGGAGAGAGCAAATTCAGGGATCAGTTCCAGAAGCATTCCCTGAGCCCTAACAGGGAGGGCCAGACCACAGAAGGTCTTGAAAGACAAAGGAAGACTTGGTAAGGTGGGCAACAGAGAGCCAGCACCCGCCATGGCTCTCAGGAGCCGAGGGCCCTAACAACGGTAACAACACAATAATACAAATCGCTACAATAATTTGTGACTACGTGCCAGGCTCCATGCCAAGTGCTTCTCCGGGACTCTAGGATTTCACAATGACCCGTTCAGGATTTCCACGTTACTCAGTCTTATTTCCATATCACTGGGTCTTAGGTCAAGGTCACGCACAGCTCTAAGGGGTAAAGGCACTTCCAGAGGGTTCTGGGGGCGACTGGTCTGCAAGAGTCCCTAGGAAGGCAAGGGACCAGGAGGGACAGAGCCCCTTCAAGGTGACCTGCAGTGTCCCCGGCATGAGGCACCAGAACTCAAGAGGAGGAGATGAATAGAAGGTGGATTTCCAAGAAAGCAGCAAGCAGCCCCGGTGGTAAGTTAGATACATGGATCTAGAACAAGTAGGTGGACAAGTTTTCCAACCTGGGAAACGGGATAAACGGTGGCAACAGAGAAAAACCACAACCAAATGAATGCCCTCATTCACAATTTCTGCCTGGATGCTTGGAACTTGCGCTACATCTCTTGCTCTCATTTGTTTGGACTGAAAAAAAACATTTTCCCAGGGCCTTCGTTCATTTTGAAGTTCAGAGGATTATTTAAAAAAGATCAGGGGATCCCTGGGTGGCTCCAGGACTGATCCTGGAGTCCCGGGATCGAGTCCCACGTCGGGCTCCCTGCATGGAGCCTGCTTCTCCCTCTGCCTGTGTCTCTGCCTCTCTCTCTCTCCCTGTGTTTCTCATGAATAAATAAATAAAATCTTTAGATAGATAGATAGATAGATAGATAGATAGATAGATAGATCATTCTGGGATGCCCTGGTGGCTCCATAGTTGCACATCTGCCTTCGGCTCAGGGCGTGATCCTGGGGTCCCGGGAGGGAGTCCCACATCAGGCTCCCCGCAGGGAGCCTGCTTCTCCCTCTGGCTCTGGCTCTGCCTCTGCCTCTGTGTCTCTCATGAATAAATAAATAAAATCTTTAAAAATAAATAAATAAATAAATAAATAAATAAATAAATAAATAAATAAATAAAATTATCATTCTTCTAAAATGTCAACCTTTCTGGTGGAAAGAGTGAAAGAATAAGAGCAGTCATAGGAGGTGGTGATGCCCTGGCCACCTCCCGTTCAGGGCTGACATCCCAGCGTGCGCCAGCCCAACCTCTGACTGCGGCCAATGGCATAAACAAGTCCCCCAGGAACTTTCTCTGGCTGAAGTCTGCTCTGCCAGCTTGCAAGAAGCAGAGCTCTGGGCTTAGATGAGGAAGTCAAAGTGACCCCGCTCCACTTGGGTCTGTACAAAGCCATATGGGGTTTCTAGGAGTTAGGGGTAGGGGGGCCCCCAAGAAGGAGATACCAGACAACCCGCTAATCTGACAAGTTAGGCCCACTGGTTTTTATTCAGAAAACAAAGGAGATGTCACTGCATTTGCACCTCTGAGTGTGTTGGGCAGCTCACAGGAATTACAAAAGTGAATGTCCCAGGAAATCTCTTTCTGTGGAGGCCACAACAGAAAGGCCAGGTGTAATACTTGGGTAATTCAGGAAAGTCACATCCCTGTGGTAAGAGCCTTTGGTTTACCAAGGAGGTGAATGCGCTCAGAGGTAGATGAAAGAAAATTCAGAAGATGAAGAGGAATTACGGAAGTCTCTGTCAAGGGAACTACAAAGCCCCTTGCATCCCTAACAGCCAGACGTGGGAACACAGAATGTCACGAAGCTAAACCCTACTTCTTGCCAAAATCACATCAAATATTCCCTACCCCGCCCTCTGATTTTTCCCAGGAGGAGGTTCCATTTCAAGCATGGAAGGGGAAGTCATCAACCCTGGAACAGAAATGGTTGAACAGTTGTGAGGTAGCCCCAGTGAGGTAGGGAAAAAAAAAATGCCTGGAATTTGGGAGTTACGAGAACTGCTTGGCTACCAATGAGTATGTGGCCCTAGGAACACAGGGCCTCAGTTTCTTCATTTGTAAAACGGGACATTAATGCATATTTATCATTACTGAGTAGTAACAACAGTAGTGGTATATGAAAACTAGATTATTCTAAGAATCAATTAAAGTCATATAGGGGTGGTACCTTTTTTTAAAAAAGATGTTATTTATTTATTTATTTATTTATTTATTTATTTGAGAGAGAGCGCACATGAGCAGGAGGAGGGGCAGAGGGAGACTTCCCGCTGACCGCAGTACCCAAGGCAGGCCTCAACCCCAGGATACTGAGATCAAGACCTGGGCCACCCAGGCACCCCAGGGAGGCGCTTGTAAAGAAAAGCCTCTTACCAGTGTCACACAATTTTTTCTGTTACCCAATATTGCCAAACTTACCCAGGGCAACTTCTTTCTTTTTCAAGAGACCATCATAAATGCTCAATCTAGTCCCACGAAACAACGTGACTACTTTAACTCAGAGATTTGTATTAGTCATTAAACGGTAATTGTTTTAAAGGCTGCAAAAATGTCCAGTTTGCGGAATCAGAAACTGCCAGGTGTGAAGAGATACCTGAGATCATCTAAAATCTATCTGGTATAACATACTAAAATCCTCTATTGGGCATCCCTGGGTGGCTCAGCGGTTCAGCACCTGCCTTTGACCCAGGGTGTGATCCTGGAGTCCCGGGATCGAGTCCCACATCAGTCTCCTGGCATGGAGCCTGCTTCTCCCTCTGCCTGGGTCTCTGCCTCCTCTCTCTCTCTATGTCTATCATGAATGAATAAATAAATAAAATCTTTAAAAAAAAATTAAAATTAAAAAAAATCCTCTTTTTTTTCTTTTTCTTTCTTTTTTTTTTTTTAAACTAAAATCCTCTCTTTAAGGAGGACTTGCTGTTATCCGAATTTTAAGGAAGTGACATCCACAAAGGTACCCAGCGCACACTCTGCATAATGTCTGGAGTCCTGTATCAGCAGTTCCTGCCAGGTCCCAGTTACTGGATCATATCCTTGAGTTGGGAAACACAAGTCCCCAAGAACCTCAGAGTTTAAATGCTCACTCAAGAGGAATCACTGGTCTATTTTCATGAATACGCCTTGGGACAGTTCCATTGGTTGCCTTGGGACAGTTCCATTGGTTTCTGCGGGTACACACTCACTCTTCTTTGAAATGCAGTGGGAGGGGGAATAAGATAGCTTTAAACAGCCTACACATGAAAAGCTTTCTTCCACACAACTCAACAAATAAAAGTCAACCACAATCATTTTCTCTCCATCCACTACCACCTCCAACTATTTTGTGCTCTTCCTAGTTTCATCTTTGTAGAGGAAATATTTTCTTAAAAAAAAAAAAAAAAGAAAGAAAAAGTTCCCCTGGGGGCGCCTGGCTGGCTCAGTGGGTAGAGCCCAGGACACTTGATCTCAGGGGTGTGAGTCCAAGCCCCACGGTGAATGTGGAGCCTACTTTACAAAGAAAAGGAAGAAAGAAAACGGAAAAGTTCCAGCGGTGAATGTGGAGCCTACTTTACAAAGAAAAGAAAGAAAAAGGAAAAGTTCCAGCACAAACTGTTGGAAGACCTGCGACTTCCCAGAACACCGATTATTCTAATTGCCATTTCCAACCCCAGGCAGGTAACAGGAACTTATAAGCAGAGCGGAGGAAAAGGAGAATGCAGAGAGGGGTCTGTCCTCCCTACTTCTTTTTAAAAAGATTTTATTTATTTATTCGCGAGAGACACACAGAGGGAGGCAGAGACAGAGGCAGAGGGAGAAGCAGGCTCCCTGCGGGGAGCCCAGTACGGGACTCGATCCCAGAACCCTGGGATCAGGGCCTGAGCCCAAGGCAGATGCTCAACCACGGAGCCACCCAGGCGCTCCTGTCCTTCCTACTTCTACAAACTCCCTCCCTGAGCATCCTTCAGGGAACGAGTGATGCACGGAGGATGGCAGTGGCCACAAGAAGCAGGAGGCACCACAGTTTGCCAGAAGAGTCCACTGATTCCTCCTCGCTTCTCTAACAGCGCTCACGTGAACCGAGGGGTCCTGAAAATCCAGAGTGGAGCAGAAGAGGACCTCTCCATCCACCACACCTAGAAATCTTAGTACTCGTAGCTCCGGGATGTTTAAGAGAGCCCAACCCTGACACTGCCGTTTCAGTAACTCGCACAAGAGAGGAGATAATGCGACTATATTTGATGATATTCAAACATCATCTGTGTGTTATCATTTTACTCAACACTCAAAACACTACTGAGTCTGCCAAGCAGATTATATAGCTTGGCAAACTTTCATTTCATCAACGACACTTAATATGAAATAATTTTCGCTGACAACTAGAGTAACAGTGATATAACAGATCCCGAGGTGGCAACAGAGTAAATCCACGTATTCTGGAAGAATCGCAACCAAGTACTTTCAAATGGCTCTGTGAGACGTTCCCATGACTCATAAAGGAAGGGGGGCCCTGGTTTGGAAGTAACCCCCAAAACACCCTCTCCCTTCCCTTCCTACAGACTGGTCCGGGGCTCTTTCATACCGACAGCCAGTCCAATCACTCGCTATAGACATGCTGGCTTATTAGAGGACACGGTATACAGGCCTTTTTCCTACTCACTCTGAGCACAAGCGCCTCTTAAACTGTCAGGGTAGAAGTTCTCTCTTCAGCGAAAGAGGTTCCAGGGCTCTGCAAGCCGTTCCCTTGGGCGTTCTTTTAGAGAATATTTTGGACACTTTCAAAGCAGTGATTTTCAAACTGTTTCACCGGAGGTACTAGGGTTCTAGGGCGAGGCCCCGGGCACAGCCCAGGGGAAGACGTCAGGCTCTGGGCTCCTGGTTCCTGGTTTCCCCCAAAGCAGCTCTGTTCCTATTCCGCTCATGTACTAGGGTCTTGCATAAGATTCCGCTTTTGGTGCTAAATATAAAACAAAAATGATGTCTTCAAAAATGTGTGAAAACCATTGCAACAAATCATTCTCTCCAGACGCTCTTCACCCATTGCCTCCCCCTCCCCCCAGGGCTGTTTCCTTGGAATGCAGGTTTATGTATTTATTTTCCTTTGAGGAAGCTCACCCTTGTTTTCTCTTCCAGAATTTGAAACATACATAAAGTAAAACAATCAAATCCATTTATTTACAATATCCTAAAAGTAAACCAGAGTTTTTGCACCAGAAATCTCTTCAAGGTTAAGATTTGTTTTTCTCATCTGGATTGTACGACTGACAGACACTCCCACACTCACCCCCCACTTCGGGCTCCCCCCCACCCCATCAGCAAAGGAGGCATATATATATACCTGACATTCAGTCTTTACGAATTTTCTTCTTGGATGCAAAGAAAAGAGTGAAGATGCTCCTCTCTCTTTATCTCTCCATGAAACTGGCATTTGGTTGGTATTCTGGATTAATCATTAGAAATTTGGCATAGCTATCAAAAAATGCCAGCTTCAGGTGAGTTATGTGTACATCTGACCACTGAAAATGAATTTGAACACGACTGAACGTCTTATTCATTTGTATTGGTAAAATTTAAGTTGTACATAGCAGTCTAAAGCCCAATTTTTCTAACCCCAAAGTCAAAAACAAATAAACAGAAATGCCAAAGATGTGGAGTCTCTTTAGAAATTCTGAGCAAACTATTTGACAGACAATGGAGAAGGAAGGCAGATTCTAGAAACCAACAAATCCCATTCATTTCCTTCAGTTTGTAAAAACAAGCAACCGACTTGCTTCCTGCCAATGACCATACTTATAGATAAGAAAGCTCCCTGCAGGAAATCCTTTGCTAAAAGAGAAGCCTTGTGCCATGAAATGCAACCTTTTTCACCAAATCCCAGTCAGTTAAATATCTGACAACATGGGATCATGAAATATATACGCTGCATCAACCCAACAGGTGATTGTTCTATCACTGTATTTCCTCTGGCATAGGGGCAGGATGTTATATAAACATTAAAATACGGTCAGGATTCTTTCCACTTTCTCTCTCCCCGCCCCATGCAATTAGCTGATAAAAACAAGGAAAATGTGCTGCTTTTTAAAAAGATCCAAGTGTTAAGAAAGATTTAAAACTGACCATTTTCAATTAAGATAAAGCAGGACAATGCAATCAATCATGATTGGCAGGAAGCCATCACTAAAGGAATATCAAGAATTTAGAATTTAAAGGCCACCACTGACAAGATTAGAGAAACGTCAGAAATGCGTTGACATTATATTATTATTCCACGCTGACCGCCCAAGTCAACCTCGAGGAGAGGGCCTCCTTGGTTATTTCCTCACTCAGCAAAGTGAAAAGGGGGAAGGTCTCCAAACTTTTCTCCCTTCCTCACCCACCTCACTGAAACCACTCACTCCCTGAGATGCTGAAAACTATTAGCAACTTTGATTCCGGATTAGCCTTCTCATCTGCAAGAGAAGAGGGAACTGTTCTAAATTCATCAAATACTAACTGCAGTTCTGAGCACAGTGTAGCCCTAGTTAGGAGTTCTCTCCTTCCTGCTCAGCCACTGAGAACACCCTCCCCGGTACTTCCCAAAGCACCAGACACAGCCTTTCTTTATGCCTGCTCCTGAAACCTTGGTGCAGGATTCCAAAATGCCAGTTCTTTGACTTCAATTGCCACAGTTCAACTTTGGACCCCTCTTGCAAACAGAAACTCGTCATTTATACCTTCCCCAAGTGACTTCTCAGCCACAGGTAACGCTCTAGTCTTTAGGGCTCTAAAAAGAGCTTCCTTCTCACCGCAGACCTACAGATCAGTTTGATTCCACAATTAAGCGCTCCAATACCTGCTTCTTTGCCTTTCCTTGCACAGCTCAGTGGTAGCAAACTGCTAAGTAAGCACGTGGGCTCATCCTCGCCTTAAGAGGTTCTCTTCCTCGCTTATTTTTAAGAAAATAGTTACGAAATCCAGGAGGCTGCATTTTTGGTTGTTGTTGTAAAATGACCTTGATCTGACAGGCATGGTCTCGGGTTTCAGCAGATGCTGTGGGAAAGCTTACAGAAGCCAACATGTTCTCCAGGCATCTGTGATGACATGCAGGGTTTTGTTGTTGTTGTTGTTGTTGTTGTTGCTGTTTTTCTTAAGGGGGTGGTTATGGTAGTGTATGGGGGTGTGGGGGTTACTATTCCCGGTTTCCATGACAACCAAGTCTCCACTCATCGGTTATTAGATACCATCCACTTCCTGTGTCTAAATTTTTAAGCCAATCAGAAAAGTGTTTATACATTTAACAACTTCTGAGACAGTGCTTCTGTAATTGAGCTGCTTTAAGGCTCAGATGAAGATGTCCACGGGTCTTAGGCATTTTTTTTTTTGGTTTTATAGATACACAATGCCACAATATTTACTAATTCCTATTCTTATAAGGCAAAGAATGCCCCTTTTCTTGGACGTGGAACGCATCCTCCTCAAGCCAGATGCCACAATTTCCTATAACAGTGTGCAAGCTCATTTTGTTTGCTCTTCCTTGCCTTTTTCTTCAACCGTGGCAGACTTAAATTTAGTGCGTGATCCGTGTCCATGCATAGGACACTTAAACGACCCAAGTAAAGATCCAGCTAAACATCCATCTGCCAATGGCGACGCTTAAATATCCAGGTCAAAAAAAAAAAAAAAAATAGAGAAGAAAAAAAAAACACACACACACACACACGCCAAGGAGAAATTATTCTAAGTTGAACAACTTTGCATCGTACGGCTCCGGAGGAGAAAGAAGCATGCAGCATGTATCGTAAAGTGATAGGTCTATAAATGCAAGCTAGTAGCTGACGTCTGCAAAGAAATTTGTCACCAAAATGGCCTACTTTATCCGGATAGAGACAACAACGGGGGGGGGGGTGGGGGGAGAGACTTAAAGGCTGTCTCGAGCAAACGGCACCCGAAATTTTAAAAAGCCATCTTGCAGGAATCCGCGCGCTTGGGAAAAGCTAACCTGAAATTACAGCGAGACTTAAAAAAAAAAAAAAAAAAAAAAAAAAGGAGGTCCGGGGTGGCTGTTTTCCTAAGTCTCCATCTCGCTGACCAATCAGGGTGAGAGTTGAAGTGGTTTGTAGTCATCTGGGCCGCCTTCCGCTCTGCACTCTGGGCTGCTCTCCCCTCTCAAGGCAGAGCTGGCGATCAATGAAAAACAGCGAACAAAAGGAACAGAACAGGATGCCTCCCCGGGAGCCAGGGAACAGGGTCCCCTCTTCCCTCCGCGAGCCCGGGGCGCGCAGCCAGCGGCCCCCCGACAGCTCCGCGCGGGAGCCCCAGCAGCCGGGGCCGCAGCAGGCACAGCTCGCATCTGCAAGCCTGTGTCCCGACCGCCTGCAGACGGGTCCCCTCCTTAAGCCCGCCCTGTGACACGGGGGCTCCCCGAGCCCAGCCAGTGGAAACTAATCAATGGAGTGAATTAATGACCCCACAATTAAGAGCTGAGCTGCCGGGGAGGACCGCCTTTCCCTTCCCCAAATGTCAGCCCCGGAGTATAAACAAAGCATGAGAAATAGTCTGTCTTTAGCCTCCCAGCCAGTCATCAGGGATCAGGGTTTGCTCCTCAAAACAACGCGGCTCCAAAAAAGGACAGAGATCCTCGCTTCTGCCCTCAAAGGAAACTCTCCTCTGTACATGTCACACCAGGATAACCAGCGACAGGGTTTGCAAAGGGGTCTCCACCCCCCCCCCCCAACACACACACCCCGGATCGGACACGGTTGGTAACTGATAGAAAAAAAAAAAAAAAAACAGTGGCGACAGCAAAATGCTGTAAACTCTCCCCGAGCCCAACTCCCCATGCAACACGCTAGTGCCTTGAAAATAAAAGTAACGCCCGGGGACCCCCCACAAAAGTCAAGCCCTGGGAAGTCATTACCAGAATCGCATCAATTACTTGGGGGAGGAAAAAAAAAAAAAAAACACACACACACACACACACACACACACACACAAAAAACACATTTTTTTAAATTAACCATCCGTCGGGTCTTCCGAAAGAATTTTTGAAAGACGATTCACCAATTCCTGAGAAACTTTTTCTTTTCTTTTTTTTTTTTTTAATGAACTTACTTTTGAGCCAAAACTAATGAAAAATAGTCAACTTGCGATGTCCCCGCATCTTCCCCCCCATCTGGGCTGCATGCTCTATAAATCACTCCCGAACCCAGGTGGAAACGGGAGAGTGCAGGGGTGGAGGGGGTGGGGGGGTGGAGGGGGCGACACCTTTAAAAACAACAAACAAACAGAAATGGAACGATGCCCCCCAAAATGCAGCCGCCAGAACGGCGAGGGCTTCTCGTGACAATGCTGGAGCCGAGCACAAGCTCGGGAGGCAGGAAATGAGCCCCATTTTCGTTACCTTCGATCGCCGGGGCCCCCCCCCGCTGCTCCTCGCGGCCGCATCGGGGGGCTGCGGCGGCGCTGCACTGGCCGGGGGCCCCGCCGCCGGGTCGCGCCGTCTCCCGGCCGAGCTGCAGCCGATCGCGGCCGGAACCCCGGCTCCAGCCCCGGCGCCCGCCCGGGGTCGGCGGCGCGGCTCCCACCCGGGCCCGGAGCCCCGCTGGGTCCTAGTGCGCGCCGCGCGCCCGCCCCGCCGCCCGCTCTGCAGCCCGGACCTCCGGGCGGGGGCTCGCGCGCCCCGGGACCTCCCCGCACCCCCGGCCCCGGCCGCCCGGGCCAGACCCGTCGGCCCCTCTCAAAACCGGGCCCCGCGCGCGCGGACGGGCGGGGGGGCGGGCGCCCGGGGTCAAGCCCTGGCCGCAGACGCGGCTACAAGTGAACTCGCCCGAGGCCGGTGTGCGGATCTGCAGCCCCTCCGCGTCTCTACGGCACCGGGCACCGGGGCAGGAACTGGTTTCTCTAGCGGTCTGCCTGCCCGCTGTGGCACTTGTAATTCGGCACCTTAGCAGACGGGAAGACACACGGCGGGGCGGGGGAGGGGGGATCCATAAAGACAGATCTCAAAAATATAAGGCAAAAAAAAAGAAAAAAAAAAGAAAAAGAAAAGAAAGATTCAAAATTGGTGTGTTGGGCACTGAGGTGGGCACTTGACCGGATGAGCACTGGGTGTTACTCTAGATGTTGGCAAATTGAACACCAATAAAAAATAAATTCATTAATTTCTTTTTTTAAATTGGTGTGTTCATAACATTTTTTTTTTTTTTTTTTTTTTTTACACACAGGCTTCCAGTGTTTTGTTTTCTAACAGGTCCTCTTTGCGTTTTGCTTCCTCTTACTTTGTCCTATGCTATTTTAAATAACAAAGGCCCATATGGCCAAACGCAGAGGCATTTGATTTCCAGAAGACCTCAAAAATTGCATCAAAATATGCACCCGGGTATCTCCTAAGCAATCAAGGAGGAAGAATTAATGGTGGCATGTGGCGCGCCTCATAGAGAAAACTTAATTACGAATTGAAACAAATGTGAAAAATTCACAAATTCGGTAAACTGAAAGTAAATGATGGTCCTCGATGTATACACAGATCAGCTTATGAACAATTAGGAAAATGGAAGTTCTAGATTTCTCTTCTAACTGCAGGAAAGGGTGTCACATGGACCCCTATAGCAGATTCCCCTCATGGTCCCCAATAGGGCTTTCAGCAACCTCCTAGCACATTCATGGACTGCAGCCCACCTGGAAGGCAACATTTAAACTTGCAAGTGCTCATTTAAGAGGGCAATTCTATTAGCCCTTAATTCAAAATTAAAGTGCTTTAGTTTGAAGGGCCTGTTTGAAAGGCTTCAGGACTGGGAGCTGCCTTCAGTCTTGATATCACCAAGTCTGAAGGTCACAATTCTGTAAAACTGCTCATAACAATGGTGCTGTGGTTTGACACCAAAACGAAAATCAAATAATGTGTTTTCAGGGTTCTATTTCTGGAGCAGAAAGGGTCCCTTTGAAAATTACTCAAGCTCACCTCCTTCCCGATCATGGCCAATAAATGTAATGGAGGATTTTTAGTATTAATTAAACATCAAAGATACCTTTTCTGCTGCCTTATGTCCATGCAAAAAAAACCTAGTTGTAACATGTCACACTTGTAGATCTTCAAAGTCCTCGCCCGTACATCTCATATCTTTACCACACCTCTGTGATAAGACAGACATTCTAATTCCCAATTTTCCATTGAGAAAGTGGAAGTCCCGTAGGATAAATCAGCTCAGCTAGTATACCCAGGGGCTAGGGGCTCAACCCCAGTCCCCAACATTTCTGACAACCTCAGCCTTCTCAAGTGCGCCACCTGCCCTCCCAACGATTTCCCCCATTAAGCTCTGGAACGTGAGGCATCCGAAACAAAAATGCAAGTAGCCTTCTGTAGCCACCTTTTCTTACCTGTATTAGAAGAGCAACTAACCAGAATGGAAACAAGAGGATAGTTGAAAATATTTTAGTCTCCACTAAACAAGAACGCTGGCTGGTCAGATTTCTGTCCCGCGGCTGTCTGGGGCAGACGGAAAACTAGAAAACTCTGGGGCTGAGGAAGGCTCCTGTTCCCTAGACACCTTTGCGTCCTATCAGAGACTGAGATCCGCTTGGCACCTGGAGGAGTGAGGTCCTCTCAAGTGGAACTCGGTTATCTACATGCAGTCTCAGCCCCAAAAGTCCTCGAAAAAGCCTGGAACCTCAGGTGTTTCAGATACCAGGTGTCCTGTTACTGAGATATCTAGGGTGTCCTTGCCCAGACCTAGTGACTACCGGGTGTGGCTTCTCAACCCTCCTGCACCCATGGGAAAGCCACAGTCAGTTCCGTTGGTGTCAGTCCACTGCCTCCTCCCCTCTGCTGCAAGGAAATGTAGCTTCTCTGATGATGTGTCCCACCCACTTAAATACCAGCAGGTGAGGGCTGGGTGACATTTAGCTGAAAAGACACAGACATTTAATTCTTAAAAATTATTCATTCCTTTTCTTGGGCAGCTCATAAGAAAGAGGCTGGGCATGGCAGCATCGTTGGGAGATGCAGATGACCTTCCTGAAAAACAACTCAGGAGGATTAATGTAAAACTTCCTTGATGAATTAATTTGATCCCTTTGTTGAAAACTGCTCTAATTAGTTGGTAGTCACACCATGCACGTGGCCTTCAAATGTCGCAAATGCAAGGCTCAGAATCATCTTGGCAGCCGTTGGAGGTCATGAGAAGCTGAAAAGATGTGCTGGTGGTGCTGGTGGTGAGCGGTTCCTCAAAGCTGGATGGAGCACATCAGAAGAGGTGGGTGGTCCAAAGGAACTCATTCATTCATTCATTCATTCAACTGCATATACCTCAAATGTTGAAAACCTAACGTGATCAAGGTACTCTTTTAGGCTCTGGGTATAAAAAAACAAACAATGCCCTCAAAGCCCTCTTCATCATTCAGAGCCCATGGACAAGCAAAGAACTGCACAACAGTGGCGCTAGTGCTATAGTAAAACCACGTCACAGGCGCTCTGTGTTCAAATGCCAACTGTCCCAGTCATGGGCCATTGGCAATGGCACCCTCTACTCTGTACTACTTGGAGCAGATTTGCAGGCTGTGTTCACAGCCCCCCGGGTGGGCTGGTTAAAGGCGAGGTATGGTTAACAGGACGTGCTGAAAGAAGAGTGGAGAATGGGAGGAAAGAGGATTTCTTCACCTCCTTCTTGACTGTGATGGGATCTGCCCCAGTGGCGGCAACTGGCTGAGGCTTTGCCAGCTGACCCCAACTCCTGGCCTAGGTGACACTGCCTCATTCTGCTAACATCCCAGTGTCAAATGTTAATGGCTTTCTGCTGAAATGACCATGACTTCATGGTCTCTGCTTTCCATCTCAAATCCTCTACCATCTGTGTGAGCAATCCCCTGCGTTAAATTCCTCCTGTGCCAATCAGCAAATTCCAGTGGAAAGGCATCTCACCGAATACCTGAGCAGCATGTCCTCCAAAAGGTCAACGTCGTCCAAATCAGGACACACTAACAACTACAAAGAGGAGCTTTAGGAGATAATGAAATGTACAGTGGTGTGGGGCACCTGGCTGGCTCCGTCTGCATAGCATGTCACCCTTGATTTTGGGGTCACGAGTTTGAGCCCCACATTGGGTACAGAGATGACTTAAAAATGTATCTTTTTAAAAAGATTTTATTTATGTATTCATGAGAGACACAGAGAGAGAGAGAGAGAGAGAGGCAGAGACACAGGCAGAGGGAGAAGCAGGCTCCACGCAGGGAGTCAGATGTAGGACTCGATCCCCGGTCTCCAGGATCAGGCCCTGGGCTGAAGGCAGTGCTAAATCACTGAGCCACCCAAACTGCCCTTAAAAATGTATCTTAAATGTATGGTGATACGCCAGATGGATCCTGGAATGGAAAAACTAAGGAAATTTGCATAAAATATGGACTTTAGGTAGCAATAATTTATCAATATTGGTGCATCAATGGTAATAAATGTACCATACATTAACATATAAGGGGCCACCCAGGTGGTTCAGTCAGTTAAGCGTCTGCCTCTTGATTTCGGCTCAGGTCATGATCTCAGGGTCATGAGATCAAGCCCCATGTTGGGCTCCACTCTGAGTATGGATCCTGCTTGGGATTGTCTCTCTCGTTCTTCTTCACCACACACCCACAACTTGCATACATGCTCTCTCTCTCTCCCTCTAAAAATAATAATAAGTAAAGTAAAAAATTTAAAAACACATTAACATGTAAGCTGTTACTAACAAGGGAAACTGGGTATGAGGTATGTGGGAACTCTCTGTACTATCGTCTCAATTTGTCTGTACATTGCAAACAGTCATTAAAAACATAATGTCTTTAAAAAAATCCTTCTGTGGTAAACAGTGAGGTGGCTTTGTTTCCCCTCTACTATAGAAACCCCATTGCCTCCCTTCCCAAGCAGGGGCCATAGGCCTGATCCAGCAGGTCTGGGGCTTGCTTATAGGGAGCTAAAGCACAGAGTTTAATAGTTAAAACATCAAGAAATATCCCACCCAGCAAGGGATAAGAGGCCCAGGGAAGCCAAGAAAACACTGAAGCCAGAACGTGGTCTGGGGAGAGGTTGATGAGAGGAAGGTGGGAGCTATGAGTGAGGAAACAGGACATCCAGCCAGGGTGTGGAGCAGGGAAGGTGGGCTGGTTGGAAATGGTTCTGGAATGTGACCAGCCGCGGAGGGGCAGACTCTGGAGTCTCTGGGATAACAGAACAGGGGAGGAGGGACATAGGAGCAATAATTGTAGCAGCTAAGAGTCACTGAGTCATTTTATGTGCTTTTTTTCTCATTCTAGTCCTCTTAACCAGGGGACTATTTTATTCCCATTTCAGAGATGAACAAACTTACCCAAGGTTGCACGATGAATAGGGGACAATTGTTCTCCAGTTCAAGATGGTCAAGAAATCACCATGGTAGTCATCCTTGGTAGAAGCCGTGAGACGGAACCTTCCAGGGCAAGGAGGGGTTAAGATATAAACACAAGTGGGGAGAAGATGATCTTCTTCGATCTTCACGGGACAGGATGTTGTAGGCCTGGGCAAAGGTCAAGGCAGGTCAGAGTGCTGCTTGGGAGCAGCGTGGCTAAAACAAAGGTTTCTAATGAGGAAGTGCCTACAGATCCCACTGGAGATGTTGTGGGGGCCAGTGTCCACTGGTGTGAACTTTATCATAACGTCCATGTGGCAGGCCACTTTATTTCCCCTAAGCCTTTGTTCAAATGTCCCCTTCTCGATCCCGCCTGATCCTCCATGTCATGCTCCACTTTTTCCTTCTAACATATTACTAATCCTCTTATTCCCATTATTCATTGTCTGGCTCCCTCCATCACCAACTCCCCCCCACCCCCCACACACACACGAATAAAAGTTCCATGGGCCAGGATTCTTTGTTTTGTTCCTTGATAATTGCCAAGAACGTGAAACAGTGATCAGCCAATAATAGGTGCTCAATAAATTTTCTTAAATGAATGAATGAATGAAGTTAGTAAATCAGAAGGTATTTGTATCAGTCAGGGTTCTCCAGAGAAACAGACCTAGTAGGATGAAAATATAGAGAGAAGATTTATGATAAGGTATTGGCTCACACAACTAGGGAGGCTGACAAGTCCCAAGATCTACAGCCAGTAAGTTGGAGACCCAGGAGAGCCAATGGTGTGGTTCCAGTCTGAATGTTGGCAGGCTCGAGATCTAGGAAGAGCCAACGTATCAGTTCCAGTCCAAAGGCAGAGAAGAACAGATGTCCCAGCTCAAGGCAGTTGGGCAGGAGGAGTTTCTTCTTACTCAGCTGATTTGTCCTATTCAGGGGCCATCAACCGATTAGATGAGGCTCACCCACATTAGGGAGAGCAATCCCCTTTTTTCAGTCTGCTGATCGAATGTTAATCTCACTCAAAACACCATGTCAGACATATCTAGTATCTGAGCAAATATCTGGGCACCCCCTAGCCCAGTCAAGTTGACATAAAAAGCACCATCAAAGTATTGAAAGGGACTCTCTGTCTTACAAGGATCATTCTAGGGCCTGTAGGGAGAATGATTTAGAAGGAAACAAGACACAGACAGGGAGACTTAGGAGGTTATTATTATACTAGATCAGGCAAGAATCGATGCGCAGCTGAAGGACACCATCACTGGTGTCTTCAAACGACCTCTCAGTGGCCCATGGGCGACACATGCTATTACATGTGCTAAAGTATTACACAGACACAACTCCAGGGGGAGTCAGTCACAAACGCAATGCTCAGAAAAGAACAAAGGTGATGACTGCCGTGGGTCCTGGCCACGGAGAAGTCCTCTGGGGCAGGCTGGGGACAATAACGTCTTCTGGCCTCTTACTGCTCAGTTGGAACAAACGGCAGTGGGGATGGCTATTGCCTCTCCTTTGGGGGTTTTCCATGTCACACGGTGGACTGGTGTTGAACAGGAGAAGGCAACTTAAAGGGTGACCCTCCCTCCCCTTCCATAGGATTGGCCCTGGAGCAGACCCTCGGCCCCCTGCCAGACCCACTAGAGTCCTCTGGAATTCTCCAACTGAAGTCAGGGGAAGTGGGCCTCCTTCTGCTCCAGTTGCCAAGCTGCAGGGTGCTGCCAGCAGCCACATCCTCAGTTTGTGGGCTCAAGAGATGGAGAACAACCCAACCATTAGCCTAAGCAGGACATAAAAACACGATGAAAGCCTAATATAAACTTCGGGTTATCCAAACAAATCTTTTTCTCCTCCATCATCATAAACAGTTTAGAATAGGCTGTATAGATAGCCACTGTTCATGCACACACAGAGGTGCCCAGAAATCTTCGCCCTGCTGGAGCGAACTGTGTAACCCTCCCTGACTTTCTAGATACAGGTGGTATCAAGTGGTAGTGAAAGCAAGATGTTTCACTTGCTTCTTCGCGTGTTTCCATTGCAATAAAAGGCCACCTGCCTTCACCGTGTGATGTCATGAGACTTAACGTTCTCCGCGAAACCAGTAGCCTCATCCTTTCACTCACACACATGGGAGACGTGACTCGGACTTCATTATTTCCACCCATCACTTTATAAGGGATTTATTGCCTCCCACAGGTGACAGTACTAAATCACTACCACGAACCCATGCTTGTCAAAAGGAACGAACAAAGCTCACTTTGCATCATTCATATCTTTGCTATTGGTCACATCCCCTCCTTCATTGACCGAATCTAGGAATTTGCAAACGATTCTGTGTTGGCAAACGGTGGAGGATGGGTGGCATCCCGTCTCCTCTCCATGGGACCAGTTACAGTCCTGCTTGGGCTCAGTCCTGGAGGAATTCTGAGCAGAACTGTAATAGAGGCCTTGACACAGAGCTTGGGGCAGAGCGCTGCCAGAAACAGCCCGATCTGGCTCTGTGCCAACCAGCTGGCTGCTGAGCTGAACGCCTCGCCTCTCCCCAGACCCCCTTTGTCTCCCTAGGCCCCTCTCTTTCAGCTGTCTCACCTCAGGTAATGACCGACACTCTGCAGCTCCCCAGCTCTTTTTATTCCTGGATTTCAGATCACTTTACACGCGTTAATTGAGCCTTGAAACACAGAGGGGAAAAAAAAGCAAAAGGCACATGGGGATGTTTGCACCATGCTCCTCCCAGCTGCTCTGGCTGGAGGGCAGTCCAGCAGCAGGGTGGCCCCACGCTGCCGTGCCAGGGGAAGCTTCCTGTTGGAGGGGGCTGGGTTGGGGTGGGAGTTGAGGGCTGAAATGATTCCACACATCACAGAAAAAAACCCTCCACTTAGAGTCACATGTCATCATTACAGGACGACCTCCCATATCGGGCTCACCTGCCCCAGCTCATCCCAATGAACTTTGGAGGTGGGTCCTGGGCAAAGACTGCAGATGGACAGGCCAAGGTACCACACCTGTGATAAATATCCTTCAGTCCATACTGCAGTAGTGATGGCCAAGGCCATGGGCTTTGGACCCTGGGAGGCCTTCGTCCACACCCTGGCCATGCCATTTCCCAGCTAAACTATCTTGCAAACAATGCTGGAAATCCCAAATCCTGCTGTTTTAGCTGTAAAGTGGGGTATGAGAGTATCCACATTCTTGGTTTCCAGGGAGCATGACATCAGGGCATGCACACAAATTATTTGAAGTCAAAATTTAAAATATATTGACGGTTGGCATATAAAATGGTAGATTTTGGCTGAGTAATATTCCATTGTATACATAGACCACATCTTTATCCATTCATCTTTCGATGGACACCGAAGCTCCTTCCACAGTTTGACTATTGTGGACATTGCTGCTAGAAACATCGTGGAGGGTATTATGCTGAGTGAAATAAGTCAATCGGAGAAGGACAAACATTATATGTTCTCATTCATTTGGGGAATATAAAAAATAGTGAAAGGGAATAAAGGAGAAAGGAGAAAAAATGAGTGGGAAATATCAGAAAGGGAGACAGAACATGAGAGACTCCTAACTCTGGGAAACGAACTAGGGGTGGTGGAAGGGGAGGAGGGCGGGGGGTGGGGGTAACTGGGTGGCGGGCACTGAGGTGGGCACTTGACAGGATGAGCACTGGGTGTTATTCTGAATGTTGGCAAATTGAACACCAATAAAAAATAAATTTATTATTAAAAAAAATAAAGTACAATGAAAGTAATCAAAAAAATTCTTCAGCAAAAAATAAAATAAAATAAAATGGTAGATTTTATAGTCTTTCTAGACCACCTCTGTATCTAATCCCAGTCCATCTGAATTAATGTGGTTCTGCGGCTGGGTGGGACCCTCAAGTTCAAATAAGTACTCAAGTTTCACAATGACAAGCAATGGTAGGGAAATTCGAAGAAGTGTGCAGTTTAGTTGACGGTTCATATCGATGTCAATTTTTTAGTTCTGATAACACCTGTCATGGCTATTTGTGATATTAATGTTACCGGAAGTTGGATGAGTGGTGTACAGGAACTCTTCTTTCTTGGCAACAAAGGCTCCAACAGCAACAATAATCTTTTGAAAATGTATCAAAATCAGTAATGCCTGCACAGTAGGTCTAACGCTTTACCTATACTTTCTGGTCTAGGACGTGAAAATTCCGCCTTAGGGTCCAAAAAATAAAAAATAAAACCCACCAAGTTTTTTGTTACCAAAATAATAAGAGGCAATTTATGTTATCTCTAGCAGTTATCACCAGCAAGAAATTCATTGAGTTTCTAGTGTCTGCAAGGCACCATATTGTACGCTAAAATGGCAAACATTACTGTCAGGAAGAAAACGTTGCCTGTGTGGAAGTCATTTTAAGGTAGCTGTTTGGATGTAAGATATTTGATAACTTTACCATTTCAGCCCCCAGTGCTTTCCTTATTTCACAGAAAATGGATGGCTTGCCAGTCAATCAGCTCCATGCTTTGCTTTTCGGTGGACAGTGATGAGGAGAACAATCTTGTCAAATAACACTACAGATTATATCGTTTGCCACCCCGAGTATGGTTTTGAGATGTTCATCTTAAAATGCTGAGGATATCTTTTCTCTCTCTCACTTAACAGAGACCAGAGGGTTTACACACTTTTATTCCCTTATTTTTTTTATGCCATGCAAATTGTAATGTATTCATGGGGGTCAGAAGGAGATTTTCATTGAGTGGATAGTGAATTTCATTAATGGCCTTAACAAAGATCCCATCAAAAAATGTGATTGTATGGGCGCCTGGGTGGTTCAGCTGGTTAAGTATCTGACTCTTGATTTCACCTCAGGCCATGATCTCAGGGTCAAGCTCTATGTCGCACTGGGCCTGGAACCTGCTTAAGATTCTCTATCTCCCTCTCTCCCTGCCCCTTCCCCTTCCTCACAAAAAGGCGACTATAATATGGCCACATAATATGGTGACTATTATGGCCACATTACAATGGGCTCAGCAAAGGAGCCACACCTTTAAAAAGCAAAGACTACGTGTATTGTCAAGTTGCTTAACTCTCTAGGCTAATAGCAATCTGGGAGGTGTAACTCTTTTTTTTTTTTAACTTTAAAGATTTTATTTTTTTTATTCATGAGAGACACACAGAGAGAGAGAGGCAGAGACACAGGCAGAGGGAGATGCAGTCTCCCTCAGGGGAGCCTACTGTGGGACTTGATCCCAGGAGCCCGGGATCATGCCCTGAGCTGAAGGCAGGCACTCAACCAAGGAGCCACCCAGGTGCCCCATGTAACTCATTCCTGAATGGATGCTGGCAGAGCATCCATAACCAAAATTTTGCTGGCATGTGCTCTGTTCGGGGCATGGGTCTAGGCCCATAATGAAGGTGAAGACCTAGTCCCAGGTTCAAGGGCAAGAATGACATCTGTTTTTGAGTTGCCCAAGACCTCCTTCTTGTGTCTGGGGAATCCCCAACCTCAGGAGGCAGAGCTGCCTCCCCACTGAAAACTGGAGATGCCAAACGCCATTTCCTCAGCCTTTCTTACAGTGGAGGGGAGGCTTATACTCTAGATCCTCCCTGCAGCTGATGATAGGAAGAAGTGGGATGGTTCTGAATCCAGTAGCCATAGAGGGGACAGCAGCTTTAGGGCAGAGGACAGCATCCTTGGGGGCAATGACAGGGCCATCAGCAGACCAGTCTACAACATGACTTTGGGCCTTGATCCAAGCTGTATTATCTTAGAGCTAGTCCTCCGGCCCTCCGGAGGATTCCTGTTGCCACCCACCATGCTGTACATGAATGAATTTTCTGCTTAGATCATCCAGAGTCAGCTTCTGTCAACTGACACAGGGCCATGTCCCATAGTCTCTTTCTTGGATACCAGTTGTAACAACCCAGCGACTGTTTTTCAAGCAGTAGTGCTGGGTTTGCACTGATCGCCCACTCTTCTTATGACCAGATTCCTCTTGCCATAACACTTAGGTGTGGGGCTATCCGTGGCCGTGGAATAAGCCAGGTGCTCCTATGGTGAATTTAACTACCTTGGCTGCTGGTGATACATGAGTCAACCAGAGACGTTGATATCTTTCTGCATGGGTAAAATGTAGGTTGTAGACTCGTGTTTCTGGTACCACAGGCAAGGTAGAGTCTTTTCTATGACTTCAAACAATGTAAAACATTAGAGTTTGAGCCAGAATGAAAATAAAATAAAACAAAGCAAAACAAAACCTCCATAGTGACAGGGAAAACATCATTTTTGCTGTTTTTTTAAAAAAAAATATTTTATTAATGTATTCATGAGAGACACAGAGAGAGAGAGAGGCAGAGATAGAAGCAGTCTCCATGCATAGTCTGATGTGGGACTCAATCCTGGGACTCTAGGATCATGCCCTGGGCTGAAGGCAGGTGCTAAACCACTGAGCCACCCAGGCTCCCCTCTTCTTGCTGTTTTTTTAAATAGAGAAGAAAATGTTTCAATTCAGACTTCATCCTCTTTATTCAGCCTTTTCTCTTTGTCTCGTAGCAATCACATCATGGTAAATACTTGTAATTCGTCCATTGACTCTTCATGATGACATTGAACTCGACAATAAGAAGCTTTCAATGTGAGATGGATCATTTTGTCTCAATGAGCTACGAGCTGATTCCTTAAAAGACTGAGAAAATATGAACTCCCATTGATAAAAACCAGGAAGGCAAGTTTTTCAGAAGATTCTCCAAACAAGTTAAATGGGGAAGTGGAATACTTTCTTACAAAACAAGAAGGCAAAGATATCATTAAGGCTTTCACTGACACTACCATTAGCAGCCCTGAATAAACGGGTCTTAAATGAAAGCAGGGTGGATTGAAGAGAATCGAAGCAGAGGCCTCAAGGAAAACCACCGCCCTCCATCTGTCATGTGGAATTCCTTTGCGTTTGGTTGTCCAGAGGCTGTTACTCAGTGAGGAAGGTGACTATCCCTGGATACTGGGCAAAGAGTGGGGGGCCGTGGTTTCCATCCACCTCCCCTCCTCCCATGCCTTCCTCTACCTGGCTCCCACAATGCACTAATGAGTGCCCTGTGGCTTACTCTACCTGTTCGCCCTGGGCAAGCCTGCTACTGCAATTTCTGGAAACCCTTGCCTTTCTCGAACTCCGCTTTCTCCTGGTTTTCCTTCTGCCTTTCCAGCGAGTCCTTCTTGGTTTCTCTCACTGGCTCTTCCTTCTCTGCCCATCTCGTAATGCTGGTGTTTTTACCATCGGCTCTTTTCTTCTTTCCACCTGCTCTTTCTGGTGATCACATCCACTTTCGCACCTTCGAATGATAACGCAAATCATCAATAATCAGCACTCAACTTCCTCCTGAACTTCAAAGGTCTGTCTCAAGTAAGCTCCAAGAACCCTCCACCTGGAAATTTTGCTGTTATGTCAAATTCAAATTCAATATGCCCCAATCTGAATTATTTGTCCTTCTGCTCTAAGCACCCTCTGTCTGTATTTCTAGAATTAGCATCCAGAAACCTCAAAATTAGCCTTAACATGCCTTTCATTGTGCCTGGACGTTCATGCACTAAATTCTGTAGATTTTGCTTCGGAAATTGTTCTTATCCCTGGTCCCTCCACACCATCCCCACAGCCTCTGCCTTGGTTCAACCCCCTTCATCTCTTGACCACTACTTCTATCCCCGACATCCTCTGCAATGCTTCCCAGTTATCTTTGTGCCAGGTGAGATGTGCTCCTTGGGCAGTCGAGGGGAGAAAAGCCCATCAGACCTGGGAGTCTGAGAAGATGGATGCTAGAAAAAGAACAAAAATGTCTTGGGGGGTAAGGACTCTGGATGATTCTGATGCTTGAATGGAAGATCTCAGCAAGTCTTTCATCCCTAGTGACTCCCAGGGCTCATCCACGGCTACTTGCCCCCACTCACCTCCTCCTCCCAGGGAAGCTGCCCATGGCCATGTAATGAGTTGTCCTAAAATGCATTCTGGTTCCATCATTTTCTGGCCCCCAGTCTTCCGTGACTCCCGTCACCCACAGAATATACAGCACATGGTTTATACCCCTCTGTGAGCACCCGAGGACTCTCATACCCTCTCTCATATTCTTGCTCTCTAGCCTATAACACTTATTCACCTAAATTATCCTTTCTCTCTCACACACTTGATTATTGACCTTGATTTTCCCATCACTAAAATTTTGCTGTGTCTCTTCTCCCAGAACCCTGTCCTGGACTCAAACCTCTTTTTTTTTTTTTAAATAAATTTATTTTTTATTGGTGTTCAATTTGCCAACATATAGAATAACACCCAGTGCTCATCCTATCAAGTGCCCACCTCAGTGCCCGTCACCCAGTTACCCCCACCCCCCGCCCACCTCCCCTTCCACCACCCCTAGATCATTTCCCAGAGTTAAGAGTCTCTCATGTTCTGTCTCCCTTTCTGATATTTCCCACTCATTTTTTCTCCTTTCCCCTTTATTCCCTTTCACCATTTTTTATATTCCCCAAATGACTGAGACCCTATAATGTTTGTCCTTCTCCGATTGACTTATTTCACTCAGCATAATACCCTCCAGTTCCATCCACGCTGAAGCAAATGGTGGATATTTGTCATTTCTAATGGCTGAGTAATATTCCATTGTATACATAAACCACATCTTCTTTATCCATTCATCTTTCGATGGACACCGAGGCTCCTTCCACAGTTTGGCTATTGTGGACATTGCTGCTAGAAACATCGGGGTGCAGGTGTCCCGGCATTTCATTGCATCTGTATCTTTGGGGTAAATCCCCAACAATGCAATTGCTGGGTCGTAGGGCAGGTCTATTTTTAACTGTTTGAGGAACCTCCACACAGTTTTCCAGAGTGGCTGCACCAGTTCACATTCCCACCAACAGTGCAGGAGGGTTCCCCTTTCTCCACATCCTCTCCAACACTTCTGGTTTCCTGCTTTGTTAATTTTCCCCATTCTCACTGGTGTGAGGTGGTATCTCATTGTGGTTTTGATTTGTATTTCCCTGATGGCAAGTGATGCAGAGCATTTTCTCATGTGCATGTTGGCCATGTCTATGTCTTCCTCTGTGAGATTTCTGTTCATGTCTTTTGCCCATTTCATGATTGGATTGTTTGTTGCTTTGCTGATGAGTTTAAGAAGTTCTTTATAGATCTTGGAAAGTAGCCCTTTATCTGATACATCATTTGCAAATATCTTCTCCCATTCTGTAGGTTGTTCAAACCTCTTTAAGGCTGAATCTGATCTCACCCAGCACAAATGACAAACCTGTT
This sequence comes from Canis lupus baileyi, assembly GCF_048164855.1. Lineage (NCBI taxonomy): Eukaryota > Metazoa > Chordata > Mammalia > Carnivora > Canidae > Canis > Canis lupus. Next base: position 62,194,465 of record NC_132846.1, read on the forward strand.
TAGATCATACACAATTATTTATTTGTTCAACCAACATTTATTGAGGGCCAGCTATGGCCCAACTCAATTCCAGCAAAGAAGACAAATCTCTCCCCTCGAGGGGCTCCTAATCCACTGGAAAGATGGACAAGGAAAAGGAAGTTACATCACAATGTGATGAATTCTGCAGTGGTATTACCCATGAGCCTGCTTCAGGGAATCTCCTATGTCACCAGCACATTGGCATTGGGTCACCTGATGGAGGAAACATTTTCTATCTTCCAGGCTCCAAGGCACTGGTTCTTAATTTTGTGGTGCAAGGATTCATATGATATGGTTTTCAGTCACACAATTTCCAAAGTTCCCCTTCCAGAGCTTCTGTTTCAGTAGGTCTGGGGTTAGGTCCAGAAATGAACGTGTTTAATAAACCCCTCAGTGATTCTAATATGGATGACATCATAGATCACACATGGGAAAACATTGTAAAGGTGTTTATTGTTTTTGCAACTTGCAGAGACTACCAGATACTGTCTTGTAATTTATATGCTTGCACGTATGGTTTATACGGTTTGCTAAGTGATTGCTCTTTAAAAGCAGGGTCCTGGGGCACTCAGGTGGCTCAGCGGTTGAGCATCTGCCTTCAGCTCAGGGCATGATCCCGGGGTCCTGGAATCAAGTCCTGCATCAGGCTCCCTGCATGCAGCCTACTCCTCCCTTTGACTGTGCCCCTGCCTCTCTCTCTGTGTTTCTCATGACTAAATAAATAAAATCTTTTTTTTTTTTTTAAAGCAGGGTCCTTTCCTTACATCATTACATTCCTCTCTAGCACAAGAGCAGAGCATGAGTAACTGCCTATCTTTTGTACCTTCGTAAGTCCTTAACAATTTTAGTAAAGTCTTTTTTTTTGTGTTTGAATTTTTATAATAACTATATATTGCTTTTATAAACTAAGGAAAAAATTAAAAAGATTGACCTGAGAATGTGTTGACTGCAGAGTCATTAGTGATGAGGGGGTGGTGGGCATGGGGCTTGCCCTCCATGTGGGGGCAAGGAAGGTTGGGCACCTGCTGTGTACACCACTCAAGGCCAGCTAACACTGCATGAGCTTGTATGAAGTGAAGGTTTCCAAGAGATGCCATTGGGTCTTGGAGGATGGCTGCTGCTCTTCAAAGCTGAATCTGATCTCCTCTAGCACAAATGACAAACTAGTCTTTTAAACAGGTTTTTCGGTGGCCTTTCATGGAAACGTGGAGGGAGACCCGTGAAACCTGATATTCCCTGGCCCAGACGGAGAAAGTCTGTCTTCCTTTGCTTTCAGCCCCACCGGGGCACTGTGCCTGGTCCTTCCAGTCTGGAACAGCTGCAGGATCGCAGGACATCCTGGGGCTGCTGTACTGAAATCTGTCCTAACCAGGATTTTGTCCTGTCTGGGGTCCGAATGGGTCCTTTTCTAGATGTGAACATGACTTCCCCTGTGATGCCACATACGCTGGGCCACAGGTAGTGGTAACCTCCGTAGCTGTGTTTCTTGGGATGAGGTCCCTGGACCACCCACATCAGTCATCTCACGTAGTGAGTCTGAGCCCCAGCTGGGCCTAGGAATCACCAGAAGAGAGATAAAAGAAGAAGATAAAGCTGGGATTAATATTCTCTTTATTGTTTTTTCCTTGCATTCTCTTCCTGTTCTCAGGAGAGGCTTATTTACGACTCCCTTGACAGCCCCCATGTCCCCAGCTTCTAGTTCTCCTCTCCTTGCAGCTGAAACCATTAACCCCACCTGTGTGGCAATAGCCCTAAGCCAATCTTTAGGTTCTAGAAATTTCTAGAGTCTAGAACAATTCCAGAGCTTGGGCAGGGGAGTTTTAAGGATCTGCTCTTGAGCAAGGCATATTTTTGTACCTCAGAACCCAGGTAGATGCAGTCCAGTGGCTGTAACAGGACGGGTAGATTGGGAAGCATCAGGACCCAGAGAAAGATTTAAAATTGGACCCAGAAGTGGACTGGGATGGCATCAACCCATTTACAGGTGCTGGGATGCATCCACCACAGCAGGTGGCCTAGTACAGTGGCTGCATCACAGAGTGCACTCACATGCTGAGGTATGGAGCCAGCAAAGCAACAAGGACCCAGAAACCAGATCAACAGTCTGAATTCAGATATTCCGTTGGTGATTAAAGAGTCCCTAGCCCCCGGGCTGAGTTTGAGGAGCTTTCCTTAGAGAGCCTATGCTCCTAGATAATTTAGCAGGACAGGGAAGCAACACAAAAACCCACTTATCAATTTGGGAGGTCAAGGCATGTACCATGGCTTGGAGTAAAGCTAGTTTTGATATTTGAACAAAGTTCGATGAAGAGGGACATATGCAAAGGTTTGAGGTTTGGAGATAGGCTTCCGAAATCATCCCTGTCTATGATCCTCCTTACAGGATTCAGAGATTCAAAGGAATGCCCCATCACAGCGCTAAGGTGGAACAGAGAGAGGGCAAGCCAGGAAGCTTTGGACACTCTGCTGTGCCCAAAGGCCAACCACGGTCTTAGACACATAGCTTTCCTTTACTGTGAAAATGCCATCCCTCCTTATCCTCGTGCGCCCTGGTTCGTGCTATCTGAAAAGTGGGATTGATCACCATGTGTGCCTCTTCAGTATATCTGCCAAGCAAAATGGGAACTTGGATTAGAGACAAAGTTAGTAACACAAACAAGAGCCCTAAATTCATTCCCTTGGGCAATGTTTCCTTTTCATAGGAATTTGGCAGAAGTAAGAACCTTTAGAAGCACCAATTTAGTCCATCCCACGATGTAAGATAGGGCTCTATACAGTCTGTCATCTTAATTTCTAGAACAGAATTCCAAGGGCAGATCCACAGGTGTGGCCAGGAGAATTTTTAAATGAGAAGTTCACCACTTCTTGATAGTGGTGAGGGTGAAACACTGTGATGTGCTTTATTTTTTATATTATTTTTTTAAGGTTTTATTTATTTATTCATGAGAGACACAGAGATGGGCAGAGACACAGGCAGAGGGAGAAGCAGGCTCCTTGCCAGGAGCCCACTGTGGGACTCGATCCCAGGACCCCAGGATCATGACCTGAGTAAAGGCAGACTCTCAACCACTGAGCCACCCAGGTGCCCCCGTGATGTACTTTAAATTTGTTATTGGCAGGAGACTATATAGCCAGATCATGTGGTAGGATTTGCTTTTGTTAATGTCAAGATAGGAAGGCTAATCTATTTGGGAGGATGTGTTCTAGCATTGCTCTAAAAATTATTCCTGGGTTGTTGTACTAGGGTGTACGTCACCAGAAAATCTCAGCCTCAACTCTCCTCAGTGGCTTATCCCTACGGCTCAGGGATTTAGGCAATTGTGCCTCCTTACCTTCCCACCTCCCAATGCAGCTCACCCTACTTTATATAATCTACTTATTCCATCATCCCTCTCTTTCTCAGGGGTGATAGAGGGTCCCTGGTCATTCCTACTCCCTACTGAATCTTTGAAATTACATCAATGTGATTTTTACTTCATATTTCCTTTAAGATGTTTGTTGTGCTAAAGAACTCATACAGAGATTTTTTTTTCCTCTCCCAGGGGAGTAGCATTTTAGTAAGAGCTGAATAATAAAACTGGATTGTAAAAGCCTGTCAGAAATGTAGTGGTGCGTGTCTTACTTCTCATAATTGCCTCAAAATGATTAGGATTGAACTTTGTTGTTGTTGTTGTTCCAGAGTGAAAACAGGCACTTCTTCTCTTCCAGGCCACAAGGATGAGTGTCAAGGGGGAAATGACCTGTGATGCCTCAGAACATGTAAATTCTAATTTTCTAGATAAAAAAGGTAGATGTGGAGAAAAGTGAGATGGGGCATTAATAAGTAGGCCATCAGGATGACATTGAATGTTTCTTAACCTTCTGTGGATCTCACACTCCCTTGAGAATTTGAGGCAATCACATACATATATAAAGACATAAAATGTGGTGGGGCCCCTGGGTGGCTCAGTGGTTGAGCATCTGCCTTCAGCTTAGGGCATGATCCTGGGGTCCTGGGATCAAGTCTCACATCAGGCTCCCCACAGGGAGTCTGCTTCTCCCTCTGCCTATGTCTGCCTCTCTCTCAGTGTCTCTCATGAATGAATAAATAAATAAATAAAATAAAATAAAATATGGCAGGGTGCCTGGATGGCTCAGATCATGATCCTGGGGTCCTTAGATTGAGCCCCATGTCGGGCTCCCTGCTCAGTGGAGAATCTGCTTCTCCCTCTCCATCTGCCCCTTGCCCATGCTCTCATTCTCTGTCTCTAATAAATAAATAAAATCCTTTAATATATATATATATATATGGCAATGATTTCAGGGTAATTTGTGGACTCCATATCCCTCAGGTTAAAAAGATCATTATGGGCTTATCAAAATGTTGTCCTTTGCCTTCTGGTTCAATCTTAATCCAGTAGTTAGGATAAATGGATGACACTTAGATTTTTTTTTAAAGATAGATTTATTTATTTATTTATTTATTTATTTATTTATTTATTTATGAGAGACCCAGAGAGAGGAAGACAGAGGCACAGGCAGAGGGAGAAGCAGGATTCATGCAGGGAGCCTGATGTGGGACTTGATCCGGGGTCTCCAGGATCAGGCCCTGGGCTGATGGCAGTGCTAAACCGCTGAGCCACCAGGGCTGCCCTACACTTTGATTTTAATTAAGCTACAAATCTATAATGACACTCAGTGTTGTGCTAGGTACAAAAGAACCCAGAAGAATGCTAAGACCTCATCCTCCAGGGCTTTGAGGAAGACTACACAAATCACTCAAAATATCTTTCAATAAGACAGCATAAAATGTGGTGATAACCTGTGTGGTGCAGGTGAAGAAGGCTATAGGCCATCAGGGGAAGAGAGTCAATGGTTTAGTCAAAGAAGATCTCAGAGAGAATAAAGGATTTCAGTTGCACTTGGAAGGATCTGTAGGGATGGGATAAACAAAGGGAAATGTGATGACTTTCCATAGAGACAAGGTGGTTCAGGAGAGAGAATCTAACCTTTGACATCTGACACACCTTGTTTTGAATCACCACTCTTGCTTTCCGGCTCTGGGACCATGCTAAATTTACTTAATATCTCTGCATTTAAGTTTCTTCATCTGTAAAATGTGCATTTTTGTAGAATGGATGGGAGTAGTAAGCAAGATATATATTTTTTTAAGTATGTGGGGTAGTGCCAAAAAGACAAAAACTGTATCTCTCCTATTTGCTACCATATCCCAAGAGGGTAACCCAGGGACTGACACACAAAAGGCACTTGGATAAATATCTGCAAGAATGGTTGAATGGATGAGTAAGTGAATGAATGAGTGAAAATTATGTTGAGTAGCAAGCAGAAATGACGAATTCAATGTGTGACAATATAAAATTTATTTTTTCAAATCTATTGTTACAAATAAAAGTATAGCTATGACTAAAATGAATTCACCTTGTGTTCTAGATTATTCAAGGACAAACCCGCCCAGTTTCTGGATTGTCTATGTCCTTCCCAGCTTCATCTAGCTTCACAACTCTGATTGGTTTTAGTGTTTTTGTTTTTGTTTTTCAGTTTTCAGCAGTGTAATATGATGTTCCTAGGTGTGATTTCTTTGTATTCATCCTACTTGGGATTCATTAAACTTCTCGAATCTGTAGATTGATATTTTTCATCAGTTTTGGAAAATGCTCAGCCAGTCTACTGCAAATATAGCTTCTGTCCATTTTTTCTCTCCTCTCCAAGTCTCTGATTATGTATATGTTAGAACTTTTCACTGTATCTCATATATCTTTTATCTTCTCTTGTTTTCCCCCCTACTCTTTTTATCTATGCTTTAGTTAAATGTTGTTAATTAACTTGTTTTTCTTGTGTTTTTCTGTGTCTAATATACTATGAAACCCATTCAATAGGTTCCTAATATTAGAGAGCAGGTTTTCCAATTCTAGAATTCTCACATTATTCTTTTTTTAATGGATTGATTCTAAGTCATCTTTTCTATTTTCTTGAACATGGTAATCATAGTTATTTTAAAGGCCTTGTCTGCTATTTCCAATGTCTGGATTATCTATGGGCCTGTTTCTATTGACTATTTTTCCTCTTGATTTTCAATCATATGGTACTTCACACAGAATTTTTTTTTTTTCACACAGAACTTAGAACAACTGTATCACCTTATGCTTAGAGTACTTCTACTCTACTAGATAAATCCTTAAGAGATCTCAAGAGATTTATAACGTGTCCATAATGCATAAATTTCCTTCCAAAATCACCATTCACTTGTAAGCAAATATTTAAGGGGACAAACAATATTATCTGGTTAACACTATCTAGGGTTCTTAAGGTTCTGAGAGATGTCCTTTATTCAACATTAATTCAGCAAGTATTTGAGATCCTATCATATGCCGCACTATTCTGGTACTAGGGGTATTTTGGTGGTCACTGTAAGGTATCTGTCCCTATAGAACTTACATTCTTTGGAGAAATACAGCAATAAATAAATAAATAGCAAGAAAGCTATCAAATAGTCATAAGTGTTGTGCTGATGATTATAATGACATGATAAATAGTAATGTGAGTGATTACATTGGATGGTTAGGGAAGGATTCTTTTGGAGAAGGTGACTCTCAAGGTGATAATTGAATAACATGAAGGAACCAGCTGTGCGATTATTGGAAAAATACTTGAGGCAGATGAGAGAATTATCACAAGGACCCTAAGAGATGAGTAAGGTTGACATGTGTGATAGTTAATTTTCTGGGTCAACTTGAGTGGGTCACAGTACATTTGGTTGCCCAGATACTTGGTTAAACATTATTTTTAGGTGTGTCTGTGACAGTGTTTCCAGATAAGGTTAGCATTTGCACTGTTAAACTATGCAAAGCAAATTACCCTCCCCAATGGATGGGCATTTTATTTCATCTACTGAAGGCCTGAACAGAAAAAAAGGGCAGAGAAAAGGAGAATTTGCTCTCTCTGCTTAAATACTTGAACTGAACCATTGGTTTTCTCTTGCCCTCAGACTGATATTTATTCCATCAGCATTCCTGCTTCTTAGGCTTTTGGATTCAGAATAGAACCCACATCATTGGCTTACCTGGGTTTCCACCTCGCAGATGGCAGATCATGGAACTTCTCAGCCTCTGTAATCCCATGAGCCAATTCCTTATAATTTACCCTTTATAAATATAAATGCAATGTATATATAAATATAAATATAAATGCACTATTGGTCCTCTCTGGAGAGCCCTGAATTGGACGGGGATGGTAAAAAAAAAAAGGAAATAAGGTCATGGAATTACTGAATGGAACTGAGGAAAGTTGAAAGGGGAAGATGCAGCAGTGGACAGAGACAAAAGCCATATCATGTAGAGCTTTATAAGTCAGAGTAAGGAGTTCCAATTTATCCTAGTTGTGGTAGGAAGCCACAGAACAGCGTTAAGCGGAGAGGAACAGTGTCTGATTTATATTATTAAAAGCTCACTTTACCTTTTGTGCAGGAAGTAGTTTGCAGAGAGGAATACCAGAAGCTGGGCTACAGAGAGCTTGGCTGAAGGTAAGAGAAAGGAGAGGAACATGAATGGAAAGACTCAGGATAGCTTTTGAAGGCAGAGTCAATGGGATTTGTCAATAGCTGGATGTTGGTGGAGAAGGAGAGGGAGCTAAAGATAACTCCTAGATTTCTAGCCTAAGCAACTTGTGGACAGTAAAGCCATCCCCCAGATTTGGGGAAACTAAGGGAAAGCTCATTTGGAGGTCAATGGGGTGGACTGGGAATTCTGCTGGGGCTATATTACATTAGAGATGCCTACTGATCATCCAAATGGAGATAGCAAATAACTACTTTGGTACATGATCCAGCATTCCAGAGACAGATTAGGCTACAGATAAAAGATTGGGAAATCATTCACATCTAGATGCCATTTGAAGCCTTGGGACTAGATAAGACTCTTATACTTCTTGGCCAAGTCAAGCATACAGAGACATGACATCTTAGACTAGAAGATACATTAAAGATCCTCTAGCCCAGGGATCCCTGGGTGGCTCAGCAGTTTGGTGCCTGCCTTCTGCCCAGGGCGTGGTCCTGGGATCCCGGAATCGAGTCCCATGTTGGGCTCTGTGCGTGGAGCCTGCTTCTCGCTCTGCCTATGTCTCTGCCTCTCTCTCTCTTTCTGTGTCTCTCATGAATAAATAAATAAAATATTTATTTAAAAAAAAGATCCTCTAGCCCATTTCTATTGCTTTATAAATATAGACAATGAGACCCAGTGAGGTTAAGAGCTTTCTTCATGGTCATATAGTCATTTGGAATCTAGGATTTCCATACCTAGAATTAATAAATAATTTTTTATTTACCTTGTGCTCCTAAAATAATACAACTTAATTCCAAAGTCATAGCAAATATTTGTTGAAAAGATCATTACACTCTGCAGTATTGGATTTTAAATAATCAAAAAAGTCATAAAAGAAAAGAAACCACAAATCTATTGCTTTAAAATATTTCACTATCAATGTGAATTCAAGTAAAGAAGCAGCTTGGTTGGCAGACTGGTTGGCTCAGTGAAAAATTAATTAGCAGAAACATTTTTATCCAGCATTTATTGTAGTTGATGCAACCTTCTTTTTAAGAGAAGACTTTAAATTAAAAGACCAATCGTTTCTTCACCACATAGAAGGAAAAAAAGCTAGTAATGTAAAATCCCATTTACTGTGTTGTTAAACTGGGTTGTTAAATTCCCTAGACCACTAGGTTGTACACACACACATGCATGCATACACACATTTACAATTTTATTAGATAAACAGCAAGTGTGTGTCTTGCTGCTAAAGCAAAGTGGTACAGAAGGAAGCTGTGAAATTCAAAGGAACAACCCTGGACATTTTGTGTTGGCACACTTAGAGGAAAATAAAAGAGGCAAAAGTTGAAACTGATGTTAACTGCTATCAAATTTAGCAGAAAAGAGCTAACATAGGCACTGCAGATAAAGCAATGTGGCAACAACTGATTAATAATTCCTTTTATGAAAGTACCTCTGACTTGTTTATGAAACTCTTGATAGCCATATAAGATATTCCAAATATCATGTTCCAGATGTTGTGCTGCCTGAGAGGCTTTTCTGAGAAAAAAACAACAGCTGTGTCTTTCCTCCGTGTCTGTGTCCAGTAAATTCTCTGTTGCCAATACAAGAGACAACCATAAGCATCACTTAACCTTTTTGAACCTCAATTTTCTGATCAGTAAAATGAAACAGGTGATCACTTGAGAATCCCCAGGGTCTTTGAGACCATAATTCTAAGACTTGCCAGGGCCAAAATCAATAAAGAGAAGAAAATAAATTCTAAGATACTGTGAGATTTTTTTTCCCTCTATTCTTGAGCAGAGCTGTGATAGGCCATTTGGAATGCCATATAACTTTGACCCCTTTCTTTATGCCCCAAATTAAAGTAACTTTTCTTTGGTATTTTGTTGAATCTTTAAAGTAATAAACACCACTTTATGAATAAAGTCATCTTTTCTAGTTCTAGTAACTACAACACATAAATCCATCTTTATTTTTTTTAAGATTGTATTTATTTATTCATGAGAGACACAAAGAGAGAGGCAGAAACATAGGCAGAGGGAGAAGCAGGCTCCCTGCAGGGAGCCTGATGTGGGACTCCATCCCAGGACCCCAGGATCACGCCCTGAGCCGAAGGCAGATGCTCAACCACTGAGCTACCAGGACATCCCTAAATCCATCTTTCAAACCTGATCTCAGATAAACTTTTTGATGTAAATATAAGTAATAAATATTTTTCAATAGATTATTAAGATATGATAGAAGACTAGCCTAATATGAAGACCTGCTCTCATTGCTAAACAAAATACCACTTGTCAAAACTAGGGGTTGTACCCGTTTACCTTTCTCCTGTTGACCAAAATCCAATTGATACAGTCTTTGCAGGGGCTGATATCATGCCAATGCCTACCAGCAGAGCAGAAGAGAAGTCTTCTCCTTGCTGATTGCCAATTCAAGACCAACCCCTCTCTTCCTATATCTTCCTTAGTTCAGCTAATTCTCTATATTTGGGAGGAAATTAAACACAACATTAATCTTGAGAGGCACCTGGGTGGCTCAGTTGGTTGAGTGTCTGACTTTTGATTTAGGCTCAAATCATGGTCTTAGGGTGGTAAGATCAAGCCCTGCATTGGGCTCCATGCTCAGTGGGGAGTCTGTTTCTTTCCCTCCCTCTCCCTCTGTTCCTCCCCTCCACTCACTTGGGCATAAACACACCACACACACACACACACTCATGTGTGCTGTCTCTCTAAAATAAATAAATCTTTAAAAAACAAAACCAAAACAAAACAAAACATGAATCCTGCTCCCTCTGTCACCACTGAATGTTGACCTAATTTAATGTCAACTCGAAGTTGACACATGTCAAGTGTTATAGTGGGGAGCTTCCATATTTTCTAGGATTTTGATCGTGGTTGAACAGGAAGCATTCTTGATACTATTTTTTTTTAACAACCACAATTATTTCACTATTTTATCCCTAGAAACTAGCACAGTATGGTATGTGCTGGTTGGTATGTAGTAGGCACGCTATATTTTTGAAAGCTGAGTGAGTGAATGAATGAATGAGTGAGTGAATGAATCAACGAAAAGAAATCCTTACAGTCTGGTGAAGAACTTTATGTGATTTGTAGTGGAGAGAGGGACTGCATTTACAGTTCACTTAAAAATCTCCCAAACTGGCTCCACATCATATGTTATCTGGGACGTGCAAATGAAAACAACAACAAGATACCACTACATGCCTAATAGAATGGACAAAATCTGGAACACTGACAACACCAAATGCTGGTAAGGATGTGCCGCAACAGGAATTCTCTCTCATTCAGTTGCTGGTGGGAATGCAAAATGATACAGCCACTTTGGAAGACAGTTTGGCAGTTTCTAAGAAAACTTAATATGTTCTTACCATATGATCCAACAATTGTGCTCCTTGATATTTATCCAAAGGGGTAGAGAACTTAACATCTACACAATACACAACAACCTGCACATGGATGTTTATAGCCTCTTTGTTTATGATTGCCAAAACTTGGAAGTAGCCAAGCTATATTCCAGTAGGTGAATGACTACATAAACTGTGGTGCATTCAGACAATGGATAATCCTCAGGGCTAAAAAGAAATGCACTATCAAGCTATGAAAAGACATGGAGGGAGCTTAGATGCATATGACTAAGTGAAAGAAGCCAGTCTGAAAAGGCTACATACTATGTGACATTCTGGAAAAGGCAAAACGATGGAGGCAGTCAAAAGATCAGTGGTTTCCAGGGGTGGGAGGTCAGAGGAGGGATGAATAGGCTGAGCACAGAGGAATTTTAAGGCAGTGAAACTTCTCTGTATGATACCATAGTGATGGGCATATGTCATTATACATTTGTCCAAATCCATAGAACAAACACTGATGGAAAGTATGGATCTTGGATGATAATGGTGTGTCAGTGTACATTTATCAGCTGTAACAAATGTCCCACTCTGGTGGAGGGTGTTGATCACAGGGGAGCCTTTGCATGTGTGGGGGCAGGGGTTACATAAGAGATGTCTGTACCTTCCCCTCAGTTTTGCTGTAGACCTCTAAAAAAGTCTATTTTAGAAAAAAAATTTTAATTTTTAAAATTTATTTTTATTTTTTAAAAAGATTTTACTGGGCAGCCTGGGTGGCTCAGCGGTTTAGCGCTGCCTTCAGCCCAGGGCCTGATCCTGGAGACCTGGGATTGAGTCCCATGTCAGGCTCCCTGTGTGGAGCCTGTTTCTTCCTCTGCCTGTGTCTCTGCCTCTCTCTCTCTCTCTCTCTCTCTCTCTCTGTCTCTTAGGAATAAATTAATAAAATCTTTAAAACAACAACAACAACAACAACAAAAAAGATTTTACTTATTGATTTGAGAGAGAGAAGGAGCCATGGGAAGGAGAGTGAGAGAGAAGCAGAGTCCCTGCTGAGCAGGAAGCTGGAGGATGTGGGGCTCCTCCCCAGGCCCCAGATATCATGACCTGAGCCACCTAGGTGCCCCATAAATTTTAAATACTATTCAGAAAAGATGAAAGAGGTGAAATGCTTCCTATACTCACTTTTTCCCCAATTTAAACACAGAGCCCAATGTGGGCACGCAGTGTCCCTACTTGAGGTCTATACCTGGGATCTATACTTCAGATCTAGACCTCAATTAAACTGCAGGAAGGAAAAAAAAAATCTATTTTACTCCGAAGCCCACCCTATTCTCATTTTACTGTATTACTTCCATTATCCAGGAGTCTCTTAAAGTATATTATATATCTACCTCTCCTAAAACGGAAAAAAAAATTTTTTTTAAAGATTTTATTTATTTATTCATGAGAGACTCAGAGACATAGGCAGAGGGAGAAGCAGGCTCCCTGCGGGGAGCCCCAAGTGGGACTCGATCCCAGGACCCCGGGATCACGGCCTGAGCCAAAGGCAGACGCTCAACCGCTGAGCCACCCAGGTGTCCCTCCTAAAATGGAAAATATTGAACATGAAATAAACTTGACGATTCAGAGACATAGTTAGGAACAGGATTTCCAGGGTAATGGAGATTACTGGTCGCTCTATGTAGGACTATGTGACCAAACATCAAACGGCCTCTAGTTGCCACGGAGCTTGCATCCTTGGGCCCAGTTCTTTTTCTGTCTTTGGTCACCAGCCATCGTGTCGATTTCTAGAGACCTCTCGATCTCCTTTGAATTAGTTGTTTCTAATCTTCTGCGGGCTAAGAAACTAGGTAACCAGGTTTATTAAGATCATGTCTAAAATGGGAAAAGGCAGTTGCTGCGTGACAGCAAAAGAAGTGGGAAATAAAATGCACGACGAGCTCAGTGAGCGAGATCTATGGTGCTCATTTTAACTTCTCAGAGGCCTTTTTCTTTGAGCTGTGTTCTCTATGACTGACATGATTGAAAAAATGACCTCTGGCCAGGGTAGTTATTGCTGCAAAAAAGGCATTGTTCCTTTAAAATGAATAAGAATAGCAGCTAATACCATAGTCTATTTTCTTTGAAGAATAGATTCTTTGTTTAAAAATAAGTGAACGAAAAGCCCACCCATAAACAAAGGTGGAGCAGTATTCTCTAGGAAGGAAGGCCCATAGCGAGTCACACTGTCTGAAGCTAAATTGATAGGAAAATACATGTTGTTTTGCTCATAACACTGAAAAGTCAATAAGCGGTAAATGAATTTCAGAGTAGTGGGGCCTCTATTCATTTCGATGTCCTTTGTAATTAAAAAACCAACACCCAAACAAGACAAAGCAAGAGCAGTAAGCACGACGCCTGGAGGGGGGACAGATGCAGGGGGAGCAAAGTGGTGTATAAACAGATTTGTGCAACTTATTCATGAGACATCAATAGCTCATTAATGGAGAGGATGAAGAGGAGGTTCCTTCATGCAGGGGAGGTTCCATCGTTTTAAAGTTCTGTAATTTAGAGCAAGGAATTCAGAAAAAAAGAAACTGTAACTTAGAACACTAAAATGGAAAGAAAATTACTAGCAGCTCAGATATTTATATTCTTGGTAATTGTTTACTGAAGATTGAATGGACTTTACCTCCTCATTCCTCACCTGCCTCATGACAAACACATCGCCTTTACCCCTGCCCTGGGGATTTCTTCCCACGATCTTCAGGTGACCATAAGGATATTTTACTTTAGACAGTAGGCAGCCTCTTATCTTTTAACCACCCTCTTGGATTCTAAACCCCACTTTGCATACCAGAAATGTTCAGTGGGTCTTATCTGACACGTCAACTCCTACCATTGGGATAGTCCTCAGAGGGTTACAAATCTGGAAAGCTTCTGAGCTCACATTTGTGCCCAGCAGGAAGGAATCCCATGGTTGATTAACGATGCCTGCCATGGGCACATGGAGGTGATGGAAATATGCGTGCCAAAAAATCACCACCCCCGCTCCTGATACTACCTACGGGGAACCAAGAGAGGCCTGGTTCACACTAACCTTCTCTCTTTGGCACTGGACTCTGTTTTGTTTTTAAGATTGTATTTGTTTATTCATGAGAGACACAGAGAGAGAGGCAGAGACATAGGCAGAGGGAGAAGCAGGCTCCCTGCAGGGAGCCCGAAGAGGGACTTGACCCTGAGACTCCAGGATCATGATCTGAGCTGAAGGCAGATGCTCAACCACTGAGTCACCCAGGCATCCCTGGCACTAGACACCATTAAGTAGACAGATCAGCTACCTCTGTCTAATACTTGCTTCTGGAATATGCACTTTGTTTCTGCATTTGAAGAGGATGAAGTGTTGAAGTGTTTCTTGATCACTTGGTGGGATGGATTATATAAAATATGGAAATGCTTTTAAGTGGTTGAAGAATATTTAACATAAGTATGCTTTTTATATGACCAACATGCTTGTGCACACACATACACACAGAAAACCAAGTCTATGTCTCCATTCCTTAATCTAGCTCCTGATGTAGTCAGAATCTCCCTCCTCTGAATATTTTTTATTAAATCATAGAGAGCCAATTTTCAACTGGATTATGAAGAAGGAGAAAGACCAAACAACAGTGACTAAAGGAAAGACAATGAGTCATGGCACAGTAACAAGTTACCCATATAATTCCATAAACCGGAAGGTACATTTGAATACGACCTACGTGATAGGGAGACAGCTCTTTAGGAGAAACTCAAGGAGGAAAGGAAGAGAAGGAAGAAGAGAAGGAAGAAGAGAAGGAAGAAGAAATGTTAACAATCAGACATTTGCCGTTTCAAGGAATGTTGGGTTCTTGCTCTGGAGGAGCTTATGGTCTAGTTTAGATGGGTGCAGGTGTGTATCCAGCCCGTGCATGGAGGCTTAAAAAAAAAGACAAACGTATACAGGTGTTTTAAGATTGAAATCTCCTCTTATCGTCTTCTCTGATAGTCCTGTTCACAATCTTGTCATGCTCTGGTAAGTTGGAAGTTTCCTCTTGAAAACTCTAGCAGAATTTCCCTAATGACCACCATCATTGCCTTTTTTTTTTTTTTTTTTGATACCCAGAAAAGTGCAAAAGAACTACAGAACTATTAGTATTTAAGCAAAGTAAACTCTGATGTGCCACTTCAAAGAGTCTTGTAATCCATGGTTTCGATGGTGGTGGACTCTCTTTCTGATACTCATTTTGTGCTCTGGTTAGATGTTTTGAGCCATTAATGACTAGCAAAAGTGTACGTGTGCTAAGACTGTACCCAATTTCAAGGGCAGAGTATCACCAGGGATTTTAAATGTCAGTGTTACAAGACTTTGAGGCACGTCATGGCCACAGACCGAAGACCGGCAGACCATTAGGATTGGCAGGAGGAGCCTGATGCTGGGAATGCACCATGAGCATTGCTGCAGCCTGGACAGTGGTGAGAGATTTGTGCCCATTCTGGGCATTTGGAAAGAACAGACATTGCAGCATGGCAATGTGTGACGTTGGGCACGTGACTCCGTAGGGTCTGGGCTCAGTCTCCTCCTGTACTAGTTTGGGTAGCAGTCCCATGTCTAGAAAAGCAGTCCCCATGATAAAAAGTTTGTGAGTAATATGATCATTTAAAGTAGACTTACAAAATTTTTCTAGTTTGTTTTGACACATAGGACATCATTGGAGCTGCTTTAATAAACGTATTTTAAAATGTAGTGGAACTTACGTGTTTCATTAATTATATATTCCACCACCTAAATGGGGTGAAAGCAGTTTATTTTCTAAAGCGGGTTTAATATTTTCCTCTGAAATATCTTTAAATCATTCATTTCCACGACAAACCCTGTAATACAAAAGTAATCTCTGAGCTGATCTCTGACCAAATCACCACAAATTTTAAATCAGCAGCATCTAAATTAGTGCTCCTGCCAGCCTCGGTCATTAATCTCTTTGTACAACAGCTATTTTTCTGTTTAAAAGAAATAGTAAAATGGTGTTCTTGTAAGTTAGGGTTTAAATTTGGAAAGGGATATATGATCCCTTTAAAGAAGATCGTCTGCCTCAGAAGGCAGTCTGTATTCCATTCTGGGTTAGACATGGTTACCAAGGAGACAGCTCAGCATCATCAGTAGGCCTATAGGATTGGGAATCTAGTGGGCTCTCAGGAAATGCTTATAGGAAAAAAAAGGAGAAAAAGAGTGAAGGAAAAAAAGAAGGAGGAATGGTGGAGGTTAGGAGGATGAGCTTTTATCTGTTAGAAAAGAACAGTATGATGGTTAATTTCATGTCAACTTGGTTAGGCTTCGGTACCTAGATGTTTGGTCAAACATTACTCCAGATGTTCCTATGAAGGCATTTTTAGAGATGAGATTAGCATTTAAATCAGTAGACTGTGAGTAAAACAGATTACCTGCCACAATGTGGGTGGGCCTCATCAAATCAGTTGAAGGTCTTAATTAAAAAAGACCAACCACCACCTAGTGAGAGAGAATTCTGACAAGAGGCTGCCTTTGGAGTCGAACTGCAGTGTCAACTCTCCGGGGTCTCTCCTCCTGTTGTACTGCCTTTTCTCTCCCAGCCTGCACCCATGCCCTCATGGACAGTTCCGAGTGATCACCTGGAAGAAGAGAACACATGTGTCTTGTTTACAACAGTTCTGCGTGATACGGAGCCACTCCTCAAAAGTGGACAGCTGCAACATTGCAGCGCCTTTCTGGAACATCTGTGAAGGGCAGCGGTGACATGAAATACTCTCAGGGGGCAGAACTTGGAGCAATGTACCTGATTGGTCATTTGCTTGGAAGGAGAAATGTCCAGACATGCAATTAGATACGGATTCATGGTCTGTGGCCATGTGAGGTCTGTGGTTTGACTTGGAGGGGTTATGATTGGAAAATTGGTGAAAATTGTTTCTGGGGAAGAAGTATGTGGACAGACCACTCTGAATAGGTAAAAAATGTTAGAATGTCTATGTCCCCTATGAGTGCTCACCAAAAGGGGACCCTCGCAAGAATTTTAATTATAGAGTGGGTAGGACAGCCAGCTCTGTGGATACTATTCAGTCTCTTTCCTTCAAGCCAGTCCTGTCATTGACCAATGGGTTCATGAACAAAATGGCTGGGATGGCAGGGATGGACATCATGCACAGGTTCAACAACAAGGACTTTCAGTCACCAAGGTCAGGCTGGCTGTAGCCACTGCTAAGTGTCCAGTCTTCTGGCAGCAGAGACCAACACTGAGCCCCTGGTATAGCATCACACCCAAGGTCATTAACCAGATACCTGGTTGATTATGTTGGGCTGCTTCCATCATGGAAGGGGCAGTAGTCTTCTGTCTACAGCAATGACTCCACTGAACTGGAAGTTAGGACTGCCATCCAGACATTTTGGCCTCCTCCTGCTTCTGATCAACAGGCAAAGAAGGAGTCCTGTGCTGAATGGAGTGATTATTCCTGGTTACCAAGGGGAAATTGGCCTGCCGCCCCACGGTGTAGGTAAGGAAGTGTGTGTCTGGAATACATGAAATTCCACAGTGTCTCGTACCATCCCCATGCACTGCGATTAAGGTGGAGGGAAACTCCAGCAACCCAGCACTACCGGTGGCCCACAGCCTTCAGGAATGAAGGTTTGGGTCACCAGCCAGGTAAAGAACCATGACCAGTGGAGGCGCTCGCTGAGGGCCAAAGGAATACGGGATGGGGACGGGGTAAAGGTATTTATAAATACCAGCTATGAGCACGCAATCAGCTACAGACATAAGAACAGTAATCATTACATTGTAAATGTTTATAGGTAGATATTTATAGGAAGATATATAGATATCAAGTGTCTTTGTTTTCTTCTCCCTTATCAACTCATAATGTAACACAAATGATTTTTTATGTATAAAATGACTTTTTATTATACTATTTAAATATTGCTAATTTTACATCATAGTACTCATATTATAGGATACCAAGGAGAAGGGTAAATACCACCTAAGGACTTTTCATCCTCCTCTGGGGAAAGGGTGAACGTGTTTTCAGTTGTATGGAGGGTAGTTGTATCGTTAGATGGAGTTACGGCCTTGTCTTTGTCTTTATTTGGAGATAAAGCACGATTTAAGGGATGTGTATGGGTGCCAAGGACACAAGGGGCAGACAGGGGATGGTTAATCTTATGTGTCAACTTGACTAGGCCATAGCACCCAGATAATTGGCCAAACCCCAGTAGAGATGCTGCTGTGAAGATAACTTTTAGATAAGAGTAACAGTTAAAAATCAGTTGACTTGGTGTAAAGCAAATTTGATGGGCCTCGTCCAATCAGTTGAATGCCTTAATATAAAGAAGACTACAGTCCTGGTACCTCCAGACAATGACACATTATTCAATGCTAAAAAGAAATGGTAGCACCAAGCCATGAAAAGACACGGAGGAACTTTAAATGCATATTACTGAGTGAAAGAAGCCAGTCTGTAAAGGCTTACATACGGCATGATTCCATCCATATGACAGTCTGGAAAAAGACAGACTCTGACAGCTAAAAGATGCGTGGTTTCTAGGGGTGAGAGGTCGGAGGAGGAATGGATAGACTGAGTACAGAGGATTTTTAGGGCAGTGAACTACTCTGCGATATTGGGATGACAGACACATGTCATTATACATTTGTCCAAACTCAGAGACTACCCAGCACCAAGAGTAAAACTTAGTGTAAAGCATGGCCTTCTGGGGTGATGATGATATGTCAGTGGAGGTTCATCAAGTATAACAAACGTATCACTAGGGTTGGGGATGTTGATAAGTGGAGGAGACTATGTGTGTGGGGGGGGCAGGGGAAATTTCTGTACTTCCCCTCAATTTTGCTATAAAGTTTAATTTGCTCTACAAATAAGTCTATTTACAAAAAAAATTCCTTAAAATCTCTGTACACATATGAGTAGTATATGTATATACACACACACACACACACACACACACACACACACACACACAGAGTTGTTGTCACATGAGAGAAAAACAGTGCAACTCAAAGCTTGAGGAGAAACAAGGCTTTGGTGGGTGTAGCTGTGAGCAACCAGGAGTTAGAGTCATCCCGGCTCCCACTGAAGGAAGTTCAGAACAAGTCTTAGATTTTTAACAAAATGAAGGATGAACCCACTGGCCTCAACCTTGCAGTGCGTAGGTGAGAGCAGAGGAGCCACTTGCCCCGGAAAGTCCACCTCTTTCATTAATCCTACTAGATGTGCACACAGACTCATGCTGGGCACTTGGGTTGGGAATCTGGGGAAAGCTATGGGACTAGTCACAGCAGCCAGAAGCTTTGGAGGTATAAAGGCTCCAACCACTGAGAATGGAAATTGTCCACGAAGCTTTAAGACTAAAACAAAGATGAACGATGATTGATAAGATTCAAGGATGGGGGAGAAACAGAGCAAAGATACTTAGGTGTATATTTTCTTTAGTAATTTGCTCTGTGGGGCTATCTTCTTTGCTTTTTCATGTTTGCTATCTGTTTTAATAAAGAGATCTCTTCTTTGTAAAAAGAAGTTATAATTAGGTTGTAAAATAACTTAATCTTTCGGCTAATCAGACCTTTGGGAGATGTGGGGTTTTTAGACTGGAAAGCGCTAATGTAAGAATCATCACTTCCTTGCGGCCAGCACCCTAATCCCATGCAAAGTACTAATAGGAACTAAACAGTCTTTTGAGTGCTGAGCTTACAAACGCAACCTGTAAAGCAAAAGAAAGTATCAGGGCGCTGCAACAGCATTAAAACTTCCATGTCGGGACGCCTGGGTGGCTCAGTGCCTGCCTTTGGCCCATGTGATCCTGGAGTCCTGGGATCAAGTC
The DNA here is from genome assembly GCF_048164855.1 of Canis lupus baileyi. NCBI lineage: Eukaryota > Metazoa > Chordata > Mammalia > Carnivora > Canidae > Canis > Canis lupus. The sequence goes on from NC_132846.1 coordinate 62,214,248, forward strand.
CCACATCGGGCTCCCAGCATGGAGCCTGCTTCTCCCTCTGCCTGTGTCTCTGCCTCTCTCTGCGTGTGTCTCTCATGAATAAATAAATAAAATCTTTAAAAATAAAAAAATAAAACTTCCATGTCTGCGAGCTTCAAATGTTGCACTGGGTTTCTATTACCAACGATTTTAACACAGTGGCACTCCAGACACCGTATTTAGAGGATCATGAGCTTTATCAAGTGTGAGGACTCCCTATAATGTTTCCAGAATTTCCAGGATCCCCTATGGAGTGGTAGCCATATTTTAGTATCCAATGCAAACACAGGATGACCAAAAGGTGCTAGGGATTCGGAAGTTATTTTAAATGAATATGTATATTGTTACTGTGAATCGACTGTGTGCAGCGGAAGCTGTAGCTCCCATACATGGAGTCTAGGTGAGTACATGGATTCATAAACCCTTTGTAGTAATTCTTCAACAGCCTCGGGGCTCCTCTGCCACTGATTTACATGATGGGGTGTGAAGCCTCCCAATGACCTAGACCTTTAAGCTCTGTGTGTCTGACTCAGAGCAAAGGCAAGATCCTCCCTGGGGATCCCAGTTACTCATCGTGGCTCCCACTGACACTCTCAGCCTCTCCCTTGCGGTGTCACTGCCTCTACTCTCTTCCACCCCCTATCCCAAGTCAAATCCACGCTCTACGTCATGGCCAGAGACACCTTCCTAAAAATCTAGATCTGGTCCAGCCACTTCCCCACCCAGATATATTAGTGTCTCCTCATGTACCAAGAGCAGTGGTTCTCAAATGTGGGTACTCAGCCAACTCATTTGGATGACTTGTGAAAACATTTCCAGAATTCCGACTCAGTCGGAGGTGGGGACCAACGATTTGCATTTCTGACAAGTTTCCAGAAACAACCCTTTGAGAAACAACTGAGGTAGAGGAGTAAGACCCAGACCTCTTAGTTGAACAAAGTAGGTCCTCCATGATATGACCCTGACATCTCTCAAGTTTCATTTCCTGCCTGGTCCGCCTTTCACTCTTACCCACTTGTCACATTCCTACTCATCCAAAGCTCAGGCATCACCTTCCTCTCAAAGCACCCTCTGAGCAAAATTAATCAGTTCATCTTTCCCCTTCTCCCTGACTTTGTTCGCATCTTTCTCTCACTCACGCAGCCCACCTCTTTGGAATCCATTGCTTCCGCATGTCTGCCTCGTGTACCCGATGGTGTGCCCCGTGAAGACAGGGAACTGGTCATCCACCTTCTGGAGCACCAGAAGATAGTAGGTGCTCAATAAGTATTTCTGCATGCTTTTACATCAGGGTCAACAGCAAATGCACAACTTTTAAAAGACACTGCTTCTAAGGCCCTTAGAATCTCTGCACCCTGCTGGTTCGCGGGGCTATGATTAGACTGCTGTCGGTGACTCAGAGTTCAAGATGCTGCTGGTAGGAAAGAAAGTAATATGTCATTAACACCCTGCAGCTCTTTGTGATCCTGATTCAAAAGGACATATACACATATGCATATCACGCCTGCAAACAAAATGAAGACACGCGCAAAATCTTTACCGGAATCTGAGATTAACTAGACTAACACCAAACCCAAAAACCTGTGTTTGGCCCTCAAATTCTGTGTGGCTCAGGGACAATCAAAGATGGCTCTACAGTCATCCCAGCAACACAGCAGCTAAGCCAGGGCAGCTACATTTCCGTGATCCTTTCCATATGCCTTTTATGAATTCCCAAATAACAAAGCTGAGAAACATTTCAGAGAATTCTCAAATAACAGAATAATTGGAGTATAGCCATAGGAGACGGAGGGACTTTTTAAATTTTTGAGATCCCGACTGGCCATGAAGTGATGAGAAAAAAAAAAAAAAATCTCTAAAAACATCTGCTACCGCTACTAATCAAAAGTGGACTTCCCTCCTGCACTGTTGGTGGGAATGTGAACTGGTGCCACAACTCTGGAAAACTGTGTGGAGGTTCCTCAAAGAGCTAAAAATAGATCTGCCCTATGAACCAGCAATCGCACTGCTGGGGATTTACCCCAAAGATACAAATGCAATGAAATGCCGGGACACCTGCACCCCGATGTTTATAGCAGCAATGTCCACAATAGCCAAACTGTGGAAGGAGCCTCGGTGTCCATCGAAAGATGAACGGATAAAGAAGATGTGGTCTATGTATACAATGGGATATTCCTCAGCCATTAGAAACGACAAATACCCACCATTTGCTTCAACGAGGATGGAACTGGAGGGTATTATGCTGAGTGAAGTAAGTCAATCGGAGAAGGACAAACTTTATATGGTCTCATTTACTTGCGGAATATAAAAAATAGTGAAAGGGAATAAAGGGGAAAGGAGGAAAAATGTGTGGGAAATATCAGAAAGGGAGACAGAACATGAGAGACACCTAACTCTGGGAAATGATCTAGGGGTGGTGGAAGGGGAGGTGGGCGGGGGGTGGGGGTAACTGGGTGACGGGCACTGAGGGGGGCACTTGATGGGATGAGCACTGGGTGTTATCCTAGATGTTGGCAAATTGAACACCAATAAAAAATAAATTTATATTAAAAAAAGTGGACTTGACGTGTGCTTTGTCATAGGACTATCATATTGTTGGAGACACCTGCCCGACTGAAAAGGTGCATCTTCAAATGTAAACCATATTCTATACAAAGAGTCTCTCATTCTTCTATTATTGGCTCCTACGTGAAGTAGAGTCTGGTTGATTACTCATTGGTTATTAGAAGATTCTAGCATTATTCCTTGGAGAGAGGGACCTGGTCTGTGATTGTTAAAACTTGTCAATTCCTTGTTTCTGTCTTCCTTCCAACTCCCTGGCCTGTATATATTCATACATACACATACAAATTTTACACACACTCACACACACATTCTCACTTTTCAACTACTCTCGACTTTCATAAATTAATTTGTTAAACACCTCCTCGTGCTCTGATGACAGCTGCCAAATTTTGCATAACCTTTAACTAGGCGTTATCGGCTCCTGCTCATCAGAACACATTCAGCTTTTAAAATGGTCTTCAGACGTTTGATTTATTCATTTATTCAAGAAATAATCAAGGGTGTCATAGGTTCTGGTGGCCCAGCAGTGGATAAAATAAAAATGATTCCTGGCCTCACTGAGCTCCCAGTGTTGTGGGGGAGACCGTCAGTGAACAAATGATTTCATAAGTAAATGCACAATTGCCAAGTACTAGGGCCTTGAAAGAAAATCTCTTCTATGAGATATTAAGAATGGAGGATCTAATTTAAATGAAGGAAATATGAAAGATCCCACTGGGGCTCCAATTCATCACACTTGCTTGGATCCAAGCCCTTGTCATATGATTGTTGCAGTCCTGCTCACAAAAGGGGCTACTCCACTTTTCACACTTCACCTCTGGCTTTGGCCTTGTGACTTGATTTAACCAATAGGAGGCAAACAATGGGTCGATCGTGAACCTAAACCTAAGGAGTCCACCTGTGTTTATCCTTGCCTGTTACACGTCTGCCATTTCCTGCAAAGAGCATGTCCAGGCCAGCCTGCTGGTCCCAGAAGGAAGAGTGATACCCTTGCACGACCTGCCCTTGCTAATGTGCCCCAGTCAATTCCAGTTTAAAGCAGAGCCTTCAGCCATCCCTCAGGCACACGTGTGAGCCCAGCTTATATCAGACGACTCAACTGACCCATAGGCACATGGACTATAATAAAAACATGATTATTTTTTTCAACCCCTGAGTTTTGGCATAGTTTGTTACTTAGCAATAGTTAACTAATGCAGGGCGCTGGGGAATCCTTCTCCAAGAAAAGTGACATTTGGCTGGAAGTATTAAGTAGGTCTTAGACAAATGCAGAATAAAGGGAAGAGGGTCCTGAAGACTTCAGGTGAGCACAAGCTGAAGACACTCACGTGAGTGGAAGAAGCCTTACAGTTTGCAGAAGGGAAGGGCTGAAAACAGAGAGTGTGTCTCACCAGGAGCTGGGTCATGCATAGCCAGTCACACATGACTTAGGAGAAACTGTATGAGATGGTCTTCCTGGAGGATTTAAGATCGAATTTTGAAAATTGAATTCGGAGGAGAGCTATTTGTAATCTAGAAGATTCAAATTAAAGGATTGTTGTCTTCATTATCATTCATCTAGAGCTGCACTGCCCTGTAGGGTAGCCACTAGTCACATAAGGCCACTCGAGTTTAAGTTAATTAAAATAAGATAAACTAAAAAATTAAGTTCCTCAGTTGCACTAGCCTCTTTTCAAATCCCCAATAGCCCCATGTGGCTAGCGGCTACCAGATTAACAGTGTAAATTAAGACTTTTCCATTATGGGAGAAAGTTCCGTCGGGTAATGTATTCATTTCTTATTATTCCCGTGTAACAAATTACCACAAACTTAGTGGCTTAAAACAGGGCAAATCTATTATGTCACAGTTTCCACGGGTCAGAAGGCTCTGCTGAGTCTCACCAGGCTGAAATCAAGGTGTGGGCTGGGATCTCCCCTGAGGTTTGAGGTCTTCCCCACTCACTGGTTGTCAGCAGAATTTTTTGTCATATCTGTATGACCAAGGGACTGCTTGCAGCTCCTAGAGGCTTCCTGTGGTCCTTACCGTGGGTTTCCCTCATCTCTCCATGTAATGGTTTATTTTTTCCCCTTGAGGCCAGCAGGATATTATCTCTTTGGCCCTTCACTTTCTTCAAAAGGGTTTCCTGATTAGGTCAGGCCTATCCAGGGTATTTTCCCTTTTGTGTTAACTCAAAAGGCAATTGAGATGAGTAACAATCAGAGGCATGATAGCTCTGTTACCCACTAGTCCACCCACACTCAGGAAGAGGAGATGATGATACAGGGTGTATACCCGGGCAAAGGGGAGAACCTTGGGGTGCATCTTAAATTTCTGTCCACCACAGATAGAAGCAATCTAGAAAGTAGAACAAGGTTCAATAAATTAATAGAGAAGACAAGTGGTGGAAGCATTTGGACCAATTAGCACAGGCTTAGAGCACAGGTATAATAGCTATTTAAATAATGTTGACCTCAGGGAGGTCTGTAACAGCCTCCTTGTAATTAGTGGCTGGCAGCAGCTGGGATCAGGGTTCGTCCCCCGCAGCTTCACTCAGAGTGTCTGCAACTGGGACACTGCACACAGCCGACCCCTCAAAGCAAGTATGTGTAGACTCATCTTAACTGCTGACATTCCTACATTTTGTGTTCCTGCTGTTACTAACCTCCCAGAATTTCTGACCTTCTGCTCGTCTTGGTCTGCAGAACCCAATGGCTCCTTCTCAGATGAACTCATTTACTGGCTTGACACAGCCCAGCTTGGCCTGAATTCCCTGGCTTCCGGACGCTTGGCCCAGCTGACTACCAACAACTGTGGAGCTTCCATCCTTGGCTTGCAGACCTGAAAACAGCCAGGTATTCTTGGGCACAGTCCCCACCTCTCACAACCCCCTGTCTGGCTGCTGCTTGTCCCCTAGGGTGACTTGTGGGGCGGGGGGGGGGAGAACTTTGAGTATTGATTTTCAGGGAGATGTGGGGTGGGGGGGGAGAGCAGATGTATAAAACATGTACATCGTTTGACTTGTTTGCCCTGAATGTAAACTTCCATCACTGCTCATAAGGACTCTGTAAGGCTAATTCTTAATTCGTAAGTGCTAATTAAAAATCGTAAGGAATAGAGTTATCATTTTGACAGAGTCAGAGCCACATAATTTTAAATTTCACAAAATGCTGGTGTTTAAGAGTTGCATTTAGTTATTTTAAGAAATTCTATTTCAAAGCTTATACCTGATTCTGAAATGGCCTCTATAGTAGCACTTCCTTTAAAAAAAAATATTTTTTCTTTTTTCCTTACAAGTGAAGAATAAGTGTTTGTATTCTAACTACAATCAGTGTTTCAGCGGAGTAGAGATATTTTAGTGCCTTGGGTGGGCATTTATCTTCTTGCCATCAGCACAATAGAACAAAAATGTACCCATATTAGCATTAATAATAAAACCAAGTCCATTATGCAGACTTTCTTGTCAGTTAAATTTGTTGCAGGCTCAGTTTTGGATTCAATTTCATACATTTGGAAGTACTTTTGCTGTCAAGCAAATTTTTGTTTTATCATTTTAATTTTGGAGGGTTTTTTTTCCCTCTCCTGCGTCTGAATTACCTTTTTAGAGGTTGGAAAATGGTTCTTCCCACTGATATAGGAAGGGTTTGATTTGGCAAATGTAGATATTTTCCCTGTGATGTGAATAGAGTTAATTTTAACAGAGCCGTTTCATTTTAACAGACTCGCACAGGGCATGTCCTGCCAAACAGCTTTGTGGATGATCGTCAACTGATGTCAGCACAGTTCTAGAAATAGTATTTGATGGTTAACAGCTGCCACAGAGCCAGAAGGGGAACACGAGACATTGTGTTTCAGGAGGGTTTACAAAACTAGTGGCTATTGTTTTTATTTATTTATTTATTTTATTTCTTGACAATGGAAGAAGAGATTAAAATACCGAGCGTAGGCTTTTTTATTTAAAAGACTTCTAAGTAGGTCAAGAGGATCCTGGAACTTTGACACTATGTGTAATGTAAATGGTGTGCTCTGAAATAATATTTCATTAATTTAATATAGGCTTTACTCATTCTGCAGTTACATATATGGCCATCAATTATGGAACAAATGTTTTTCTTTAGGTCGAAAATTGCAAACTTTTTCTTTAAAGAGCCAGATATTAAATATTTTAGGCTTTCTGGGCCATACTGTCTCTGTTGCAGCTATTGAATTCTGCTGTTACAGGCTAAAGGTAGCCACAGACAATATGTGAATAAATGGGTGTGGGTGTGTTTCAATAAAACTTTATTTACAAAACAAACAGTGGGCCTAATGTGGCCTCAGGCTATAGTGTTCCCACCCTTGCTTTGAATAGGAAGTGGAGATATGCCACACATTCCATCCTGCTTTCCAGAAAGGTTAAAGGTACCCACACTCTCTTAAAGGCTTATGAATCAAGTTCCTTGCACACTCCCTGTGGAAACACAGCAGTCTTTTTATGGCCACAGAGGGGTACTTAATTATATATGTATATGGGCTCTACAACCACTCTAATAATGGTCTGAGAGTAACCAAGCAACACATACGCTTTTATGAACTGAGAGGATCATGATCTCTGGTGTACAATGAACCTGATTTTTCTTCCCTTTCTTATTTTATTTAAGTTAATATCACTCTTAAAGTTTGAATTATCTTGCAAGAAGGCAGGTTCATTAGCTCCAGTTCAGCTTGTGCATCATCTTAATGGGACATATTTTGTAATGATGTGAATCACAAAACAGTCCTGTGCTTCAAATGACCTAAATGTTTCATTGAAGTCATTACAAGCAGTGCACACGAGTACGGATTTTATTATTTAAAGACAACTTAGGCAGAAAAAAAAAATTCTGGGAAGAAAAGTTTAAGCGTGGTCTAAAAGGAAAAAAAAAATCAAAGAATATGCTGGTTGTTTTTGCAAAAACCTTAATAGGTCTTCCCTTCATCCACTCTCAACTATGAACTTATTACCATGAAAATGACCAATCTGACAGTATACAAAGATGGTGGGGGAGAAGGGAATCTAACAGTACCTTACACTATATATTTTTCTGCATTCACGTATCACATTTGTTCTAGAAATGCCATTTAAGCCCTTGGCATCTCAGAAGCAAAGGGATGGTCTCAAGCCTAAGAATGTCTGCTTAAATAGGATCCCATCTACTAACAACTTCCTGAGAAGCCAGTGAGTACTCATTTCAAACATGCCTCGGGTTCTAGGCTACATTTTCTTATAATAGTAGTTTTTCAAAAACTTTCCTCTATTAATGTCACCATTGTCTCTTTGTTGTCTTGTCTTTTCTTGTTTCTCCTATGTGTTTCTGGAGATGGAAATATTATCTATTTGTCTGATTGAAATCAGAGTGATTGTAATACTCTAGCCTTTCTTTTGAACTCGGTCTGTTACTTGCCTTCAGTAGATATGTCACATCACACCATAGCACTGCACCATGCCAGATGCTATCATGCCATCTTTTTCTTTAAGGGGTTTTTCTTAAAGCAATTTAAGTTGAATAAGTAAATCATTGTACTCTAAGTTATTCCTATCCATGTACATAATTTATAAAAACTATGCCTGTTATTGTGTTACTCATTTCCTAATTGGGTTAAAGCCATCTGTAGATCTCTTTGGCTTTAAGTTATCTGAGGGATGCTGTGTTGTCAGCAACCATTTTTCAATTTACTCTCACACTGTCATGAATAAACATTAGTGGTCTCAATATTGATTGCTAGAATGTCTCAGCCCTAACTTCATCATCACACTCTTCAAATGGCATGGAAGTGTTTTTATGGACATTCTTCTCCCTCCCAAGCCCTCAGTTTCATCCTCTGGAATCCCTGTTAAGTGCTGAGCAGATTTCCTAACATATTCCATTACTTCACAGAATATTCCCTCTGCTTCCTAATTATAGCCCAAACCTGCTCTCTCTTAAGGATACAGATGCTCTTCATAGGATCCTCAAGAAAACTTGCTCACTCTCACAGGACTGACATGTGACAGGGCAGGGAGCTAGAGGTGGAGGGAGACAAAAAGGGCCTGGTGCAGGCATACCTTGGAGACATTGTGAGTTTGGTTCTGGACCTCTGCAATAAAGTGAATATTGCAATAAAGCTAGTCAGATGAATTTTTTGGCTTCCAGTGCATATAAAAGTTATGTTTACACTATACTGCAGTATGTTAAATATGCACTAGCATTATGTCTAAAAAAGCAGTGTGCATGCCTTAATTAAAAGCACTTTTTTGTTAAAAAATGCTAACCATCATCTGAGCTTTCAGTGAGTGATAATCACTGATCACAAACCACCATAGCGAATATAATAATGTAAAAGTGTGAAATATTACAAGAATTACCCAAATGTGACACAGAGAAATGAAGTAAGCAAATACTCTTAGAAAAACAGTGCTGGTAGACTTGATCAGTGCAGGGTTACCACAAACCTTCAGTTTGTAAAAAATGCAATATCTATGAAATGCAATAAAGTGAACTGTAATAAAATGAGGTATGCCTGTATTTCCTTAGCTTCTCATTGTTGCAGCCAAATAATCATTCCTATACCTTCATTCATACTCCTCTTTCTCTTTGAACCTCATGCCATCTAATTACATATTTTCTAACCACTCCTTGTATCTCTCATCTACTGATACCAAGGCCAGCATGTTCAGAAGCATTACATAGAGAAAGGATTCATGTAACAATCAATATAATTCTCCTTTGCTCCCCATATTCATCAAAGACAGCTTAGTCTCCCTCTCTGTCATAGGTCCCAGAGTCATTTCAAGGATCCCTGATTTCCAATGGGTAATCTGTCTGAATTCTTACCTCACTTTGTTCACACTTCAATTCCAATGACTTTGATTTTCACATTCATGAGTGTGTGATGTTTATTATCATCTAGAGCACTATATCAACTTAAATAATTAAAAAGTCTTAAAGTTAATTCCCAACCAGTCCCTGACTGTCCTTACTTTGCTCCCTATCAAATCATTTACCTTCATGTTTCTCTCAATTTTTATATCTGCAAACAACTTTATGGCCTTAAAGACACATAGATATTCAATTGTAGGTAAGTTGTTTTTAAAAACATTAATTGAAACTTTCTAACAGTGGCTAAGGAAATGTCCTATACCAATGTTGCTTCTGAGAAAAGTTAGAAGAGCTGAATAGAATATTAAAACACACACACACACACACACACCCTAGAAACTCTGAAAATATCATAGAAATATCAAAGCAGAGATAATTTTTAGGATTAAGATTTGAACAAGAGTAAACCTAAGAAAGGTAAGCCTGGTATTTGAAGTGATAAGATAAGCAGAGATAGTAGTAGTCTCAGAGATTCAAGAAGTGTTATGAACACTCAAGTGATACATACATATTACATATATATATTTATGTATTACTATATACATAGTGAAGATGCTAAAAAAACTAAAGACAAAGAGGAATTCTTAAAAGCATCCAGAAAAAAATAATATATTAGTTTTGAAGAGGCAATACTATAAGACTTACAGCTGACTTCTCAACAAAACAATGGAATCCAGAAGACGGTGGGATCACACATTCCCAGTGCTGAAATAAAATAATTGCCAATGTAGGATTCTATGCTCAGCAAAAATATTCGTCAACAATAAGAATGAAATAAATACATTTCAGACAAACAAAAATGGATACCACTTTTTTTAGCAGTGGATCTGCTCTAATGCAAATATGAAAGGGAGATTTTTAGGAAGAGGGAAGAAAATCCTAAATGGTATCTGCAAGAAAGAATGAAAGATAAACACATAGATAAATTTAAATATATGTTTACTATATAGAGAAATAATAACAATGTCTTTAGGACTTGAGATATATATATATATAAAATTAATGTACATGACAAAAACAGCCCAAAATGTGAGGAGTAAATGGAGTTAATGTTTTAAGTTTTAAGCATTATCAGAGAAGAAGAGCAGTCATTTATATCATACTTTGAATAAATTAAAAATGCACATTGCAAAATATAAGACAACCACTAAAATGAATGTATAAATAACAAGCAAGAGAGCTGGAAAATATAATAATGAAATGGAATTAATTAAAAAGAAGACAAAAGAGGAGAGAAAATGGAACAAAGAACATGTAGGATAAATAGAAAGCAGATGGTAAGATGGTAAACTTGAATCCACATTGATCAGTAATTACATTAAAAGTAAATTTACAAATTTTCTAATTAAAAGACAAAAAACTTCATACTAAATTAGAACAACACATTGCTTACATGAGTCACATCTTAAGTATAAGGATACAGAAAGGTTGAAAGTAAAAAGATGAAAAAATATACACCCTGCAAACACAGTGAGAAGATGTTGTAGCTATATTAACATCAGTCACAGTAGACTTTATTTATTTATTTTTACATTAAGAGTTTTTAAAATTTAAGTTCAATTTAGTTAACATATAGTATAAAACTAGTTCCAGGGGTAGAATTTTAGTGATTCATCAGTTGTATATAATACCCAGTGCTTGTTACATCAAATGCCCTCCTTAATGTCCATCACCCAATTATCCCATCTCCCTCACTTCCCCTCAGTGTGTTTTCTATAGTTAAAAGTCTCTTTTGGTTTGCCTCCCTCTCTGTAGATTTTAAAGCAAAAAACATTACTGGAGAGAAGGGATAGTTATTTATAGGTCTCTATGTGATAGAATTAAAATGAGACAAATCTATAAAGATAATGGAAAATTTTAATATACTCCACTTAGTAACAGAGCAATAGACAAAAAAATTGGTAAAACTACAAAATAATTGAATAATATGGATTAAGAAACCTAATGAATGTATATAGAAAATTTTATTCAACAATTGCAGAATACACATTCTCTTCAAACACAGAATTTACAAAAATTGTTTATATGTTGGGCCACAAACTTAAAATAACTAAAATCATACACAGCATCCTTGGGCTGCCATTTTATTAAATAGAAATTAAAAATAAAAAAACTAGAAACCCCCAACATATTTATAAATCAAACAGCATAGCTTCTAATTAGTACAGGTTAAAAAGAAGGCACAATGCAAAAGAGAAAATATTTTGAAATGGGTAATAATGAAAACATAATCTATCAAAACCAGTAAGATGCATCTAAAGCAGTGTTTAGAGGAAAATTTTATCCTTAAATGCATGGATTTGAAAAAATAAAAAGACTAAAAATCAATTAGCTAAGCAACCAGCTCAAAGAGTTAGGGAGGGGCACCTGGGTGGCTTATTAAGTTGAGTCTAACTGTTAATTTTGGTTTAGGTGATGACCTCAGGGTGATGAGATGGAGCCCCATCATTGTGAAATTGAACCCATTCCCACTCCTTGGGGCTCCATGCTGGGTTCTGCACTTGGCATGAAATATGTTGGTTCTTTGAAAAGTCCAAAAATTTTGATAAAGCCCTAGGCATAATGATCAAGAAAAAAAAAAAAAGAAACAGAGAAAAGGCACAAATGACAAATACTAGTTATGAAGAGATACATCTCTACAGGCCTTACAAATATTAAGGAGATAAAGAAAAGATATTATACCAATAGATTTAAAAACTTAGAATGAAATACACAAATCTGTCAAAAAACAAAACTTACCAAAACTAACACAAGAAAAAAAAGAAAATCTGAACAGTCCTATATATGCTATAGAAATTGAATTTTTTATATGTTCCCCACAAAAAAATTTCAGATGCAGCTGGTTTCCATGGTAACACCTACCAACTATTTAAAGATGTACTAAAGTTCATTCTTACTCAACAGCATCCAGAAAACAGAAAAAATACTTTCCAACAATACTTTAAGAAGCCAGCATAGCCTTAATACCACAACATAAAAAAGTATATTATGGAAAACACAAAATTTGAGGAAAATCTTACTCATAAACATTGAAACAAAAATACTAAGCAATATACTAAGAAACGGACTCCAGTGATATGTAAAAAAGTGATACATGTAATGAACAACTTGAGTTATTTAGAAATCAAGAGTATTTTAGCATTGGAAAATCAGTTAATATAATTCTTCACATTAGCAGAATAAAAAATTAAAGTCATAGGATAGTTTCTTTTTTCTTTTTCTTTTTGTTTTTTTAATTGAGAGAGAGAGAGAGCTCAAGCAGGGGGAAGGGGCAGAGGGAGAGAGAGATAATCCCAAGTAGGCTTCTTGCCAAGTGCAAACCCTGCATGTTGCTCCATCTCACAACCCTGAGATCATGACCTGGGCTGAAATCAAGAGTTGGACACCTAACCAACTGAGCCACCCATGCATCCCCATAGGATAGTTTCAATTGATAAAGCAAATGCATTTCCTCAAATTCAATATTCATTTACACTTTTTGAAATACTTAGCGAACTAGGAATAGAAACTTTCTTCCTTCTAATGTAGTGTATTTATTGAAAACAAACAAACAACCCTAAGACAAGCATATTTAACAATGCCATGCTCAAATTTTTCATTTGAGATAGGGAACATGATGATTTTGCATACTGAAAGGCTTAGCTAGTTCAAAATGACTGGAAAAAGAAATAGAACATATAAAGATTGGAAAGGAATATAAAAATTTGTCATTGGGATCCCTGGGTGGCACAGCGGTTTGGCGCCTGCCTTTGGCCTGGGGTGCGATCCTGGAGACCTGGGATCGAATCCCACGTCGGGCTCCCTGCATGGACCCTGCTTCTCCCTCTGCCTGTGTCTCTGCCTCTCTGTCTCTCTCTGTGTAACTATCATGAATAAATAAATAAAATCTTTAAAAAAAAATTTGTCATTATTCTGAGAAAACATCATTTTACCTGTATAAAATTAAAAGGATTCTTCATTGTTAATTATAATTAATTAGTGATTTTAACAAAATCTCTGGATATGAGTTTAATATTCAAAAATCAATTTCTATTTCTATAAAACATCAATAGCAATTAGAAATTGAAAGTAACAAAATGGCACCTGACTTCATATGAACACAACTTGGCCTCATATGATCCAAATAATGAGGTAGAATATAGACTTAAATATAAAAACTAAATAATAATAATAATAATAATAAAGCAGCTTCCTAAAAGACAACATAGAAAAATATCTTCATGACCTTAGATGAGGAGAGATGTATTTTAAAAGACTAATAAATTGCACTCCATAAAAATTGCAATCTTCTGTTCATTAAGAGATACCAGAAAGAGAAAGAGAGAGAGAGAGAGACCAGGTAAAGACTAAATAAGCAAATAATAAAATGAGCAAAAATATTTCCAATATATGTAACAGACATAGCACTTGTATCTATTCAAATCAATAGGCAAAAGTCAGGCAACACAATTAAAAATGAGTAAAGACTTGAAATAGAGCACAAGAAGACATTCAAGTTGTAAATAAGCATGTAAAATGAGCTCGACCACATAACCCATTAAGGAAATTAAAATTTAAAACCACAGATAGAGGAGGATGAAGAGTACCCTTACCCTGATGAGCACTGAGAAATGTATAGAATTGTTGAATTGTTATATTGTATTCCTGAAGCTAATATAACTCTATATGTTAAAATGTTAATAATACTTCTCTAATAATAATAACAATAGTAAATTAAAACCACAACAAGGTACCACTATATCAGAATAAATGGATACTGAATTTTGTGAAATGCTTTTGCTCTCTTAATTGAAACTATTCTGTGACTTTAATCCTTGTTCTGTTAATGTGGAAATTACATGGATGGTTTTCGAATGCTGAACCAGTCTTGCATTCCTAAATGAATTCAACTTATTCATTACATGTATTACATTTTTACACATCCTTGGAGTCAGATTACTAGTATTTTTGTGTCTATGTTTATAAGTAGGATGATCCTCAAAACGCCTTAAATTAAACAACAACAACAACAACAACAACAAAACTGAGTGTACCAAGTGTTGATAATGATTTTTGACCAATGGATCCTCTGAGAAAAATACAGGGTGTAAATTGGTATAACTACTTAGGAAAACAGCTTGGCATCACTTGCTACATTTAAACATACACAAAATCTGAAACTCAAAAAGAGTCAAAGTCATGCTGGTGTCACTGGTGTTGTTCACACTCAATTTCCTTAATTACCATTATTATTTTCTTTCTACAAAGTTAGAAAAGCATTAAGTCACCATCATAGTGCATCTCTAAAGTTACCAAGTGTTTTATGGTTTTGTCAGGCAGTGTTGGGTATTTGAGTTAAACACAAAAGGGGAAGGTTGGGGGGCACCTGGCTGGCTCAGCTGGTAGAGCGTGCAACTCTTGATCTCAGAGTCCTGAGTTTGATCCCCATTTTGGGGATAGAGGTTACCTTAAAAAAAAAAGGAGGGGCACCTGGATGGCTCAGCCAGTTAAGCATCTGCTTTTGACTCAGATAATGATCTCAGGGTCCTGGGATGGAGCCCTCATCAGGCTCTGTTCAGCTAGGAGCGGGCTTTTCCTTTTCACTCTCCCTCTGTGCTCTTTTTCTCTCTCTCTTCCTTAAATAAATAAAATTTTAAAAAGAGAGAGAGAGAGAAGGTAGAAAGAAGTTCTCATTAAAGACTCTTCACAGTGGTAGAGGCTAGGTTAATCAGCATACAGGACCAAAAGCCAGAGGCTGGATTTTCCAACTTGGCAGAGAGATCCATAATCCATTCATTAGTTTTATTTGTTCATGTTCTGTTACAGCATTTGGATGTGACTTTTTAATACAGCCTTTTCTTCTGTTCTCAATAAAGTTTTAAAAAATCAAGTGCAAAACTGAAAAATCTTCAAACATTGTGACAAAATCCTTTAGAGTTGAGTTTGGGTTCCTACGAAGAGTTAGTCTTTGGTCCTCCTTTACCTTAAGAATCACGGTGTTGGAGTATCAAATTTCCTCAAAAAAGTAAAAATAGAAGTGCCACACCATCTAGTAATTCTGCTTCTGGATATTTCCCAGAAGAAAATGAACACTAATTTGAAAAGACATAGGTACCCATATGTTTATTGCAGCATCATTTTCAATAGCATCTTAAGTGTCTGCCAGTGGATGAATGGATAAAGAAGATGCGGTATATACATACAACAGACTGTTACTGAGCCATAACAAGAATGAGACCTTGCCATTTGCAACAATGTGGATGGGTGAGAGGGTATTGTGTTAAGTGAGATGAGTCAGACAGAGAAAGACAAATACCATATGACCTCATTTCTATGTGGAATCTAAAAGGCAAGACAGATGAACACACAAACAAAATAGGAACAGACTCCTAAATATAGAGAGAAATTGGTGGTGGCTAGAGAGGAGTGAGGTGGGGGGGATGAACCCTTTTTGCCTTCATTTAAACAGGTGAAGGGGGATGAAGAGGTACAGACTTCCAGTTATAAAATAAATAAGTCACAAGGATGAAAGTTACAGCATAAAGAACAGAGTCAATAATATATTAATAATTTTGTGTGATGACAGGTGGTAACTGCATGTAAGCATTTCGTAATGCATGTAATTGTTGAATCACTATGCTGTATGCCTGAAAGTAATATAATATTGCATGTCAACTATACCTCAATTAAAAAACAAAAACAGGGGCACCTGGGTGGCTCAGTTGGTTAACTGTCTGCCTTTGGCTCAGCTCATGATCCTGGGGTTCTGGGATGGAGACTCAGTCAGGCTTCCTGCTCAGGGAGGAGTCTGCTTGTCCCTCTCATTCTGCTGCTCCCCCTGCTTGTGCACACACTTTCTCCCTCTCAAATAAATAAATAAATAAAATCTTAAAAAACAAACAAACAAAACATGAAAACAATTGTGGTATTGGGACCTGAAAAGATTAGTGAGAAAAACCAGTTAAGTGAGTCACTTGGTAACATACAAATTGTCTTCACTGGCACAATTAGAGTCATAAAGAAATAATTCACCTCCTGTCTTATTTTGAAATGTTATGGGCACTTCCCCCTCAACGCCCCAACGTCCCAACGGCCAACATACTTCAGTGCAGAAAAGCAGAATCTTTACTCATTGTCCATCATTCTTGTAGCCTGACAATAAAGAAGTCAATACTCAGTGAGCTCAAGTGAATCATATTCCTCATTTTCACTGTGTTCTTCAACACTTTTACAGTTGGGCTTCCCTCTTCCTTTGAGGCAGAAGTTGGCATGCAGGAGGTTGGTCTTGAGATGAACACCTGAGGGAGAAAGAGAAGATAGAAGATTGGGAAGAAGAGAAGCTGAGCTACAGCACTCCAAGGCGTCAGTTAACCCTGCCGGGAGCTCTGGAGTGGCAATGGCCCTTCAGAGTTGTTCTGCATTGGGGCCTTGGGGTTGGGCTTCTGTACCATGGTGACGAACTGTTGGTTGTGGATGCCTTGGCAAAGGAGCATGACCTTGGGTGAGATTCTCTTCAGCCTCTGTTGTTCGATCAGGGCATCGTGGCAAGCAGCCAGCACAAACAGCAGATCAGTTTGGGAGGCGTGTCATTGACCATCGTTATGCTCTGTGGAGACACAAGTCTTGAGTTGGCCATTAGAGGCGGCCTCTTTTACCCAAGTGGTCCCATCTTTCTTTGCTGTGCTCATAGGTGCTAATCTTTCAATCTTGAGCCCAAAATACTTAGCCCCATTGAGTTCATGGCTTATGGAGTAATTTATATGCCCAAATACAAGGCGATGTGTGTGTGTGTGTGTATATATATATATATATATATATATATATATATATATGGCAATACCCATGAGAAAATATAAAACAAAAGCCTTTTGACAATTTGAATATAACACAAACATTTAGGAAACATAGATGAAATGGCTGTCTACTCATAACATGTACTTTAATTAGGTATATTTAAAATCTCATAAACCATCATGCCATGATTCTATCTCAAGTCTTCATGTGCTTTACCATTTCTGTCATCACGGGAATCACTTTTTTACTTTTCTAGAGTTTCCCAGAGCCCATCACCTTTGTTTCTATCTAAATGGTTAAAGATATAGTAGTTTGGGAATCTCTGTGTAATAATGACTTTGGAAATTGTATCCTAAGCCACAAGTAGTCATTTACTATTTGTGAACTCCTCAAGGTAATCACTAAATTCATTGCTTCTTAAAGTTGTTTGTCTTTTCTATCTTTTTTCTTTTTTTGGAGATATAACTGACATATAACATTGTATATGTTTAAAATGTACAATGTGTTGACACATTCATACATTGCAGTATGATCACCACTGTAGCATTAGCTAACACCTCCATCATGTTACATCATTATCATTTTCTTGTTTATGGTGAGAACAATTACGATCTAGTCCCTTAGCGATGTTGAAGTTTATAATGTTGAAGACTATCATCCTTCTGCTGTGCATTAGCTCTCCTGGACATATTTATCTACTAGTTGCAAGTTTGTATCCTTCAGCAACATCTATCCAACTCTCCCACTGCTCTGCCCCTGGGAACAACCATTCTCCTCAGCTTTTATGACTTTGGCTTTTAAAAATTCCACATAGAAGTGATATCATATAGGATTTATCTTCATCTGACTTGCTGCACTTCTTAAATTGTTTTTTTTTCTTAAATTGGTTTTTAAAAGGCTTATTCCGAACAATTTCCAACCCATGTAGTTGGGAGGTCATCTTACTATTCGCAATTACTAGATCTGTGTTCACGTTTTCTTTTTCTTTTTAACTGACGCCACAACTTAACCACCATCATGATATAAAACCAGGAACATCTCCCAGTGGCATTTATGATTCAAAACAAAGCAATTCAGGGATGGCCTGGGTGGCTCAGTGGTTGAGCATCTGCCTTCAGCTCAGGGCATGATCCTGGGGTCCTGAGATTGAGTCCTGCATCGAACTCCCCTCAGGGAGCCTGCTTCTCCCTCTGTCTGTGTCTCTGCCTCTCTCTCTCTCTCTGCGTCTCTCATGAATAAATAAATAAAACCTTTAAAAAATAAAAAATCAAAATAAAGCAATTCAGAGGGCACCCTGTAATATGAGGGACTTAGTAAAGATTCTAACTTCAGGCAACAACTTCTTTTCTGAGGGAGTATACTGGGGAGGAGGGAGACCTTGCCTTATATTTGGGTCCGTGCAGCAACCAGGAACTGAACAAAAAACCTTTCCTCTGCATAACTGTTTCCAAAGAACAGACGGAGAGCTGCCCTAACTTCCCAATCTCCACTCTTACATTTATCTTTATCTTGTCTTCTCTCCAGTGTCAGATGGGACTTACTAAAGGTAAGAAAAAGAAAAGACAGACTCATCATTCAAAGCTGCACACTTGTAGCAAAGACAGATCCGAGTCACACGATTACAGAGAACTGAGAACCTGGTAAAACCAAATAAAGCAAATGACAAATTGCTGAGAGGAGAAAAAAGAAAGAAAGAAAAAGAATGTGCCAGTGGCAACACTAGTTTATCAGAGAGATCAATGATGTGACAATATCAGTGTCCCTCCTTTATCAGAGACATCAGTGATGTCCTGGGACAGTCCTGGTGACCCTGCCCTGGCTTGAAAGCTCAAGACTGAGCCCCAATCCCTTTCTAAATCTGCCTACCCACTGAGAGTCTGTGCAACCCAGCAGCAACCCCAGCAGCAACCCCAATACCACCTGGGTTGCTAACCGCAACACGTGTGTTGTTCCTCCTTCCCTCGGCCTCCCTAAAAAAGGTGAAAAACCTCCTCTGGAAACATGTGCCTCCCTCAGAGTTACTAACCCAGCTTCTACACAGCTTTCCTCCTCTCTCCAAACTCTGCTCTTCCATCCTTTCCAGGAGAAGCCCTCTTCTCATGATCTCCCAGGATATGTTCCTGTTCCCTAGAGTTCAGCTGTCTGCCTGTGGCCTAAGAAAACTTCCCAATCTCTGTAGCTTTGCTGCCTGTGAACATGGGCAGACGGTTGGCTTTAAACCCCCAAATCAGCCACATGCTAGCTATGGAATCTTGGAAATGCGTGTGATGAAAGGACCGATCTCACAGGACTACTATTTCATGATTAGTTGAGATCATACACATCACAGGCTTAGGACAAGGGTGGGCACATGGGCACATGGTGTGACACATGAACTGCCAGCCGCTCTTCCTAGCACCTCTTTTTCCAGCCTATTTCTCAATTCGGAGTGATCTTGTATATGATCATTTACATTTCCCATAAACGCCATCAACTGAACTGGCCCCATTAAAAACTCACCATCCCACTTGTCCACCGCATACACACATACGCCTAACTACGCTCTTCCCTGGGTAACGTACTCTAATGTCAGGCAGCATCCTTGAAACAGAGAAGTAGTTTTCAACACCTAATTTTACCAAGTTACTTTGTTCTTTTGTTTAGTGCCATCGCTATCCACACATGTGTGCAAGCCAGAGACCTCAGCACGATTTTTGACCTTTCTTTCTCCCTTTACCCCCAGCACCCTCCCTTGCCTCAAAATTAAGAAAATAGCAGGAGAAGAGCCGTTCCAGATAGAAAGGCCAGCTTGTTCAGGCGCTGAATGGGTGAATGGATGTCCTGTGTTTATCTGGCTTTAAAACTGCTGCTAATATGCTATTTCTAGAAGGTATGTGGGGCAGAATGACAAGCCCAACAAAAATAATACATAATACTTTGTGTATGTTGTCATTTTCAGGGTGATTAAATAGTGTCTTATTTAATTTGTACAACAACCATGTGAGTTGGGCAAGGAAGCTATCACTTTTCCAATTTTAAAGATGAAATTCAGAGGTACCCGGGTGACTCAGGGGTTGAGCGTCTGCCTTTGGCTCAGGGCGTGGGATCGAGTCCCGCATCAGGCTCCACGCAGGGAGCCTGCTTCTCCCTCTGCCTGTGTCTCTGCCTCTCTCTCTGTGTCTTTCATGAATAAATACATAAAATATTTTTTAAAAATGAAATTGAGGCCCAAAGGGACCTCAAAGACCTGCTAGAGTTGCCTGATGTGGGACCCATGAATGGAGCAGCCGCTCTAGTGATTCCCAGATGTGTGCTCTTTCCTCTATGTCACCAGCTCATCCAACACCGATCAGGGCATCAAAGCTCACATGCAAAGCACTGCCTGTGAATTAAGGTCACTCATTGACTATATTGGTTAGGGTTCTGCAGAGACACAGAATATGTGTACTTATTGTGGATAGTGCTAGTATATATAGAGAGAGAGTTAGAGAGATAGAGAGATTTTAAGGATTTGGCTTATGTGACTATGGAAGCTTGGTAAATCCAAATCTGTGGGATAAGGCCTGTGGGCTCAAGACCCAGGGAACAGTTTCAGTCGCAGCTCAAGTTTGAAGGCAGTCTACTGGTAGAATTTGTTCTTGCCCAGGGGAGGCCAGTCTTTGTTCTCTCAGGACCCTCCACTGATCCCATGAGATCCCCTGCATTACAGCAGGCAGCAGGCAACGTGTTCATTCAAGGTCCACTATTTAAACGTTAATGTCATCCAAAAAAACACCTTCACAGAAACACCCAGCATAGTGTTTGACCAAATAACTGGGTACTGTGGCACAGCCAAGTTGACACATAAAATTAACCATCACACTGTCATAGTGCGGGCCCCCAAAGTGCAAGTCGAGACAATGATGCTGGGACCAGTGGTTTATATGGAAGAGCAGGTGTGTGCAGGGGTGTGGGGAGGAGGCACAGGGAAGGGAAGAAAGCCACTGAAAGGAGCATCACCAAGCTGGACAATTCAGGAGACCATCAGAGAACCTGAGTCAAGGATTTTTCCTCTAGATTGCCACCAGTCACTGAAAGAGAGGAGCCGCGGAGGAGAGGGGAGTGCATGAATTCTCCCTGCATTCCCTGCCTGCCTCCTGAGGAAGAGTGGGCTCTGTTGGCCAAAGAAAGCCCTTGGACAAGAGAATGTAGTGCCTGGAGAGGGGGGATGGGCCTGAGAGATGTGGCTGGACACCAACAGTGTCCAACCACTGCCCTCTGTGACCTCCTTGTGGGGAGGGACTTCCACATCTCCCTAAGTGTCAAGGCCTCTCCCCACCTCCTGTTCCCTGATGTTCAGCAGACCCCTTCAGGAACATGGTTGAGGTTCTGGTCAATAATCAGATAATCAGATGCCATTGTGAGGTCAACAGTTTGCTGGGTGAGGCCTACAGAACCTCAACCTGACCCGAAGTAAGAAACAAAAAAGCCCAAAGACGGGGTCCTCGAAAAATTACATGAAGAATCACCATGTGACCCAGGAATTTCACTGCTAGGTATATTTCACTTCCCAGAAGAGTGAGAAAGTGAGACTCAGCCACTTATATGACAATGTTCAAATATGTGCTGCCGCCTTATTCAGGACAGTCAAAGTGGAAACAACCCACATCTCCATCAACAGATGAAGGGATAAACAAGATGTGGAACATCCACACCATGGAATAGTATATAGGGAATGAAATACTGATGCCTGCTATAATACGGGCAAACGGGGCAGCCTGAGTGGCGCAGCGGTTTAGCTCCTGCCTTCAGCACAGGGTGTGATCCTGGAGACCCGGGATCGAGTCCCATGTCAGGCTACCTGCATGGAGCCTGCTTCTCCCTCTGCCTGTGCCTCTGCTTCTCTCTGTGTCTGTCATGAATAAATAAATAAAATCTTTAAAAAAAAATACAGGTAAACATCAAAAATGCTTAATCTACATGAAAGAAGCCAGACACAAAAGGTCACAAGTTGTATGATTTCACTTATACGAGAAAGATCCAGAATAGGTAAATGACTAGTAGGACTGAGAGGAGGTAGGTGATAGGGAGTTGCTGCTTAAGGGGTCCAGGGTTTTTTTTTCTGGAGTGATGGAAATGATCTGGAACCTAAGATGAAGGTAGTTGTGCCCAACACTGTGAATGTCCTAATGCCGCTGTGTTGTTCAGTTTTATTTTTATTTTTTTAGATTTTATTTATCATGAGAGACACAGAGAGAGAGGCAAAGACACAGGTAGAGGGAGAAGTTCTCCCCCTATCTGTGGAGGGAGCCTGATGGGACTGAATCCCAGGAACCCAGGATCACGAACTGAACCAAAGGCAGATGCTCAACCACTGAGCCACTGAGGCGTCCCTGAATTGTTCAGTTTTTAAATAATTAATTTTATGTTATGTGAATTTCACTTCAGTTTTTTTTTTTTTTTTTTTTTTTTTTTTTTTTAGCAAAGAGAAACAGAGCTCCAAGGCAGAAGCAGCCCCAGATCAGGAAGTCAAGCCCAGTCCATCATGCAAACCCAAGGCAGGAATCAGGTCTAAAAGTGGACCCCACATCACCCCTCCCCCAGTCTGCCTCTTCTTGAGAGGACTCCCTAAAACTAACAAACAAACCAAACTCCTTTTCCACACATTTTATTATCATTTTTTCCCCTCTAAATGTTTGTATAAGGAAAGTGTGCTCAGTGAAGGATGTATCATCAATACGGAATTGATACAATGATATTAACAGTTTTATCAGCGGTTTCGCTCCTGCATTAAACTAATAGTGAAATGACTTTGATAATTATGATATATCATCTTAGCTTCCCTTTTGACTTCCATTTCTCAATTTTATTTCTTTTTTTTTTTTCAATTTTATTTCTTACGCATGTTACCTAGAAGTTTAACCTTTCTTTCTGTCCCACAGACTTATCTCCACACGTTCCCTCTAACTGCCCTCCCTGGGCTTCTACTTGATCCTTTCAGACATTCTCTCCCATTCCCAGGACATTTGCACACCCTGTTTCCTCTCCACTCACCCCACGCCCACCTTGTAGGACATATGGATCTTTTGGATCCAAGGGGAAGATTTCCCTGATGACGCCCCATCCCCTGACACAGATTCCCTATATACTGCGGTAGTCCTGGCTTTGTTTTTCTTCAAAGCACTTAAGCAGTTGGAACTTTACATTTATGTTGTTATAGAATTTATTTTCCTTTAGTGCCAGAGGTTCTTGGTCATGCTGTTTCGAAGAATGAAAAAGTAGACTGGATGAAGAGTGGTGGGCAGCAAAGCAAAGTTTACGGAGTGATAACACAAAGCTCCTGAGGAGGGAGAGTACCCACGAGGGTTGCCAGGAGAGTTTCTACATCTAGAGGTTTTTATTGGTTTCTTGATGGAGCTATTTTAATCTTATTAACTCTCCAAGCACCTGTCACCCAATCAGGTTTCTGTCATCTGCCTATCACATGGGAAAGGGTAGAGGGCTCCTTTGAAGTTAGTGTAAAATCCTCCTAAGGGTGGTTTCCTCTTAGGGCAGGGGGCCTTGTCCTTGCTTGCCCTTTTCCCAACTATCCTTCATCAAAAGCACATCTCAACTACAGTAAAAGTTCCAGAAAGGCAACAATCCTGTTTATTTTGTTTTAAACTTTATTTGCTATTTTGTTATTTATTTATTAAAGGGTTTTTTTTTTAAAGATTTTATTTATTTATTCATGAGAGACAGAGAGAGAGAGACAGAGACACAGGCAGAGGGAGAAGCAGGCTCCATGCAGGGAGCCAGATGTGGGACTCAATTCCTGGTCTCCAGGATCAGGACCTGGACTGAAGGTGGCGCTAAACCGCTGAGCCACCCGGGCTGCCCCAAAGGGTTTTTTGTTTTTTGTTTTTTGTTTTTTGTTTTTAATTAAAGGTTTTATTTAATTCTTTGGGAAAGAGAGAGTGAGCGAGCACATGAATACAGTGAGGGGCAGAGAGAGAGGGAGAAGCAAGCTCCTCACTGAGCAGGGAGCCTGATGCAGGGGCTTGATCCCAGGACCCTGGGATCATGACCTGAGCTGAAGACAGATGCTTAATCAACTGAGCTACCCAGGTGCCCCATGTCATTTTAGTTCACCATATTCCCAGCACCCACCACCACATCTTATCTAAACGTACTCCTTGTTAGCTAAAGCCTTAAGACAGATCCAGACCATTTCTCATGAGCTTGCTGGCCATTGCCCAGCATCTCCCTGGGGCCAGGACTATACCCTCCACATGGTCTTATGATCACAACAGCCTATTCTTCACTCAGCAGCCAGAGAAATCTTTGGAAAAGATAAATGTGATCTTGTTCTTTTCTGCGGAAGATCCTCCAATGCCCTGTTAGCCTTCTTTTTTTTTCCCCCCCTGCCAGGCTTCTAAGAATAAAATTCAAAATCTTAACCTTACACCTACGAGGTTCTCCTTGATCTTGGCCATCGCTACTCTTGGGCTACATTCCAAGCTTTGTTCATCTGGATTATAAACCAGCTCGTGAGTCTATCCTCACCTACTCACCAATCAACACCACTCCTCCACATGAAATTGGGAAAATTCAAGGAAGCCTTAATAGAGAGACTGTGTACAAAGGGATGGGCAGGGGTATAGGGAAACTCTAGGATAGCGCAGTGCTTGAGGGCTGTCCTTGCCTCAAGGAGAGAGCAGTTAAAGGATGCTGGAAGAGAGAGCTAGGTGGATGAGTGTCCTAGGACACCACCAGTGAGCCACCCCACTAGGACCTAAACTCAGTCACCTCCCTGCATCTAAGTCTCCTTTTGGGACTCCCTATTGGCTGAACTCAACTAGCAGCCATAGAGCACATGGGTGCTCTCTGATGAGGTCTCTGCAAATGAGTCTCCTGTCAGAGAGTTGGGGGCAAAAGGTGGAAAGTAGGGGAGCAAATGGGAGGAATCTGGCACAGTGACCCAAAAGAGCTGCAGATATCACTCAAGAGGTCTTGGCATTGAACATCCTTCTATCCAGATCGCCTTTCTCTTTCCTGTCCTCCACCCAACACCCCCTCCAACCCTGACGCCCCTTCACTGGGCTAGGTGTCCCTGCTATGTGCCAACAACACCCTCAAGCTCCCCTCATCACACTGTATGGATTAATGATGCTAAATGTCTCTTTTCTCCCACCTCCTGGTAACGGCCATGAGGCCCAGCGCCCTGCATGTCGAGTCCATCATTATTCACCCAGCCTTATGTCTGTAGTCAGTACAGAGGCACCCAATGTATATTTGTTGAACTCAACCAACCAGAATTGTTATTTCATTTTTTGTCTCCATTTGTGCCATAGTTATAATACTCCCTGACACCTGTATTCTTACCATATGTTTGAGTGAAGAATAGACCCAAGTACTAGCTTATACATAGTCAAGCTTCAAAGATACTGCAGCCTTTAGTGAATGACATTATCAGCATTTTAAGTACCCAATTCATAATTTTTATCTCTACATTTGTATCTATACACCTTGTCTATCAAGTACACAGTAAGACACACTAAACCACTGTCTTCTTATGCAGAATAAAAGGGAGTTTGGCCAGATTTCCAGGGCGTCTTCAGGTTCCACATTTTCCCAGGTTCTAAGTAAAGGGCTGCATCAGCCACAGTTGACTGTGTTCCCAGCACCCAGCCCAGAGCTTGGGTTGGAGGAAGAAGTTGAGAACACAGCCCTATTGCTGTGTCTCTGTTCAAACCCAGCTCTGCCCTGTACTGGCTGGGCAGTCTCATCCCTTAACCCCTTGGCGCCTCAATCCCCCTCCTTTGAAAAGTAGGGGGAGCAACGAGATGATGCTTGCAAAGAGCCCAGCACAGACTCATGGCAGCCGTCACGGAATGTGGGTGAACGGCCGAGCCAATGCATCTGGGATTCTAGACAAATTGCCTAGATTAATAGCAAACTGAGTGTTATTTCTTCAGTATCACGTTCTCTAAAACACTGAGTGATTAACATGACTTTCTGCTCTCCTGTTCAAAAGCAGATACAAATTAGATCCTTGCATTTGTGGTGAAACATCAAATATTACTAAAATGTATGGTTTAGTAATTTTATAGATGTTGCAAACACTTCATCATACAGGCCATGCACTAAGTTTGTTCACCCTATTTTTTTTTAGTTGTAACCATAAACATAAACTTATTATTATACGTTTAAACAAACAGCAGGATGAACATTTCCTGAAAGTTTTTGTGTGGACGAGAATTTTCTGTTTCTAATAAAAACAGCTACCCGATTATCATATAGCTACCTAATCATTCCCAAACAAAACAGTCTGAACTTTTATTGGGTCAAATCAGAGCTCAGGAGTTACATTATCTTATAAACCGAGTTCCTGACTATCTCGTTACATAAGAGAAGGTATAACAACAAATGTAATTATCAAATGTGACTTTTTTCTGCCAACTTTTTCCCTTAACTGTTTATGCTTTTTGGCTTTACCCATCTGGTTTTCATTTGAGAAGAGAAATCACTAATCCCACAAACCATCCACTGATTCATAATCCTAGAAAAGACTGGTATTACTTTAGCAGCACAATTTTTTTTCCTCTTTCCTACTGTGGAAATATATGTGCAGCTTCATAGTGGATTAAAAAAGACAATTGAGAAATTTCCTATTATAAACATGTATGGTATCTCAATTTCCGAGTATAATAGCAGGCAGACTAACATAATTAATTATATTTTAAATGCAAATTGTTGACAACGGTTCATCTGGTTGAAATTATTGAAGCCACATCAATTCTAAAGAAAGTCCTGCTTTCTAATTCATAATTTTTTTTAATAAAAATCTATGTCTCTCCCATGCCCAGCAACCTCTTAAAGATTTCACATGATATTTAAAGCACCATAGCTGCAACCCCCATAGAGACAAGCAGGCAAATATAAGTGATTTATATGCAGATTTCAACCTATTTACTGAGCTTAATAGTGAGAGACAAAATATTATATGCAAAATGCGTTCATTTAAATTTTTGATCAGATCTTTCTGTGGCTTGATGGAACGAGAAAGTTATATTGGTATAGGAGCAAATACATTTCAGAATAGAAGTCTCAAACCACCTTTTATCTCTAATGAGAGGCCTGGACAACAGTATAGCTGGAGGATCCATTAGTTTCACTCATCTTGATTGACAAGTGTCACTGCAATATGAATCAATCCTGAAATTTCCACAGTGAGCACTGAAGTGGCTGAAATTATGACTTGGCTTGCAAACCGACAATGCTGTGGGACCCACAGGCATCACATCACCCACAGAATGCTAACCACATGTGGCATGGAAGATGATTTTAGGAGGTACACATGCCACGGTTAAATTCACACTTGTGTTTGCATATCAATGTTTATTAGGAAAAAAATAGCTAGTGTATCAAGACTGATTTTATAGATGTTATTACTTGGGAAAAGACTCAGTACTTAACTAAAAAGAGATGAGTTGCTTTAGGAAAAATATAGAGAAAATAGTGCAGGTGGCATGTGGAAATGACAAAAATAGTGATGGTCGTGTATCATGAGAATCACTGAGCTAGTCCAGCCCCTGGTTTTATAGTTGAGGAGAAGGAGGCCCTGTGTAGTTTCAAAGTTTGTTCCGGATCCTACAGCTTGTTAGAGGTAGTTCACACTATAACTTAGGGTCCCACATTCTGTGTTCCCATTTAAGATGGACCATGTTGCCTTTGTGCCATTTATCTCAGCCTTGAAAAGCACATTCTTAAAAAAAAAAAAAAAAAAAAAAGACAAGAAAGAAAAAAAAGAAGAAAAGAAAAGAAAAGAAAAGAAAAGAAAAGAAAAGAAAAGAAAAGAAAAGAAAAAGAAAGCACATTCTTTTTTTTTTTTCCTAGAAGAATGGGTCAATGAGAAATTCAGATACATTCTCAAGCTCTTTATGTATGTGATATTGTTTCTTCCTATGGAACAATGGGTAATACAGCCATCACCTGACCAGAATGAAAAGGTGCTAATGAAAGCTGATCTCACCTCCAGCACCTTTTAAAAAATTATTATTATTGAATACATTTCACTTGTAACCTTGTGGCAGTTTAAGGTCTACAGCCTGTGATGGCCATATATCCATATATTGTCATATGATTGCCCAGGGAGTGATATTTATCCAAGTACGTACAGCACAATATTATTGTCTATATTTATTTTACTGTGCTTGGGAGCTCTATAATTTATATCTTACCCATTACAAGTCCAACCTTAAACACCATCACCTTGACCCCTGCCTAGTCCCTGGTGATCACTATTTTGCTTTTTTTTTTTTTTTAAAGATTTTATTTATTTATTCATGAGAGACACACAGAGAGAGGCAGAGACACAGGCAGAGGGAGAAGCAGGCTCCCTGTGGGGAGCCCGATGTGGGACCCGATCCCAGGACCCTGGGGTCATGCTCTGAGCCAAAGGCAGATGCTCAACCTCTGAGCCCCCCAGGTGCCCCTACTCTCTGTTTTACAGGCTTTTTTAGATGCTGCGTCTGAATGATGTCATACAGTCCTTGTCTTTCTCTGGCTGACATCTCACCTATCACTTTCAGCAACTTTTCGACAGCCCTCGTAGTGATTAGGTCCGTATTGTTAATTTTGAGTATAGATGGGGAATATAAGAATGGTGCACTTATAATCTTCTATATATTCTGTTGAGCTGTGAGCCTTCCTACCAAATTCAACTATATTTCAAATCTCACTTTTACCCAACACACTGAAGCCTTTGGACAGCTTTACTTTGTATGAGAAGGATATTCTAGGATACATTTTCTATAGGTTCCTGAAAATGGGGGGAATTCAGAAATAGCTCACTGCGCTCCAGCGATGTGTAGAGTCGTCTCCCACCAGCTAGTAGTGAGCATCTCTTCCCATCTCGATGTGTCACACTAGTGGCTTGAGATCACCGTCCAGAGTGGGAGTATTTACACTACACAAGCTGGCAAACGCTACCGTCGGGGCTTCTTCCTCCTGAGAGCCAGCTGTTAAACATTTATAGGCACGCCACTCGTTTGAGCAGTTTTGAAGGGGCGGGGGGTGGAGGCAGGCCCTTTTAAAATGAGAGTTGGGAACTTTAAGGAATGTTACACAAATTAGCTTTCATACCAGCTGAGAAGCTTCACGAGGCAGTGAGGGAGAGGCAGGCGGAACAGGTGCTTCCGAGGAGAGCATCTGACTGTGTTTCCTCTGCTTTCAGGGAACGAGAGAGTGTAGTTGGAGCCCAGAGGAAAAATAGGCTGAAATAGTCAGCAATGGGCTTTCTTGTTATTCTGAGGGCTAGGAAGGTGCTGCCTAAGGTTCTTTGGAAAATAAAGATGACACGTGATGCCTTCTACAGAGACACAAATTTCTAGACAAAAATCCTCACGAATGGGCTTAGATGTGTGCTGTCCAACAGAACTCTCTGGAGTGCTGTGCCCCTTCTATGTGGTCCAGTGAGGGTAGCCACTAGCACATGTAGCTATTTTACATTTGGAACGTGGCTCCTCGGAGTTGAGATGTGCTGTAAGGGTAAAAGACCCACTGGATTTCCAAGACATGGTGCAAAAAAGAGATGTAAACTATCAAATGAAAACGTCTATATTGATTCCATGTTGACATGATCATGGTTTTTTTGTTTGTTTGTTTTTTAAAGATTTTATTTATTTATTCATGAGAGACACAATGCGAGGCAGAGACATAGGCAGAGGGAGGAGAAACAGGCTCCATGCGGAGAGCCCGATGTGGGACTTGATCTGGGGACTCCAGGATCACACCCTGAGCCAAAGGCAGATGCTCAACCACTGATCCACTCAGGCGTCCCACATGATCGTTTTTTGAATGTAGTATTAAAACATCACACAGATTATTCAAATTAATTCCACTGCTTTCTTTCTGCTGTTTTTAATGTGGCTGCTATGAAATTTTTAACCACCTCTGCGGCACACAAATTTTTTCCAAAAACTTTTCGAATGTCGTTGACACACAGTGTTGGCATTAGTTTCCAGTCTACAACATAGTGATCTGACAAGTTTATACATTACACCCCGCTCACCCCAAGTGTAGCTGTCATCTGTCACCATAGGACACTACGATAATCCCATTCGACTGTGTTCCCTACCCCGTGCCTTTCATTCCGGTATGGCACACGGATCATGAAGCTCTGAATCCATCCCGGAGAAGGAGAAGAATACAGGGAATCAACAGGGAGGGGCAGTGAATTACCAACAGCTAGATTTTGCATACCTACCCCATGAGACAAATTTTGTAATGCAACCTCCTCTTCCAAACTGAATGTTGGAATGTTAGAAACATCAGGGGATCACCAAGCATATTGCGTAGATGGAAAGAGTGACACACTTGAATATTCAAAACCATGAGCAGCTAATCTGAATGTCAAGGATAATTTGTATTTCCCCTAAACCTGCTTTCTTCAGTGGATAGGATCACGACATTGCTTGAAAGGTTCTGTGGAATTCTTTGAGAAATTAGGGTCACATTTTCAGTCCTGCTTCCCATTTATATATCCTATTTTTGCCCCAACAGAGAAAGAACATTATTGCGCTTGAGAATTTATGTCAGATCATTACCTACCTTGAAATCCAGCACCTCTTTTTTCAGATGGGGAACCATAAGGCATAGACTAAGGTGTAAGCACCCCCAATAAATCAGGAGGATGGCTGAGGCCAGATAGGACTCATATTTCACTATTTTAATTTCAGGGTTTCCATTGCTCCAAAGGTTTAAGGAACACAACACATTAATTCAAATACACAGATGTGTGCTGAAGACTTGAAGACGTTATTTTTGTGTCCATTCTTCAGAAGTAGGCTTAGCTTCTGAATCTGGCATCAGAGCCTCTCCCTGGGGGGGCAAATGCTGCAGTCAGTGGAAAACAAGAGTTTAATTTTAACATTTTGTGTTTAAGAAAAGGAGGGATAGGGAGGAGAAATTTATTTATTTTTTTCTGCTGTATAGAAACCCAAACCTTCAAGGCTTCAGCCATCAAAAAGGCCTACTTTAATGAGCCAAAGATCATTTTTCCAATTAGGATACTTGGGTCAAGTAGAAGTTAAATCAGTTCCCACTCTCCAGGTCACCTGCAAACACATGAAGGAAACACACCCTGAAGCCCTGAGCAATAGCGTGGCTGGTGCATAAATCCTTACTTTCTCTGCACGCTCCTTCTGGGACTTTAACATTCACCACAGAGAGTGGGAACTGTAAAAATAGACGATATGTTTCTGAAGAAGTGAAAGACTTATTGCATAATGGCGGTAAACTGTGTCTAGTAGAACGGAACAACTGTGCATGCGAGCATAGAACTCAAAAAATAGCTACCATCCTAGACAAATGTATTTTCTAAAATATTCAGCCCCAAGAAAAATGTGTGGCTACATCAGGAGAGGAAAAGCCTTGTGACCTGACACTAGGGAAAGCAGAGTGACATGAGCTGGTCTAAAGATCTGGCCAACCTACCCGGGTAGTCTGCGTTGACCTCTCCCCAGCCCTACGTCTCAGATTCTTCCTCTCTCTTTTACTTCTTTTTCTCCTTCAAAGACCTATACTTAAATGGAAAGGAAATAATTTGTAAACAGCACGTATAGATTTTTCGCAGAAGCCCTGTAAGGCAGGGATGTACTGCTTCCTTCCTTCCCTTTCATCACCAGAAAACAAGAGGAGAACATTCAGACACAGGCTCGGCTGTCAGGTAGAAGAGGTGTCGCTGCTGCTTTCTGCCCCCCCCTCCCTTTTCCTATGTGCCTTCCTGGGGTTCCCTGAGGACTCTAGGCATCTCTGCCCAGCCTGCTCTCCCTTGATAACGGAATCTGTTGATTCCGTCATCCATGTAACAAATATTTATTAAGCAACTAGTATATGCAAAGCCTGGACTAGATGCTAGGCAGGAGCTTGTAGCAGGGGCAAGAAAGAAAGAGAGAGAGAGAGAGAGAGAGAGATGCAAAGACAAATAAGATACAATCACTTTCTTTAATTCAAAATCTAGGGGAGACAGATCTGAAATCTCAAGACTGGAATAAAACGGCAAGTATATCAAGTGCTGTGATTGTGCAGCAGGAAGCCAGATGATGTCTCAGAGTGCCCGCAAGTGCCATAGGGCACACCTACAGAAGGCTATTTGCCCAGTGAGCCAAGAGGCATTTGGGGAAGAAGTCACCCCAAGAGGAGATAGCAGGGCAACATATAACTTGGTTACAGATTTAGCGCTTCCCAGATCAGGGAAGAAGAGACAGGCTAAGTACAACATGGCCTTTAGTCACGTCCTGAGTCCTAAGGGGTGAGACCCAAGTGGATGCAATCTTTCCATCAATTGCATGTCCATGGGGTATCCAGTGCTCAAGATCACGCTGTTCCCTTGCTGGTGCAGCAGTCTTACCTCCCGCTGGGGTTGTGTTTGGAAACCCCATGGACATGGCACAGACCCATGGTTTTGAGCAACTGGACAGTCCAGCCAGAGTTGGATCAAAGAGGACACATGAGAGGACCACGTGCATCTGCCATTGTGAACATCCTGGCAGCCTCAGAAGACAGAAGGTCCTTTGAAAGGCTTCTCTTTGACAGGTGTCAGCAATGGGGGGAACAGGAGGCGAGGCACACGAAAGCCTGGAGAGCAACACTATCTGTGGATGAACAAGCCCGAGGCACCCACGGAGCCTGTGCTCAGATATGACCCATCCTTCCCCGGGTGTCACCCATGCACCAGGCCCTTGACTAGGCCAACCAGTCAGCTACTGGCTTCTGCTTCAAATGGCTCCTGGTCTGCTTGGGGTAAACAGATTTAACTCATACCTCTATCAGTGATTATTTCATTGAGTAAGTGCGACAAAGGTAAAGTACAGAATTGGGAAAATATGAAGAACTAGGGACAAGGTCGTTTAGGGTCAAGGCTCAAATGCTTCCTTGAGGCAAGTAGTTGGGCAAGGACAGTTGGCTGGAGAAATTCCTGTAGCTGCTGGGACAGGGCTGGAGAAAAGCTGGTGGGGCCTGTTGTGGCTCTGTTATTATACTAGGGTCCACGTACCCTTGAAAACCCAGGTTACAAAATGTATACAGAGGGAGAGATGGGAACCATGGCAAATCGATATGCAAGGTTTCAGAAAGTGTCTTAGAAAGGGTGGCATTTTAATTGCACTTTGAAATATGAGTAGGGTTTTGACAGGTAGAGGAGGATGGAGGCAAATAGCATTCCAGAATAAGGGAGAAACAATAAAAGCAAAGACACTAAACATGAAGGGAAGAGATGACCAATTTTATACATATACACACAAAAACAATTTTATAAAACACACACATATATTCATATATATACCAACCATGAGTAGCAGTTCTTTCCTTTCTTTAGATAAGGAAATGGAAGCTCTGAAAGGTGAAACTGAGGGACTCCTGGGTGGCTCTGTGGTTGAGCATGATCCCAAGGTCCTGGGATTGAGTCCCACATCGGGCTCCCCGCAGGGAGCCTGCTTCTCCCTCTGCCTGTGTCTCTGCTTCTCTCTGTGTGTCTCTCATGAATAAATAATATAAAACCTTAAAAAGAAAGAAAAAAGCTGAAACCAAAAGCTCTGCCCGAGACTTGCCCAAGGTCACCGAGGTATTAGGTGACAGAGCCCAAACTTAAACCCCAGTCTAAATCTACCCCCGTCACCTTCCTAAAAGCACACAACACAAGCCCTCAGGAAGTGGCTCTCATTATGGACATCAATGTGGAACAGCAGAAATGTCCATGCTCATGTGCCCAAGGGCAGTCGGATGCAGAGGGCGGTAAAGGCAGGTGGGAGGGACTAGCAGGAAGAATCAAGTATTGAGAGCCAACTCCGGTCAATCCCATTGTCCCAGGATCCTGTAAGGCCGGACCTGCTGTTTCAGGGCCTCATGGGATTTGTCCAGAATCAATAACAATAAAACATAGGCGTGTATGATAAAGACGTATTCATGATAGTAGATGAACCCTGTGGAGATGACGCAGGAAGACTGAGTTTTCAGGTCTGAGGAATGACAGCTAGATAGTTTGGCACTACAGAAAGGTGACAGATCTCATGCGGACATAGTTAGGTTTCCAGAAGTGAGTCACACACAATGATGAGAGCCACATAAACGGAGGATGCCGGCTAAGGACAGGAGGGCAGTTGACACCCCAGTCGTGCCATAGAACACCAGAGATCATATCAGTTCTAGGCTTCGTTTCAGTGGGAGCTTGTTGACGTGCTGTTCAGTAATTATGTATATAAGGATCGGCCATAATATTTCTCGAGAAATTTTGTAAGAATCTCTTTTGATTGTCACTCTGATTTTAGGAACTCTTTTAGGTTTTTAAAGAAGGGCTATCTCTAATCAACCAATATGGTCTTTATGCTCTCGCCCTGTTAGAGATGCTTGAGAGAATTTGCTTCCTAAGAGGGGTGTGGGGAGCTCGGTGAGGTTGGGGTGGGGGGCACTAGGCATTCTGTCCAGATAAGCTAGATAGACATCCTTTACATTAAGGAATTCGGTACTTATTCTGTAGGAGACAGGGTCATGGGAAGCATTTGAGGGGGTAGCAGGGTGACATCATCAGCTCTGCGTTCGAGGAGGAATATTCCAAGAGCTGTATGAGTGACGGATTAGGCTTCTCATGCACCTTGTTTTGTCAACACTTAACCTGTTCCCCTTGAACCAGTACAAAGGTGATATGCACTCTAGTGGGTCTCTTAAGGACTTACTCTTTAGTAGTTAATAAAAGTTCATTGAATTGAACTTGAGCTGAATCGAACAGTTCCTAGAAACGTAATGACAACCCTTCAGAAGACTGGCTTTCATTCGAAGGGCATTTACAAGTTCTAGAAGGGAAGGTAGAGGAAATCTTTGGGGGAGAAGGAAAACATTTGGTGCTCAAACCACCACCAAGCAAGTCAGCCTCTGCTCTTGCCATGCAAGCGTTTTCCACTGCCACAGATCACTCAGATGCATTTGCTTCGGTGTGGGATAACGCGTGCATTTGAATATTTACACTTGAAAATAACAGAAATAGATTTTTCTTCGGACTTTTTTTTCCCCTAGGGTAAATTCTGAAAAACGCAGCTATCGCTGTATTTAAAACAAGTTGCTATAACTGTATGCTTGAATGCAGCTCGCAGCTCTTCCTCATTTCACAGTTTTAACTGGGACTGTAGTTTACTCAGAATTGACATATACTTTGGGCAAAAATCTGTATAACAGATCTCTCAGCGGAGGCTGAAAAATGGATTTCACTCCAGGACTTCGTGTATAAATTGTTTGAATGAGTGTTGGCTCTCTTAATTCTCACTTTCTAAAACCTGCTTACCACCTGCTACTTTTTTTTTTTTTTACCTTTCCTTCTCTGAACAGCCATCCATCCATCCATCCATTCATTCCT
Organism: Canis lupus baileyi; assembly: GCF_048164855.1. NCBI lineage: Eukaryota > Metazoa > Chordata > Mammalia > Carnivora > Canidae > Canis > Canis lupus. Next base: position 62,249,805 of record NC_132846.1, read on the forward strand.
TTGATTGTTCATTTAATAAATATTAGGTGAGCTATACTATGTGTCTGCGCTGCACTGGGCAGAGAGATAGATAAAGTCTGGTACTTGCCATCCAGAACTGTGCAGTCTACAGGGGAAGATGATGTGGTGGGGGCTGGAGAGGCTTCCAGAAGCTCAGAGGAGCCAAGTCTAACAGAGATTGCAGAGACAGGGAGTAATTATCCCAGGAACTGGTGCTTGAGCTGGGTCTTTAAGATGAGTACATGCTAGTGACATCAAGAGGAAGAGGGAATTCCAGACAGAGTCAAAGCCTTACATTTCCATCTAGTCCCTTTCAAACTCTTATCCTGACATCAATTTTATTTAACATTTTATTTTATTTTTAAAAGATTCATTTTTTTTTTTTAATTTGTGAGAGACACGGGGAGAGAAACAGAGACATAGGCAGAGGGAGAAGCAGGCTCCCTGGGGGGAGGCCAATGTGGAACTCCTAGGACCTGGGGATCACAGTCTGAGCCGAAGGCAGACGCTCAACCGCTGAACCGCCCAGGTGCCCCTCTTTAACATTTTAAAAAGTAAGCATCCTTTACCTCTTTGGTTAGGTTTATTCCTAGGTATCTTATGCTTTTGGGTGCAATTGTAAATGGGATTGACTCCTTAATTTCTCTTTCTTCAGTCTCATTGTTAGTGTATAGTAATGCCACTGATTTCTGGGCATTGATTTTGTATCCTGCCACGCTACCGAACTGCCGTATGAGTTCTAGCAATCTTGGGGTGGAGTCTTTTGGGTTTTCTATGTAGAGTATCATGTCATCTGTGAAGAGGGAGAGTTTGACTTCTTCTTTGCCAATTTGAATGCCTTTTATTTCTTTTTGTTTGCTGATGGCTGAGGCTAGGACTTCTAGTACTATGTTGAATAGCAGTGATGAGAGTGGACATCCCTGTCTTGTTCCTGATCTTAGGGGAAAGGCTCCCAGGGTTTCCCCCATTGAAAATGATATTTGCTGTGGGCTTTTCGTACATGGCTTTTAAGATGCTGAGGAATGTTCCCTCTATCCCTACGCTCTGAACAGAGTTTTGATCAGGAATGGATGCTGTATTTTGTCAAATGCTTTCTCTGCATCTATTGAGAGGATCATATGGTTCTTGTTTTTTCTCTTGTTGATAGGATCTATCACATTGATTGCTTTACGAGTGTTGAACCAGCCTTGCAATTGCACTGCTGGGGATTTACCCCAAAGACACAGATGCAGTGAAACGCCGGGACACCTGCACCCCCATGTTTATAGCAGCAATGTCCACAATAGCCAAACTGTGGAAGGAGCCTCGGTGTCCATCGAAAGATGAATGGATAAAGAAGCTGTGGTCTATGTATACAATGGGATATTACTCAGTCATCAGAAATGACAAATACCCACCATTTGCTTCAACGTGGATGGAACTGGAGGGTATTATGCTGAGTGAAATAAGTCAATCGGAGAAGGACAAACATTATATGGTCTCATTCATTTGAGGAATATAAAAAATAGTGAAAGGGAATGGAGGAGAAAGGAGAGAAAATGAGTGAAAATATTAGTGAGGGTGACAAAACATGAGAGACACCTAACTCTGGGAAATGAACAAAGGGTAGTAGAAAGGAAGGTGGGTGGGGGGTTGGGGTGACTGGGTGACAGGCACTGAGGGAGGCACTTGGTGGGATGAGCACTGGGTGTTATGCTGTATGTTGGCAAATTGAACTCCAATAAAAAAATGTATATAATTTAAAAAGTAAGCATCCAAAATGAATAAAGATGGAGGGGGAAACACAAGATACTTGGAAAGGAAAAATATTTTTGAAAATGCTTTTATCAAATGTCAAAAGAGTATGTCACTCCATGTGTGCTCATAAAGACCAGAAGCGTACAGAAGGCTGGGCTATGCCTTTCCATACTGTGGGTAATTCATACACTGGCCCTGAGGTTTCATTTCTCAAGTCAATGTAGTTGGAAATGTAGTTCTGTGTGTTCAGTAGCATTCTGTCTTTCACGTTGTGTGAATGCCTCAGGTCAGCACGCGAGGTACTGGGAACGGGCAGTCTCCAAGGGGCGTTTACAGGGAAGACCTAATAACAACTCCAAGGGACACGGGAAGGCAGCAGAGAAGTAAAGGACATTACATTTCCAGGGCATAACTCAACAAGCTACATATCACTTTCTAAAGGCATTAGAAAGGTTGGTTGGGGAAGCGCCTGGGTGGTGCAGTGGGCCTTCGGCTCAGGGCATGATCCCAAGGGCCTGGGACCGAGACCCATGTCAGGCTCCTTGCTTAGCAGCTCCTTGCTTAGCAAGGAGCCTGTTTTGGCCTTCCCTCTGCTCATGCTCCCTCTCTCCCTCTCTCTGTCATAAATATATAAATAAATAAATAAATAAATAAATAAATAAATAAATAAATAAATACATACATACATATATACATACATACATACATACATACTTTAAAAAGAAGGGGAAAAAAAGGAAAGATGGTTGGGCTTAGGGGATCGTGGAGAGGTGTGAGGGAAGGTAGATGTTGTTTTTGTAACACTAAGCATTTAGTGTGAATCCCAGAATTGATTAATGAGAACCCTGTGTGTGAGGCTCTCAGAACCTATGATAAACCTGTGGGGCACGTTAGGGAGGGACCAGGCATCCATTTGTGCATGGAAGGCAATTTTGCTGTCTTAAAATCTTTTTGAAATACAGCACTCATGAGGGTTTATTTTTTTCTTCCCCCTTTAAAGAAATACCAGCTAATGTGCATAGATAATTATTTTTAAATCCTTAAAAAAACCACACACACAAACTGCTGTCATGCTTTTTCACCATGAGTCTATACTAAAAGATTCATAGACTGTATTGATTTTTCTTCCCCCAAAGACATCTCAATTTTCAATAAGCCTGTAGACCTCTCTCTTTTCATATACACTTCTCATTGGTTTCTCTGCTATCTCTAGCCCCTGGCCAGTACATTTTCCAAGTGTGTTTGCTTTTCTTTAAATTTATTTTTTTGTTTTAGTGACGATATCTGGTTTGAGATATTTTATTGCTCATTTGCTCTGTGAAGCTGTGTTGACACATTCAGGGATAAACAGGTAACAGGGTATCTCCAAGTATGGATGGACCTGAACCTGCCTGTGATGAGAGCTCATGTGGCCAAAGAAAATCTGCCAGAGTGAGGGAGAAAAGGAGGGGGGGTGGTTAGGGCATCTTTGTAGAGTAACCACAATGAAAGCACAAAGATGTAAAGTTTGTCTTCAACATATTTTTTTTTTTTAAGATCTTACTTATTTGACAGAGAGAGAGCGAGAGAGCACAAGCAGGGGGAGTGGCAGGCAGAGGGAGAGGGAGAAGCAGACGCTATGCTGAGCAGGGCGCTCGATCCCAGGCCCCTGAGATCATGACCTGAGCCAAAGGCAGATGCTTAATCAACTGAGGCACCCAGGTGCCCCTCTTCCACATATTCTTACCTCCCTATTTGAAGCTCTTCAGTCTCTCTGGGTTGGACATCCTTGTTCTTTAAAAAAAAAATTTTTTTTTTTTTTAATTTACTTATGATAGTCACAGAGAGAAAGAGAGAGAGAGAGGCAGAGACACAGGCAGAGGGAGAAGCAGGCTCCATGCACTGGGAGCCCGACGTGGGATTCGATCCCGGGTCTCCAGGATCGCGCCCTGGGCCAAAGGCAGGCGCCAAACTGCTGCGCCACCCAGGGATCCCTGGACATCCTTGTTCTTAACCTTCTAATCATTTCAGGGCATTAATTTTATTTCCTTACCTGTCAGGGTAGAAAGCAATTTTTGATAGGGTGTTAGTAAAACAAACAAATAAATAAACCAGCAAAACAATAGAAAACAAAACAATCACCCCCCAAAGAAAGCTTCCCAAAGGTATTTGCAATGTGATTCATTTATTCCCCCAACAAACAGCTGCTAAATGCCTACAGTGCGCTAGACACGGTGCTAACAAATGGAGATAAAGCAATGAATATTCAGAATGCAGTATGTTAGATGCTATGATAGACGTACCCATTCAGTGCCGTGAAAGCACAAAAAAAATCTAGCATCATGGGCCAAGCTTTGGGTGCACTCTCTCACATCCTTCTCACAGCAATCTTAAGTGGGAGCTACTGTCATTCCTCCCATTATACAGATGAGGAAATGAAAGTTAAGAAGGACACCTACGTTACCCAAGGTCCTGAGGTTAGTGCACGGTAGAACTTGGACACGACTGACTCCTAGCCCATGTATCAAGTTTTAGCCAGGCTGCTTTCCAGAAGACACACTTGGACTCTGTTTAGTAAAGAAAGGAAGAAAGAAAACTCCAGGGAGAGGGAATAACACGTTCAGAGGTTTGGACGCAAGAGATCATGGCCTGTCCTGGGAACCCCATCTGGATCATTAGGTCTCAGAAGGATCTAATAAAAAGAACAGTGAGCCAAGGGCAAAGCTGGGCAATCCCAACATACTACAGAAATACGGGCAGAGAGTTGAGACGGAATCTGAGCAGAGCAAGCCATCAGAGAAGGATGCCAGTGAAGCCAAAGAATGAAACACCTTGGAGCAGGAAGGAGACGCTCAACAGAATGAAGAACAAGAGCCTCAGGGAATGAAGGTTGGGATTTCAGGCACATGAATCCTAGGGGCTGGGAGAAACGGTTTGGAGTAGAGGCTTCCTTAAATATATAAATGAAGACATACAGTACAGGTGACCCCCTATTTCCTCCCACGCTGCCCAGTGACAAGGACAGGTAATGGGTGGACCAACAGATGGAATCACAAAACTTTAGAGATGGCCAACGAGATTATTTGATTGAAGCACCTATTTTTCCACAAGAAGAAATAGAGACTCAGAACTCGGCAGTGATTTTTCCTGACATCGCATGGCTAATTAGGGATAGAGCTGTGATTAGAATTCAGATCATCTGACTCTCAAAAGGAAAGATTTCAGACATGTATTCTATGCAAAGGACGTGAACAGACAACCCACAAATGGCCAACAAACATGAAAAAATGTGTTCAGCTTCCCTCGTAATCAAAGACTCCTCAGTAGCACAGGGAAATAGGCACACTCATGTGTTGTGGGTAGAGATCTAAATTGTAATAATCTTTTTGGAAGATATTTTGCAAATATGGAAGTGGCAATATAGTGCAGGAATTAAGAATATCAGCTTTGAAGTTGGACAGACAGCATTTGGGCTCAAATGCTGGGTCTGCTACCTGCTGTCATGTATTAACCATTTTCTGGGCATAAGCCTCAGTCTCCTCCGAAAAAATGTGGATATTAATAGTGCTTATCTCATAAATTTATTGTGAAGATTAAATGAGATTGTGCTCATTATAGCACAGTGCCCAGCATATAGAGAGAATAAATGGTATTATTGTGATCATTATGTACAAAGAGTTTTACAAATATTCACTTTTCCTTGGACCAGCAATTTCACATCGAAGAAGTTATCTTACAAAAGTGATCAGAAACAGGGCACAAAGATTTATATACATGGATATTCGTCACCGCATTATTTCTAACAGTGAAAAATTGGAAACAAAAATGTCCAACAATAGAGTGGGTAAATTAATGATGGCTCATCTGGTTGATGGAATACCATGTGGCCATTAAATATCATGCCTCAAAAAAACACTTAATCAGAGAAAACATCCATATTAAGTGACAAAAACAGGTTACACAATAAATAAGTATAATGCCAATTTTACCACAACCCCCCGGGTTTGTGGTCTATTTCTGTATGTATATTCTATACATATGGAAAATACTGGATAGCAGCTTGGTGAGAAGGCATGAACTCCCAACATGAATCCATGCTGATCATACTGGCCCGTGTCTGCACGAGAACTCTGTCTCCTGCTTTGAGAAAAACCCAGTTTAGTAGATAGCATTGTGAACTCCATAACAAGATTATGATAAAAGAATGAAAATCAGTTCCTTTCCCTGAGACTATCAAAACTACATAAATATTTGAGTTTAATGAACCATCCTCAACCTTCCAGATTTGAGAAGACTTGGAAGGAAATTATATCTTACAGTTGTAAACTTATCTCAGCATGCTGGGATTTCTACATTTAACTTCTATTAATGCTTTTCAATGCCAGCATGAAAACATCTCTACCTTAGACAATCTTCCTCAGTGGTATTTCTTATAGGGAGCTGATTAGACTAAATAAAATAAAGTAGCAAACTAAATAGGCAAACCCTCTGTGGACAAACACTGAAAAAGAATGTTAGAATTGATTTGTTTACTATTTTCTCCTATCAGTATATCCTATGAAACCTACCGAGGAATTACAGTGTAAATGAGAAAAATAAAGAACCCAGAGGAACGAGTGATAATTTTTTCCTGCGTAGATGATTCCAAATAGTTCACTTTAATAGATGTTGAAAGGACTGTTACTATGCACGTTTAGCTGTAAATCACTTAGGCATCCCTTGTAGTCATCCACTATTTGTGTAAGGTGTGGAACATACGCACCACACAAGTCTTACAAATACAAAGGGTCCATCATGACTGGTTTTGAGCTTTCATTTACAACATGATTAAGTTATAAATGTTCCCCTAATAGTGTGCTTTCCGGCAAGCTCATCAAATCTTCAGTATCCTCATCTATGAACACTTATAGGATTGAATGGAATGATTCTGAAGATTCCTGCTAGCTCTAAAATTATACAGCAAACCATGGTACAAAAAGCATGAACTAAATTTAAAAATTGGGCTTTTCCTGGGAAAGAAGTTGGCCTTAGAAAGAAACCATGATGAATCTGTTGAAATCATAAAATGCCAAGGTTAATATTTTTCATGTTAAAGAGACAAATTTCTGAGTATTATATGAATTCAAATTCTGATGAGAAGAGTGTAGAGTAGTTACAACCAAGATGAGAGTTTTTCAAGTGATAAGTATGGTAAGACATTATTCAAAATTCTTGATACACTTTGTGGACATACAACATGTGCAAATGCATTTATACTTTGGTTGTGATAATCCTCTATTTTTGAAAGATGCTTTCCAGTTTCAATGCACACTTTTATGTAAGGCCTCATTTGACTATCACAACAACCTAATGAGAATAGGTCCAATGAAGATTATGGTCTCTTTACACAGATCAGATGCTAAATGATTTTTTCCAAATAGTTTACTTAACTGGCGTACCAGAGGTAGGACTGAAAACTAGGTATCAAACTCCAAAATTCATCCTCGTTCTGCCACCTGACATTGTTTCCCAATGTCACCTCGTTCATTTCAATGTGACTTTTTAAGATAAATTTGAAGGTGGCTTTTATGCACAGTGAAGGTTATTCAGTGGTTATGTTGTTTTTATAATTAATATTTGACTTACTGAAGTCATACATTTGAAAACTTACACATTTCAAAATCTTTAATCTTTTAAATCAGAGGTTGGCCCACGGTTGCCTGTGAGCCAAGTCTGGCTGGCTGCCTGTTTTTGTAAGTAAAGTTTTACTGGAACATGGCCATACCTGTTCATTTACATATTGCCTATTGTGGCTTCTGTGCTACGATGGATGGCAGAGTTACAGACTTGCAGTAGAGACCACAGGGTGCACAAAGCCTGAGCTATTTACCACTGGGCCCTTTACAGAAAGTTTGCCAATCCTCTCTTGGATTTGACTTACAAATCTTATTATTCTATATTTAACACTCTTCAGGAGGCTTTAATAAATTCTGTTAAAATGCCTTTAAGCATTTTTAACTGCATGTATATACTTGTATTAGATTTCCTTGTAATGTGAGTCAAGTGTCTATCTTAACAAACAAAAAACTTCCCAAGTGTTTGTATAATTTTTGTAAATCTAATAAACTACGTAGAATCTTATAACTATAGTTATATTTATGTCACTTATAACTGTTACTATAACTTTGTCGTCATGTTGAGTCTCAATTTCTCTTAAATGTTCTAAACCTTTGTATAAATGTAGAAAGATTTAGAAATCAGAAACCTAAAGCGATTATAATTTTTACTTACGATGACAAGACTGGCCTGTTTAACCGCAAGGCTAAGTTCTTTTAAACAAGAATGACCAAATACAAACAGATTCTTTCTTGACGTAAAACATAAATGTTACAGGCTGGATGTCTTAAAGGTGTGCTAAATCATCTCAGAGTGAAAATACGGCTACTCATTAAAGAAGCAATTACATCACCCCAAATATTTTGGGAGGGGGTTGCTTTCCAGTGATGGATGTTGCAGATTGGTCAGTAAAAGTAAAATCACTGGAGACACTGATTGAACTTTCCTTGCAAACAGTGATGAGACTTGATGAGCCCCATTTAGAAGCCACGAGAAGGACACCATAAATTACAGGTAGGAGTGGCTACACAGTCTATCTTGGCTTGCCAGGGCTGCCATAACAGAATTCCACAAACTGGAAAACTTAAATAATAGAAATAAATAGCCTCACATTTCCGGGGTCTGCAAGAAGTCCAACATCATGTTGTTGGTAGGCAGGGTTGGTTCCTTCTGAGGGCCCCGGGGGTTGGGGCTGTTCCAGGCCTCTCCTCTAGCTCCTGCTGGTTGCTGGCAATCTCTGGCATTCTTTGGCTTGTAGAAGCATGACCCTGATCTCTGCCTTCGGCTTCACATGATATTGTCCCTGTGTGTCTCTCTGTGTCCAAATTTCCCCTTTTTTATAAGGATAACAGTCATTTTGGATTAGTGACTACTTTAATGACTTCATCTTGAGTTTACTAATTGCATTTCCAATTACCTTATTTCATTTTTTTTAAAGATTTTATTTCTTTATTAAGAGAGACACACAGAGAGAGGCAGAGACACAGACAGAGGGAGGAGCGGGCTCCCTGAAGGGAACTCGAGGCGAGACTCAATCTCTCGCCTGGATCACGCCCTGAGCTGAAGGCAGACGCTCAACCGCTGAGCCACCCAGGTGTCTCTCCAATGACCCTATTTCAGAATAAAGTCATACTCTGAGGTAGTAGAGGTTGGAACTTCAACATATGAATTGGGGGTGGAGGACACAATTTAACCTATAGTAGAGACTAGAAACCTTAAAACTATTTTTCTCGAACTCTCTTGAAGTTGGGATGATGGATACAAGGTAGGTTCACACTCAGGTAGAAGTTGGAAGGCAAAAATGAAGTGGAGGCCCTGTTGCTATTTTTCTGGCAAGCATGGTCATAGAGGCATTTCGTTTTTCTATGAGAATTTTCAGAGGACCACTGTGGTTTGGGGCTGCAGGTTCCAGGGGAGGATTCTTGACTGTGGTAGCTCGCTGATTGTGGTAGCTTTCCAGACTATGGTCATAGTAGATGGTTCTGAAGGAAGCAACCTACACTGTGTTTGGGTGTCTGATCCATTTACCAAGTAAGCTGTAGGGCTATTAGTTTTGAGTGGAAATGAGAGCAAGAGAAAGTTCTCAAGCTGATCTAATGCGAGCAGTTCTGCAGTCTGACTCTTATGATCCAGAATATCTAATGGTGTGCAAAGCATTTGTGACAGGTAAGGGTGCTTACAGAGCCTGTGGTGAGCCCCAGTAAGAGATTCACAGCAGATGATTTTAATATTTTGAAATAAAGCCACATCCTCTTTGGCAAGGAACTTTTTTTTTTTTTTAAACAGCTCCTAGCTTGCTGAATGCTTGATAATGGAAAACCAAGTGATCATGTGACCAATCTTCCCATCAGGAACTGGGCACTGTATGGGTCCACTCACTCCCCATGTTGGCCTAAGTGGAAGTAGTACACCCTATAGCATACTGGGCCTGAGCAGGTTGTGATGGTCCAAGATGCAAGAGTAGGTGATTCACACTCCCAAAATGCCTACCCCACGTCACACGTCTCCTTCAACACACGTGTATACCCCTCAGAGGAGTTTCCTATAACAAGTTTTTTTTTTTTTAAAGGTAAAGAGATTTAAAAATAATTGAGCCTGGTTCATGGATGGTTCTGCATGATATGCAAGCTCCAGTGATAGTGGATTTCTCCAGCATTACAGGTTCACTAGGAGGTGGGGAAACAGCAATTCTCCTAATGGTTAGAATTTTAAATGATTCATCATCTGGTTGTTCAGTTTGTACAGAAAGAGAGATATCAAAAGTATGAGTCTATCTAACCGGACACTTAGGGACTTGTAAGAAAGAACAGGTGATTGGTTTCCTGGTGGTCTAGGGAATAGGTATGTGTACAGGCCTCCTGCAGTGGACCAGGGTATGATGCGTCCCATAAGTTTGCTTACAAAAGAGCGGCACTGCACTGGGGAATCTAAATAATAAGGCGGACTCGATGCCTTGTTCAATGGATGCAAGTCAGCTGTTCTCCTCGACCACCCTAGAATGTGCCTAAGGCAGCCATGGTGGCAGGAACGGGGCAGATCCAGACACTTCCCACCACCAAGGGCCATCTTACCAATAGCACCCTAACACTGAAACTGTGGTGACACATCATCCCATCTGGTAGCAGGTTTTGTATAATTGAGCTCTTCCATCACAGGAGGAGCAACATTTTGTCCTCACTGTAATACTTAGATTTGGGTTTACCTTCTCTCTGCCATGTGTCAAGCAGCCATACCACATGTGAATCCACCAAATGTGTTATTCACTCTTACAACATTCCATACAACATTATTTCTGACCAAGAAGCTAATTTTATAGCTAGATTTTAATTTTTATTATTTTTTAATTTTTAAAATTTATTCATTCATTCGTTCATTCATTCATTCATGAGAGACACAGAGAGAGAGAGAGGCAGAGACACAGGCAGAGGAAGAAGCAGGCTCCATGCAGGGAGCCCAACTTGGGACTGGATCAAGGGTCTCCAGGATCACGCCCTGGGCTGCAGGCGGTGCTAACCCGCTGAGCCACGCGGGTTAAATCTAGCCCTATAGCTAGATTTTTAAAAAGCAGGTGGCTGACCTCCATGGGACTCACTGAGCCTACTCGGTGACCATCCCTCAGAACGCTGCCGCACAGAAAGAGGAAGGGCCTGCGGGAGACAGCTGAGCCACATCTTGCACAGTACTTTCCTCCAGGATGTGGTATATGCTTCAAACCAGCTATTTTTATGCGGGGATTGTTTCTTCCATCAGCAAATCTCATAGATCTGGGAACCAGGGGATAGACACAGGAAAGGCACCTCATTATCAAGCTTGAGCATATGTTAAAAAAAATTATTTGCATCTCTCTGACTTTGACTTGTTGTTTAGAGATTCATGGACTCTTCCATTCAGGGAACACATGGTTCCACTGTACTACAGGCAAGACTTTCACCTGGTCACTGAGTTCCTCATGATCACTGGGTTTCTGACAATCAGAAAATTGAGGTTGCTATTGCATCGTGAGGGCCAGTAGAGCCTCTGGGGTACCTCCTTGTACCGCCACATCCAGTGGCAAAAGTTAGAGAAGCTTAAGCAAATCTAGACCTTCAGACCCCTCAGGCATGAAGGTGTAGGTCCTGCCACCAGGCAAAGAAGTCTGGCCACCTGAGCAAACTTGCTGGGAGCAAAGACTGCCTGAAATGGGTTGTAGAGGAAGAAGCTATAAATACCAACTATGGACTTGTGACAACAGCAAAAGTGAGGACTGCAGTAGCCTGTCATTTTTCCCCTCGCTGTTTACATATCACACATATCAACCACTTTTCTTTTTATTCCCTCCCCTTTGCCTTCAATGTTTAATGAAGGGTTTTGCAGGGCATGATTAATTTTCCAAGTCAACCCAGAGGTGGTGAGACATCAAGATGGGATTGTGACTGAGCTAAAGGGAAGATGAAGATGCAGAGAATCCAACCCAGATACATTTGGGAAGAAGAGACTGTATGGACATTTAACCACTGAGGGAGTGGCCCAGAGTGGACAAGGTGGATTAGTGTTCAGTAGCCATCCCACCCTCCTCTTCATATGCCTTCCTCTACTGCAGAGGTGGGAATGCCCCAGACTCCTTTTGCAGACTTCCTTGAAGCAAAATTCAGGCTATAACTCAACTTCTCACGATGCGCTCGCATGATTCCAGGTTGGCCTCTGGCTTCTGCTGCTTCTACTGGCAAGCATGGCCAAGGAGCCATTGAGAATTTCTTCTATGGGGTTCAACATGTGGTCGCTAGCAGGGGTCAAAGGAGGGCAGCTGTTTTGCTGGTGCAGGTTCCATGAGGGCACCATGGCTCTGGACTTCCTGTTGGGAGCTTCCCAAAAGAGGCAGACTCCTGATGGTGACCGAGGCCTGTGACTCCCAAGCCAGCAGGACTTAGGGGCAGCTTGGTTACCTGGGGAGGTGGTTTCCTGTTGCACAGGACACAGTGACTTCTGCTGTGGCCCAGTTCTGTGTGGGGAGGTGCTCTTGAAGCTCAGCCTTGAGTGTTTTCCTCAATCCTAAAACCAAGTCTGGGAGCCACTTATCACCGTATAATAAATTTCTCTCTGCCTAGATTCTCTACAGTGGATTCTGACATCTGCCAGGGAAACACGAGTGATTAATAAAAAAAAAAAGTTTTCCCATCTAGGTCTTAAGTCTTTAGCATGTGTCCCAATGCCCCACTTTTTCATATTTTTTTCAGTATGGGAGGTCTCACAATCTTACATATATTTAAAAATCATCTCTCTTGTGGGGTTGTCTATGTCATGACTAATATTATGAACACCATTCTACTCTATTTTTCATTCTACTTTATCACTTCAGGACCCCCATGAGCCCGTGCTGTGCTTCAGCATTCCAGGAAGCCCACGTGTGCCCCCCTCCAGCGCTAGCTCATGCTCTAGACTTTTCCCTTCTCCTTGTACCTTTCCTCTCCTTCATCAAAACATATGTTTTATGTCCTGTCAGAATACCGTCTGTCTGTGGATAGCTTAATAAACTAATTCAGGCTACGCTAATTGGTAACAGTGGAAACAATATTTTAATAGAGATAAGAATAATAATGGTGATGCCCACTGCTGACATGCATTGAGCAATGACTACATTGTCCAAGAACTTCACAAGAATTACACCTTTAATCCTTAAAAATCCCCAAACCTAATGAGCCAACTGCTTGTCATCTTCATTTTACACATGAGGAAACTGAGCCCCAAGAGGTTAAAAGAAAACTTGATTATAAGTCACACAGCTCATAAGCGTCAGAACCAGGACTTGAGTCCTGGCCTGGGTTCAGAGTCTTATCAACTACCCTTATGCTATATGGCCTCTTTAAATCCAAAGGAATGATTTGAGAATATTAGGTGTCCTTGCCGCTTGATGGAAAGAAATATTTTAGGATGTCAGGATGGGGGAATCTTCTAGCAACAGAAGCATTAATATTTTACTGAGATCAGGAGAGCCAACCCTAAGACATTAAGCACTAAACAGAAACATTTCACATTTTGTGGTAACACAGTCATTTCTGTAGTAACAAGATAAGCATTTTGGTTTATTTCGTTGCATAAGAAATGAAACTGGAAAACATGAATATTTAAAGAAGGATAAAAGAAATATAGGTAAATGAGCAAAAGTAGAGGAATCTGGAAAAATGGAGCAAGGTTAGTTTATTCATGTGATAAAATATTTCATTAAGGAGTCCATATTATGATAAGCCTCTAAAAGATTAAAGTAGTATAGATAAAACAGTAAATCGAGTTTAATGCAGGATTAGATAAGAGGCTGGTAGTCGGTAATAACGATGAGATGTGCAAAGCGTAGGGTCACTGATTATTTGGAAAAGAGGAGAAGGTGAACATGCAGAATGGATCTGGTGTTTGATAAGCACAAGTGCCCCGTTTTTCAAAAGTTCACATCACACCACTTCACTTTTGCAAAAGACCTATATTAGTACTCTTTTTTTTTTTTTTTTTTTTTGCCAACTGAAGATCAGAAGAGGATTTTCACTTTTACCAAAGGAAAAAAAAAAAAGTGAAAATATCGTTCAGTGTTTTGCTGCAAACGGTTATATAGGCAGCAGGCACTCCGAGCGGCGAGAAGGGCCCCTTCCAGCTCCTTCCCCAGCAGTTGCATTCAGTATCTGAGCATCAAGCCCTCATAGCTTTGACCTGTGTCTGAGCATTTGTGCTTTATCTCCATTTATTTTATTTTATTTTTTTTATCTCCATTTATTTTGTGCATCTGTTAGCAAGACGTGTCCTAAGGCATCAGAAAGGCCTATGGGAGGTTATTTTTGGGGTCTGGGAACGGTCAAAATTTTCTCCATATAAATTAGCAGTCATTGCTTCTTTGCTTTATGCCATTTTGACTTACCAAAGATTTCATACCAACACCCTACTTTCAGGGTAAACCTGTATTTGGTTCCTGAGGAAACAATAATCATAAAACAGAAGGGAGAAATCCCCTGGAACTGGAATGGTAGTATGGAGGTCATTTCCACATTAGTAAATAATGGGGAAAATTTAGTGAAGTTCTTAACATTCCAATGTTATTAATATGGCGGGATATGCAATAAGTCCTATGGGCTCCTCTGCTCTCAATTAACCCTTCAGAGCGGCTAATGAAGTCTAAAAACTGAAGGTTGAGCTAACTCGTGTGTAACCAGATCTCTATTTCCAGAGCACAACCAACCAGTTAAGTGGCTAATCTGGTCAGTTCTACTTGCCACACCAGGCATATGTGGACCTTTATCAGTATTTTACAATCCAGTTGTTTTGGGCTCAAACAGTCGAATAACCTTTATGTAAAAACCTTTAGGATAGTGAATGAATAATCAGATGCTATGAAAATTACCAAATAAAAATGTTTGCAAATGCCACTATTTCCTTATAAAATTCATTGTTGTTTGTGCTATTGTTGAAGCTACACTGAAATGACCAAATCTGAAGCAGATAAGTAATCTTAGTGATTTGCTTTATGCACAAAAAAGTAATTAGAAACACATAGCTTTATATTTACCTTTCTATTCCCCCAAGAGTGCGAACGAAACCACTCTTTTCAGGGGTGCCTCTGCCTTTGGTCATGGTTCCAGGGTCCTGGGATGGAGCCCCACATCAGGCTCCCTGCTCAGTGAGGAGCTGCTCTTTCTCTCTGCCCCTTCCCTGCCCGTGCTCTGTCAAATAAATAAAATATTTAAAAAAGAGAGAGAAAGAAAGCATTATTTTCAGATCTTTCACTTAGCTTTCAGAATTTATCCTCTACTCTCCAACATGCAAATAAAAGGTTCTGTTTTGATGCTGGGAAAAAAATGATCCATAAGTAAGAGAATAGAGAAGAGAGAGAGAGAGAGAGATAAATTACACGAGCACTTGCCCAACCACAATCACATTTTCAAACTAAAAAGTATGTGAAAGTGATTTTCTAGGAGATTTAATACTCTGGCAAAGAAGTTCCAAGTGAATGATCCTTTGGAGTGGAAAAAGGTTAGCTGAGAAAATGCTTGTGAAATACACTGTGGAGGATTCTCCATTCTAAGATTACGGTCGTCCTTGCCTTCAGGTTCAAGTGTTGCTCAATCAGCAAGGTGCTCAATTCGTAGTGATTGCTGCGCATTTCCTCGTTGATCAAGAAAATGCATAATCTCAACCTAGACACATTCGCCATAGAAATGAATATAAGAAATAGGATTTTGATTTAAATCTGCCAGTTGCAGCAGATCGAGAGAAATATATGCAAGTGAAGATTCCATTTGAAAAGCTCTGATTCAAGTAAGTCCAAAGAGAATGCGTCTGTTTCTAATGCTGTCTTACCGTTAGGGAGCAAGCGTTCTCGCTCAGAGCCCTTGTCAATTTGATTAAACTCACAGACACGTGACTGACTCCGCCTCTGTTAAAAATACTCTCCAGCCAGAGAATGACTGAGAACCCGGTGGCTTTGTCTTTGTGAGCGGGTCCTTTAGCAGAGCTATCCTAACACTAGCCAGAGGGGTAGATGTTATGTTTAAATTTAATACCCCACAACGGAATTCTCCCAACGCAGCTCACTGCAGAGAGGGATTTCGAAGAATGCAAATGCCAGCCCGGAATCCAGGATACCCTTCCAGGCATGGACGTTTAGAGTTTTAAAATTGGCCCTCGAGAAATAGGATACTTATTTCCAGGGCTGCTTTCCAAGGCTGAATCTGGAGGCCCCTCCTTTTTCTGCAAATTGTTTCCGAGATGAAAGATCCTTCAGGTGGAAGACGAGAGGGAAAAGGCTGGGACGTGAGGCTGCGTGTGTGTGTGTGTGTGTGTGTGTGTGTGTGTGTGTACTGCTCGTGCGCAGGTGAGAAAAAAGGTAAAAAGGTCCGAGGGTCTAAACCCGGAACACCCCGCTCGGCCCGGGCCCGACCCGGAGGACCACCTCCGTCCCCGGGACACAGGCCCGAAAGTCTCCGGGCCGCCGAACGGCCCAGTCGGCCGGGAGGCGAGACGGAGCCAACCGACCTCGCGGCCGGGCCACACCTGGAGGCGGCTCCCGGCGAGCCCTCGACCTGCCCCGGGAGAGGCCGCGACCTGCCCCCCGAGGCGCCGCCAGCCAGTCGGGGACGCCTCCCCGCCGCCCACGTGGGGCCCGGAGCCCGCGCTGCCCGCAGGCGCCGCCGGCGTCGGGCGCGGCGGCCGCGCTGCCATGGCAACGGCGGCGCGCCTGCGCGCTGCGCCGGGCGGGCTGGGGCGGGGCGGGCGTTGCTAGGAGACGGGGCCGGAGGCGTCGGCCTCCGCGGCGCTCGCGCGGGGGGGCCCTCCCAGTGCTCCGGCGTCGCCGGCCGGGAGCCCGCGTGCGGCCCGGGGTTTCGGGGTCTCGGGGCCTCGGTCCTTCCGGCCACGGTGACGTCCCCCCGCCCCGCCGGGGGCTCGGAGCGCTGCGTCGGGCCCCGCCTCCCCGCAGGCGGCTGGGCGAGGACGGGAAGGGCCGCAGGCTGCTCCGCGGGCTCCCGACCCGCCCTTCTCCCCCCTGCAGAAGGAAGCGCCTCCCGAGCTGCCCGGGGTCGCGGGGCCGGTGCCCCGGAGCACCGCGCGGCGCTGGGCACGCATTAGCTCGCGTTCCATCCTGTGACGGGGTGGGGGGGGGGGGGAGGCTGCGAACTTCCCCGACGCGAATGCAATGCGGCCCCAAGGGCAGACCGCAGGTTGGGGGTGCAGCCGGGATCTGAAGCCCAGGCTCGCTCGACTTCACGGTTCCGGCTTTATTATAATGCTCCAGTGCCCCCCTCCTCCCCGCAGCGGCTCCCGGGCTGGCTCATCATCCCTTTGGCACCATCCCTTTGGCTGTCCCCACACATGCACCACACCGAGCGGGGCACATGCCTGGAAATGGTCTGACAAGAGGATGGAAAAAATAAAATCAAGATTGCCCCAACTCCCCAGATCTGGGACATACAGGATGCATCCATACATCGTCGATAATCGACAGGTGCCCTGGTTTGTAATGTACTGCAGAACCGCCACTTAGGAGCTTCTGACTCTTCCTAAAGGGAGAAAATCTAAGATTTGCCAAAATCGGTATTTGACTCCCGGCAGGTATCCCATGCTGGGCTAGGTATGTGGGAGATGAAAAGATTTTTTTTCTAACCCCTCTAGCCAGTGTCTGTCCACACAGAGTTTATATTCTGTTAAGGGACTGTCTTGGGCTGCCAAGGATTGTGTGCAAGCAATGAGGGAAGTGTTTCCAGGAGAAACCAGTAAGGGAGAAAGGGAAGCAGAACAGGGCAGAAGGAGGCAAGCAAGGGAGCGAGTAGTCAGCTTGACGAAGCTCCCCAGCAAGGGAGCTGGTTTTTTGTTTTGTTTTTTAAACTCCCACCCCAGTCAGTCACTGGCTACAGGCCTTCCTAGAGGGAATGGGGGGACAGGACGCCCAGCGCTTCCTGTTCTGAATGATTCTGGGTGAAGTGGCTCCTGTCAATTAAGGGAAGGTGGTTCTCTGAAGGAGGTTGGAGGCCTGAGCCCTCAGGATAGACCTACCCAACGGCTCGGGGTAGGTACCATGAACCAGTAAAGGGGGGCTCTGGGCAGTTACCGAAAGCATTCACTGGAGTCCACCCTTTGCACCACTCAGATTCATGTGCTGCTCATACAAAGTCTAGTCTATTTTGTCACAGTTTATTCAAGATTCTAATTGATTATGGATCTCATAGGACAAATCACCGCCCCTGCCACTGGAGCTGGTGCCGAGAATGTAATGAATATCCATCATTCCTTTTCTCTACCATCCATTCTGGAATCTCCTCATC